>NC_086237.1:25957711-26622086 GCF_036321145.2 Pelmatolapia mariae
AGCTAACAGTGACAGAAATGTGTATGGTCTTGGGCTTCCGTTTCTTGATTATAAGCCCCAGGGTTGTTTGAGTTTTGCCTTCTGCTAGCTGCATATTTGTGCAGGATTTTGCAAATATGAGGCTCACATGAATGCAAAAAAGGAAGAGACACAAACTAACTGCTGTGTCACAGATGTTATTCAGCTCAAACTGGGTTATTCTACCAAGAGTGATAAAATGTGCATGAACCACATCAAATCCACATGTTCACATCAAAGTCAGTAACCATCTTTGAGGAAAAAGTGGGGTAACCATCCACCCCCTGACCACCTTCTATCATGTGACCCATACTTAACCCATGTCATAATAAGTGAGCGAACATCTTATAAGACAATAAGTGAAAACAAGACCTCTTAATCTATACTGGCGTTTCTGGAGCTCTGGAGAAATATCCAGAAACAGGTAGGAAAGGAATCCTGAGACTTTTGTTGACAAAAACAAAGCATTTGATTTCTGTCTATCGAGTTGTACACTGAGACAGTCGCACATCCTGCCTACCTGCTGGTTGATTTGCTGCTGTGACAGATGAGCTTCTCCTCCTGCCTCTCCTTGTAGCCACTCCACACAGGCTTCTAGCCAGGCAAAGGGCACCTGGACATGCCAGGAGGACTGCAGCCATGCTTGGGTAGCACGTACCACTGCCTGAATCCCTGGAGTCATCTCTTCTTCTAAGTGTATTTGGCTCTCTTCTGCTTTCCCAGCTGCTTTCTGTCAGAATATACAGACTGCTTTAGCCACATTCTTATTCTGAAGCTGCTTTAGCCAAATTATTTCAATTCAGGTATTCATATCATAGTCGCACTTCTCATTAATTACTCAATAACACATTTAGAGTTTTAATCATTCACATTTTTATTGTCATTCAGTCAATGATTCACTGATGCACTGGCTGAACAAAATTACATGTGCAGAAAAAAAAAACACACAAAATCACAACAAAAGGTTAAAAAGACTGTAGTGTAACTGTCTATTACACAGTAAACACTAAAAAAAAGATTAAATAAATAAAAACTGTATTTGCAAAAATATGTAAGTGTATAGCTGAGGTGTCTGGTGGTGGTCAGGTAAAAAAATGCAACACAGTAGTTATCTGTAGTGCACCGTTTGTTTGTTTGTTTGTTTGTTTGTTTGACTTAATGTAGTTTTAACTTGACTGTATTGTACGTGCAAAATATGAGAAGAGATAAAATTCTACATTGAATTTACAACGATCCCTGAGCTGAGTCCCCAGTGACCCATGACGGATTAATAGTTAAGCTGTGTTTTAACGTGTTAGTTTTTAAATGAAGCCTCTTAGATTAAATTTGGCCTTGCAGTTTATCTTATTTTCTTTTCTAAGTGAGTACTCCAAATAGGCAAAAAATTCATAATAATTCAAGGTAAAGGGTTGAATGTTAACCCTCACTAGATTGCAGGATGAGCTTTTTTTGTACACTAGTCTCTTTGTAAAGCCCTCAAACCACTGGAGCCATTTAGAAAAGACTGTTTTATACCAAGAACATAATATTATTGTATCTGATTGTTTTCTTGGGTTATTTGAACAAGGTAACCACACTGTCCCTGCAGATGATCTTAAGCAGACGTAAACAGATGTTGCAGGACTGAACAGTTTATTAATTTTAAATTGACATCGCCAATCCTTACCTTACAAAATTATGTTTATGTTTTGCAGGTATTTCATGCAGTTGTGCTTTTAAAAGTAAAGTATGAAAAACAACATGAAATTCAGCTTTGAGAATATGCATTTCAAATCAAATCGGGACTGCGAAAATATCAGAAAAATTATATATTTTTCCCAACATTGTCCAGCCCTGCTGTTGAGGAGCGTGAAAGGGATATCGGGTAAGAAAAACTTTACCAAATAGAAGTGTTTATAACCATTTAGCTGGTGTGTATATGTTACCTGAGAAGCACGGGGGCAGACTCGTCCATCAAGTATTGCACAAGTAGATAGAAAGGCGCCAAAGTTGATTAACCCAGCCTAGTTATATAACAAACCTGAACACAAGCATCCAGCGCCAGAGGTCCCTACTCACAACAGAAGGCCTTAAACCAAACACTCGTGTCGGAAAAACGTGACCATTAGCCTTGCAAATCGCATCTTTCTAAACTGGAATAACTAGAAGGGCCACTGTTAGCAGTCGATCGGTGTCCGGAAACAGACTGGTACGTACCGCCTCGGTTCTCGTGATTGGCGTTCGTTGTAGCCAATCGGATTTATCGCCTGCTTGAGTCGCTCTCCGTTCAGCCAATCAGCACACGGTGAGTCGTCTTATCATTTTATTTCCAGGTTCGGTGGAGAAGGAAGAGGCAACGAGCGAGGTGTTGCGCTGCAGGTTTGTGTTTTGAAGATATATTTTTGTGCTTTCTGTGTTGTTGAACTGCACGGCTACTGTAATGAGAACTACGCCTTTAATGTTTATTTGTTCACTGTGTTGCTTGTTTGGTGCAGCCCGCTCTGCTCGGCTGCGTTTGTGCTCAACCGAAATTAAGGCAACATGGCGAAAGTAGCTAGCTGCTAGCGTGCGCGACTTAGTGTACTCTTTGTATTGATCGATTGGTTATGTTTTAGCAACTCGTTCACGTTAGATCCGTGTCGCGTTACGGTTCGCATTTGAAGAGCTAAGTGGTGCAGAGTAGTAGTGAAGTTTTAAATTTCAATGTGAGCGCAAGAACTCGAAGCGTTTCACTGCGGGCTGGTTAGCTCCGCCGGCGGCTAACCGCAGCTTAGGCAACGGTCCCTATGTTAGCTTTAACCGGACCAGCTTACTTTCGATTTGGTCACCAGTTCACTATCTATTGGCTGCTGTTGGTTAATATAGTATATATTACTTATATTTAAAAAAAAACAACACTCGCCTTGTTGTTTTTAGCAATAAGTTATTTTTTTGGGTCTGCCATTATATGTTAGTGTTAACTATTTAACTCCTGATTATAAAGCTGTGGCGGTTTCTCCTATCTTCAGCCAAACAAACCCCGTGTGTGATCACATTACAGCTGATAACATTTAGCAACGGTGTTCATTCTGATAACAGTGGTCTTAGTTGATTATCGGTCACTTCGGATAAAATATAAGAATTTAAACCCATCATTGGTGCTTACCGAACTGTCTTCTCGCGCTCTCTATTTATTTGCCATCATTTCAGTATTTTAAATTAGCCTCTCCCTCTCTTTCAGGTCGCAGGAGTTGTTTGGTTCTTGCTCCGGTAGTTCCGCCTCTCAACACGCCCTTGCTCTCGTAATAAATATCGGTGAGTCTCTGGGATCGGCCAGTTTCTTCCATGTCAGTCCTGCGATCTACTTTACTCAGATGATTTGTCTAATTTCTTCATTTTTTTTTCTTGCTCTTACAATGATAACAAAAAACCTCAGCTCACAGGGGCCAGTTTTCTGCTTCTCCCTCCCAATTGCTACCATCTCTATCCCTGATCGAGGTGTTCGGCTCTTCTATTCTTCTGTTAGAAGACCATGGAGACAGATATTGATCAGCAAGAAGAGGCTTCATTCAGCAACACAGAGACTAATGGTAAAAACCTTATTTTAAAGTTTTGCATGTTGTTTAAATACATCAGATTTTGGACACGGTTGGCAAATCTGTGTATTTGGAGATTAAAGTAATTACTTTTTTATGTTACAGTAAGGGATCTAAATATTCACTGGTCTATGTTTAAAATTGTGTTTGTGTATTCAAAGAAGTCTTTTCTTTCTTAGATGTGCAGAGGGAGATTTGTATATGTTTAGCTTATAATGGGAGAACAGTTTGAAATCACTTTTCTCTTTCGACTGAATATTTAATTTATCTTGTTGAAGCGTGTGTGTGCACGTGCACGCTGGCGCAGCGTTGTCATGCTGTGTTTTTATCTCCTTTTGCCAGGTAAGCGCCCCGCTGAGGATGCAGATGAGCAGAAATCATTCAAGCGCTCCAGGAACTCGGATGAGATGGTTGAGCTTCGCATCCTCCTGCAGAGCAAAGTAAATCAGCTCCCCTTTCATTTCACATTTCATGTTGAACCCTTATGTGATTATTTATATTTTTGTCTCATTCTTGTGGGTAGCCCTTCAGTAAGACTGACAATGTCTCCTACTCAGACCGTTTTGTTTTTTGTTTTTTTACATTTATTTTTTCATGGTTTTCTTTCTGTTCTCCTCATTACATTTATGCCTTTTGAATAATTAATTTCCAGGCTTCATTATATTCATACAGTACTTCTCCTCACATTTAATTGTAATGTCTGTTAATTGCAGCACCATAATTAATATTTACTCTTCTTATCTGTTCTTTGTGTTTTTAGAATGCAGGAGCTGTAATTGGGAAGGGTGGCAAAAACATCAAAGCCCTGCGTACAGACGTGAGTACATCTATTCTATGCAGCCTGAATTTTAATTTTGTTTAGGATTTTAATTTTTTATTCTATAGTTTTTCTATCTCTATCTCCTTCTCTCTTTCCACTGGCCTCTAAAACCTGACTAGCCTCTCTTATGGGACAGCAGTTTTTGTTTTGTAAATTTTTTTTTACAGTAATAGCGATTCAAATATATTTAAATATTTAGCTTTGGTATTTTCTTCCATGTAAACAAGGCAGTGGATAGCTGGAGCAAAGTTTATAAGCCTCCTGTTCATTAGGTCCTCTGACAAACCATTTGGGGTTGTGTTTATCTTTGTTTTTTGTTTTGTTTTTCTTCTCACATAAACATTATGTAATAATCTAAGCTAAACTATCCCTAGGCACAAAGGCCTAATTTCATGTCCATTTGTTTCTTCACAATGATAATTTATTGTCACACTGCTGTTGTGGAAACACTGGTGCTCCTGTTAATTTAAATTTATGAGCACAGTGCTGAGTTTGTAAGGTCACCTGCTGCTCAAGCTAACGTTTTTTTTTTTCCTTCTTTTTTGTGTTTAGACAAACAGGCCAGTTGTTAATTCATTCAGTTTCATTGACTCTTTCTCTAGCCCTCAACAATTTGTTGTCCCCCTCTTTTCTCACTGTCTCTGGTTTATTCCCCAACATTGAACTCTTCATGATAATGATATGCCATTACCCATTTTCCAATGTCACTTTTCCTCCTTTTCTCTCTTTGACAAACCAATCTCTGAGAGAATCAAATTAAAGTAACATTTGAACAGTGTAGAGCCTGTATATTAAAAATGTATTCCTCTTCCCTCTTCCCTCTCCCCTTGTTTATTATTTTACTGTTTACTTTTTTGCCCACTTCCTCCTCTGTTGCCCATGTTCTGGATGGCCCCTCCTGCGCCCGCCCACCTGACACCCTGGTTGGCCCTGCCCATAATCGTGCCCTGTCCTTAAATGGGCGCCTTACTTGATTGACATCTGTGCTCGAATGGCCCTGGCCCCTGCCCATGCCACGCCCAGTACAAAGCCAGTGTGTCAGTCCCAGACAGCAGTGGGCCTGAGCGGTATGTCCCTAAGCTCCTCCCTCTCACTGCCTGACTACAGGTCAAATAAACAAGAAGAGATGAATAGTCATCCTGCCTCTGTCCAGTCACTGTATTTTTAAACTACCTGTTCACACAATATATTAGCCTGAGTCAAAATGCCTAAATACCTTCATGTCCAAATCTGCCTGTTGATCCAGTAAAAGCCATGTGAACAACCTTTTATATGCCATTTTTAAAGTCACGTCAGCATTTAAACTTAGGCTGGTGTTGTCAGGGTTTTTCTGCCACTATCTTTTTAAATCTTTGCTATAATCTGTGCAATATGTCCGTGTGTTTTTTGTGGTTTCTTTTTTGTTTGTTTGTTTTAAATTGATCATCTATCCTCTTTATCTTTCGTGTTTTCACTTCCCTCCCCCTTTCAGAGTGGATATACTGGTGTTATTTTTAATTTTTGTTAGTTTCATGTGCTCACTTGCTTCATCATCCCATTCCTTCCTTGTGAAGCCCTTCTTTTATATTGATAAACTACAGTAGTCCATCCATTCTGAAACGCAAAAGGCAAGCTGAGATTCAAGTGTTGTGTTTTTTTTTTTTTTGTTTTGTTTTGTTTTCCTTTCCTGTCTTCTGCTTTATCTGAACTTGGTTGACTGCTGAAGCCATTGAAAATACAGGATATCTCTGTCCTACTCATTTTTGCATTCTTTGGTTTTATATTTATTGCTTCTCCCATCCCCTTAAAAAGCAACCAAAGCAAACTCGAGTGGTGGCAGACTTCATTTACCATGGTGTAATCTGCTCTTTTACTCTTCAACTGCCAACATTCTGCTCCCATGTAAAAACTGTGCTTAAGTTTTCCTCCTCAGTAACTAGTGTTTATTGTACTGTCACTAGGTGGGTGCAGACACCAACATTTTAACTACAAATTGACTGTCCAAACTATTTATTTATTTTTATTTATTTTTAAAGAAAAAAGGTTGCGTGTAATTTAAAAAAAAAAAAAAAAAAAAGCGATGGGTTTATTTATTTGATTTTCCTCTGCGCTTTTAAACATACTGTTTTGCGAATTTTGGGGTCTTTGTGGTCAAAATGTTTGTGGTTTGCATCCACCAAACTCTGCTTTAAGATTTTAGAGTTCTCTTTGGCACCATTGGTGCTCATTCCTGCCAGTTCCTCCTCAAACCTCCCTTGTCTCCCCTCTTCAGTGGTCACCAAATGCAGTCACTTTTCTTTGGGTCCTTTTAATTTTGTCTCTTTGCTTTCCTTCTCTGGACAAAGACTTTCCTTTTCATTGCATTGTTTGGGTGCCAGCTTTTTGCCAGTTACAGAGGTTACAAAAACAACCTTGACCTAACATGTAAAGTTTAGAAAAAAAAAAAAAAACTGGACGTAAATATTTAATTTAGCTGTGTTAGTCTCATTGAATCATTATTTGGTGTTTGACAGTTTTTTTCTATGGCAAAAAGGGGGATGGTATGAATTCTATAATCTAAAATGTTGTTCCCTTCCTCCTGGGATGCCTTGCCGGCACCCCAACCCCACCCTCTAATTGTTACGCATGGATGAATTCCAAAGCATCCTGAGCATCAGTGCAGACATTGAAACTGTTGGAGAAATCCTGCTGAAGATTATCCCAACATTGGAAGAGGTGAGCACTTTAATACCCCTGTTTCATTTAATTATTTATTTTTCCCCCTCTGAATTTTAAGTTATTGCAAAACTAGTTGCAAATGTGAGTTCCTTTGCAGAGATACTTTGAAAATTTCATATGCTTGTTGTAGGTGTGAGTGTGTTTGCCAGTATGTAGTTTTTAAGGTCAAACTTCACTGGTTTAAAGGCTTTCTGATTGCATGTGTCGGCAGTCTGATGTGGCTATGTATAGCACTGTTTCTATGTGCCTCTATCTACCATTAATTGTTTTTTGTTTTTGTTTTTTAAAGGAATAAATATTAAAAATTTTCCCTCTAAGAGTGTAAGCTACATTTTAGGTTGAGTATGCTCATGTGTTCCCATTGGCAATCAGGAGATGTATAAAATTTGTATTATGGTTTGAATACGTTAAATGTCCCGTGCAGTACCAGCAGTACAATGGGATGGATTTTGACTGTGAGCTCCGTCTGCTGATCCACCAAAGCCTGGCCGGTTCTATCATTGGAGTGAAGGGAGCCAAGATCAAGGAGCTGCGTGAGGTATCTTCAAAAAATGAAGATTTGTTTTTCTTATGTTTGTAAATTTTATATTATTCATAGACTTGATTTAACTGCCATCTTCTGTTCATCTGTCTTTCCCCAATAAATGGACGGCCTTGGGATTTTGTTAAATGAGCATCTGTTTTCTTTGTCCGCTCGTGTGTGTGTGTGTGTCTCCAGAACACAAAGACCAGCATCAAGCTGTTTCAGGAGTGTTGTCCCCAGTCGACAGACCGTGTAGTTCTGGTTGGTGGTAAAACGGAGAGAGTGGTGGAGTGTATCAAGACTATGCTGGAGCTCATATCTGAAGTAAGGTTATCTATTCTGGAGTAGTTTATTTAAGCCCCCCCCCCCTTTTTTTTTTTTTTTTTTTTTTTTTTAAATCTTTGCGGCTATTTATATATTGAAAATTGCTGTTATATGGGAATCTTTTTTTCTTTTTTCTTTTTTTAAGTTGCCTTAGGTTTGGTTGGGAGTTTTAATTCAATATGAAATCCATGATAATTTCACAGAACTTAAACCATATAATAGTAATAATAATAATACTAATAATAACATTGTTGCACATGATCCCTCTGTTTTCTTGTAAATTAATTTGACACTCTGGGCAGGCCTGAATGTTCTGTTTCCCCGTTTCAGGCTCCCATAAAGGGCCGTACACAGCCCTATGACCCCAACTTCTACGACGAAACGTATGAATACGGTGGTTTTACCATGATGTTTGAGGAGAGAGGGGGTGGACGCAGACCAATGGGAGGTTTCCCAATGCGCGGTAGCCGGTCCAGCCATGGAGAGCGCAGCTTTGACCGAATGCCCTCAAGTAGAGGGGGACGGGGACCCATGCCTCCCTCACGTCGAGATTACGATGAAATGAGCCCCCGCCGAGGTCCTCCCCCACCACATCCGAGTAGGGTTGGTAGAGGGAGTAGCCGTGGACGCAACATGCCAATGGGACACCCACACAGAGGGTAAGAGATGAGCACAGATAACATACAGTTTGCTCTCCTGCTTTGCTTTTTCTTGTGCACAAATCAGTCTTGTCCCAAGGCTTGCCCACTTAAGTGAGTTTGTTATAATACGAATACATTGCCCATCTTGTAAGCATTCACTGATTTGCTGAATACTATAGAGCTTAATGACTATATAAACATTTGAGTTCGAAGTTGAGTCCTTTTACTCCTGTTTAGCGCTTCTTGAGTTCGACATGTTAAAAAAACAGCAACTCTATATTCGAGAGCACTTGCTCATTTTCCTCCTACATGTCCATATACAGAGCTTAATCTCTTCAGGTGCCTTCTTTCCATTCAGATGCATTCTGTTTAGGGTCAACTTGGTTCAGTTGTCTTGTGTAAGACGAACTAAGTCCAGTATTCTGTATGTTATTGAGTGGTTATCATTTCATTAAGTGTATGTGCTCATCATTGTCTGGGTGTGTTTGTATCTTTTTTTTGTGCGTTTATTTGTTTTTGCCGACCCCCATCTCCATCTTGCCCACAGAGATGATCGTTACTATGACTCGTACCGCGGCTCAGATGAGAGGTCAAAGTAAGTTTCTGCCCCTAAACCTTTGACTAAACCTCCTAACTAATCTCAACAGGGATACTTTGACATTCTGATTTTCAGTTGGTTTGTATTATCTGCATTTGTCGCATTATAAGTAGATGTTCTGTAATTCACTTCATGTTAACGCCAATGGGATTTTGCCCATCGGTCTGTGTTTGGAGTGATTCGCTACTGCTGAAAGCCTAAATTTACATTCACAAATGAAATGGACAATTTGTCTGGAGTTTATGAAAATTAATTGTTAAGGTATCCCCACATGTTTCCTCTGCTCTACACATTTTTCTGCTCATTTTTGAGAAACTAAAAGATTTACTCTTTTTTCGTATTGCTAACTACTAAATACTACATCCACTACGGTTTGTTTTGTAGTACCCTAACCTAGATTCACATGTTCAGCCCATTTATTTGGAGTGCTTTGTAGGACACTACAGCAACGCTGTATGACAAGCTCTTTCTTGTGTTGGTAACCCATTCATTGTGCTACTCATTAGATGGTTATTTTGTGGTGGTGTGTGAGGGTCATGTGCTGATGTGATGCTTGTCACTTACAGCCCCTGCTAAGGGGTATGCTTTCACATGCCAGCTTTTGATTTAAAAATATTTTTAATATATAGAGATGTATAATTTTGCTTCAGTTTGGACTCTTAAATCCAACCTGAAATTATTCCAATTTAAGAAAATTATGTTGGGTGTCAAACTATGGGCGGGGCTATTAAAAATTCTAAAATGTAAGCTCTGCGATGACAAAACAAGAACAAAGCTATTATGATACCCTGACAGTAGACTTGTTGATGATATCTCTAAGACTTTTTTTCTAGTGTCAAGATAGCTTTGATATTATTAACAAAATGTGGGGAAAGAGTGTAGCAAAAGCACTACATGATATTAAGTTATGCTGAGACTTTTATCACAATATTAACATCTGTGCATGTATGTTCTTAAGAAAAGCAAAAGTACAAAGTACATCCAAATGTGTTTCTTCAGTCTTCTTTATTTTAGCTCAGTTGTGGGGGGGGAATTCAGCAGCCCTTGGCTCTGATCATCATCACCACCACCTGTCACTCCTCTCACCATAACACTGTCAGAGCTGTTCCTGTTACTGTGTGGGAAGATGGCTGAGAGGAAATGTGTTTATACTGTAATCTTGCTCAGCGTGTGTGTGCAGTTTGACCTGGACCAGAAATTTTCTTTGGAATGTTGTCAAGCATTTTTCTAAGCTTTTTCTATTTCTTTCCACCCCAACCCACATCTCCCTCTCTCTGTGTTTCTGCCCACCCCTCCCTTCCATCACCAGTGACAGAAGAGGCAGACCGGATCGCTACAGCGATAGCATGGTTAGTGACCCTTTGCTAAATGCATGCGGCTCTGGTACTAGCATCTCATTGGGTGCCAGCGTCCACAACCTAGCATACTTGTTGGTCCTATCGCCACACAATATGCTGTGATTGTCCCATTATCCTGTCATGACAATAATGGTTTATCAAGTCAGCATGTGATCAACTGGCATAACCAGAGGGATGTGTTTCTAGGTTTTCTTTCTGCACATCTGTCTGATTGAGGTGAATTTCTTAAAATTTGGCCCAAGTTTGTTTGAACTAGAGTATGAACTGGTTCCATTTTGGCAGCAAAAGATCAAAAACAGTTTGAAACAGTTCATTATATATTGTGTAACTGTGTAACCATGAAACTGACCATAAATGCCAAAGAGGATAAAATGGTTAAGTGATAACTTTTTACATACAGAAGGGCAGGGCTGGGCAGGCATGGATGTAAATTGAAATTTGATTGGTTGGCGGAAGTATAAAATAACAAGGTGGTAATTCTAGTTGACATTACGTCGTCACTCGTGCAAATGAATGTGCATACACTCAAATGAGCCATGGATCCAAGCTAGCTTTGGCATGGTGTAAACCATCCCACCAAATGACCGTAATCACCACAGCCGGAGACACCCCATAATAATCAACTATAATTGCCCTCTTACTGTGTACTTTTCACGGCCAGCCTGTTTTTCCTGTAAAGTGAGGGAGGGTGTTGGAAGGGTAGGGAGGTAGGGGGTGGCCGTGGTTGGTTGCTAAGCACTAATAATGCTTTGTTGACAGACTGGAAGGTCTCGCTCCCTCGTTCTCCCTCTCCCTCTCTGAGAGCTGGCAGGATACTGCCTGCCGTTGCTCAGCAACAGCTATTTGAATTGCTTGTTGCCCTGGTGACAGCAGCAGCTGAATAGCAGCTGAAAATGGGGGCTGATGGAGATGCAAGGAGAGATGGGGAGGGGGGATGGAGGGAGAGAAGGAGGAGGAGTCTGTATTATGGATGAAATACTGGGTGGCTTTTAGTTTAGTCTACTCCATGGATGCTGCAGCTTCAGCATCCGTGCATTTTTGCGTACGATCTGTGGGATGTAAAGATGAAAGGATTTCATTGTGCTGTATGTAACCGGTCTGTGTTTCTGTGTGTTTCTTACAGAGTGGCGGAGGATATGGTAAGTGCTAAACATCCTGTATTGTGTGACAAGGATGTGGTTAAAATGCTGTTAACGTCTTAATCAACAGTGCAGGTTGGAGAATTCTTAATAATTTAGTGTGGTGACAATAATTTTCTCATATGTTATAAATATAAATGGGCTAAAAGGATATTGCAGCTAATGAATTTGGGATGTTAATTTAAATCTGTATTGTGAATTTTAAAGAAATTTGTTTGCAATGACATTTGATTTTAAACATGTTTCCAGCAAATGTTAAGGATTAGGTAGAGATTTAAATATGATTTAACACATTTCTTGATTTCTTTGCCATGTGTAACCACTTATGGGTTTAAGTTTAGTATCAACGGGGATCATTTGAACAACTGTTGGCCTGTCTTGGTGGTGATCACTGAGTGTTCTTTTTGTTTCCTCTTCTGCTCAGATAACAGTTCCTCATGGGATAGCTACCAGTCAGGTGAGCCTCTACACTTCATCAGTCAACGTGATTAGAAAAGATTGCTTTTTTTTTTTTTTCCCCCTTTTCTTACCTTTCCTCTTCTTCTTGCCATCAGGTGGTCGTGGCTCCTATAACGACATGGGTGGCCCTGTCATTACCACACAAGTGACGATCCCTAAAGATGTGAGTGAATGACAATATAGAACTGTAAACTTACACCTAGGGAAGATCTGTTTTATTTGTCTACTGTGCCCCATATTATAAAGATTGGAACTGTACATTGCAATCCAAGCATGTTATCTGCACTCTGTCATTATCATTATGACATTTAAGTGGCATTTAATTTTGTGTGTGTGAGAGTTGCTGTTAGGTGTGCAGCAGCTAAAATTTGCCCACAGAATATCCACAGTAGACAAGTCATTTAATGTCTAATTATTGGTTTTATTAAAAAACTAAACACTACCTAAAAATAATTTCAAGCTGTATTTTCATTTTTTTTTTTCCTGAGTAAAGCTTTTCTGTGTTTTGCGTCTCCAATTTGGATTTGTCAACCTACATGCACCTTTAGTCCCAGAACCTAAAGTAATTTACCATTTTGCCCCCCCCCCCCCCCCCCCCCCCCGTTCACCACCCCTCTTTTTTTACTCGGTACAGTTGGCTGGCTCTATCATTGGTAAGGGAGGCCAGCGGATCAAACAGATCCGCCATGAGTCTGGGGCCTCCATCAAGATTGATGAACCTCTGGAAGGTTCTGAGGACCGAATCATTACCATTTCTGGCACCCAGGATCAGATCCAGAATGCCCAATACCTCCTACAGAACAGGCAAGTCCTGACATGGGCTCCGTATATGCCAGTGACTTTTATCCTGTTTTCGATTTAGAAATTCTTGGTCTAGCATGCTAGTGGTAGTTATATCTTCAAGTTGTGTTTATAAGGCTCAGTAACTTGTAATGTTAGTTTTGAACTTTTAGAAAACCTCAGTCAAAACTGTTCAGTGGTCAACTGACCTCTCATGAGTGAGGGTTGCATCATTAAAAGTATAATGCAACCCTCTCAGAAAGTGCATTCTTGTTTACTGAGAAGAGCTGCTCATGTGTGAAAGATTAATTTTCCCTCAATTCGTTGAACCTCACATTAATAGGGGAAAGGTTTGGTTGAGGTTGTTAATATGTTATATTGAAATTACATCCTGTTAGTCCACTTTTCGTTGGGTTTCTGAAATTCTGTTGCCTGCTGTCTTTTCTTCACTAACCCCCTTCCTTTCTTCCCATGCAACGTGCAACTAGTACAAACCTTCCTCTTACATGAAATGGCTGTGACGGAACAGACAAGCTTAACAGTTGTTGTACATATCACGTAACATGTTTATTTTTTTTGTTTTGTTTTTTTTAAGGGTTGATGTGATAGGCATATTTCGTTGACTGTCACATCTGTCCCCTGAAATATGATTGTTAAATTATTATGAAAAAAAAAAAAAGCAGAAAAAAGAAAACAGTCCGTTTGCCATCAGAGCCGTTTCACTGTGAAGCAGGGAGTGGATTGATTCTTCCCCTGGCTGCTGCTGTGTGGAAGACTAGTGATTTTGTTGTTTTTAGTTAGAGCAACCGACAACAAATCACAGTCTGCCAAATAGCACAGGCTCCTCCTCTTCTGTCTCCCTTGGCAACCAGTAGGCACGTATAATACACACTACTTCCTTGTTGATGCTACTGCCCGAATGCTAATACAGCTGTAGACCTGCCGCCCTTTCTCTTGAGTAGGGTAGTGTTGCCATGCTAACTAACCCTTCCTCCCTCTTCCTTTCTCTCCTTCCTCCCTTTCAGTGTGCTGCACCTGTTTAGACACAAGGGCTAACCACACCCTGCTATTTTCCTCGTCTTCCTCATTCTCTTTCAGGCACTTCAGTCACATCTTCATCCTCTCTTTCCTCTGCCTCTCTCCTATTCGCTGTCTCTTTCCACTCCACATTCATGCTCCCACTCATATTTACAATACCATTGGCTTGCAATGTGCAACGTTTTTTTTTTTTTTTTTTTTTTTTTTTTTTTTTTGTTTGTTTTTGTTTGTTTTTTCCCCCGCCCTTGTGTGTGTTGTTTATTTTCTCACTCTTTTTATTTCAGTGTGAAGCAGTACTCTGGTCATTTGCTGTAGACCAAGGAGGCTCAAAGTGAAGAAGAATGAGATTGCCCCTCCTTCCTCAACCTCTCTGCCCTTCCCAGCACATCCCCTTCAGACTATTCTGGATTGTGGGTGTCTTTTGGTTTTTTCTTAATTTTATTTTTGTATTTTTTAATGAAATAAATGTCCAACATTCCTGTGCATAAGAGAAAATGTAGATGTTCTGCATTTTTAAGAGTGTAATCCATTAGTTTATCAGATACACACTTGCTTTTTTCTAACACAGATAACAAATTATCCTTCAGACTTTTCACAGAAATAAACATAACCTTTATTTTTTGGATGGCTTTGTGTTTTTTTGTTTTTTTTTTTTTCTTTTTTAAATGACGCGTGTGTGTTTGTGACTTGGTGGAAATCTGTCTTTTGTGCGTACATGTAAGCACATGTCGGCGTGTGTGGGTTTGGTGTGCTTTCTGTAGTCTATATTGGTTCCTTCGCACCCAGTTGTACTACATTACCACTCTGTGCAACATGCAGAACGTAAGCTTATTCTTTTTATTTTATTTTCGAGAACTGTGGGGGACTTAACCCTTTCAGACTGGATTTTTGGGATGTTTATGTTGGGATTTGTGTGAATATAGCAGTTGTCTGATGAAACAGCTGAAATCTTTGATTTATTCCTCACAAATGGGAAAAATGTAGCTAGAAATTTGTTGGCATTTTATTAGAACGTTGGAAGGAGAAGAGAAAAAAAAAGGATATTGAACCTCATTGTCCCTGCAGTTTCCTGCTCTCCATGTGCCCATGCTGTAGACTCCCCATTTTCAAATTATAAGATGAATAAAGATGATGCCACTTTTTACTAAATCTTTAATGACTGTGTTCTTTGAACTTCTGTTTTTATTTATTTATTTTTTAATTCACATTTCTGGTCTATATCAGTTTCTAAGTGTCTTCAGTTCAATGCTGTTTTATTAATATACTGCCAAACACAACAACAGTTGCTTAAAGGCACTTTATATTGTATGATAAAGACCCAACAATACTGCAGGCATGTGATTGAAGAGTGAGTATGTGAGTACAACCTCAGATGAACAACATGACATATCACACTGTCATTATTTAACAAAACATTCAAATTGTAGACCCTGTGCTTCTGTAGAACCATTTTCTGTACAACTGTCAGTCTGATGATGTTGTGGAGGAATTTTGGCCCGATCTTCCTTACACATCGGGTTCATTTTATTGAGATTTCTGTGTATTCGTTTATACACAGTTCGCTTGGACGGTGCTCCAGAAGTCTTGGATGTGGTTTGTTCAGATAAAACTTTGCAAACTGAAACCACGCTGTCATGTTTTTAGAGAGAAGAGGCTTTCTTCAAACCTGGCAACTGTTCCAAACAAGTCATATTTGTTCAGTCTTTTTCTAATTGTGTTGTCATGAACGTCAACACTGATGGAGGACTGTAATGTCTGAGATGTAGCTCTTGGGGTTTTTTGAGCATTTCACAGGAACTTGTATTCCTGGGAATATGGGTAACTATAATGTTTGGAAATTACCTTTTAACCCTTGTCAGACTGATCTTAGAGAAGCAACGGTTGCTTCTCTAAGATCATTGCAGATGTCTTTCTTCTTTGGCAGTTTGTTAACGCACACCTGAATGCTCCAGACAAATACACTACTGTAACTTGTGCTTTTGTAGAGGCGCTCGCACCTGCTGATGATAAATACATTTGCTCACCATCACCTGGCCACAACTTACCCTCATAATTCATACAGAAGCAGTAAGAGTGTGCTTAGTTTTTCCACACACTGACTACATTTTGGGTTAGTTTCCATTAGATAACACCACAATGTAATATGGCATGTGTTGTTATTTATCTGAGGCTGTATTTACCTAATTTTAACACCCAGCAAGAACCACATTTTTATATTTTTTTCTTTCCTTTTCTTAAAAAGCAAATAGAGAAGTTAAATCTTATTGGCTCACCAGATCGTCCTCATGTGGTGTTATTACAATCATTTACCTCAAATCCCCACCACATTTGAGACATTTTTACACTAGCTTAGACGTCCGTTGTAACGGACGTTGCTTTGCTGTTTCCTCTCTTAGTTTCTTGTGATTGGTTCACTGACCAGCTGAGGCTCTGATTGGTCAATAGCTGGAAACCAGGTAGTGGGAACAGTAGAGCGCGGGTGTCGTGCTTTCGTCGGTGAGTAGCAATAGTTTGCACAGGAATAAGAAAAAGTACTGCTGCCCACTGCGTTTATATTAGAACACAGTTTTTCTTATTTAATGACGATGACTGTATACGCTCAGAAATGTCCTTAATGGTCGTGAAACTCCAGAGACCGCGTGAGTGCTCCGGTAGTTGCACTTTGCACCTACAGGTTTCTCAAATAAACGTGAAATTGGCCTGCATAACAAATAAGACTGTTGCAAAAAGCAAAATAATTAAGCCTTAAAAATGAATGAAACATATAAGTGAGAGGCAAATCATGTTCACTGAGGAGAGGAGTAGAAAATGGGGTTCATTCAGCAGGCAACCGGAGCTGTGCGTCACTGGGAACATTAACGCACAGTCATCAGATACTTGAGAACTACTGGAGGGGTGTAATTGTCTTCTTTTAGGGAAAAGGAATAGGAGTGACGTCGGTCAGACATGCGTCGCTTTTATGTTTGAAGTGCTTACACAGGATGAATACCTGAACCTTCAAAATAAATCCACGTTTCTTTTAAATGTTGGCCCAAAGCACTTCATTGTGGAGAATGTTATTAGACGATTTTTGTTCTTTTTTTTTATAATCTGCATCCATTTTTTGGTCATTATTTTTATTATTTCAAATAATGAGTCTTTAGTTTGTAAAGGACTTACTCAATCCATACATGTTTCATCAACTCTAGTCTTTGCATATATTAAAGATAGATGTGTTTATTCCCACACTTACATTCTTGGACTCTTCTTATTTCCACAGAGGAGTGCATTCAAACTGCTTGTTTTAATTTCTGCTCCTTACAGTCTCCATCATGGAGAAGCCTCTGTTACCACGAGAGTCTGGCCAGTTCATAGCGGAGCAGAGTCGGGATGTGTTTGTCGAGGATGAAGGAGTGCAGAAGGTGGCGGAGATGCTTTACGGTCTCCGACACAGTGACGAGCTGACAGCCAGTGGCTGGAAGAAAGCAAATCCATTGGCCCCAGCACCCACATCTGACCAGGGGAGTGTACTAGTACCCAGGCTATGAAAAGATTCTTCATAGTATACAGTATTGTGCAAAAGTGTTGAGCCATCCTTCATTTCTTTATGTTTTGCTTCCAAGGAGCCAGAGTTTCTTGCAATGTTTTAAAATGGTTTTAAGCAATAGTTCTTCAGTCGTTCTGAAGACCTTTCAGAAGATTTCTTTCCATCATTTTCATCATTTTTTCCACCAGTTTCTGGTTTTCTATCAGTCTTCAGTGCATATCGCTATCTGTCTCTGTCTTTGGCGGTTCATCAGTTTTCCCTCCAGATGTCGACCTCCGTGTGTTCCCTAGTTTTTCCCTTGGTTATACATATAAATATAAGTTAGACCAAGTATTATATCTACTATAGTCAGGGGTGCACCTAAGTGGTCCGCAGGTGCGCATTCACTGTCGCAATAAAAGACGCGCACCAGATAAGAAGTTGCAACGCGCGTTTGCGTACATATAAAAGGCACTGTTTTTGTCCGCTAGAGTGGGATTTTCACGGCATATTCTGCATCACATCTCTGTGTGTTCATCATTTGTTTGAAGCCAGCTCACCTCCTGCAACCACTTTTCCGAGAATGCTTGCTTCTTTTGCGGTTCTGACTCCTGACATTTCGTTGGAGGTGGAGGAACACCAAAGTAATTGCTTAAAGGAGCTTGCTTCTTCGACATTTTTAAGAGTTCTAAACAAACGTCTGTCCTCCTCCAGAAAATCTTATGTATGCAAACGCGCGTTGCAACTTCTTATCTGGTGCACGTCTTTTATTTTGACAGCGAATGCGCACCTGCGGACCACTTATGTGCACCCCTGATGTGCTATGCCGAAGTCTTGAGTCACCCCTCATTTCTTTATATTTTGCTTCCAGAGAGCCATATTTTCTTATAATTTTTGAAGTGCTCTTGAGCAATTCCCTTTTAAGCTGTCTTTGGGCATTGGCTGCTTTTTCACTTCATTTAAGTCCGGTCCTTGTACCTATCCATTTTCAAAGAAATATTTTGGTTTGGGGATCTCATTAAGATGCCTCCTTGATGGGCTCCCAGGGCAGACCCTGGACTTGCTGGTAGGATTACATATCTTGGCTGGCTTGGGAGTGACTCAGTGTCGCCCCTCCAGATGAGCTCAAAGAGTGAGGGAAATGTGAGCTTCTCTGCTCAGACTGCTGCCCCCACGATCTGAACCTGGATAAGCAGTAGAAAATGGAAAGATGGATGTGATTTTTTTTATTTATTTATTTTTTTTTGTGGTTAAGCCAATTAACACTGACCTATGAATAATTCAAGCAGAAAAGGGGTACCTAATATAAGAAATAAACTGTACTGTATCTGGTGCTTTGGTACTACCACCATGATGCTCCCATTTGTTTAATTGAATCTATAACATAAAATTGTATTTTTGCGTCAACAAGATGATTCCCAAAGAGATCTTAGCCAAAACCAGACTGAAAATCAGTGGCAACAGTTGTGAAGAATCTAAATTTGACATTTTTGTTCAAATAATCTTCAATATAGGTCAGAAGAAAGGCACAGCCATGAGTCTGCAACCATCTGTAAAACAAGGTGGAGTCTCTGTCATGGTTTGGGGCTGCGTTTTGGCCACTGATATTGGGGATCTTATCAAAATTTTGCTTCCAGAGAGCCATTTAGAAGTGCACCATCAGATTTTGATCCACGGTGCAATACCATCTGGATAGCATCTGATTAGCAGCAGCTTCATTTTTTAAACACACTGCCAACGCAGTAAAATTGTACCTGGATAGAAAAACATACAGTGGAACACAAACAGTCATGGATTGGCCTCCCCAGAGCCTGGACCTCAACATTATTGAAACCGTGTGGGATCATCTTGACGGAGAATCAAACAAAAGCAGCCAATATCCAAAGATGAGCTTTGAATGTCCTTCAAGAAACCTGGAGAACTATTCCTGAAGACTATTTAAGGAAATTACAAGAAAGCTTGTCTAAGAGAGTTAATAAGAATAAAGGTGGTCAGACCTGACCTTCAAAATTGTTAGACTTATACAAACAGGGTGTCAAACTGTTTTTACATCATGGACTACATAATCAATTTTTTTAACATTGTAAAGAAATTCTGCTGTAGTAGAAACTCATCAGCACCTCACTGGGCTTGTAAAAATAAAGAAATAAAGGACTTAAACTTACACAGAACCATCTGTGAAGTCACAGAAAGCATCCAGTTTTTGCTGTGTAACAAATTGAAAATTATATTGTAAATAGCAAAAAAAGAAACTTTTATTTATATTAATTTGACTAATGTTTAAAACAAAACAATTTTTCTTTTCCGTTTTTGTAGGCCATGGCTTATCAGTAGGAAGACTGGAATGATTCTTTTATTGCTTTTTTGAAATTTCCAAGCCTGACTGGACCCTGTGAAGGCCGTATGTTTAGACCCCTGATGTAGTTTAATTTTGGAGAACTTAGTGGTTATTATTGTGAAATTTAAAAAAGAAAAGAAAAAAGGTTTTAAGGGGGGCTTATTTAATAGTTGCAGCTAATCAGGTGGTGAGATTGTAAATATGTGTTGCTTTACTCTGTTTTATATTACTATAAATATAAAGTATTAAGGTTTTCAACTGTTGTCTGGACACAATGAAGGATTTATGAAATGATTGTATCTACTGACATCCAGAATTAATCAAAAAGACAGTAGTTGCAGTGGTCTTTGATTGTATTTTGTATGGGTACAGGTTTTTAAAATACTGACTAAAACACTAATTTAATACAAATTTTTAAAACCTCAGTGGTGGAAACCCTGTCTCTTTTGGACAGTGTGTTACAGTATATTCACTTTTCTTTCCTTTTTTTGTATACTTTCTTAATAATTTGTGCAATTTACCACTGCAGGCATTGAACTGGGTATTTGTAGTAGACACCGTGAACTTTTCCTTTTGGCCAGAGGAAGAAACCCAGCAGTGTGAGGTGACTTATAAAGGCACCACATACACAGGCTACATGACCCTGTGTGCTGCCATCACCAGAGCCATGGAAGAAGGTAAGAGTACATACCTGTACATCCACTTAGTTACTATATTATACAGACTTATAGAAAATAGCAGTAGTCAACTCACAGCACTTTTTATTTTAAGGTAAAGACTCTTCAGCATTATACATAGAAAGCCAGAAATGTAACAATCCTTGATGAGCATAAACATGAAGGATGGAAATGTCAGATTTATAAATCGTTTGCTGCTGTGACTGTTTGCAGCAAAGTTACAACCATGCTCTTACCTTTACTTCATACATAATTTTAGATTTTTTTACTCCTAGTCTCTGGAGACCAAATGTATATTTTGATTGTCTCTCTATTCTGTGCAGTTTTGTTATTACCCATTATCGTGTTTGTGCCCTTTATTTGAACTACGACTGCTGGGAAATTGCTTGTAGCTCTGCATGTGCCTGTGCATCATTTATAATTAGCATGAATGACTCCGGATATGAATCAATTATGTCTCATATGGAATAGCTCTCAGTGTGTGGTCGCCATGGCCTTTATAATTACAAGAGATTTTCTCAGAAAAGCACAGGTAGTTTGCCTCCAGTGTGAATCTCAGGGTGGGGGGTTGACAACGTGAGATCAGAGCAAATTATGTATTTTGAGTCTATTGTGAGCAATGGCCACTGTGAAGTTATATTCTTATTATTGCACACTGAGGGTAGCTCCTGTTTTAAGATTAATCCACCTAGCACCTTCTCTTGTTCACACTCCACAGGTGTACCTATTACTGATCCAAAGTACTTCTCTCAGATGAACATGGAGGAGTTGGGACGTGTCCTTCGGTCAGACAATGAAACACCCATGCCGATGCTGCGGGAGCGTCACCAGGTTCTGATATTAATACGATATTCAAATAATGATTCAATTGGTCAATATATTGATTTCAGTAATGCTTCAGTTTTGATTTTACTTTGCTTTTTTACTTTCTTTAAATCTAAAAGCTGTCTTTTCACTCAGGGCAGTCTCAGCATTTACAAAATGAAAGGAGTGCTTTTTAAAGCAACAGTGATTTTTTATTTTAGAAATAAACAAGGTTTTACATTCCTCTATTCAACAGACTGAATAAGGATGGCGTGTTTTTATATACAACACGGTACATATATTCATATTTGGCACATTTTTCTGCCTTTCTTTATATGAAACGTCAAATTTTATTTTGATATTAAGCAAGAAAAGTGATTTTATAGTTCAATTAATTATTGAGTCTGTTAGTTTTGTTACATTTATAAACACAAATTTAAATTGTGGCGCTTTCTGCCTGTTACATTTAAAGAAGCCACATGCTGAATCTTTTTAACAAGGTGCTGACAGAAGGCGGCCGTGTGCTGCTGGAACATGGTGGAAGCTTCCGCAGTTTTATCAGCCAAGCCGGAAACGACGCCCAGAAGATGGTGGAGCTCATTGTGGAGAAGATCCCCTCGTACAGGGATGAGGCTACATATGAGGTGAGAGTTTAGCAGGATCATTGTACAAATTAGGAACCTTTTCTAATTGGGAATGTGCACAAAATAGAAGAGACGCCCTCTATTTGCTGCACTTGTTTGGCTTTTCAGAAATGTCTCGTTGGTACAAGAGGAAAGAGTTGGAATGATTAACTTATTTACAGGTTTTTAGATACTAAAACAATCACTTATGGTTGAATAGGTCACAGTGAGCAAGCATAAAACTGTAATTTCCCCAAATATTTGGAAAACGGATCTTTTTTTAGATTATGCACAATGCATAATACATATTAAATGCATATATGAAATATATGTGATCAAATATATGCATTTGGAGAATTTAAAATAAATTGTGATGTGAGAGTTCCACCTCCTGGTCAAATACAGTGCAGCAACACTGATGCTGTCAGTT
The DNA here is from genome assembly GCF_036321145.2 of Pelmatolapia mariae. Classification (NCBI taxonomy): domain Eukaryota; kingdom Metazoa; phylum Chordata; class Actinopteri; order Cichliformes; family Cichlidae; genus Pelmatolapia; species Pelmatolapia mariae. The sequence continues at coordinate 25,980,038 of NC_086237.1, forward strand.
TATTATACAGTCAGAGGAGAGCATTATACTCTTTGCACAGACATTATTTCTTTAGTTTTATATTTGTGTAAGAACACCTGCCAAATTATAAATATTTATGGCTTAAGGACAAATACGATGTTGATATTTTGTCACCTTCTTGGTTGTGTAAGGGTAAAAGGATCTCATTCTACAAGCGAGCCCAGATTCTTGTGGCAGATTACTGGGGCATCATGGCAGCCAGAGGACAGGGTGACATCATTAACATGGACTGGCTCACCATGTTTGCTGACTACAGGGTTCCTCAGGCGCTTGTCTACTTAGGAGCTTTACGATACTCTGATACACTGATGCAGGCGTTGAAGAATGGTGAGACAGTAGTGTGTCTATGCACTTGTTTCTCTTACTGAAGATAATATTTCAAATCACAAGATATAATTGCTTTCAGGTGAGCGTCTGTCTTCAGGAGACTGGAGAGAAGTAGAGATCCGAGGTTGTTCCATTTGGTGCGTGGAGCTGATCAAAGACCGTCTCCACAAGCTGGTGCAGGAGAGAGATGGACAGCCCTGCAGTGTGAACTCAGTTATCATTGACTTTTACCTGTGGCCTTACGCCAAGCAGCACCACAAAGAGATGGCCCACATTCCCATACACCACACACGCTGTATTTACTATTGATGAGCTGGCTGGCAGCCGTACATACAGGAGGCTGCACTTCTCAGTCTGCCGCTCGCTGGGCTGAAGCCAAGCACATCTCTGTGCCAGGTATACATACAAACAGACTTCTCTTTGGCTGCAGTGGAAACAGCTGTGAAGTGTTAATGCAGCGTGTCTTTCTGAGTGGGCACTGCTGTTCATTTCCGGTCTCAAATATGTTGGTCATATTTTCTCACAAACCTCTCGATGTAGAGAAAATTATCATATTATGCCAATCTGCGTATGCTCTGCAAGTATATAACAGCCTAACAATAAATGATATTCATCAAACTGGAGGAGGATTAGAGTACTTTGGTTTTTGATACTGTCTTTCTTTTTTAAAAGGAGTGTAATCAGTAGAGTGTTTTTTAAATTCAGTGTAGTCAGTATTATGCATTTCATGAGTGCAAATGGATAAGCCCGATGTTAACATGCAGCTCTTTTTACTTCTCTTTTTTTTCCTTGGTAACATAAAGCCTTTGGTCATTTCTCTTTTCAGTGAAATATTATTTAATACAAGTTATATAGAGGCATCTTGCTTTCTGCTCCTCTTTGAAAAGGGAACAGAAAAAAGTGACAGCCTGCACTGAAATGTGATGAAAGATGGAAACCTTTCTCAGATGAGAGATTTCTGCAGTCTGCATAATGAAGGAGTACAGATATTGTGTTAAGCTGAATATTGAGAGGATTAAGCTAAAATTTGAAATAATAATAATAATAATAATAATAAATTATCTAGCAGATGCAGTCTGCCTGACAGGTATACTGATTATTAGGATGATAGCGTGTGGTATTATAGATTTCATGTATTTTCTTCGTGCCAGCTGAGTTTGTTAGATGGGGTGCTCTGCTGCCTGTCCAGTAAGTGATGCAGAGGGTGGTCAGGATTACCCATGACCCATGGCACAGTTTGTGCAGTGATCTCCTCTCCACCACAGCTAGAATAGTGTCCATCTTGCAGCCAATCACAGAGCCTGCCTTCGTGATCAGTTTATCCAGTCTGTTGGTGTCACCAACCCCGATGCTGCTCCTCCAGCAGACCACAGTGAGGTAAGCTGCGCTCAGCACAACAAACTGTAGGAAAAGCTCCAACATTTTGCTGCACACATTGAAGGATCTCAGCTTCCTTAGGAAACGAGTCTGCTCGTTCCCCTCTTGTAAACAGCTTCTGTGCACTCCTCCACTTTATCCAGGACAGACATGGCCTGTTTCACCACACTATACCTTTGAACATGGAAACATTTCTGTTTCAGAATTCTTGTACATCTAAAAGAATACGTACATATCCAGAATGACCAGACAAAAAAATTAAACTATACACTCATACTAACCACTAAGCAAATGCCTGTGTAAATAAAACCGCTCTATACCTTTGTAAAATAGAAACTGATTTTTATTAAAAAAACAACTGAAATCTTTAGAATTTGAGAAGGCTCTTAAGTAAGAGCCGAAACCTCTTCGCAAACTTAAAGAAGTCCGGTTGTCTTAAAAATAGAGTTAAATAACAATTGGTTGGTTGTCTCATATGATCGGTTTCGCTGTATGGCAAATGAAAGTCATGTCTTAAAAAAGACCTAACAAATCTATAAATCAAGTAAATCTCAGACTCCTGATGGCGCTGTCGCCTTCACGGCACCGACTTCCACGAGTACTCTTGAACATCCCCACTTCCGGTTTCATGACGGCGGCGGCAGCGGTTTCCCGGGCAACCGAGGACCGACAACAAACGAGATGTTACAAAGTTTAACAAGAGGGCGACAAGCGATTGCCCGAAAAAAAGTGACTAGGTGTTACGGTGAATTCGTGTTTATTAATTCTTGTTAATATCGAGATAAACAAGTTAAAGAGCTTATTTAAAGACATAAGGACGTCATGAGCGAAGGGTGTGTGCGGGTGGCGGTCCGTATCCGGCCTCTGCTCCCTAAAGAAGTCCTCCACTGCCACAGGGTGTGTGTGCGTGTAGTGCCGGGGACCGGACAGGTGATGGTGGGTGAGGACCGACTCTTCTACTTTGACAACGCGTTTGGACCATCAGTCAGCCAGGATGAGGTGTACGAGTCCTGCGTCCAAAGCCTGGTGGAGCGTTTGGTCGACGGTGAAAATGCAACCGTTTTTTGTTACGGGCAGACTGGATCAGGCAAGACGTACACGCTGGGTAGAAGGAGCCAAGGTAATGTGAAGTTTAACCAAAAAATGTGGTTAAGCTCCAACACAGAGCTTAACCACTCTGTGACTGATGAGTTCAAGGATTGTAGGAAAAAGGGAACTAAGGGGTTCAGGGGGTTGTTTATTTAGTGTGGAAAAACCAACATCTATGGGCTTGAGTCTTTAAACACAGGAGTTTTAGGAGTTTTGTTTGTGCTCTCTAAGGCCCATTAATCATCTGAACTTTCTAACTTCATAACTGTAATTCTCTTTTTCCAAAACCTTCCACAGATGAAGAGGGGGGAATTATTGACCGTGCAGCCCAGGATCTGTTCCTATACCTGGCGGAGAAGAGGAAGGAAAGTAATGTTGCGGATGTCACAGTGAAGGTGTCCTACATGGAGGTCTACAGGGAGGAACTAAGAGACCTGTTGCAGCTGCAGACCACCCACAAAGAGCTTCATATCAGGGAAGATGAGAGGGGAAACACGGGTAATCAACTTTTTCTACCTTTACTTTACATATATTTTAATATTCAGAGTGGAAATAAAAAAGTAGAAACCATACACTTTCAGAGATGACAAACTGCATCCTATATTTTCGACCATCCATCTGAGTATCATCCTATTGATAGACCGTTGTGATGTTATTAACACGTATGTATTTCAGGATAAAAAGTTTGAGAGAGTGCACTGGAGAAATCACAAGTACTGCAAAAGATATTATATACTGTGTAATCATTTACAGTCAGCGGCTCTGTGGTGCACCTACTTGTAATAATATGTAAAATTGTTTTCAGCACATTTAATGAGTGAATGATAAATGATCCAGTGAGATTAGCATTTTGTGTGAATGTCTGCCTAAAGGGGAAGCAACAGTCTTGTTTCATTGACTAAAAAGTCTCTTTCTGTGATTCCAGTGGTGGTGGGAGCCAACGAGGTTGTTATCACCTCAGCAGAGGAGCTGATCAGGAATGTAGAGATGGGAAATACTTTCCGGCACACCAGCACCACAGGAATGAACGAGCGCTCCAGTCGCTCTCATACCATCCTCACCCTTCAGGTCATGTTATCCAGCCACAACAGCAAGAACTCTTCCTTTAAGTCTGTCCGCTCCTCTAAGCTCTGTCTGGTTGACCTGGCAGGCTTGGAACGTGCTGGAAAAACTGGGAACACCGGGACACAACTGAAAGAGTCTGCTCATATCAACACAGGCCTGTTTGCGCTGGGCAACGTTATCCGTGCACTTGCAGAGCAAAGTCGAAATCGGCACACTAACAACTCCTGCAGTGCACACGTACCATACCGTGATGCCAAGATAACTCGACTCCTTCGTGACTCATTAGGAGGCAGCGCCCACACGCTAATGGTGGCATGTGTAAGCCCCTCCCACGACTTTGTAGCTGACACCCTGGGCGTCCTGCAGTTTGCATCCACTGCCCGATACGTTCAGAACCGTCCAGGAGAAACACCTGATCAAACAGAGGTTAAATCATGCCCTACTACAACCTGGCACCCCAGTGATGCTCGACTAGGGGAGCTGGAGTATGAAGTAGAGACACTGAGAGAGCTGTTGAAAGGGAAGGAGAGAGAGGTGGAAACAGAAAGAGCAAAGACTGGTCAGAGATATGAAGAGGGAAGTGACATCAATGCATACTGTCAGACTGGAGTATCTGAACCAGATAGGACAGCAAGCCGAGAGGAAACGTCACAGTACCGTCTGTTGGCAGAGGAAGCTGCTGCTCTGCTTGAGAATATCTCTGGCCCCTCTCCAAGTCCTTCTTTCAGGGAGCGGCTGCAGGATTGGCAAGAGAGACTCAGAGCTGTCAGTCACTCACCTCCAACTCGTATGGAGTGTTCAAAGGAGGAGGGAGACCATTTTGCTCCATTAAACCTCAGAGAAGAGCCAAAAAAATGCCAGGTAACTATAAAAGATTTTAAAAGGGATGTTGCCATTAAGAGATTGCAAAAACTTTGATTACAAGCAATTGATAAAAAGTAACGCAAAAAACCTCCGAGATTTTTATTTGCTTACCTTGAAGCGTAAAAGATGGCTAGTGTATCCAACATGTGGACATGCCTGTCACATTAAACAACAACAAAGGCATGTAAATGAGCTTGGTGTTTTATTTATATATTACTGTACCCTCTTAGATACCTGTTATTCAGAATAGGAGAAGCATATTCAGACTAAAAGCATTCAAACTGCTGATGAACTTGCCGTTAAAGAACTGAAGTCTAGTATGGATTTTTTTTAAAAAACCACAGGCATAGCTAATGTAAACTAAGAATGACTGCATCCCGTTTAGATTTGAGGCTGTAGAAAGAAGTGAAGCCATTGGTATATCATTGGTTATTCCTTTGTTTCCGTTACAAGTTGTCAACATTTCGTCTGGAACATCTTATCCTCTGAGAGCTTTTGATAAGATGATGTGAACAAACGCAGCATGGCTCAAATGAAACTGTTTACACAGACAAAACCCAAGCTGTACAATTTTATAGGCTTGCTATCCTATCCAGTTTCTCTTTTGTATGCTTAGGAAGCTCTCCACATAGACGAGCAACTGTTGGAGCAGAAAGATGCAGAACTGAGACGGGTAAAGGAGGAACTCGAGAAACTCCTTCAAGAGAGGAAAACTCACCTTATGTCGTTAGAGGAAGAAAAGCAGCGATTACGTATACAGGTGAGGAGGAGAACAGTGCAATAAAGAGCTGCTCTGTGATGCAGAAATCAGTATATTTTATTTATGGGAAAAAAAATTAAAAGATGAATTTAAGGCATGTCTGCTGTGTTATCGTTTGTTCTTTAAATGTGCGCCTCTGTGCAAATGTTTAGACAGAACAACTGGTGAACCAGCAGATAATGATTGATCGCCTTCGTGGCGAACTCATGATCTTTCGGGGGACAGCCTCAGGGGCAACAGTGGAAGTGGGGGGGTCTGAGTACTCAGGCAAGAGACCCCACAGTGTCCCTCTGATCACACACAGCTGCATGTGGAGGCCTCCCAGGAAGGTAGGTAGCGGTGGGTAGTGTGTGGGTTAGGTTGGTGTCCATAAGTGAGGGGGTTTTTTTTGTTTTTGTTTTTTTTGTTTGGTCTGTTATAATGTTTTTTTTGTGACTTTTATTATCTGTGCCTGTGCCTTCTAGATTCACTCCAGTCCACCAGCCTATACACTGGAGAGGGTAATGGCAGCTTTTAAGATGCATGGCCAACTCTTGCTGGCTGAAATCGAGGAAAAAGATGACGTGTACTGCCCGCTCTTAAAACAGCAGGCAGAGAGCAAAGATGGCAGACCAGAGATGGAGGAAGAGGATGAGAATGACACATTTATGTGCAGACCGAGATTTAGGTGAGAGCATCGTTCTTTGTTGTGCAAAAATAAGTAGTAAGTTTCAAGTAACTTACACTCCAAATGCTGACTTAACTAATTTAACTACATGTAAACTTTCTCTGTAATTCTGTTACATAAATACAGTGCAATATGCTAAATTTATTGGTCAAATGAAATTTACATGATTGGTATAGAATCCCTAACGATTAATTATTTGAATAAATAAACATTTGATTTTATATATTTAAGCTGCATTTTATTCACAACTATTGCTTCATGTTTATTGAGGCTGAAGAATCTTTTTTAGTGTATTCTGCTAAACAAGCAATCCAAAAAATCTGAGGCATTAAATCATTTATTCATGTCTAAGGCAATTTAAGCTAAATGTGTAGTGCAAGGATGGACTTTGAAGAAGTAAAAAGTTGTTTTCTTCAGATGCTGCTGCATTTATTCCACGCCGCTTTTGCACTTTGCAGAGCAGTTTCGGAAGAAAGGCTGGATAGTGTGTTGTGTGTACTTGAAAATCCAGCGACACGCTGCAATTTTGCTGTCAAGGATGACTGCATATTGTGCTGCTAGGCAGCGACCTGTTCAGACAACAAACCACTCTTCACTTGGTTTGTGCAGCCAAGCAAACGTCTCACAAAGGCAAAAACATCTAATGTCAAGTTTTTCAGTTTCTCTTTTTATTCTTTTAGATTTTTTTTCGATTTCTCTGCAGGTTTGAACCGGCAGCTAAAGCAAGTTTTGCACTTTTTAAAGTAACCCTCTTGGTTTGATCATCGTCCTCTGCATCTGGCACATATAATGAAATAAGGAGTCACCGCGTGATCCTGAATTGGATGAATGAATCTGTTTGCTTCATCAATTGTCAGTGAAGGACATTAAACTGTACGGAAAGTGTTTATTTGAAGAGTGTGAGAGGATTTTAATTGAAGCAAATCTCTATATAATTCTGGGATGTCAAACTCATTTTACATCGAGGGCCACATCCAGACCCACTTTGATCTTAAGTGGGTCTGGATGAGTGAAGCTTTCTGTGTAAAGCTGTTTAATGATATATTTAATACCTGAGATATCTTATATAGCATGTCTCTGTTTTTCTACATGAAAAAATGTATAAAATACAGAAAAGGTTCTGGTAGATCACTATGAGGTGCCATAAGGGACATTATTACTAAAACGCTCTCACACACACTACTGAAATTTTATCTCTCACAAACACTACTGAAACGCTCTCACACACACTACTGAAATTTTATCTCTCACACACACTACTGAAACGCTCTCACACACACTACTGAAATTTTATCTCTCACACACACTACTGAAACGCTCTCACACACACTACTGAAATTTTATCTCTCACAAACACTACTGAAACGCTCTCACAAACACTACTGAAATATTATCTCTCAAACACACTACTGAAATTTTATCTCTCACAAACACTACTGAAACGCTCTCACACACTACTGAAATTTTATCTCTCACAAACACTACTGAAACGCTCTCACACACACTACTGAAATTTTATCTCTCACAAACACTACTGAAACGCTCTCACACACACTACTGAAACGCTCTCACACACACTACTGAAACGCTCTCACACACACTACTGAAACGCTCTCACACACACTACTGAAACGCTCTCACAAACACTACTGAAACGCTCTCACACACACTACTGAAACGCTCTCACAAACACTACTGAAACGCTCTCACACACACTACTGAAACGCTCTCACACACACTACTGAAATTTTATCTCTCAAACACACTACTGAAATGTTATCTCTCACACACACTACTGAAATTTTATCTCTCACACACACACTACTGAAACGCTCTCACATACTCCACTGAAAAACCAAGGCGTTTCAGTTGAACAGGAAGGCGTTTCAGTTGAACAGGAAGGCGTTTCCTGACAAGGAAACTGAAGGAAAAAGTGGTAGATTTCAAACAAACCGCTACACAGATGTCTACTCAGCAACCTGCTAGTAGCCTAAGTGAAGCAGCTGCATTACTTAACAATATATTAGCCTCAGCATAAGTCAAAATTTAGAATAGAAGGAGACGGGCATTATCCTGGTTAATTTTTTTTGTCATATTTGCTTTTTGTCTTTTATAGCAAAGAAAAAAATATCTTAAAATCATTAATAAAACCAGGGAGAGAAGGCTTAGAGTTCCTCCATTTAGCACAATGGGGATATGATATTTACTCAAAAGTATGATGATGTTAATAATGTCTGAGACACCCAATGCTAGATGATCCATATAAAAAATTATATGATGTAATTCAAATGGTGGCACATCATTAATTTTTAGGGAAATCCAATTTTTTAAGTCACACCAAAAGCATTGTGCGATAGGGCATAGAAAAAAAAAAGATGTTCTAGGGTTTCATTTTCATCAGTACAAAAAGAACACTGATCCACCTCAAAGCCAAATCTCTCTTTTAGAAATTCTGCCACAGGATTAATTTACTTTAAAGTGTGTTTCTTTAACTTTAGGTAGAATAGGCCATTTCATAAATTTCGAGTATGCTTTATCCAGTGTATCTGAAATAACTATATTAGAACCATGTCATGTAACCATTCTGTCGTAACTATGAAATATTTTGTCTTTGAAGAAACTACTAATAAATTTATTATTGCATTTTTATCAAACAGCTGACATTGTCCTAGCAATAAATTTGGGAGCACCGATGACAAATTATCGTATATCATAAAGTTTTTAATCAAATGAAGCAGAGGCAGTGGGACTAGTTTACCAAATTTGTTATATTCTCTTTGAGAACAGTTTAGACAATATTTTTCTGAAAAGTCTGTGTAACTTAGAATGACACCGTTATCATCCAACAAATCTGTTATGAATATAATCTTTTTGTTTAAACCAGTCGCTCTTGAAAATTGATTTTTGATTAAGTGTTATTACTCTATTATTCCATAAGGTTGAATTATGGAGAGAAGTTGTGGGTAAATATCATTTTCCAAAAATGCAAAGTCTGTTTGGGAAAGTTCGATATCTTGATTGGGATTTTATTTACCTCAAAATCACATTTCAAAATGAAGTCTAATCCTCCTATTTTATTAAACAAGGATCGTGGGATGTGGAACTAAATAGAGTCTGGCTGTGACAGACAAGATTTTAACCATTTAATTCTAATAACTGTGTTAGCCGTATTAATGTTTTTAGAGGAGATATATAAAGAGTGACAAGGATAAATCAATTTGGAGATGCCTTCAGCTTTAGATAGGATGTTTCTGCCAAAAATACGGTTAGAAATATTAGTGTCTTCTCTGCTAATTAGGTTTTTAGATATTATCAGCCCTATATATTTAACTTTAGATTCAACTCTAACCAAAGCTATTGAGGAGTCAGAGCTTGTATGAATCGGGAGTAGTTCACACTTTTTGATACTGAGAGATAAACCAGAAGCTTTAGAGAAAATTTAGTTTTCTCTACCACGTATTTATCTTTCAAAAAAATAAATGTATCATCTGTGAATTGACTTATTTTGAAGTCTTATTAAAAATTTATCTTCCTTGTATGTTGTTAGAATTCTTGATTAGTGTTAACAGTTGAGTTGCCAATATAAAAAGCTTAGGGGAAACAGGACATACTTGCCGAATTCTGTGTTGCAACTTGAATCCATTCCTGGATTCAAGGAAGCTAATATATTCTTAAGTAATGCGGCTGCTTCACTTAGGCTACTAGCACAACCGTCCCCAACCCCCAGGTCCTGGACCAGTACCGGTCTGTGAGTCGTTTGGTACTGGGTCGCAAGAGTTGAGGCTCGAGTTTGAAATTTATGGTTTTCAGAGTATTTATCGTTTTTTTATTTTTATATCATTTATATTGTTAACTCGGTTTCCCTGGGTCTTTTCCCGTGTGTTATGAATAAATCTTCTTTTTTTTGGTACCGGTACTGGTTTTATTTTATTGTATTTATCCACAACACCTTAAAGGCCGGTCCGTGAAAATATTGTCGGCCATAAATGGTCCGTGGTGCAAAAAAGGTTAGGGACCGCTGTACTAGCAGGTTGCTGAGTAGACATCCTTGTAGTGTTTTGGAATTTACCACTTTTTCCATTAGTTTCCTTGTCAGGAAACAACTTCCTGTTCAGCGGAAATACCTCTGGTTTCAGTGGAGTGTGTGAGTGCATTTCAGTAGTGTGTGTGAGAGTGTTTCAGTAGTGTGTGTGTGAGAGCGTTTCACTAGTGTGTGTGAGAGATAAAATTTCACTAGTGTGTGTGAGAGCGTTTCACTAGTGTGTGTGAGAGATAAAATTTCACTAGTGTGTGTGTGAGCGCGTTTCAGTAATAATGTCCCTTATGGCACCTCATAGATCACTGCCCAGACTGTCCTGATTGATGGTCTGGCCCCCAGACCATATGTTTGACACCTCTGATATATGGTATCATATTGTATGTATTGTAAATATTCATAATTTTCCCTTCTGTGTGTATTATAGGCCTGATTGGTGTTTTGGAAATGTTTCAGGTGTTTGATTTACTAAGTCAAGCTTTGATTCAGAAAACCTCAGTATAAAGTTAATGTCAAACGATGTCCGTGGACTAATATAATGACATTTCTGCAGGCGTTTTTTAAACCAAACATGGACCAATCAGCAGAAAAAATCAGCTCTGAAAGAGAAAAACGCAGAAGCAAATCACACATGTGGTGGAAAACCAGGACTACAGCAGCCTCAGAGAGCCACAGGTACACTTTACATGCACTCTGTTTTGCACTTGTCTGTAGGCTTATCTTTTTTTATAGTGATGGCTTTCTGCCTTAGAACCTTTCTGTGACATTCTCAGCTATTTTTTTCTAGCCATCAAGGAAAACCAGCTCAAGCAAAGATCTACGAGGAAAGCAAGAATAAGAGCAAGCGCTACTGAGAGAAGGATCCGAGATCTGTCAATCAACATGCGCATGAAGGAGGAGCTCATCAAAGAGCTTGAGCAAACTGGTGTGTTTAGATAACGTCATACTTTGCATTCTGCTCTCTGCTAAGTGAGGAACTATTGAAGCCTCTGGATTTATTGGTGTATCGAAGGAGGTATGAAAAGCTTTATAACCAGAATGTCCTGCAGCTTCCAGAAGCATCATAAGAAATTCAAAGATGACAATGACAAGAAGATTGTAATGATTAACTTACTATACACAAGCTTATCCACGACCTGCCTACACTGATCATCTCAGAGTCATGTTTTGAAGTAATGACAGTATATTTCTCTCATGCTCAGGCTGATTCTTGTCTACCCTAGATTAATTTGGCTTTTGAACTGAAAACCTGACAAATTTATTCATGTTATCTATTATTTTAAACAGTACATGCATCTCTAAGTGTGTGCTTTTGTGTGGTAGACAAGGAAACTCAGTCTTTGGAAACACGTGACAGGCAAACTCAGGACGACAGAGAAGCCGGCATTTTTGCAAGACTTTCCCTGCAGAGCCGGGAGTTGCGAGCAGAGATGTATCAGAGCCTGCAGCACATGAGAGCGCAGAGAGCACAGCTTCAGAGCAGCCTGAGAGAGACCAGTGAGAATAACAAAGAAGTCCAACAAAATGAAAATGAGGTTAGCTGTACAGATTATTTTAAACTACAATAAAAAAAAAAGAGATGAACTTATTAAACTTGTTTTTGTGTGAGCATTTTTGCCTTGTTGGTCCAAATACTTGATGGGGCAAAATGAGCAATACCAAGGGAAAATAGTTAATAATTAGAAAAAAAAAATCAACTTTACAAAGAAACAATAGTTTTTTCACAGTTTTACAAACTGGTAAAAACATCCATACGCCTAACTTTTTCTCACTTTCATATTTATCTTTGCTTAACGAAAGTTTAAATATGAGTCAGCTTTTATAATCTTCACATAAAAGCAGTTTGACCTTTATCTTATAAAACCTTAATGTATTTAAACTAATCAGAAAATGGAGGAATAATATAATAATGTGATCACCTGAAAACTGTTTTATCATTAAGAGAAATATCAGATTTGAACAATATATGACATATATGGGGGGGGGGGGGTTGTTTATTGTTTGTTTGTTTTTGTTTGTTTTTACAGGAGCAAAGTGCTGGAGTTTCAACTGTATATAAACTGTATAAGTTAGAGGACACAAATGAACAGGTAAAACATTGTTCTTGTTCCCCTGAAATAGTCATTTGGACAGTGCGTTTAGTTTAGTTTAGTTTAGTTTAGTTTAGTTTAGGAAACTGCAGGTATTAATCTTCTTACAGTGTTTTAGGGTCTACCTTTGTCGTGTCTTCATCAATCTCCTTTTTTGGCCCTTGTGCCCCTTCCTTTCCTCTTTTCCTTCCTTCCTCTCCCTCCCTCACCTTCTCACTGTAGCTGTGTTGCTGCAGTTGGCTGGAGGAGGAAGAGGAGCATGTTCTTCAGAAGAGAGCAGAGCTGAATGAGCTGGAGGAGGAGCTAAAGAGGAGAGAGGAGGTTCTCATTCACAGGGAGGCGTGTGTGCGACAGAAAACCAAATTAGAGACCAAGAAGCTGTGCTCCAGTCAGGTCAGACTGTGTTTGCTATGGTTTAATTTAAATACTATCACAAGTGACTTTGTTAATTACAGTAAAAGATTAGGTGGACACGTATAAATGGTAGAATTAGGAGGTTTATTATCAATTGTTTTTCAGGCTCTGAGTCAGGACCTGCTGCACGTGTCGATGCAGTTGGAGTCGCTGGAGAAGCAGCTACAGAGGAGGAAGGCAGGAGTTACCATGGAGGAACTGGAGAAAGAGAGAGACATGCTTAAAGAGAGAAGAGACGCTCTGGACGCCCAGCTGAATGACAACCAAGTGCTCACTGTGGAGGTCAGAACAAAGGGAGTGTTGTGTGTATGGTGTAGATTTGTCCACGATGTATTTCTGGTACAGGTTTAGGTGAAGTGATGTGTGTGTGTGTCGTCATGTAGGAGACGCATTCCCTTCTCCAGCTGGAAGAAGCTATCGAAGCTCTGGATGCAGCACTTGAGTTTAAAAACCGCTCGATCCAGGACAAACAGAAGAAGTTGTCGGCCACAAACTTTTCTTTGCATCAGTCACAAAACGCTGAACCCGCCCAACTCTGTGATGTCACCAGAAAACTTATGGGCCTGTCGCTGCCTGAGGCGCTGGAGCTGCTTGTGAAATATTTCAACAAGGTAACGTAAAATACTTGCATACATATGTATATATACGGAATATTCTGCTTTACATATAATCCATATACATTCTCCTTTCTAGTATCTTGTTCCGTCTTCAAATCCTCTATTAATTTTCTTCCTTTTCTTTCACATCATCTCAGATTTTGATAAAAACTTGTTAATTTACCTGTAAAAAGTGATTTTACAGTGCTCATACGGAATCTGAAAGCTCTTTTTCTCTTTCTGTTTCAGTCCATCATTTTTATGTTTCACATTATCTCCTTCTCTATCTTCAACCCATCTTCAATCCATCTTTCTCCACCCCCCCCCCCGCAGTTGGACCATTTCTGCTGAGAAATACAGCTGCAGGATTTCCTTTTTTCTAATAAGTTTACTCACCTCTTTTTCACTTCACATGTGGTTCAGTGGTGTACCACTATTGCACCACTACTGCCCACTTCTGCCAAGTGCTTTCTCATAATAGGTTGTGTGATTGTTGCCATTTTCCCTCTGACATTGTTGTGTATTGTAGCGTAGTGTCCCTAAAATATAAAGAGATCAAAAGGAGGCGATTAGGGTGGTTCGGGTGTCTGACTAGGATGCCTCCTGCGTGCCTCCAAGATAAGGTTTTTTTGGGCATGTCCTACTGGGAGGAGGGCAGATCCAGGACATGCTGGAGAAATTACATCTCTCACCTTGCTTGGGAATGCACTGGAGAGAGAAGTTTGGGAGCCTGCTGCTCCTGCAGCCCAGATTTGAAAAAGAAGCATAGGACAGTCAGACAGATGAATGTATGGATGAATGGATAGTCTTGCTTACTTCAGTACTTTGTCATCACTTTATCAGAAAGTTTATCATCCTTTTAGGTTGTTTGTCTTCGAGAGACAGAGCACCATCTACATTTGCACTGTGAAGAGCTGGAACTTCAGGCAGAAGAGCAAAAGATGTTGTTGAGAGAGATGGAGGCTGCCATGCAGCGTCTGGCCTTGGATACAGATCGCAGGCTCACCCAGCAACACAGAGATCACCAGTACAACATCCAGCTGCTGCTGCAGAAACTTAAAGGTGAGGAAATTTGCGGAGCCTGGATTTGAACTTGAATTTGTTTTATGACACTTGGTTTCACAGTATGTCTGCATATGTGTTCAGAGGGTGCTCCAGGAGAGGCAGAACAGGCAACGCAAGACAGACTGCAGCATCTGGAGAAAGAGCTTTACTTTTACAAAAGCAGCAGCCGGCAGCTCAAAAAGAAACTCAGAGTGATCCTCGGCGATTCATTGCAGCCTAATGATCAGCCTTCTTGCCCACAGGAGCACAAACCTATGCAAAAGATGCAGATTTCTTCAAGTTCAAATGAAGCCCAAACTCATCCCGAGGAGGTTCAAACACGGACGCATATTGTAACAACATACAAAAAAATACATGCAGAGAAAATGGACAAAAAGATACACAACAATTTCTGTATGAACAGAAATGAAAACCAAACCAAGTGCCCTTCTTCTTCTTCTGACCGCCAAACCCTCAAAAAGACAAAAATGCCAGAATACACCCAAATGCTCACACCGTCCCTGGGGAGGAGAGTAGGAGATGAGTCTGGGGAAGGTTTGGAGATGACACCAGTCCGTTTGTGTCGCAGGGATCTGAAGCAGATCACTCCAGCTGACCTGCAGCTCTCTGGTTCTACCACTGGGAGGCGACCGTCTGCTGTGGGTACGAGCACTGAGTCAATCCTGGAGGACTCTATAGAAGTCCTCAGAAACAGTGACAGGTGATGTATTTATGTAGATGTCAGGAACAGTTTCTGTAGTAGATACCAGGTGGTAAACAAAGCTGTTTGATGTTGTAAGGCACTCAATACAATGACTTAATGGGGTTTTAGAGTTCAGGCCCGAAGAACTTAAATTTCTTGCAACAATAATTATTTTTGTTTTGCCTTTTTTTCCTGTTTTATTTCACCTTTCTACAACAGCACCATCATAAAAAATAACTGCAAACGGTTGACCTGGAGAAATGATGCAGTAAAATCTCATTACTCTTTGCTCAGTCCTTTTATTTGTCTTCCACTGTGGTTGTAAATTTTTATCCTACAAGTTTTTGTTCCTCCCACATATTTTTGGGGGAGGTTCTAAACCTTTCAAGTTTTCAAATGTCTTAAATCATAAATGTGCCATAAATATGTTGGCGCTTTTCTTGTATTTCTATATATCATCTTATACTTATCATTATCCATATCCACTACATTGATGCAAAGTCAGTCAGCAAGCTGGAACATTCTCGTAAACCGTAGATGGTTTTCATTAATTAATTAAAGCAATTTTGTTCATGGAGCACTATCTTTCATCCTTCATTGTGAATGCTTAAGGTTTAATATGCTCCACTGTTGCAGGATTATAAAGCTTTTTGATGCAAACTTTGTGTGCACTTTATATATGTAGTTTTATGTTGATTGCTGTGTAAATTATTATTTTTTTATATTGGTTTACTCTTTTCACAATCTAATTTATTAAACACACTAAAATGCTCACCTCACTGTAATGTCTTGATTATCTGGGCTTATTCAAACCTAATTTTGGTGTGAGGGTGCTGTGATCTTTCTCTTCTTGTACATTTTATACACTAGTAATTAAAAAAAACTTGCAAATGCTGTCACTATTTTTTAGCATGCAATAAAACCAACATACTTGACAATGAAATGTGTAAATCAAGAGCATTAGAATTAAGGGGCAATTACTTTTGCAGTTAGGTTTGGATAGTTCTTTTCTTAATAAATTAAATCAACCTTTAAATTTACATTTTATATTTACTTGGGTTATCTTTGTCTTATATTTCAATTTGTTTTACGCCAATGCGTATTTCCGTTCGGTTGTCATGGTGATATGATAGTTGTTGTAATATGACGAACACGGCAGGTCGTGATTGGACATCCGACAACTAAGGTGTAACCATGACAACAGGCTAAACTAGCTAGTTATTGTGCGATAATCGCTTAGTATTGTGCGATTGGCCTTAAAAAGCGATTCGGTCGACAAACTGCGCACATGCTGCACACAATAACCGAATATCTGCACATATCGTAAACACTTCTTTTTCTGCACCCGCAGCGCAAAGGATAAGGGTGAATAGGAATCCCAGCCTTTTTCCTTTTTGACACCGCCGGGCTTCTGTACTCTTTTGAGACAATCGCTGGTAGCAAACCAACGATAACCCTCAGCCCCTTTGCGAACAGGTGAAAGTATCCTCAGGCAGTTTTCATGTGAGTAATCCTTCTTTAACACAAGTCAGTGAGCGCATTAAAAAAAGGAGATCAACGTGAGTTCACGCGTGTGCTTTTAACTGACATGGAGCGGCACTTTTGCACTTGTTTAGAAGCTAACAACACCGGCTAAGCCTTAGCTGTTACGCTGCTGCTATGCGATGCTAATCTAGCTGTGTCCACTGACTGTTTGTAACGGAGCTCTTTAAATGGTTTACATTTATCTGTACTACTGTCTGTTGTCATAAGATCACAGTGCTGACTCGGTGTTGGCTGAAATACTGTGGTACTAAAAAAAAACCCAACAACAAACAAACAAACAGGTTGTGAATATGCGCTAACTCGTCATTTTATGACCTGCTCCAAGTTATTCTGAATAAATTGTTGTACATTTATCTGCTTTCATCGTTCAGTTTGCCTTCTCGCGATGGCATCGTCTGCAATGATCACAGTCCCCACCACAGCATCCCGCTTTGCCCTGCTACAGATAGATTCAGATTCGGATTCGGACACCTCCGAGTCGGGGAAGGCTACCACCAAAACTGGACGGGACTCCTCTGGGAAGCCCCGACAAGGAAAAGCAGGTGCAGCCGGAGGGAAAGCTGCTCAGGGCAATGACAAGAAGAAAGACAAGAAGAAGAAGAAGAAAGAGCAGCAGCAGAGTGAGGCAAATGAGGTGAATGAGTGAGATGAACAGCCTGCAGCTCTCTGCCTCTTACATATGTGTTATTTTGCAGTGACATGAAGAAAGATCAGGCTCTTCAGTCGTTTCACTTCTCCTGAAGCGAAACTGCAGAGGGCAGGGAGAGGTAAACAGGTTGTGGTTTGTTTTTGGTGTGCTCGCTACTAAAGAAGTGAAACAAATGCTGTTCTTCAGACGGTAAATACGTAAGTTGTATTTCGTTGAGGTCATTAAAATTTTATATTGTAAAGTGCAATATTACAGAGAAAACCTCAACATTCAGAAAAACCCCTATGAGTTTTAACATCATTTGGTGATGGTTGCGAAACTAGTCTGTGGTTATCAGCGCTGAACTTATCTAAAGCTTTTACATTGCAGAAGCCTACATACCAAGTCCTCATAAACGAGCATGCAGGTATGCTTTCTGCCTTCTTGGTGACACTCATATCTGGCCAGATTTTTAATCAAAGCTGCCAGTGTGATAGCTTTCATCTTTAATAAATCAAATAACATAGGAGTAGACAGCATCCAGTGGAAATTCTTATATGGAATTGATCCAATCCCAGGAAAAAATACTAAATAACAGCAAATTGGCTTCAGCACAGTTAATCAGTTCAAAGTGCAAGTTTTCTGTTTTAGCCTTATATAAGCAGGGAGTTAAATGTGATCTTGATTCAGAATCTGTAATGTGAAGATTTGAAGACTGTGTCCCTGGACTCTGTAAATATTAATATATATATATATATATATATTATATTATTGACCGGTTCATTAAAAAACAGAATGGGGAAATTAAAAATGTTCAGCTCTGAGAATAACAGTGTTGCAGCACAATTAAAAGGAATGTGTCCAGGCCCAACAGGCCCAACACCCACTTAAACACATTAACAAATCCTCCTCCACTCCACAGACACAAACCACAGGCAGCATACATCCTGAGAAAACAGAACGTTTTTTGTTGTTGCTGCGCGCACATAGACAAGTTGATGGTTTCTACAGCTAACAATAGAATTTGTGTTAGTGTCAATAATGATGACATCATGTTGTTTTATCTTTCTTTCTATTAGTTGCGTAATCTGGCCTTCAAAAAGATTCCTCAGAAATCTTCTGCCCCTTCTCCCTGTATGACGCTGTCAGGAATAGCCAGTGAACTTCTCAATCCTACGTCGGTGGACCATGATACACCGTCGGAGGGTTGGCAGCAGTGGAAGCAGAGAGACGAGCAGGTTTAGAAATGACAACTACTCACATTACAGATGAGTGAGATAGTAAAACTTGTATGACTGTCCGTCATAGAGCAGCACAGGCCACACCTGACCTTACACACAACACGAAAAGTCCCTAAAATTCAATGTTCTCCCTTTTCTTTTAGATAACCACAGAACTATATGAGGCAGACTTGGAAAAGGCCTTGATTTTAAGTAAACTGGAGTATGAACAACAGAAGCAGGTACGCTGCAGAAAAACACTAATATTCTCATTTTGAAAGCCACATTTGGGGGCACAGATGTCAGAGCTGTATGTTCACTTTTACGTTAGTCGTACATCCCTCTGACACACCTGTGACATGTTCACTTAAATTATAAGTCAGCATATTACCTTATTCCTTCTTCATGTTGGTGATTAAAGGATCTTGTTTTAAATGACTCTGCTGGAGTTTCTGTGGGTTAAAAACAAAACAGAATTCATTTCTGGTATGCAAAGCAAGAACTTGAGCCAACTGAAGTCAAAGCATCTGCTTTCATTCATCAGAGCAACACAAACACGTCCTCGCCAAAGTCACGGGCAGGAAAAGAAGGTGGAGGCAAGAAGGACAAAAAGAAGAATCAGCAGGCAAAAGACAAAAAGACAGTTTCTCTGCAAGACTTCCAGGCTGAAAGCAGTGCAGGTGAGACCAGCTTACAGATTACTTTAAAGTCTTATATATGGACCTCATATATATGATTTACTACATTGTATATATTGTTATTTTCTTGTAACTACTTATTGCATTGTGTTTTCTCTTTGCAGAAAATTTAAGTAGAAAACAAGAGAAAGAGGTGAGCAGGCTCCACTCTGTGTTTACTTTATATTTTATAGATTGCACAGAAATGTGAATGAACAAGTGAGGGACGAATTAAAGCTAAAATTAATTTTTTAATGTTTTGTTTGTAACTTTAAAAAAATGTGTAAAACATCAACCAAATTACCTTCCAGGACTCCAGAACGGCTAATTTAGCATTGGGAGTCGGGCAGGATGACCGTTTTTTTAATAAGTTGGAAGATGATGTCAGTCGGATAATCCAACGGGAGAAAAGACGCGAGCAGTATACGAACAGCCAGGGACAAGAAGTCAGCACATCAACAGAACATGAACCAGTGAGTGGACACAAGTACCACAAAATACTCACGTAGCTCTCTCATTAACTCGGGTATGAAAGTGAACAAAGTTAGCTTTTCCTTTGAGTTTTGGTTAGTGATTAACTGCCTCAAGGTACATCTGAAAAGCTGTTTGTGAAACTGTATACATGCACCATTACCAAAGTGAAGTTTCTTTTTCTTTACTTGCTGATTTCATTTCATGTTTTTCTTCCTGTTAGGACCCCAGAGCGGAGCAGCTGAAGTATGAGCTGGAGAAGAAAGATCAGGAAATTGATAAGCTGAAAAAAAACATTTCACAGTGGGAGGTCAGCAGCCATAAACAGTTATCTGATCTATTCATCTTTCAGTTTCAGAAGGACAGTGATTTTTTTTTCTTTTCCTGTATGATGAGTCACAAAAAGGAAATTTGATTTTCACAGCTGTAGAAACAGTAAAGTTAACCAGAAAAATCTCTGCCATGTTTAAAGCCAAACAGGTTGGGTTTAGTGTTGGTTTGTCATCATCATTAAGATGCTCTTACTCAACTCACGTAGGCTGTGGGCTGCTATGGCACTGTTAGTTAGTGTGGACTTCTTCTGTAAAAAAAAAAATGTCTACATATTTAATTTTCAACTTCATATTTTTATCACTGAACTCTACTAGAGTAGCTTTGGATGATTCATAATTCAAAAATACTATTTTTCTCATTCTTGCCTTTGTTCAGCCGTTTGACTGTGTGAAACAAGCAGTTTTAGTTCCTCTCCCTGCGAGCCACTTTCCGCTGATTTGCTGCCCTTTAAACAGCACAGAGCCAAAGCTGTGAGTCTGAGATAACCACGTTAGTGAATCCACTCTCAGTAACACCATACAGAGACAAGAGTTGAAAGAAAATGTCAGAACGTGAGCACGTTGATCAGTCTGAAGCCTGAGCTTTTGACTTATTTCACTCGTCGTTGAAACTATATGCATGATTAATATGAGCGTTCACCACTGTAACACTGTGACAGAAAAAAAGGAAAGGTAACCACACCTGCAGTCAACACTTATTGCCTCACTGTTGTGTCCAGTGCTACAAAAAGAATCTTTCTTTTCGTCTCTGCAGGTAAAATACAAAGAGGTGAAAGCAAGAAATGCTCAGCTGCTGAAGATGCTGCAGCAGGGAGAGAGTGAGTTTAATAACACAGTAGATACAGTTTGGTTCAAAAGTATTTGAACAATGACACTTTTTTGTTGTTGTTGTAATTTTTCTTCTGTACAACAAGACAACACTTCTGGATTTTAAATCAAACAATCGAGATGTGAGTGAGGTGCAGACTTCTGCATTAAATGTTTCCAAATTATGAATATATTTATGCACAGTCCTCCATTTTCAGTGGTTCAAAAGTAATGGCAGAATTGACTGACTAGCATTTTCATAGACAGCTAAGGCCTGTTCCCTTCTTATTTCATGACAAATGAAGTAGATGAAAGCTGCTGTTCTAAGTGAACTTGCATTTCTTAACTTTTCCCTCCAACTCCTAATAAGAGATCCAAAGAGAAGTCATTGTAAGTAAGAGTGACCTGCAAACAAAGGTAGGATTGACTCTGAATATATTGTTGTCTGCAATTCCTAAACAACGAATGTAATGTGTTTGTCTGCGATTGAGTCACATCTCAATTGTCTTGATTTAAAACCCACTGTGGGGGTGAATCATTGTCCAAAAAGTGATTGTTTTGACTTTCCTTTCATTTCATTTCCTATTGAAGATATCATGTGTGATGTTTCTGTTCTCTCTCTTATTCAGTGAAAGACAAAGCAGAAATTCTTCTACAGGTAGAGGAGCTACTGCATATTAAAGAAGAGCTGTCTTCACAGGTCTGTAACTGTGTAACCAAGTGTGTGTGTGTGTGTGGGGGGGGGGGGGGTGGATTCTAAATATTTATATTTGTAAATCTGTGTTTTTCATTTTAATTAGGTAACATTATTGCACGCTGCCCTCGAACAAGAGAGATCTAAAGTAAAAGGACTGCAGTCAGAACAACCAAAGCACCAGGTGAGAGTACAAATACTCTTCTGTGTGGTATCTTCATTATAGGAGAGAAGAACTGGTGTTAAAGTGTTGTCTCCATCTTCATTTACGCTGAACTGACTGCATACTAGTTTATGATCATGCATGCAGCTCATTGCTTTCGTGGATTTCTGTAGAAACTGTGGAAACCTAACAGAAAAACTTCAGCCTGTAAGGCAGGTAAAGTCAGAAAGTGTCAGCGTAAGTAAGCCAAAGGACAGAAACATAAAGAGTTTACTCGGCCCAGTCAGGGGAGAGGTGAGCTTAGATTCAGGTCAGAGCATTTGAACACTTTTTTCTTTGTTTTTAAGTTAATATGGTTTCTTTTTTTTCTTTTTCCCCCAGTTGATAAAGACTGTGTTTGCCTCATTTATGTTCTGTTTCTACATCCATCTTTTGACTTGAATTAATAAAAGCACACACACAGACCTCCATAAATAATTGTGTCCTTCCTGCAATTTTCTGTTTCACAGGGAAACAAGAAAGGGAAGAAAGGCTCAGAGGCAGATCTATGAAGGTTTCAGAAGGAAAATGCCTGAAAACAAAATGAAATAAACAAATGAAGAAACCCCTGAAGAATATTCCCACTATTGATCGAAATCAGGGTTCTTTTTTTTTTTTTTTTTAAATCTTAGACTCCTGGTCAGCCTGTAATGCATGCCCTCCCCAAACACACACACACACACTAACAGAAAAAGCTAGATTTGGCACGATATGTTACACAATTAAATAAGATTTACAAGAGGCTTTCTGAAATATCGACAAACGTTCTAAGCTTGTGTTAAAGTAGCTGCTTGGCACATCGTGCTGCCCTCTTCAGGCCTTAGAGTGCCTCTGGATCTCCTGTACTGTTGAAGGCTCTGTGCCTGATCTTTAAAGGTTTTGTTGCCAAAATGAGACGTGTGTAATGCAAAGTTGTTTTGTTTCTTTATTTTCCCACTGTTAAGTAAATAAATTACTTTTTCAGTGAAAATGTGGTTTTACTTTTTGTGTGTGAAAGCATCGAAGAGCCTGGGAGAAATTAAAACAAACAAAAAAAAAGTGTAAAAGTGCCTCAAACAAGCCAAAAAAAATTGCATTTGAGTCATTAGATGTTAACATAAGCCAGATGAAAATAAGATACTTTAAAACTTCTTGGGTCAAATCTCAAAAGGAATTTAAAAATTTTTAGACTATTGCCATCAACTACCACTTATCACCTGTGCGTCACCTTTGGAGGCTGTTAAAATTATAATGATTCATTATTGTTCCTGGAATGAGAGTTTAAAAGTGAACTGAGAGCATCTAGGATTTGAACTGCTGTCTGATTTTTATGGTGCACTATATCTTTAAGTTAAGTCCGGTTACATAACTGGCTTATTATTAAGTATTTTTATTTAATTTTTGTCAGTCGAGGTGCACTCAAAAACTGTTATAACCGGCAGCAGGGGCATCAGATCTGTGCATAGCAGCAGCTAGGTGTGGGCTTTGCGTGTCCACCTCAGTGACCGGTGTGGCCTCAGCTGGCACACATCCGCACAACTTATTGCCGAGTCATTGGGACAGACACGCAGTCCGCGTCGGGACCGTGCGCTCCTGCTCTGCACCGTGTTTAAAGCCCCGCGGGCCGGACAAGTGATGTCGGCAGCAGTGAAAGACGAAACTACAACATCGCGACACCGCCGCAGGGCTGAAAGGATCCACGTTACCGTCACAAGTGTCACGGAGAGCAGAGACTTCATCGTTAGAGGAGACTGCACCGTCAGACAGGTCAGGGATGCACGATCAGCCAGCTGGCCTCAGAGCCTTGTAATAATAGTAATAACAGGCTGACAACGTCACTGAGACTTTTATTTGCATGCCATAATAGACTGAAATTAATGTTTTTGTTAATTTACGTGGCTAAAGAACTAAGGGGGCGGATCACTAAAGGTACTAATGTGGTATAGAAATTGGAATTGGACTCATGTGCAGCCCAGAGTGCTAATACAGATTTATTATGTGAAAAGTGACTCTGCACGTGGGAAGATTGTTTTGAATGGAATAACTGTGTGAAAAGAGGCAAAAAATTGTTTTAAAGTATTTAGCACGAAGTTGAGGACTAGCTAAAGAGTGGCCCTGAATCCAGTAACAAAATATAATTCAAAGGCCACTTCATTAGTTACATCTGGACGCCCTTTAAGTTCGTGGTATAGATTCAACAAGGTGCTGGAAGCAGTTATAAGCATCTTCACATGGCATGAGAGCATCACACAGTTGTTGTTGTTGTACATCACAGGGGGTGGCTGTAGCTCATTAGCTAGAGCACGCCATCTACTAATCAGAAGGTCGGTTCAGTCCCTTTATATCTGCGTGCTAAATATCCTGGAGATACTAACCCCAAGTTGGTTTCTGATGCATTTATCAGAGTGTAAATGTATGTGTGTGTGTATGTTTGATAGAAACCAATTAAGTACAGTGCTGCTGGATGAATGAGGTGTGTTTTACATAGGAACCAGTCCATTTATCATTTACATCCATGTTTGACATCCCAAAGGTGCTCCACTAGATTGAGGTCTGGTGACTGTGGAAGTCATTTGAGTACAGTGAACTCATTGTCATGTTCAGGACACCAGTGTGAGAGGATTTGAGTTTTGTGGCATGGCTCCTTATTGTGCTGTAAACAGCCATCAGAAGATGGATAAAGGGTCACCTTCGGTCACAGTGACCACCAACTGTACTCAGGTAGGCTGTGGTGTTTACGTGAAGCTCAGTTGTACTAAGGAACCCAAAGTGTGCCAGTGAAATATCCCCCAAACCATTACTACACCACCACTAGCGAAACCTCTGATACAAGACAGGATGAATCAATAATTTCCTGTTTTTTACCCCAAATTCTGACTGTGTACCATTTGAATTTCACAGCAGAAACTGAGACTCTTCAGACCAGGCAATGTTTTTCCAATCTCATACTGTCCAGAATGGGAAACTAAAAGTATGATTCAGCAAGAATCATACTTTTAGTTTCCCTTTCTTAACTGACAGGACTGGAACCTGCTGTGGTCTCCTGCTGCTGTAGCCCATCTTCTTCAAAGTGTGACATGTTGTGTGTTCAGAGACGCTCTTCTGCATGCCTTGGTTGTAAAGAGTGGTTATTTGAGTTGTTGCGTTCCTTTCAGCTTGAAGAAGTCTTGCCATGCTCCTTTGACGTCTGACATCAAAAAGACATTGTCACCCAGATAATGACCACTCCTTGGGTATTTTCTCTTTTTCAGATCATTCTCTGTAAACCCTAGAGACAATTATGTGCTAAAATCATAGGAAATCAGCAGTTTGTAAAGTGCTCAGATCACCATGTCTTTCTCAATCACCATCGCCAGAGTCTACCTTCTACCTTTCTTTCCTATTCTGATGCTCTCAACATCAGCAGCATGTTTGAACTTCAGCTGGTCATTTTGATCATGTTTTCTACTCTAAATGTTTGTGACTGGCTGATTAGATATTTGTGTTTAACTAGCAGCTGAATAGTTGTACCTAATGAAGTGGCCACTGATTGTATGTTATTATATGTATATGGGTTCATTCAGTGGGTTTACTGTTGTCACACCATTCAAAATCATATATTGGATTGTAGTTACTGGTTTGTTAATGTGTATATCAGTTAAATCTTTCCGCCGGAGATGATTATATTACACGTACGCTTTATTTATAGTCAAACCCGTAATGTACCATGTATGGAATGCCAGGACTGCCAAAATGAATTAATTAAATACACCATTAAATAATTAATTAAATGTGTCAATAATTAATTGTGTCAATAATTAATTAAATGTGTCAATAATCAATTAAATACATATTTATGACATATTTAATTAATTAATTATTGACACATTTAATTAATTATTTAATGGTGTATTTAATTAATTCATTTTGGCAGTCCTGGCATTCCATAACTATGTAGATTCCTATTTTAAAATCTTCAAAATAATAATTCACTGTTTCCTAAAATAAATGGTGTGATGTGCAGAGTACAGTATTTGCTTCCAAAATATAGTAAATTTAAGTAGAAAACAGCATAACATGAATCACTTAAAGTAGAAGTACACTGGAACTGTACTTAAGTAAAGTCTTGAATAGTCATACTCTGCTACATTGAATTACTGGTTCTTTCACTGCCCTCATCTAATGGTTTTGGTGGAGAGACCCCAGGATGGAAGTTATATTGGCTGGTGCCACCCGAGGCCCCTGTCTGGATATGCCCCTGGTGTCTTTGCTGCTGATTTTTGAGCTGGTACAATGGGGGTTGTGTGTTTCTGTGTGTGCAGTTTAAATGGGGTCTGTCAGAGCACCTGGGAACCTCAGCAGAGGAGCTGGTCCTGATCCACTCCAGTCAAGTCCTCAAAGACTCTGAACCCTTGAGTCACCTTAAAGGACAGAATGGGTCGGTACGCCTCAGCATGATCCAAAGGTATGGACAACCTGCTCTGTTTATGGCATGGGTTCATGCCGTCGCTAGTAATAAGCCAACATTTGGTATTAATAAAGATAAAGAAAATAAAGATATAGGTCCAGATTTACTAAAAGGGGCAAAATTGTATGTGAGTCCAATCACCCAAATAGTGCTCATAGGCGTGGTGAGTATATTGGGAATTTACAAAAAATTGTGCTGTTTTCTAAACACAGTGTAGTCAGTTCATTTCAGTATCAAGAAAAAAAATAAGACAGGTCTTACTTTCTTTTTTAAATTACATGTCACATATGTCAGTAAATCAGTGTGTGCGCTTGTTTTAAATATTGTTCCTCCTGTGTTTTGCGCCTTACTTATGCAACAGGGTCAGCTGCAAACAACTTTTGTGACCTCTTAAGAAAAAATTGCAGACAAATCTGGCACTAATAAAATGCAACTGCTGATTCATTAGCTGTAGTTATATTTATTATTTGTTTTTAAATCATAGTAAATATTAAAAACACTGCCTTACATTGGATACCACATGTACCACATTGGGACTACACAGCATTTTTATTCTTTGCTGTTTATTGTACATATTCAGAGAATATTCCACATTTTTATTGGCTGTAGTTGTAGTGCAACAATACAGAACTTTCACTTTTCTGTTTGGCTTTTATAAAATGTCTGTGCAGAGTGCAGGGAATATATAAAAATATATATATTATAAATATATAAAAATATATAGCCTCATGAAAAACTACAATAAAACCCAATAAAATAAAATATTAAAATAGAGCAAATAAAATATTAAATTTGTCAGAATTTAATGAGTGTCTTCCCAAAGCAAATCAAATAAATCTATGAAAAAGCCGGGGAAACTACTTATTACTTTGGAAGCCTGTGGAAGGTGAGATTCTAGAGTACAGGGAGAACATTACATATAAGTCACATTTTAGGTCGTATATATAAAGCTCTGGTAGTGTCTCCCACTTTGTCCCACATCAACGTACATTTTGCTCCACATTTAATTTGATAGAATCTGATCACCCCACCATCACATGAAGTATTAAACAAAATATTATGTCTGCAAAGATTCTCAGTCAGAGATCTGCACACTCCGTCTGCTCTTTAAAATTAAAATTGTAGAAGTAATTTTAAGTAATAAGTAACTTCTGCCTTCAGGTTCCTTTGATATACAATCTATTTATACCAAACTTATGTTAAAAAAAACAACTGGGTATCTGTCTTAGGCCTCAGCATTCATCTGCTCCACCTCCCACTGACCCAGACCTCGACCCTGAACCGGATAACATCACACCTTCCCCTACTTCTCCTCTCTGCCTGGGTAAGATGTGCAGAACACGGGAACTCTTCTCGCCTTTAACTATTTTCATAAGTCTAGTTTGTGGTTCTCATTTCTCCAGACTTCTCTGTTTGAGCTTCAGCTGCTGCTCTGTACTCAGCTCCTCAGTGAACTTATAATCTGTCATTCTGTTGATTCCACCTTGTTTCTGTAGTAGAAGGTCTGGACAGCCTTGTCCTTGAAGACAGCGGGACTAGCTTCTTCCCGGAGCTCCAGCGCCAGATGGAGAACAGATTGCTGGCTGACCCAGAAATGATGCACCGTCTCCTGGGCAGCCCCTTTGTGCAGAGCACCCTCTCCACCTCTAGCCCTCAATTTATCAGACAGCTCATTCTGTCTAATCCTCAAATTCAGCAGCTCCTGCAAACAAACCCAGAAGTGGAAGATATGCTTAACGACAAAGATGTCATAACACAGGTGGGTATAGTGGGTGTCAGAGCATTGTAACATCTGTACTAACATTAGACTAGACACTTGCAAAAATGTTGTTATTTTAACCTTTCTAATTTCACTGCAGTATGAATACAGTTGCTTCCTCCTTGCCTGATTTCTCCCTCCGATATTTTGAGTATGTTTTTGCACTTATCTCTCTCTCTTTCCAGTTGCTGGAGCTCATCAAGAACCCTGACATGATAGAAGAAATGATGAAAAATGAGGACAAAGCTTTAGAAAATTTGCAGTCAGAGCAGGAAAATCCTGAAGTCATTACTGGCAATTCTGACCCAGAAGCAAAATTACAGGTGTAATGATGATGAAAATGATGATTATTATTAGGTCAGGTTAAACTTATCTTGTATGCTTAACCTGTTTTCTTTTTAATATCTGCTTTGCCTTTTACCAGAAGGTAGAAGCATCTGCATCAGTGACTACGTCACCCAGAAATCACCACATACTGGAGGGTGAATCCAATCAGACGTTCTCTGGTCACTCGACAGATCCTCTCCGTGAACTGACTGCCACATCCAGAGCTGGTTCAAACTCTCAAAGCAGCATCACAGCAGGCATGAGCTTTATGCTTGAGGCATTCTTAGGTTATATGTTTTTTAATGTGTTAAATATTTTAAAGATATTATTGAACTGCTTTTTAAAATATTCTATTAATGGCTTCCTGCTTCAGGCATGCAGTCACTGCTGGAAGAGATCACTGCCAGTCCAGGTCTACTGGAGAGCCTGCTGTCTGGGCCATACGTCAGCAGTCTTTTAAACTGCCTTAGCCAGAACCCTGACCTGGCTGCACAGGTGATGCATGGACACTTTAATTCTTAAATGTGCAGTATTTTCACTAGGTAACTGCAGGACAGCATTTCCTTCTCCCTAAACAGCAGAGATGTCTTATATAGTCCATCCTGCTTTCATTTTTATATTGTTGCAGATGCTTCTGAGCCACCCTTTGTTGGCTGGAAATCCTCAGCTGCAGCAGCAAATGAGAAAGGAGATCCCCGTCTTTCTGCAGCAGGTCTGCTTATTCCTCTCACTGTTAACCTGCTGTCTTTCAGCTGGATTAGATGTCTGCAATACATTAGGAACACTAATAATTTTCTTGTTCCTGGACAGATGCCATGGTTTTTTATAAAATCCATGTAGATATAATCATCTTTAGCAATGCAGGAAAATGATTCTACTCTGACTCCGTTGCTCAGTGGGTATGATTAATAACTTTGCCATTATCAATAATGTGCAGATGCAGGCTCCAGAGCTGCTCTCGGCCATGTTGAACCCCAGAGCCATGGAGGCTCTGTTGCAGATCCAACAGGGCTTGCATACTCTGGCTGCAGAGGCTCCAGCTCTCATACCTGCGTGAGTAAAAACAACCTAAGGAGATCTATTGTGGTGGAAGAACTGTGTTTCAAAGACAGAGAAACCTTATTGCCAGTCTTGCCCGTCATGCAGGAATGCTCTTGGAAACACTGGAACAGGTATCGGTGCCGCTTCTGAGCATCCATCTGACTCCATTCCGAACAGTCAATCAGGAAGCGGTCAACAGGCTGCTTCAGCGACAGAGCAGCAGCAGCAGCAGTTTGTACAGCAGATGCTACAGGCCCTGGCTAACACTAATAACGAGGTACTACCTTATAAACCTTTTGTCTATCTCCAACGTTGAGCCTCAATTTAAAATATAAGTAGTAAATAGCATTTTGACAGTAAATGAGAATTTCCCTTAGGCAGGCAAATGATACATGCCTTTGATATTTAGTGATTCAGTATTTTTTAAAAACTATGCAGTATAAAGAGTGACTGACTGTTTGATATCAGCTTGCATTAACAGCTGCTGGTATGAATGTGGATAAATTAGAGTACCACACTACATCTTATGGAGCCAAATGATGTCTAATTTGTTCAGTGGTTTAAAGTAAACTATTATACATTTTAACCTCCAGCTGGGTCCAGCTGGGCCTCAGTGACTCAAATTCTAGTTAATCGTTAAAGTTTCAGAGTCAGTGCTTCTGCTTGTGGATCCAACATTTGTTTAGTGGGTTACAGCCCCGGTAGAGTCGCTGATTTCTGGTGGGAAGGAAGGTGGCATTAGTCTTTCCCTTTCTTAGATACTGACACTTTTTTCCTGCAGAACCACTAAACTCGGCTGAGTGCTCCCAGCCTTCAGCTCTGGTGGTTATTGCCACAGAGCTTTTTGCTGCTTACTCCAGTGGGTGAAGGAGTGTGGTTCTGACAAACTTATTGACTTATTTCTCTTTTTTGCTTTAGATTTTATTGCAGTGCTCCTTTTTTATCCCCCCGCAGCAGCGACTTGGCCATCTCTTTGAGTTCAATTATTCATAAAAAACTTTTTTTCATGCCGCCTCCTCTCCTTTTCCTCCCCAAAACATTTATTTTTGTTTTCCACATCGCCTGGAATTTCTTCTGATTCATATCCAGAAGTTTTTGCACCTGAAGGGAGACTCATACCCAAATACCCAGATACAAAACTGGGTGTCTGGGTTAACAAAATCACTAAATCTGGGAAGGTTTATTAATTTTTTCCCATTTGTTTAAAAGGATTCACAATTAAATCGCTAATTATGATCTCATTTTGAATTCTTTCACACATTATTTTAATAAGTAAGACTTTAAATAACTCTCATGTCATGTTGTGTCAGGTCCATCACACAGAGAGCGAGTTCAAGGAGGAGCTGGAGCAGCTGAGCTCAATGGGCTTCAGAGACAGGAAGGCGAACCTTCAGGCCCTCATCAGGACAGGAGGAGACCTCACCACTGCTATACAACACCTGCTCAGTCTCTGACACACATTCATCCGTGCACATATACACAAATACAGACATCGACAATAAACATAAGCACCTACACAACAGAACGTTATGATAAGAAATGATTCACCCGTACTGATTAAAAAGTGCTCTGCAAAAGATAAAAACATAAGAGAATAAAAAGCCATACTTACTTGATGCACTTTCAAAAACTAACTTATACCACACACATAATGTTAAACTCTGTTTGTTGTCCTACACTTACACTTTAAACTTCACTCAAACAAATAAAAGGTCTGATGATGGTGAGCGCTGTATGCATTTATGATATTGAGGTATACAGGTACATGTAAAACTAACTGAGAAGTGAGACAACAGTAGGAGGATTTTTACATCCTTATTGTCCTTGAAGTGTGAGTGTTTGGGTTAATATTAGAAACAAGAGAATACAATGCCTTTCACTGTCTTATATGCACCAGTCGTGGTCTGTGTAGACTCAAAATTCCCCAAAAGTTGAGACACAATGTAAAATATAAAT
This sequence comes from Pelmatolapia mariae, assembly GCF_036321145.2. NCBI lineage: Eukaryota > Metazoa > Chordata > Actinopteri > Cichliformes > Cichlidae > Pelmatolapia > Pelmatolapia mariae. The sequence goes on from NC_086237.1 coordinate 26,011,176, forward strand.
AACACCAGAATACAATCATTTGCAAATCTATTAAACCCATATATTAATTTTAAAAAATGAAAAAAAAAATAAGTTCATTTTATATTTGATGGTATCATCCTTCCCAAAAAAGTTGGGTCAGGGCCGTGTTTACCACTGTGTAACATCCCCCTCTTCTTTAATCAGTCTGTAAAAATCTGGGAGAGGAATGTTGTGTTTCTTTGTTGTATTTTTCACAATCCTCCAAATGTTTCCAGTTGGTGAAACATCTGAATGGCAGGCCAGTTCAGTACCCAGACTCTTCTACTGAGTCATGCTGTTGTAATAGATACAGTCTGCATTAGCACTGTGTTGCTGAAATAGAAAAGCTGTCATCTGGATGGAGCATACGCGTCTCTAGAACCTGTACATACCTTTCAGTGTTGATGGTGAATTTTTAGATTTGCAAACTTCCAATTCTTACGCACTGATGCACTCTAGTATCATCAGTCATTACTGAACTGAACGGCAATAACAAGCCAGATAGTTTTAGACAGTTTTGAGTGTCCGTATTTTCCAGAATTTAAAAATAAAATTTTTGTGACCACAGAAAAAATTTCCACGTTGTCCATTTTAAACGAGTTTTGAGAAAATGGCATGGATCTGGATCACTGTTTACATGCAGCTTCTTTGTTGCATGTAACCTGCACGGTGAACTGTGTTCACAGACAATAATTACTGGAAGTGTTCCTGATCACATGCAGGGATTTCCAAGACAGAATCATGTCTGTTTTTAATGCAGTCCAGATTTTTTAGAATTTTTTTTTGATAATATGACAAAATATTCAAAGTCTTCACATTTTTGCATTGTGGGAAAGTATCAGAATTATTCCACAAATTGTAAACTCACTTTTTTGGTGAATCACAGGCCACTTTTACTTCTGACAAACTCTGCCTCTCGAAGATGCTCTTTTTATACTCCATCACGTTACTGACCTGTTGCAGATTAAAAAAAAATCAGATGTAAAATGGGCATTCAATGTTTTGTTTTTCTTTACTAAAATGTACTTTTCTGGTCTTCCGTTGCCCCGTCCCAACTCTTTTAAGATGTGTTGCTGCCATCAAATTCAAAATGAGCTCATATTTTTCCAGAAATAGTGTGGGTTTATGAGATTTGCATATTATTACATTCTGTTGTTATCTACATTTTACACAACAGCCCAACTTTTTTGGAACCATAGACTGTAGACATAAAACAATGCAAGTTTGCAGAAATATTCATATTATATTGTTATTATTATCAGAATCAGAATACTTTATACTTTATTGATCCCTAGGGGAAGTTATTTAATCTCTCTGCTGCCACACTTTAAAGCTCAGGCCTCTTCAATGTTGCCACCTGGACAGAGTCTAATGAAAGCTTTTAGCACCCTGAGACAGTCAGATGTCCTGGATGCACGCAGAAAATTCGCACTCTCATTCTCAGCCAACAGACTGAGCCAGGAGTGCAATATGTTACGTGATGTTCCCACTCTGTCTAGCTGCTACTGCGGCTTCTGCACCACAGGCTTTAAAAACCCTAAATAATTACAAAGTTTGTCTTCGAACGTAGACTCAGTTTCAAAAGACATTCAAAGAAAGAAGATGACTTCATGCAAAGTCCAAACCTGCTTGGAGGTCAGTGTTTATCTTGAGGTTAGACGGGTACAGAAAGTGAGGTTTGCACAGCCAAGAGAAAAACACATCAGCCATGAAATGCCTGATGTGATGCTCTCCCTTAAGCTTGAGCTCTATGCTGCAGTATTTTTGCACCATAAGGAGCAGGCTCATTTATCTCCTTGTGGATTTCATGAGCAAACAACAGACTGAGCAACATCCTTTAGATGACTCGTGGCTCTGTTGTAAACAGAACTATTAAATGCTGTTATTTACTTTGAATTCAATTCTGTTGTTTCTCATTTATGTAAATACATGCTATTTGTTGCTGAATTTATGAGGACGAATTTATGTAAACGATGCATTTCCTCCACGCACCTGTGTTCAAATATAATGTTCTGCAGTTGTTCTGCAGTAGGGTCAAACAGCAGCATTAGTTTAGCAGGATTTTCTGTGTTTACAAATTGTTCTTTTTGGGTAATAATGCATTAAGAATAAGTATGATTAAGTATTTAATCCACAAAATTGCAGAAATTACACTCCTCAAAGCTTTTCTTTCTAATATCTAAACTTGCACTACCCCACTAGAAACACTAGGTGGCATTTAGAGTCTTTTAGTATATCTTGTATGAAAATCAATTTGAATCTGAGATGTAGCAAAGTAGGTTGAAGTTAACTCATTGTTATTCTCATGTTATCGCCTACAGTGTTAAAATGTAAGCCAGAAATCCACATCTGCATGCTCACCTCTGCAAGATATACAAACTGGGGCAAATGTGTTATTCCACTTACTGAAACTGTACAGACCCGAGCACTGAACAACATTAAAAGATGTTCTTAAACTCAGAGCGTTCCTCTGCTTTCCATTCCTGCCTTTTGGGGGCTTACAGCTACCTGACACACGGGACACGCACTCTGTCATCAGATGGATGCGCTCTGCTTGACAACCTGCATGTGTTTGTCTGTTGCCGCCAGACTGGGGGGGGGGGTGGTTTAATCTCCAGCAAAGTGTGTGTGCGGCTGAATGTGTGAGATACGAGAGTAGCCGGGAGGGGGGGTTTCTGGATTAGAAGCTCCAAAAATATTCGGGTTGAGGTTTGTAGATGAGTCACAACACTAAAACAGCTCCACAAGACCGAGCGCAGGTGTGAGAGAGTGTGTCTGAGTGTTTGGTCTGAACCTCACAGAGTGGAGCAGTGAAGTGTTCAGGTTAAATCTCTTTAATGATTCGACTTTGTCGGTGTGAAGATTTCAATCTCAGAAGAAACTTGTTATCCTGAAAATGATAAAGAAACATTCTTAGCAGAGAAGACACTGTGCAGAATTTTCCAGGGCTCTAAAACAAAGATGTAGATCAGCTTTTATTAGGAATAACATTTATTTTCCTGTAAAGCTGAAACCAATTATAAGCTAAATTAATTTAGTTAGACATCATTTCTCTGTTCTAGTTTTGTAGGGTTTTATTTCTTGAGCTTATGTGACCTGACTATCTTTGGGTTTGTTGTGGACAATCATCAGGACAAATAAAGAGCTTCCATGTGTTTATTCCAACTATTAAAAAGATCAGCATCACATCATTTATGATCAAACACTCAAAAAGTCCAGAAGTCCAGGGTATGTGGAGAAGTAACAAAAAATGTCCAGATTGAAAAAGAAGGCAAAATTAGTAATGAAATACATGTTTGTTTGATTTTTTAGTTAAAGGATTAAACTAAAGGAGATTCGTCACATGTTGTCACTATGAAAAGAAGAGAAACACAGAAAAACCTAGAAGCTGGTCAAAAAACAATTAGCACCATCTTCCACTCCACACAAATCTATCTGGCCTTAATTAAGCACTCTGGTCTTAGCAGTACAGAAGGGCGGTACCTAAGGCAGGACACATCCCCACAGGCAGAAATCACAGCAGGCTGTAAAAACTTTTTATCTTCACCATGCAAATGTGATTAATGTAGACCTAAAACCGACCATCTCTTTAACTTCTAATCCCTTATTTGTGGCATATTCTTAAAAGATACCATCCTTAAATATGCACAAACTGGTTCAGTTTCAAAGCTTACACACATACACACAATGCATTTATTAGAATGGTACCTAAATATTTAAATGTTTTAAATGTTTGCAGCCAGCTAGAACTCTCGAGAATCACACATACTGTGTATTCCACTCTTTACTAAATAACTAATGAGCTCGTCAAGCCTGCCACACTCTGTGGCTTTACATCAACACTGAATCAGTGATTTATTTCTCATCCTCACTACAAACGAGACATTGATTAGGTATTCAAAAGGGACTAGAACAACAGTAAAGGCCACACACTCTGTGTTGTTCTACTTAGGCAAACTGCTGCTATGAGCTAGTTGCTAAAATGTCACATGACAGTGTGACTACACTGATGTTCATCATCTTAGTCTGTCATGTTGACATGTTAATCATTTCTACCACAGCTTTGTAGATATTTCATTTTCAAGTATCTAAAAATATTAATTTTGTCCTGATAAAGGCATTAATCATACTTTTTATTACTCCCGAGGCCTTTAAATCTATTACAAAATTTACAGAGATGTTATATTTCTGTAAAATTATATAGATTTAAGTTTATAGTTCTCAAAAATGGGCTCCATGTTGTATTTAACTTATTCACCTTACATGCTAAAGATGCCCACAGGGACCCCAGAAGGAGACAACACACAAGCCTCGTGGAGTCACAACTTTCCAGTCTTTGTCCAATCCTGGGTAACTAGGAGGGGAACATCAGGAAGTGCATCTGTGACAATATAATAATCGAACATGCGGATTCATCTACTGTGCAACTGTTTTCAAGATATTCAAGGGAAAGAGGGAAAAAAAACAAACATCTGATGTCCACTGTCAAGCTCGTGTGCCAATCCATCGAGTAGATGCTGGATGTTTTCAAATAAGTGGAAACTGTGACTTCCTGGTTGCTGTGGAGAGCCACACAGGGAATCACCAAAGTCATTCAAATGTAATCCTGCAGGATCCTGAATATTTGCTGGAAAATCAATGTTAGAGCTGCTAAGGATCACAGATGTCCACCTCTTGGGGGTGATATATATATATATGCATATATATATATAGTTATGAGCACCATGAAATCTGATGGCAGCTGCTGAGTTATTTCACTTTATTATTTCAACTACCATAAAGCATGGTTAAAACACGGCAATGGCTCCCATGTGGTCTGTTGTGGTGGTGTGGTTGATTAAGTGCCTTTCAACCTCCACAGCCATATCATCGATGCCCCTCTGGATGTCCAGTGTCAACACATTCTCCTCATCAGACGGAGTCTCTAAAGTATCAAACTGGGAACGCAGCATGTCGGCTTTCATATAGTGACCCCTCCGGGCCACCATCCTCTGGTAAATGAATTCATAGTCACCACGAAGGAAAAGAAAAAAGACATCAGGAGAAGCTGCAGGGAAGATTTCTTGGTCTGTCTCCGAAGGGGAAGTGAGGGCTTTGGAGCCATGGAGGAGGATCCGTCTGTACTGGTGCTTCAGTGCAGAGCACACCAGGAGAGCATCAGAGCCTGAACTCCTCTCTCTGTGACGGGAAGACATGCACATATGTACAAAGTTGCTGAGGGCAGGAATGAATAACTACTGAAGTTCAGACTGAAAAAAATAAGCTTAAAGTAAACTTTAGTCACAAACAACTAAAGAGAAAAAGATTGACGCAAGGACGAGCGGATGGAGAAAAATAAGTGCATGTGAGTGTGGAAGAGTTAAGCAGAAGGACTCTTTGATGTTGCCGCTGACGTTTTTAGAAAAAGATGACACACTTTTTACTTCTCCCTCACCTCTTTTCCTCACTTAATCTGTCTTTACTCCCCAAACTGTTTTTCCTGGCTCTCTGGTTTTCATCTCAATTTTCACGACCATCGTTGACATTTTTCTCTCGACAATTTCATGCCTGCACATTCTCACCTCGCTCCTCTGCTCTTCAGCTCCACCTCTAAACCCATCATCTTCTCCTTTATGTCATAAAAAATACCTCATGTTTTCATGAAACATGAGTGTGTGTGTGTGTGTGTGTGCAGTTGTACTACCTAGGTTTAGCATGAAGCTTAGAGCAGATATTAGGGTAAATTGCCACAAAACACTGGTGGCCATCAGTTTTACCCCCTCAGTCACAAGATTTTTAGAAAACTTGACCTCTGACCTTGACTGTGAGGTCGACATCAAAATCCTGCCGCCTCGCCCTCCCATTTATAACCTTTGATGTGATGACAACACCCCCCACATCAACCTTTAAAAGGCTGATGGGTTAAAAAAAAGCCAATGTTGTGTCCTTTGAAATGATAGAACTTGTATGTATTTGTAGAGATTGGTTAGCGCTCACCTCTGAATTACTTCATGTAGTTTGAGAAGCCACGGCAATCTGTCCTGCAGAGACAAAGAAATGCAAACACTAAACACAAAAACTGATTTTTGTTGTGCACAGCTTAGTTTAAGATTGTGTATTTAACTCCTTTAAATAGTTTTCCAATATGGAAATGGTATGCTACTTTAGAAAAAATAAAAAATAAATATATATAATAATATATATATATATATATATATATATATATATATATATATATATATATATAGTTATTTATTTATTTATATGGCTAAAAGAAAAGTCACCACATGGATTTAACTACACAAACAACTAAGAGCCTTCCACTGGGTAATTACTGTGGTGATTAACGTGTTTCGGCTGGCAACAAATGATTTAACACAAACTAACGACGTGAGCAGCTCCTCATTTGTTAAAGAAACATTTTGAAAGACGTCATGGGAAAGAAGGGTCAAATTATTGACTTGTATCAAGCAAATTGTAAAAAACTGCAGTACTCGTGGCCTTAAGAAAACCACATATCAGCGACGCTAATCGGGGAAAAAGAGCTCTGATATTCCTGGAAGCAATACAAAAAGGTCATGTGGTCTGAGGAGTCCAGATCTACTCTGTAATGAGTGGAAAGAAAACGGTAAAGGGTAAGAAGAGAAGAGGATGAAGTGCTGCAGTCATTAACCCCAGTCCCTACCACACGAGCCTGTTATGAAGTGGGGTTGCTACAGCTGGTCAGGTCTAAGGTTCAGCAACATTATGTGGCCAAAAATGAGGTCAGCTGACTACCTGAACCTACTTAACGATCAGGTTTTTCCATCAATTAATATTTTCATCCCTATTGGCAGGGGCATATTCCAAGATGACAATGCCAGGATTCATCGGGCTCAAATTATGAAAGTGACTAGGGAAGCGTCAGACATCTTTTTAACTCTGTGACTGGACACCACAGGGTCCACCTCTAAAGCCCACTGAGAATCTTTGAATTATGCTGGAAAAGACTTGAAATCTTGTCTGTTTCCTTCAAGACATTTGATGACCTTCCCTGTACTCTCATTTACAAGTTATAACACTTTGGTATCCGTCAATAAAGATGTGATATAATGACTATTACAATAACTTCTGGGTAACAGCTTTCAGCAGATTAAACCCAGAGAAGGTACTTCCCTCACTTTTGATAATCAAACATATGATTCAACCTATGCAAGCTCCTCAGAAACACAGAGGCTGCACAGACCTGACTGCAGTGAGCGTAATGTGGTAGAAACTGTTTACAGTGGGTCTAATCAGAGTAACGACCCACATTTACAACTCGCACGGTTAAAAAAATAAAAAAACCCCAAAACAATCAGGGATCAAACGGAGATCAGGCCGACAGACGTGGCAACACAAACGCATCTTTGATTACGCTGCAATTAGAAACAGAATTAGTCCAACTTTGGCTGCATGTTCAGCTCTAGTTGAACTAGAGCCACGTTTCTGTGAGGAATCTCACTCCCTTGCATGAAGGTTTCTGAGCGTGCTCATGTCCTGTTTGGTCACGCCAACCTCAACCTGCCAAGTCTAATAGTAGCATGAAAGACACATTTTGCCACAGCCTGACAGTAATCCTGTATTTACATTTCTGCTCCACTCCTCACATATCATTTATTCTCAAACTGCCAACTGTTGACAATTTTTAAAATATGCCAAAGCGTTGGACGGAGCACGTCCCTAGGTAATTCTCCTCGCTGTTCAAAGCAGACCTCTGAGTGGGAGGTTATCATCTGCCACCAAACACCGCTACCGGTGAACTGCTGCCAAATGCTGGCGGGGGCTCCTCTGCCTGTAAGCCTGTATACTCGACGTTGGCAGGAAGCCAGACAATTGTTTGGAGGGCTCCCTTTATTTAAAAAGTCAGCATGGACGGGGAGGAGATGAGCCCTGAACAAACAGATAATAAATGGCTGAACTGAATTTCAGGACTGACGGTTGTTATGAAAAGTTCAGCATTGCTCCCTGCTGCTTTCACTGTCTGCACGACTGAAGCTCCCTCCGGCTACTTGTTGAGTTTCTGCAAGTCCACCAGAGTTATTTAGTCCTGACAGAAGAGAGACTGAATGCCATAAATGATTGACATGTAAGTGAAGCAGACAGAATGCACACACACACACAAACACACACACACCTGGGCTGACCTGATCTGTAAGCGCTTCACCGTGAGACATCTTCTCGATGTTCTCCCGTGGGTGGAAGTCATCCCCTTCGTACAGGGGCCAACCCAGCTGATGGGCAAACACACATGGACAGAAGAGTATTAGACACACAAGGAACCAAGAGGGAGGTGTGTGTGTGTGTGTGTGTGTGTGTAGGGAGGTTGTTGGTTAGAGTTGAGGCTACTTACCTTTTCAGATAGGAAGATCCCAAAGGTGCTTCTACATTTAAAATAAATAAATAAAGAGTATCAAGGACAAAACTGGTGGAGCAACATTTGAGAAATGTTACAATAAAACAACTGTCAGCATCCTTTAATATCATAAAAATATGATATTGTTATTAACTAATTTTGAAAATATTTACTTTTTTTTAACTGGGTTAAAAACCAGACTTTACATGGACCTCTTTCAGCTGTGAGAATTTTCTACTTATTTTTGTGCTGTTTTCACTGCCTTAAGACATTGGTTTTATGTCTTTACTTTGTGTGTTAACTACATTGAGTTTACAAGTAATAAAATGTGTAATATAAGTAAAATTGCCATTGTCTGTCAATATAATCTCTATTAGACAGGAGATAAATATATACTGATGGTTATAACAGTACAGAAATAACTCATTTATTTTTGTTTCACAAAGCATTATGCATGATTTTTTCCTTGTGTTAATCAATAAGCATGAAAATGTTTTTCATATGTGATATGCCGCCTTGTGAATATGTCTCCAATACATATGAACATATTGTATACATACTTTCCACAACCCGAGACTCCCATTATGATGTAGATCATCCTGGCTGTTCTTCATGGACTTTAAAGCAGGTTTTTCCTGAAAAGGATTAAACAAGAAAAAGGAAATAAATATATATGACTGTAAGAGTTTAGATCTTTAAAGTTTAAATCAATACTAATAAATTACTGTAAAAATACTTCATTAGAAGTGAAAAGCACCCACTGAACATTTTACTTAAGTCAAAGTAATTAACGACAATCATGAAAACTAACTGGCCATTTTATTAGGCACATGTGTTCAACTGCGTGTTTACACAAATATCTAACTAGCCGATAATACGGCAGCAACTAAGTACATCAGATGTGTTCAACCTCCTGAAGTTCAAACAGAGCATCACAATGGGAGATGAAGGTGATTTGAATGATTTTGAATGTGGAATGCTAGTTGGTATCACGTGGGCTGGTCTGAGTTTTTCAGAAACTGCTGATCTGCTGGGATTTTCTCACACAGGCATCTCAAAGGTTTACAGAGACTGGTCTAAAAAAGAGAAAATATCTCATGAGCATCAGTTCTTTGGGATGGTACACAGTCAAAAATCTGAAGGTAAACAACATGAAATTCTTGATCCATCCTGTCTTGTATCAGAGCTTTAGCTAGAGATGGAGTGGAAATGGTGTGGGGGATATTTCACTGGCACACTTTGGGCCCCTTAGTACCAACTGAGCTTCAAGTAAACACCACAGCCTACCAGAGAACTGTTGGTGACCACATCCATCCCTTTATAACCACAGTTTAACCATCTTCTGATGGCTGTTTTCAGCAGGATAAGGAGCCATACCACAAAGCTCACAACAAGTCCTGCCTTGCATCAGCAGTACAGGCTGTTGCTAGTGGTGTAATGGTGTGGGGAATGGTTTTTTGGCACACTTTGGGCCCTTTAAAACTGAACTGACCATCATTTAAGCCCTTTATAACGACAGTGTTGCTATCATCTGATGGCTGCTTCCAGTAGGATGTCAAGCCATGTCACAAAGCTCAAATCATCTCACACTGGTTTCCTAAACATGACAATAAGTTCACAGTGGCCAGATCTGAATCCAGTAGAGCATCTTTGGGATCTGCACCTGATGCTATCACGTCAATGTGGAGCAAAAACATCTGAGGAATGTTTCCAGCACTTTATTAAATTCATGCCAGGAAGAATTAAGGTAGTTTTGAAGGTAAAAGGTGGTCCAACGTGATACCTCATAAAGTGGCCGATGAGTGTATGCATAAATGTTTTCTACAGCTAATGATGGTTTCTTTAAGGACTAATCTGCTGGGTTGTTTTTTTTTTGCTCTGTCCAGTTAACTGTAGTGATGTGTCGGTCACGAACGAAATGGCTCTTAGAGCCGGATCTTTGACGTGAACGACCCAAGCCGGCTCCTTATCGCGGCTTTTTTTCCCCCTTTCTCCCACCCTCTCTCTCGCACTTTTTTTCTGCTTCACTCCGCATGCGAGCCTTGTGCTTTGCGCTGGGAAGAGGGGGGAGGGTCGGTAGTTACACTCGCAGGAGCACAGGAACAGAGCGGGAGGGAGAGACAGAGAAAGAGAGCCAGGGACAACAACGTCACATTAGAAAGGTAGAGTAATCATCCACAACTATTTTCAGTTGCGGATGATAAAGGATTCAGAAAGTTTATTCATGCAGGCCCATATGACAGAGAATATGCATGTTCTTTTTGTTTTCATATTTTAATTTATATTTAATTGTGTTGTGGTTTGCAGTGTTTTGTGTTGTTTCACTTTAAATATGTTTAAAAGGAAAAAGCTGAAATTTTAAATAGTTAAAAGTTGAACTGTGAATAGTTGGTTTTTGTATTATATGATTTATTTATTACATTTTATGTGGAGTGAATAAATAAAAGTATATTTACGGTGGCCCCTAGAGACAAAGCACGTACAAACCCCAAAGCACGTAAAAATTCCAAAACACGTAAAAACTCCATAGCACGTACAAACTCCGAAGCACTTACAAACTCCAAAACACATAAAAACTCAGAAGCACGTAAAAACTCCAAAACACGTACAAAACACAACAGAAGTGCTCCAGGATGCTAGGCGCAATGTTGAGCTTTTGTTACCTAGTGGCTACACAAGCCAGCAAGTACCAACGACCGGATTTGGTGTGTGGTAGTAACAGGTAAATGAACATTTTTTTTTAAATTATTTGAATATATATGAGTGCTTGTGTATAAATACACAAACCATACACATATGCTTTGAATTGTGTAATTTAAGTGATCTAGGTAGCTCTGTTTTGGAAGTTCAGTTAACGCTAGAAATGTGTTTTGGAATTTGTACGTGCTTTTTGGAGTTTGTACGTGCTTTGTCTCTAGGGGCCACCGCATATATTTATATATAAACATATATAAATAAAACCACTTTTTTTTAACATTAGTAATTCCTTTTGAGCATAATTTTATATTATTGTTAATAATAAATTAATTAAAGCAACAAAACAACCTGAAGAGCCTGTTCGGAGCCGAAAGAGCCGGCTCTTTTTAGTGAGCCGAGCCGAAAGAGCCAGTTCTCTAAAAAGAGTCGGAAATCCCATCACTAGAACTGGACGTTTAAACTGTAACCGATGCCGCCGTTATGATGAACGGGTGAAGCTTCCGTAGCTATAAAAAGCGCTCATGCCTTAAACGCGGAAGTCCAGCTGAAGTGCAACCTCCCACTAAAACATAATTAACAAGTTCTAACATATAAACCTTTTAGGACGTTTAAAGCTGCTGTAACGAACGTTCGTTAAAGAAAAAACAGCCTCAGTTTTACGTCATTTAAAAAAAATCAAGCCTTCCTGAAAAGCTGAAACAAACAGTAACAAAAATGTGAGACCTGCCTGCTGAACGTGACTCCGGCGCATGAAAGAGGCCATAACATCCCATGAACTCGCACGATTTGGACCATGGCCTCTGGTTGTTTTGCTAAGGGACGTGATGACGCACAAAGCACGTCGCTTACGTTAACAATTAAAGGGACCGCGGTGTTGCGTTACAACGAAATAGTCTCTGACGTCATTACCGATGGAATTAATTATTTAATCTCAGTTTGAGGAACACAATGAGGAAATATCAGTAACAATACATATATATTATATGAGTTTTATTATTTATGGCTAACGCAAACATTTAAATACATATGGAAGGTAAAGATGCCGTTTTTGCAGCATCAGCAGCCTCTGAAATAATAACACTTGTTATAACTGTTAACTAGTTATAATCAAAGGGTATCCACAGGGCAGGGCAATCTACACTCGCCAGGTCTCCCGTGTCATTTGGACGTGATTGCAATGAGGAGCAATGAGAAGGGTTACAAGACACTTGTGAAGTGGGGTTGAGCCAGAGGGAGAGAGAGAGAGGGGGAGGAGGAGGAGTAGAGGGAAAACCATCCTCCGTCCTGTAGATCCATCAGTGGGCAGGCTGGAGACGGATGAAAGCTCTCCTCCCATCCTTCTCTGCTGCATCCATCCGCTCTCTTATCCATCCATCTATCCATCCACCACCCCATCCACCCATTCATCTCCAAGGGCGTCTCAAGGGGTGACAAGACCCGACTGAACGGCAATGTATACGCGGACGCGTGCGTGTGCGTGAGTCATCCGTGTGCGTGAGCCTCTGTGCGCGTCTGGTCTTGTCTGTGGAACCTCCGACATGAGGGGCTGAAACAGAACCGACAGAAGGATGAAAATGCTCCGGTTTCGCAGCCCCAGCCTCCGCTCCTTGGACCAGGAGATCCTCTGTACGATCCGGTTACTGGACGACTCCGAGATCTCCTGCAGCATTCAGGTAGATTAAAGCCTCGCGCGTCTCATCTACCAGTCCATCTCGTAGTCTTTGATAATTGCGAATGTCACGTGGACGCAGTGGATCAATTTTACGCAGGCATGGAGAATTAAAACTAGAGGGCTGCAACAACCTCACGCTTATTATTATTATGACTCGTCGTTTAATAAGAGCTTGCTCCTTAATTTCCCTTCTGCTGTAAATTACTGGAGAGGTTGCTGCCTTGCTCAGATGATTCAGGCAGTGGAGAGAAAACAGCAAGCCCAGTAGCAATCCATGCATTTGCGTTGTGGTCACCGTGGCTAGATGTGACTGCCATAGAGTGAAGTCTCATGAACTTTGATTTATAGAAGATGAAACGATGGAGCGCCATGGGCGTGGTGGTGATGGTAATAGTAGTGAAAACATGGACGGAAACTGTTTGAGTTATTGATTGCAATTGTGAGAGGCTGTGGCTGGCTGAGTGGGAGAGAGACGGAAACACTGATGTGCTTTACTTGTGTGGTCTCATTTCTGTTTGCCACAGAGATGATAATACATACCCTCTACCCCCGACCAGCAGCAAGTGTCTTTATCAGACAGTGAAGACAGTCACTGTAAAGCACTGAGTTCGTGATGCAGGTATTTATGCTGAGCTATCTCCATTGTGGAGAAACCGAGTCTGTAACTATCACTTTCAATTGCTTTTGGCAGTTTGACCTAACATGAGCTGCTGAAAAGATCTGCAACTTACTTTCAGTTTTTTATTTCTGTTAAAATAAATGTACCCACATATATACCCAGAAAAACAATAATTTTCATTACTTTAAAAATGGGCTTGTGAATAATATTAACAGGAAAAGATGAACTCTGTGCTTTAATATCTTTAATGTCACATAAAGGTGTGGCATAAGTCTTTCCAAAAGCATCCTTTGCTCTGCTATGTGTCATGTGTTTGTTAGAAGTCCTCTTATTTGAAAGAAGAAGAAGAAGACATTTTTTGCTGCTCTCCTAGTGTAGTTGGTCCCACGTTTGTCCAAAAAGCAAAATATCGTTGGTTCGATTCTGAAAAGAGACACAAATCCCACCGGTGTGTGTCAGGAAGGGCTTGTGGTGTAAAAAAATAAAATAAAATCTGCCATACTGTCCAGTATGTGGTGATACTGTGTCTGATCCTAAATAAATATATATGTTAGTGCAGAAAAGGGGGAAAACACTACTTACCTTGAGACTGAATTGAGATCAGGAGAAACAGACTAGACAAAGAGAAGAAGTCACCCTCGTCTTGTTTTGTAGCAGACACATACAGCTTTAATAAATGCTGTTTCTCTTCATCTCCATTAGTTTTGTTACCTTCTCTGAACTTTTGCTGGATTGCAGTCCAGGTCATCCAGTGTTGTGATCATTTAGCCATGCTGATAGCCAGCAACAGTAACAGTGGGTATCTTTTTTTTTTTTTTAATTTGAAATGAAAATTTCAACTTTAAATGAAGACATTAGCTCAGGCAGACTGATAACTGAAGCACAAAACAAAAACAACAACAAAACTGAAATCCTGTCAAATCCAAATCAAGGTGCTTTGTAAAACCCGATCCTTGGATCCAGTCAATGAATCCTTTAACTATCCTCACCTGAGATCTAACGCTGGGACGTTTTAAGGCTGCTTGAACAAAGGAAAGTATAGATTCCTCCTGTTTTCACAAACAAACTAAATCCTGTGAGGCTCCACAGGCCCTCCAGCCCTGAGCTGCAGCTGCTGCCAGAGAGATAAACATAAAATCCCGTCAGTCTTCCAGTTTATGATGCATTATTACACATAAAAATATATGAAATGCTGAACAGCAAATAAGTGCCAGTCACAATATGACTGGATTCTATTGTATTGTGTTATAGTCTTTTCAGTTACATCTTCAGCACTGCACCAAATCCTCCACACAGCTGAAGCACCTTGTTGACAAGCCTGTGAGTTGTACGGGGCTGAGGGCGAAGTGAGTGCTCAGAGCTCAGAGCGCCACCTCTTCTCGCCCTAAACCGCCTTCGGAGCGAGTTGTCCGCTGGCCTGCTGTTTAACCCGAAAGACTGAGAGCACTTGCTGCATGTCAGACTAGCTGTCTCACTGGTTTCCTGCATGTACTCAATCAATGATTTACAAAACATCTTCAGGTCCAGTGGAAGAGAAGGAGGAGAGCAGAGAGAGGAGAGACGAGATTGGCTCTGTTTTCTTTGTGTTTAGTGCTCATAATGCATGTACAGTTGCGTGCTTGCGTCTCTGAGAGCACAAGAGTGTGTTAAACTGTGTACATGAGTATTAAAGCTTTTACTTTTTTTTTTTCCAGGAGATGTGAAAGCGTGTGTGTGCTTTTATCTGTGTGTGAGAGTATTTATGAACGATAAGGAAATGGACGTTTATATTTCTAGCTGACTGCATTTTCCAGGGCTTTCTTTAATGGCTTTGTGTTCCGGTGCTGAGCTGCTCCTTCCTACATATTTCATGACATTTCCTGTGCTCCTCATGCTACACTTCTGCTCCTCAACAACAGCGCGTCTCCTCTTACCGCTGCTAGGAGACCTCCATCTCTTACTCTATCTGCTCTTTTTTTCCTCTTTGCATTTCTTATTTTGTCAGCTTTTCCCAATTGTCCTGCATATGTAGGTCATAATAAAATGACAAACGCATCATGAAAATAGGAAAGTTGAAAGAAATGTGCGTTTGAATAGTTCCTAAAATGTACTTCTGAGCACAAACCACGACTGAATGGAGTGTGTAATGTCAGTCTGGGATGCCCTTGATTCCTTTAACTTTTCTCTAAGGCATCAGTTCAGTTGACTCTGGATTAAAGACACTGGTGCATTAGCTGCTCCCTTTGGGGACACAGTGTTTGGCACTGCATGGATAATCCTGAAGACTTTAAAAAGTCTTGAAACACCCCACCCAGTATAATTACTTGTAAGGCAATATCCAGCGCAGTGCAAAAAACAAAGGGATGTTCAAGTGACTTGAACAATTCAAGTAACTTTGCAGTCGCTTTGCACTTTGCTAGGTACACCTATCCTATACCTTGTTGATGCCAGATGAGAATGATGAGGCAACTTTGAGCCGACAGGAAGGCAAAAGTAATTTAAATAACCACTTGTATGCAGAAGACCATTTCTGAACGCACAACATCTCAAACCTTGAAGCAGGTGGGCTAAAGCTGCAGAAGACCACACTGGATGCCGCTCCTGTCAGATAGAATAAGAAAATTGAGGCAGGCTCACCAAAATTGGACAACAGAAGATTGGAAAAAGGTTGCATGATTGGATGAGTCTCAAATTATGCAGTGACATTTGGATGGTAGAGTCAGAATTTACCATAAACAGCATCCTGCTTTGTATCAAAGGTTCAGGTTGTTGTCGATGTATTGGTGTGGGGGATATTATCATCAATTAAGCATAATTTAAATGGTACTGCCTACCTGAGTGTTACTGCTACTTCATGATCACAGTGTAGCCACTCTCTGATTCTCATCATGGATGTGCAGCTGAAAAACAACTGCTGCTGCTGTTAGTTGCTGCCTTCTGCTAATTAAGACAGGTCTGAAGGCAAAAGGAGGTCCAACACACTAAAAGCAAAGTGCGACTAATAGAGTGACCGGTGAGTGTAGGTAGTAAACATGAATGATATAAAACAGGCTTAATATAAAGGACATGATAAGGGATGATAAGTTTATTTTCTTTACAGTGAAAGTTATGAATAAATGGTCTTAAATTTAACTTCTTGCACTCTGGAGGTCTCCTTACACGTGGTGCATTTACTGTCAGCTTAACATATAACAAATATACGTTTTCTTCATTTCTGCTACATCACGTTTGGTGGAGTTGCACTTGAGAATCCCAAAAAAGAGGCTCGATGACTAAGATAAATAAGAGGCGATACTGACTGATTTTTATAAGGCTGTTGTTTGAATTTTTAATCCAGTAGAAGAAGAAAGTGTCAATATTTGCTAGAAGTTTTCCAATCTCATTCTTCCCCGTTGATACAGATAACACTTGCATTGTATTTCTCTTGTTGGAAAGCTTGTAGGAGCCAATTAGGACTCAGTTCTATAAATAAGAACCAATTTTTATCCAGTCAAGAGAATGAAGCGCTACCAAACACTGAGGCAATTTGAAGCTGGAGTTGCTCATGATTGTGTATGGTGCTGTTTATTACTGAAGTATGTTGGAGGTTAATTGGCAGTATAAAGAGAAAGCAAACTGACTGCTTAAGAAAGCTGGTGTCAGACTATAGTTCGTCAGACACGGCTGATCAGTGTGTCATCCAGGTGCACCATCTTGTTTGTGGCTTATTTAGTCTCTACAGAGCCCAAGGATTTTCACTTTGGCCTCGCAGTTGTGAAGCTGTTGCTGGTTACTGACTGATTTGGGAGATGGTTTTTCAGGTCAACAATAAAAATAGTCTGAACGATTAATTTATTTGAAAAAATGCGGCAACAGAATAAAGCGTTTGTTTTTCCGTCACATCTTTGTGTCCGTTAATGAAAATATCAGACTTTAACTCCAAGAGCTTGTGCTGAGCTTAAATTGATTAAATCAGATTTATGTAGGGAAAATGTGTTTGTTGCTGCTGTTGTGCTGACCTTTACCTGACTATAGATCACCTTGATGCTTTTTTGTCATTGTTATTAATTGATAAAAATATGGGGTTAGGTATGAATTCATCATTTATATTTTGGCTGCTCTCTTTAGGGGTCACCACAGCAGATCACCTGCCTCCTGTTATCCCTTGCACACTCTACTGTCAGAGCCTTTCCTCTCTAACTTTGTCTCAAAACACTCCATCTGAGCTGTCCTTCTGGTGCACTCATTTCTAATCTTGTCCCTCGTGGTCACTCTCAGTAAAAATCTGAACATCTTTTGCTCTGCCTCCTCATTTTTGTTTTTTTCGTTAGTGCTATTGTCTCCACATCATACATCACAGCAGATCTCACAACCATCTTGCGATCCTTCCCTTTCACTTGTGCTACTATCCTTCTGTCACAAATCACCCCTGACACTTTCTACTCACTCCACCTTGCCTGCACTCTCTTCTTCACCTCTCCCTGTCCATTGCTTTGAATTGTTCTTTTATTTTAAATGTATATTTATTTGTTGCCCTGGTTTCTAAATGCTGAATGCCAGAAACTGTTTGAGAAATCATCCGTTAAATGTAAACATTAGTGGATATGGTAAGGTGACTTTTATTTTTATTTTTGCATTTCACAAACAGCAAAGAGCACATGATTAAAAATTAAACTGGGTTTCAACTGTCTTGACATAATCAGGGCCGGACAGAACCTGAAAGTATACCAACCTATTAAAACAACAGTTTAATCTAAAGTTCTAGTCATTTACAAACATGTGAAAAAGAAAGTTTTCACTGGACTCTGTGCAGTCCAGTGGGAAAAAAAGTTCACAATTTTTATGTCCATTGGAATTAGAAAGGTTCGTAGCAGCCAGGTATACTTATGCAAGTGTAAACATCTCTATGGAGCACAATTTTTGACAATTTGCTGGTCTGGATCATTCAGTTTGGTGTTAAGACCATGCCATGATCTCCCCAGAAATTTCACCCCAACGTCTGACCTTACAATGTTCAGAGAAATAAAAAAAAACAAACAAACCCAAGAGCTACATTTTAGAGTTCACAGGCCTCAGCATGATAAATGTTAAAGTTCATGATGCACAATTAAAAATGGACTGAAAAGGCGTGACTTTTTTAAGAGCCACAGAGCCACATTTGGAGAACATCAAACACAACAAATCAAGTATAAACACCTCATACCGAGCGCAACGGGACAACATTTTAGGCTTATTTTGTGCCACAGGACTGGGCACCTTGCAGGCTCTGAGTCGACCATGACCTTCTATGTATACCAAGTCCATTTGTTTGGCAGCTGGAGCTTGGCAGAAACTGGGTCATACAACAGGGCAATGATCCCGAGCACAGCAGCAAATCTACAACAGAAAGTCTGAAAAAGAAACGAATCAAAGTGTTGCAATGGCCCGGTCAAAGTGCAGACATCAAGCTGATTGAGTGGTGGGATGTTAAGAAAGCTGTGCATAAATGAAAGCCCTCAAAGCTCAATGAACTGCAGCAAAGTTGTAACGAAAAGTGGGCCAAAAATCCTCCACAGCAATGTGAGAGACTGATAAAGACACTGAGACACACCTTTGCTGCCAAAGGTGTTTCTGCAGGCTGTTGAATCAGGGGGAAACACTTAGTTTTTCACAGGACTGCAGAGAGGTCTGTGAAAACTTTTGTGTATGACTATTATATGATTACGAGGAACACAGGACACATAACATCACTGTCATTTTTTCCAATTTTCTTCACTGTAGCGCACAAATTTGTTAAAAAGGCTCATTTACAGCCTAAAACGAATCATGTGTACTGTGTGGCATTCAAAGAAACCTGAAATGTAACTGTTGGGAGAACCTGCAACAGCAAATATGAAGTTGGAAAGACAAATTAAAGGGGACAAAAGCTTTTTAAAACCATGTTTAGAATAGAATAGAATTCAACTTTATTGTCATTGCACATGTCACAAGTACAAAAACGAAATGCAGTTTGCATCCATCCAGAAAGTGCTTTAGCCATAATATAGATATATTACAAAATATATATTAGCAATAATATAGATATATAGATATATTACAGAAACGGGCCTGTTATAGGTATGAGGGTACAAAATATGGGTCTATTATGGGTATGTTACAATGTACACGGTATGAAGGTATGTTATAAATATGCTATAACTATAAGTATGTACAGGCTGTAGTGAGTGTACAAGCTATGTACAGGCTATGAACAGCATATAAATATGAAAACTATAGGCAAGGCAAGTTTATTTATATAGCACAATTCAACAGCTTTACAGAGACATTAAAAAACAAAAACAAATAAAAAGCATGATTTAAAATGGGAAAAAAAGGAACAGTAGATAAAATCAGTAGTTAAAATGTAAGTTTTGAAATTTAAGCTTAAAAGTAAAACAGTGCGGAAATATAAAACTATACAGTTTTGCCTCGTAGTCTTTAAACCTTTCAACTTTTTGTTTGCTTTTTCATCAGATTTGATAAAATCTTAATTTGGTGATTAAATGCATCTAATTTTAATGACCAGATTGATAATAAGTTCCCAGATAAGTGGCCATTTAGAAGACATTTTAAGATTGCTGCCTAGTGAGGAGACTTGCTTCTGAGAAAGACTTTTTTATAATACATATAAATCTGACTCAGCAATATTAAGAGGTATAGGACGAGCGCTTCTGTTCTAGTTATAGTAATATGGAGTGGGATGTGGTTGTGTGTGTATCAGGAAGGAGGATTGGATTTCTCTCTCTTAGCCTATGGTCTACGACTGAGAGAATATTGTCATACAGGACAGTGACAGCCTCCAGAAGAGTGTAATCATGTTTAGGAGAACAGATTGACAGCAGTGTATAAGGCAGGCAGAGAGCAAGTGGGGATATGTGGCTGTGCTTTGCATGTGCCTGCAGCCTACAGCCTGGAGGTTGGAGGTGAATGAGTCCAACCTGCTGCTCTCATGTTCAGTGGCAATGTTAAGTCCAACCAGCCGCAGGAGAGACGTCAAGATCAATACACGGTGGCGTCCTCGGATTTCCTCCCTTCTGTCCTTCTCCTCTTTCTCTCTATCATCTCCCCCGGCATCTTAACTTTCCGCTCCTCCAACTCCCGCTCCCTCTTTCACCCCACTTATCCTCTGCTCCATTTTCAGCTTCGCATTTACCGCTCCGACCACCTTTTCTCACTTTCTATTTTTGCCTGCCTCTCATCAATATCTTCTTTCTGTCTCCTCGCCCCCCCATCTCCTCCCCTCTCTTCTTTCTCTCCGTCCCTCTCCTCTGTGACACATCATGTATAATTAAGGGAGATCACTGTGCTTCATGAGGCCAACATCAGTCAGCTGTTAACGCTACACTATGCGGGTGTGTGGAAACGTGCGTGTGTGTGTGTGCATTTGGAGGGACCATGAAAGATTTAAAAGTTGCCACCGAACCAAAGTTCTGCAATTATGGACATTAATTTGCTACAGATAGGAGAAAGACTGATATGGCAGTGCAAAAGCATGATTACAGGGAACTTTTGGAAGATTGTAATAAATCCGTTGTTTCTATTATAGTATAGGTCATCAATACATCCCCAACACAGTCTATTTAAAGGAGCATATCAGCTATGGCATTGTTTTTCACTGCGTTTCCGTTCCAGCTGGTCAAGGAGAGGTGTCTGTAGACATCTGTCTGTATGTGTTCAAATAAAGCTGAGGCAGTGCTCTTGTTTTGGCTAATAGGCATTCTTTGGAGGAGCTTATAAATAGCATCAGTTTTCTATTCTTATCCTTCTTGCCGGTGCCTCTTTGATGCTTTTCCGAAGATGAGTGAAGAGAAATAATCTGGGTTTTTTTTTTCAGCTGAAAGACAGCAGTAAGAGATGAGACAGCAGGAGATAGAGAGGGAGGGACACATCAAAAGAACGGGGAGGATGGGAAACAAAAATGAGATGATAAACAAGAAAAAATATAGGATGACATGGTTGGGTGGAAACATGAGCCGTGAAAATGGCATCGAAAAATCAACAGGGTGTTGGAAGGAACGGGAAAGGAAATGAGGTGGCGTGGCTGTGGAAAAAAAAAGATTAAGATTAAGAAGATTAAAACATGAAACAGACTTGAAATGAGACTGACAGAGCGAGCGGATTTTGGAAAAGGAAGACGGGGCAGAGAAAAGAGCGAAGGGTAAACCAGAACACGCGGCGGTATAAAAACAGAAAAGAATTCACAAAAGGTGGAAAAATGGGGATTTTAAAATGGAGAAAGAGACAAAAAATAAGTAGGAGTGGAAAAAGTAGGTCACACAAAGCAGGCTGATGTTCAGTGTTGTGGTCTCGTTGACTGTCACCACACTGGGAGTGAAAACCACTGCAAACATAGACACTTAAACATTTTAATGCAACAGTTGTTTTTATTACCACACATGAACTCCAGACAATGTTGGTCATTAGACTTTCTCACAGCAGGCGATAGTCCCCTTCAGATGTGCTCTCACTACTGGAAATACTCTGTGGTTTCAATGATGGTTAATGAATAATGTGTGCTGGAGGCAAGACACATGACATGACTTGCACTCCTCTCACATGAGCTCAATCGCCCGTTACACAGAGTTTGTACAAAAGAGATGGCAGGTTAATGACCATTCACGGTCAGACGTTTGCACTCCTACATACAGATCCAGTGGTGAATGTGTAGAGGAGTTAGAATTTTGACACAGAGACAAAATTTCCAATATCTAATCCGAGACATCATTCTGTGGTTCTTCCTATATAATGGTATGAAAAAGATACAGCGCTGTGACCGTTTTGATGATGCTCTGCAGTCCCAAAGCCTTTAAATGGCTGTGTAACTGTTTCCAGACTGATAGATGTGCATGACTTTGTTTCTCATCTGTTTTGAGTTTTTGAGTAGTAGATTGTGGCATAATGTGTTGCTATTTGAGATCTTTTAGCCTACTTCCCTTTCGCAGATGGTTTCTACTGGCTGTAGTTAATAGATGACCGTAGCTCAACAGGCAGAGCAGGTCATTCACTAATTTGAAGTGGTTGCTCCAGTCTGTATCCCAAAGTATCCTTGGGCAAGATGCCGAATTCCAAGTTGCTCTCTGATGCATATGTTGGTGTATGAATGTGTGTTAAAGTTAGACAGAAAGCTCTTAGGTGTAGAAAACAAAGTGCTGGTGTGAATGTGTGAATGAAGCATGATGTATAAAGCACTTTGAGTGCTCCAGTAGAGCAAAGAAAAAAACAACAACCCCTAAATGCTACATAAGAACCCGTCCATGTAACTCTTATTTAAGTGATTTCTTAATTCAGCAGGTCTGTCAGTCATCAGGCCTGGGTGTGGCTCATGAAATTGAGCTCCGGTTTCCAAAAAATGTGATTAATCACGGTTAATTTGGGATTTAACGATAGGGAGTAATTAGTTTGTAGCACAGAGAGTTATCTTTCTTTTTCTTCATCTTTTTAAAAATATATCTATGTATATGAGATATGCAATACAAAAAGCATGCATAAGGAAAAGGACTGTGTTCTTATCTTCAGCTGCGAGCACATCTGGTTTATTGAAGCTCTGTCTTAATAGATTCCCCCCTCCCTTTTATGAACATCTGGCAGATGTGGTTAAAGATGTTGACCATACTCTCAAACTGAGAGTTAGCGTTTAGATTGATGGGTTTCTCCTGTCTCAGTGTCTGTTGCCAATATTATCCTTTCAAAGCAAGTTCACAGAAAGAACTTTCAAGTAGATACATTCAATTTATTTGATTTCATGAAGATAATCATTTTATTATTAATGCTTCTTTCAGTGAGGCTGTGTACATAAACCCAACAACCGACATTTGTGCTTGTGTTTTCATGGTTTGTTGGTAACAGAATGAGCCCAGATGCACTTCCCTTTGCTTTCTGGCACATTTCTCTGAATATGCAAAGGCTGACAGAAGCAGACGACAGACTTCTGCATTTCCGAAACATCTTAAAAAGCATCGTTTCAACTGTTTCTGAATTTAGAAAAGGCCTATAAATAGAAAAAAGAAAAACACAGATATAGAGAACAAAACGGTCTGTGTGTTTTTTGTGACGGCATCAATGGCCTCATCGTGTGAATGTGCAAACATGGTGTATCAACTCTTTTCCCTGGAGGAAATGCACACCCTTACGTATTGTACCATGAACAGAGGAGGATACATATGATGGACTAATTTGTGCTTCAAACATGCAAATGAGCAAGCAGCCTGTTTACAATAACTCACAGGTTTTCACACGCGGCTCTTCTTTTCTGTTCTCGTGGACTTCTCGATCGTTTGGCACAAATTTAAACATTCTGCGGTGCAGAGATAAGACAGCTGCTTTGGTGCTTCCTTTGTATTCATACCAGCAGTGTTGCATCTGCAGTCATGCCATTATCGTCACACCTCTTTTCTCCCGCAATCTGATGACAATCCATTACACAAGGAGCTGCTCTTGCTCCATATAGTGATCATTTTTTTTTATTTCTATCACAAAGCGTGACAGACCGCGCCCCCAGCAGTGAGCTCGAGGTGTGCATCTAACATGTTTAAGATCACGTAGGGTAATTTGTGCATGCTTTTTAGCTCATGTACATTGTGTTCATGGGAATCTCTGGAGCACGGCACCGTAGGTGATCATAGGGTAATTATGTTTCCCTACTGTCACACTGAGACAAGGTCACAGTCATCATGAGCGCTGCTCCAAATTGTACAAGTGTAAATATATTTAAAAATAATGATTTTGAGAGGAGGCACATTAACATTATATCGCAGGAAAACTGCATCGTTGTCCAAGCCCGTCCAATAACGTCGCTGCGCTACCTCAGCTGAATTCTGCTGATACACTGTGACTACAAGATGCGCTAATTCATGCAGTTTTGTAATGAAAAACTTAAACACCCTTGTCGCTGCAGTGTGAGCTCAGTTTAATTATTTAGTTCACAGTAGTTTAATGCTTCTTTTGCAATCATAGTAACCCTGTGTGGATTACAAAAACAATCCAAAATAGATCAAAACCTGTGAGCCCAAAATTACTGTGACATCCATTCCCATGATGAGTATCTGTAAACGTCTGACTATGACTGAACAATGAGCTTAAAGGAAAAAAAGTCTTTTGTCCTGCCTGGTCTGTAGCTCCAGGCAAGAGTCCATCACTGTTGTGGGTCACTGGTTGAAGAGGTGAAATCAGCACCCTCTCTAATGCAGCATTTGAGATCAATACTGAAGCTGTGTGAGTTTCATTCTGACACACGGCATGCTGCCTTTTCTCTTTACACTGCATCTTTCAGTGCCGCCTTTCAGTAAAAAAAGCAAAACAAAGACAGCCTAGGTCTCCTAATCAGAGATTTACGGGTAAATGGTGTGATGATAGGAGGCTAGAGAGATAATGTTGCTGAGGTCAGACCAAAGATTTCTCTACTTATAAAGTGGATGTTGCATAACCCAGCTCCCAGACAGGAAGTGTTTGATCCTCTGCTGCTTTCTTCCAATTATAGAAACTGCATTTCCCCAGTGGATAACTTATGCATTTTCACGCTGTCTATGTAGCTTACTTCAAAAATCTGTTTTAGACTCTGCCGACTATCTCCGTCTATCTTCTGGCGGTCTACAATCAAAATGGTCAAAGTAGCCATGAAGAGTAAAAATCGAATAGATCTCTGCAAATCAAATTAGTCATTTGGTGGAAAGGTAATGATGTATGGAGTACCATGAAATAGTCTTTGAGTGTTAACATTGTGTAGCTTCAATTAAAAACTGCGATAAATCAATGCTGAACATGCCATATATTCAGTTCAGTCACACAGTGGGGAAGGGACGAAAAAGGCAAAGTGTCGTGTTGCAAAATAACGAGGAGAGTTTAAACTCTGTTTTTATCTCCTAGTTGCGTGTGTTCCTTTCCCCACATCCCATGTCCCACACATTGATTTGTCTCTGCAGTATCCTCGTCAAGCCTCTGGATTGATCCATTCATTAGCTCGGGGGGGTGGTAAACAGAAACTGGCTTTAGAAATATTGGCACTGTGAATAATAGGACACATGCACAAAAGCCTACTCGCACACACATCCTAATTGGCAAATAAATTGGCAAATTGGTCCACTTGCGACTTAAATTTCAATTTCCCTGAAGAGCAGCAGCAATGACAACAAAGAGAGAAAAGCCACAAATTAGTGTATCATTTGTTTGAATGGCAGTTACTAGGCTTTTAAACTGGTTGGTGTGGAGGTAAAGAGGGCAAACCATTATTTTTCAATCCCCCACCACCCACCCAGAGGATGCAGATAGGAGTGAGAGTAGATTTCTTCACGGGGGCATCACAGGAATTTAACACTGATCTTCTCACAGTGTTTCAACTCAGCCAATTAGGTATGCCGTGTCATGAAGCAATTGCGTCTCAGTTGATAAGGAGGAGTCATAATTGAGCTGGCATGCATGTTAATTAAACAACAAGCGCTGTTTAACTAGGCCAATGTACCCAGGGTCCTAGTGCAGAACTCGTAGTGGTCACAAAGTCATAATCAGAACAAATAAGATATCTGTGATGAACTTCAGCTACACTACATACTGTACAGTCACAGTATCATCGGGGGGTGGGGGAGTACCTTAATCACCATTGTCAGTACATACTGGTAATGTGACTTGCCACACATGCTTACCTCAAAAACTGACATGATGACGCTCCTTAAAGGGAGTTGGTCTCAGGTTTTTTTTCTGGCACGTTGTACTTGAAACCCCCCACAAAGTTCACAAAATGTTCAAAAAGTTGTTTAAACGCTGCTTAAAGAGTCAGTCCCTAGACTGCTAGAGATCCTCATCACATGCTGCTATGACAATGCAAAGAACCTTATCCAGCGTAATTACACAGAGAGGAAGTGAGGTATAGACTTCTAAAAGTCAAGTCAATAAAAAGCTGGACTAAACTTGCATTACTGAAGCCCTGATTAAAGGGTAGAATAGGCTATTTCTTCTGAGGAGAATCAGAATCTCGTCCGCCCCCATGTCTGAAATCCAATTTGTTCTGTGCATCTGTGAAAATGGTATCTCCCCGTCCTTACCTTTCAGAGTAATTTTAACAATTTAGGGACAGATGGCGATACAACCTAAAAGTGTAACTCAGGCTACAGCTGTGGCCACACAGAGGCTTAAAAGTGAGACAATTACTGGAGTGAAAGACCACCAAGGACTGTTTCTGGTGATTTCTCAAGGACAGAGTCCACCAAGGCTGTTGGTGAGTCGCGTCTACACAGGAAGCAACTATCATCACATCCCTTAACACATCCCAGCCTGATTCTTCTCAGCTTCACTACAGCACTAGACACTTTAACACCCACTCGCACAATGTACTCTTTCAGATTTTCAATTTAAAAATTCCCAGATTGTTTATTTTATTTTAATTTACTTAATGTACATAATTCACTTACTGCATATAATGTGGTCTTTTGGTGATTTGCATCCACACAGGAAGCAACTATCATCAATAATAGTCAATGATGTTCAATCGATGATAGGCAAACTAACAGCTGGCAACACAAAGTGGGTGATCCTGAATTAACATTTTCTTAGCTTTGAGGTGAGGGAATGCAAGTGAATGATACCATTAATTGGCATATGACAGGTTGACAGGTACATTAGAAGGTTCTCTAGGCAACCGGAACCTGGAATATTGCAGAATGATGCATGATGACGTCAGCAACGTGATGACCAGAGACCACAATTAATATATGACAATAAAAATGCAGATGATTGCGACATGACAGGGTGGTAAACACATCAAAAGGTTACCTAGACTGATTCTGACAAGAAAATTTGCATCACTTTGCCACTGATGGCTGATCAGACGTTCCAGGCTCTGGTTGTCATCCTGCCCTCTCATTGGTACTTTCTTCAATTGCTTTGAGGATGAGTAAAGTTTGAGTCTGGACCCACGCATTTTATGCCGCCATTGGTTTTTCGCCTCTTGTCACAAAAAGTCAAGGATGGGAGAGTGTCATTGGCTTTTTTTAGTTGTTGGTCTCCACATTGCTGCTACTTGTTCCTTGTGTAGACACTTAAAATGTTCATGCTGACTAGGCAAAAAAATTCAAACATTCAAAAACTACAGTACTCAAATACCCTTGTTTGAATTAAAATAGAAGATTTGGGGGAAAACCCTGAAAACTACGCGTTTCCACACAACTTTTCAGTTGGGCATTAATTCATGTGTTCCAAGTTCATTTCCCAAAATGTAATTAGCTTTGTAAATGAATAATAGACAGACAAAATAAAAACATCTGTGTCTTAATGGTTTGGGGTTTTTTTTGTTTTGTTTATTATGCCAGAATCTGTACTGGACTGGCTATAAGGAGGTTAACCATGGTAGTGGATGGACACACACACTCGAGCACACGTCAAAGTGCACTTTGCTTGTGCAAAACTGACTTCGCTCCACACCGAGGTTCTATTTGCAGAGTGTGTATGCATCTCTGTCTTTGAGCGGGGCTGAGAGAAGAGCACTTTGCCATCATTAGGTGAGATCATGTAGAGACAGGATGACTGGGTTAATCTTTAATGCCCAGCCTTTGGATATATAAAATATGTATTCAGGCCTTGTTGGACATGACATAGACTCTTTATATCTCTCTTCCTCTCTGCTTCACCAGTCAGTCTCTTTTTTATTCACTTGTTCTTTTAGCTTTATGTTAGCTGCTCTCAGCCTCTCAGTATGTTTGGCCCTGTTTCACTCTGTCTGGTTTGTTTCTCTTTATTCTCGCTTGGCGTCAGTCCAACACTCTTTGCTCCACGAGCGTCTGCCCGAGAACGAGACGGAGAAAAGGTGTCGTTTGATGATCTGGCTGGAAGCAGCTCACAGCGTGGCTGTTTTTATTCCGTTTCGTCTATTTTTCCCCTCCCTCCATGGATCTCTGTCTGTTTGCTCTTCAGATTTAACATCTTAGTAACACTGTTGTCAGGGATCAGCCAAAAAAATCCTAAAGAGATGTAGACAGATACACATCAAAACGCATGGATGCTGATGGAGAAGTGCAGCTTAAAGAGACAGAGAGTGATTTTTTTCTAGGTTATTTACATACAACCCACAGGCAGGTGAACATGGACACACTGACAATCACAGCTGGGACACATTTGACTAACGTTACTGGTGATATACTAGTAAACCTGGACCATCCAGTATGGACATGCAGCGAACAGGATTACTGACAGCCAATTGATGCTGTGGTGATATAACACAGGCCACAGGGGAAATTTACCTAAGACTGTTAATACAGTTTTGGCATCTTGTATTCAACCAAACACCCCTGCAAAATCCTCCACGTTACATATTTTATATATTAAAAAAAAAGGTTTAATTAAACTGGACAGGTTTCACCAAGGAAGAGGTGAACATATTTAATGATGGTGTGAAAATAGTTGCATAGTGGTGTCAGCAGCTCCACTTATCTTTACGAGGATTTACAGTGAGTTATGGCTCATCGTTGACCTGTCACAACTTTATTGTCTGAGTGCTGTTGTAGTGTTGTTACTGGCCTACAACAGGTCTCTTTATTGACTCAAAAATCTATAAAACAAAAATCTGCTGTATGCTCAGCACTAATCCACTTAGAATCAGACACAGTTAGCAACTAGCTGGCAAACAAAATTGAGCATTTTGTATCTCAGGACCTGGATTTATTCAAAGGATATCAGATGTCCAGAACCACAATCCAATTTCCTTGCTGGTCGTGTCACAGATTGATCAAAATTTAAACTTGAGAGGTGGTGATGTGACCGTGATGACCGCAGCCCTGTCAGATGGATTCGAAAACCCTGATAATTTTACAGGTCAACAGATGTTCCTCTTTATGTCACTTTGCACCGCATTTTTATTCAGTGCCCACGTTCCACATCTTGAAACAGAATTCCACATTTTGACTGGTTTTGCAGTAATTATCAGAGACTTTATAGAAATTATCTCGTAAGAACATAGGACCAAAACTTGAGTTCCTTTTAAACTTGTTATATTTACTTCACATATATTAGGCGTATACATGCTAAATGACATTATGATAACATGCACAATTTATTCTTTTTTTTTTAGTCAGATAATCTGAAAATTTCAGATTACCTCTGAGCATTGTTAACATGTGTTTGTTTGTTGTGATCTTGTCACCCTAGTTTACACCCTAGCTTACCATCCAACACTGCTGTTTCATTCACCCATCCAATAGCTATAGCAATTACTTCATTCATTATTGTGTTTAAGTCTTTCTTTTTTAATCTTACCTTTAACAGTTTAACTATACTTTACAATTTCACCTGGTTCATTAGCAGTTTCTCTGCTAATCACATGTTTAGTAAAATAATTTAAAAGTTTTATTTATCATTTCAGGTA
Source organism: Pelmatolapia mariae (assembly GCF_036321145.2). Lineage (NCBI taxonomy): Eukaryota > Metazoa > Chordata > Actinopteri > Cichliformes > Cichlidae > Pelmatolapia > Pelmatolapia mariae. Next base: position 26,040,838 of record NC_086237.1, read on the forward strand.
ACAAAGCTATTTATCCACTATATTTAGTTTGTAATTTCAACTCATAAATAATACTATTAGCTAAGAAGCATGGACTTTAAGAAGTTAAAATACATCCTGTGCTTTTAGCAAACTGTTTTAGCCATAGCATTAGCTAATAATTATGTTTGTAGTTGTGTACTTGGTTTTAGTGTCATTTGTGTATTTTACTCATGTATGCATTAACTGTTACCTTTGAGGTAACAGTTAACTCCTCTGCTTGAAGCTGTTTAGGACCACTGAACAGGTTGAATATTAATAGGTTGAGCTAATCTTTACATGTATCCTCTGGCTAATGCAAAAGTACACTGACCTAAATAAAACTACTTCAGAGGCAGCTCATGTTTCAAACCACCTGCAGATACCTGTGTAGGTATCAGACATTAACACAGTCCTCTTAATGTTAAGACACGGACGATTTATGTTTTTGAACCTCTTTTTCTTAAATAGCAGTACTTTGGTACTTCCAGCACTGATAAACAATCTAGCTGATTTTCCTTTACTGTTGGTTGCACTGACCTGAAATTTTTGGCTGTTACAACAGTGTGTCTTTGTGAAATGACTAAGGCTGTGTTTAATGTTTGCTTTGCTTTATTTGGTGCGTAACAAATACAGCCACGGTGTCCTGGACACATATAACTGTTCCCGTTTTAATGATTTTTGAGTGGCTGCTGTGACATTTACAGCAAACATCTTATTTTCAGAGGCTGTTCTGTCAACACCTTGAGTCTAGTAGTACATATAACAGTGTGTTTGCTGAGTTGTTTACTGAGACATGCAGCATGACTCACTAAGAAATGTATTTAAAAGGTTGTCTTGGCAAAACATTACAGTATTTACAGAATTCAACATATGAACAGGAATTAATATTTGTGTAAAACTGAGGATAAGTGAATGCAACGTCAGCAAATGAACTGATTTCACAGTTTGTGGCATGCTGCGGTGATGATAATGATGCTTTGATATACTTAAAATAAAGGCTGTAGATGCTGTGTAACTTCTAGGCATATAGTATTAGTACAAAATATTTGCATGGGCTTTGTGCCTCGAAATAAATTAATTTTTAATTGAGAAATGTTCGGGGTTTTTTGTCTGCATACAAGCAGAAAACACATGTAATATTAAAAAAAAAAGACACACAATTGTCTTTAAGATTTACATTAGATCAGGAGGATTAAAGGCACAACCTTAGATTTCAGTAAAAAAAAAAAAGATATTTATTTGTAACTAGAGATGGCACGATACCACTTTTTTATGTCCAGTACCGATGCCATAAATTTGGATATCTGCCGATACTGATATGAATCCGATATAGTGTATTTTTTAATCAATAAAACTGTTTTTTTAATATCTTGCTACATTTTGTATAAGTTCATACTCAAGTTTAAAAAACACTAAAGCTATTCTGTTATACCTGTATGCAAAAACTATTTCATAGTTCAGCAATACTGATCAATCTAATAAACTTAAACCTACACCATCCTCCCTATTCTGGTATTTTAAAGAGTACTTAGTAAAAATATTAAGCAACCTAACTAATAGGTCCCAGCAAAAAAAAAAAAAAGGGAACCACCCCCCACCCTCTGCTTCGTGATGCTTAATCAACGTAATCAACTTTAATTTAATGCACGTGTAAAAGAAATTGCACAGAAATCAATTATTTTTCCACAATAATTAAATAGATTCAACATCTTTTTTCAACAGAATTGCTGACTGCGCAGATGGTACCTTCCCAAAGGAAAAAGTACTATAGCTTACTAGGGTATATTAGACTTAATAGTTACTATATACAGTAATGGACTTCTATACATTTTACATCAGATTAAAACTTTAGGTGTAAGATTCAAATAATTATTTATTAAAAGCTAGACATTTTAAATGAGAATAAGAAAGAAAAGTATTTCTTTGTACCCCCTTTTCCCTGTTAATGCCCTACCTGGCCCCCTGGCTAAACTTTGCTAGATCCGCCCCTGCACAGTTACCAGCCGTCAGCTACGTAGAAAAGGATCCTGATGTAGAAAGTAATATTAAATAAATTCTAACAACAGCTTATCAAGCTTAAACGTGCTGCTGTTGTTTTCCTCGTTCTGGCGCAAAGTGGAACAAAAACAAACAAGAGAGACTGGACTTGCGACCCAAAAATCCGATCAGCCGATCATTGAGCGGTTTAATGGATCGGATTACATTTTTTATTTCTCTCCGATATCTGATCCAGTAATTTTTACAGTATCGGACCAATACCGATACGTAATATCGGATCGGTCCATCTCTATTTGTAATGTTAGTGCACAAAGCAATTAGAAAGTCCAAGCAGCTACATTACTGCACATAAACTCAGCTGATGGAGCAACCAGATGGAAAATGGTCCATGCTACTTTATTTTTTGCAGACTTTGCACTGTAGCTCCAACAATGTGGGAAAAAGAATAGTAAGGAAAATCCGAGCAGGAAAAATTAGCTAAATAGTGCAAAAAAGAAAGCTCTGCTTTCTTAAAGATTAGAATGCAGTCAAATATATGGCACATCTGAGGCTCAGGGCCTTTAGTCTGACAAACAATCAGCCGTGCAAATGTGCTGAAAATGTGCTTCTGTTAAAGCCATTTAACAAAGTCAGCCGATGTCAGCCACTACACTGCATTTCACTTGCAAATCTCTGAAAATAGAAATAAAGAGCAAAGCTAACGACCTTACCTTGGCTGCTGATGAGGTGCTGTTCATACTGACCACTGCTGATGAAGCAGCCACTGGACAGAAAAGAGCACCATAAGGATATAGGATGATCTTATAACCTTTGAAACAGATCATTCTCAATCCAGATGAACTTGTGATTTATTTTTTATCATCCTTTATTTATCCAGATAAAAGCCTCATCGAGATTAAAAACTATTTTTCAAGCGAGACCTGGTCAAGCCAGAGGGAGTGGGACTTTGTTAGTGCAGCTGAATACATTTTAGAAGTAACTGACACACAGTCATGCTTTTAAACGTGTGAGTGTGCTGCTTACTCAGTGCACAAAATGTAGCCGTCCTTAGCACATCTATCTGTGCAATCACGTGAAATATGTTAATGCATTTTTGCTTTTGTGCAATTTTTTGCTATATTCAATAAGACTGTATAATATGTCCCTCAACTAAGAGTCTAATTCATCTAGAATTAAATGGAATTTCAACGTTTTTCACCTGAAATTCCAGCATAATTAAATTCACCTGGTAATAAAAATAATTCTAGGTAGTGGATAACTACTAGGAATTTTAAAGGAAGTGAGACACAAATTAGACTGTAAGTTATTTTAGGAAGTGCTATAAAAATCCAAATTCCCAACTAAAGTTTCCCGATTAGGCGACGTGCTGACAGGCAGTTTTGTTGATGAGATTTGGCCAGCTGTGGGTCTGACTGTATGTGATGACGCTGATGCTTCCCGGGTGATGAGTAAATTCCAGTCTCAAGGGCAAAGACATGATATCTGAGTGAATCAATCAGTTCTGCTAAACTGAGCACAGAATCCACCTCCTTCAGCAGGTTATAGAGCAGTTATAGGACACACACACACACACACACACACACACACACACACACACACACACACACACACACACACACACACACACACACACACACACACACACACACGCACACACACACACTCAGAGTTGGGATCTTTGATGCACATAATATTAGCTTTAGTCAAGAGGTTAAATGTAAAAATTAAATGTGTACTGGTTTTGATATATATTTCCTTAAATGAGCTAAAAAGCATAATTTTTTTAAAACTGCTCATCCAACTGTCCCAGCTGACATTTGGTGTCAGGTGTGGTGTAATCTAGACGGTTCGCCTGCACATACATGGGGCAAGTACAATATAAAAACAACAAAAACACTGTCTATAAAATAGACAGACAAAAAGCAAATCTTTAGACTTTAGATATATCCAAAGGTATAGAGTATGCTAAGACGTAGGCAGGTCAGTATACTCAGCAGGAAAATCATACTGAGCATCTGAATGAGTAGATATTGACTAAGCAGCTGGCATTAAATGCAGGGTGCTTATTGATTACACAGTGTTAGGTCCTGCACTGTATTTATTGGCACATTAGGAGGCCGTGTCCAGAACACCATCATAACAGATATGTCAGCAGCAAGGGACCAAAAGGGTGCTGACGTATTTCTTTCCATTAACATGTTTCACCGTGATGAAATTATGAGAGCATCAGAGGAGTATTACCCATGAGGGTTCATTGTGGGCACGATGCAGTCATGCAGCATCTATCAGACTGAGCTCAGAGGTTTATGGTTTTTTTCAGCATAACTCAAAAGACGGGTCACGTGTCCTAAACCGATGCGCTTTATTTCTTTGCAGAGAGACACCAGAGGCCAGTTCCTGTTGGACCATGTGTGCAATCACTACAACCTGCTTGAGAAAGACTACTTTGGTATTCGATATGTAGATCCCGAGAAACAAAGGGTAACTATGATACACACACACACACCTGTCCGTACACACTGCACGCGCATAAGCATGGTATCTGTTATCATTTTCATTACCAATTGAGACACTAATTTGTACAAAGGATCAGAAAAAGCCTGTCATTTATTCCCAGAGCCTAGATCTTTTGTTTGCCCAAGTCAAGCCAAACTGAGGTGGGGACATTAACTAGGTGGATTTATCAAACCAAACATGCATTTTTCTTGCAAAACCTAAAATACAAGTTGGAAACACTAATGGTAAAGCATAAAGGTGTTACCAGAGTTTTCTTCTTTACCAGAGGAGTGATCACAGGACCTACACAGCCGGTCAGAGCAACGCTTATATTTAGAGAAATGTATGTTTATGAAAAGTGCTTTCAAACCGCATTTTTCACTTTTTACTGAAGACTTCAGTCTATAAGTATGTGGTTAGTTTTCCAACAGCCACATCTTAGTAAAGTGGGGATTTATGCTTCTGCTGAAAGTCTGCTTCATAACCACAAAGCCCTCTGAAACACTATGCCTACCCTACCCCTACTGTTCAGCACCACTGATTGCTCATGTGCATTTCTGGCTACTTTTTTGTAATAGTTTTTGAATCTATCAGTGAGAGAATAACATTTATCATCTCAGTATTAAGGATAACAAACCTAGGATCAATATAACGACTCACAAATGTCAGGAGATCCCTGGACGGAGAGTGCTATCGTAACTGACGTAGGAGAATGTGAAAGGAAGTGGAAAAACCAGAACCTGGGGGCACAAGCACAAGCATAAATGCCGGCATCGACGTCTGCCACGTCGTAAGGTTTAAAAATATACCAGCAGCATTACCATGGACGCATCTTTTTCTCTGTAATCTTTGAGGAGTCTCCTTCCTCTAAATCTGGCTGCTCTTTTACCCCGGCTAACAAATTCTTCTCCTCAATTTAGAAATTCCACTTATACACAGCACTCAGCTCATTACAGCAGAATCACACCTACTAACAGGAAACAGTGGCAGTGAGTCAGCACAGGCAAAGTATGAATGTTGAATATCAGTCTGGAAGCAGCTGATACATTACATTACAAGTTCAAGTGCCAAATAATAACAAGATCAGTCTCCATATTTCAAACAGCCCACACAGAGAACAGACCAGACGCTTGATCGTAGCAGAAGCTCAGCTAGACTGTTTTTTTTTTTCTTAATGCAAAGCAAGGAAGGAAAAATAAGGGAAAATGTGTTTTAAGACAAACTGAACACGCAGTGTCATGCAGTCCAGAAACTGTAACGTTATACTTTGCACTGTATGCTTTTGACAGTAGATCAAAGAAGATGGATCAAAAAGGTCAAATTTGGTTCTATTCAGGAATATAAGATCATCATGTCTCCCTAAATCCCTAAATCAGTCTCTTTAAGTAATAATGTATGACAGTTAAAAATACCAGAGATCTACCAATGTTGATTTTCTAAGATAATTTTTGAAGTAGCTCTCAATCCAGTCCTGTAGTTTCTTTAGTATAAATTTGATTATTTTAGGGTAACATTTTTGATCTTTCTCTCTTTTTCAGCACTGGCTGGAGCCCAATAAACCCGTAGTGAGGCAGATGAAGTGTGAGTGCCCTTTCTGTTTCCTTTTCTGTTTCAGCATGTGTGTATACAGATGCAAAGCATCATGCATGTGTCTGTGTATTGAGTGTGTGAGTGTGTTTTCTTATGCCGTGCATTTGCCTCCAGAGGCTCACTCTGGTGTGAGGGGACTCTAACAGGGTCATAACATCGTACACGCAACTTTGTTAAAGTGATGGGATAGGAGTACAAAAAAATCTGTTTATGTAATTAATTGAAAACAGATACATTTTATTTGTTTATGTAATAATAATAATAATAATAATAATAATAATAATAAACCATTTAGATCATGTAGGTTTAAGAGTTTTATCACCCACCCACTTGTGACAGAGTCAGGCAATGTTGGACATGAGTTTTTCCTCTGAAGTCCCGCAGGGAGACCAATAGAGACACAATGAAGACAGACAAAGTGACAAGAGAACTGTTTCTCAGAAACACAAAACACTGCCAGAGGGACAAGTGGCCTAAAAAGGAAAAAAGTCACACGTTGCAAAGACGTTGCAGTGGAAGACAAGCTTATGAGAGTACAAAAACAAGTAAACAGCCTGCCTGCCTTATGTGCGTGCCTCAAAACTTCATAACAATCATCACAAACAGGAAAGATATTAATATTTTTACTTTCCATTTCCAGAAAAGGATGCAGATTTTATCTGATTATTTGTCTGTTTTGTTGTCCCATTTTTGACTATTCTGTTTGGTTAACAAGTCCTTAGGATAATGTGATGTAAGACAAAATTCATTTTCTGGATGTATCCTTGTAAGGTTTACCGAAATGAAATATGCAGTGACACAGGTACACGTATACAACACCTCATTAATACAAATATCTAATGAACCAGTCACATAGCAGCATTTAGGCATGTAGGTGTGCTCAAGACAACTTGCTGAAGTTAAAATCGAGCTCTAGCCTATTACACATAGAGACATTGAACCATCAACACTCACATTCACACCTATGGGCAATTTAGAATCACCAATTAACCAAACCCCACTAGCAGCAGTTCTCTGGGCAAAAATTCTTTGTTAATGTCAGATGCGACTAATTTGAGGTGATAGGAAGGGAACTCAAATAACCGCTCAGTGAAACAATCTAAGCAGAAGAGCATCTCTGAGCACACAACATGTTTATCTTAGAAGCACATGGGCTACAGCAGCAGAAGATGCCTTTCCTTGACCCTTCCTATCTACTGGAAACAGGACGCTGAAGCTAAACTAAACTAAAATGACAAACTCAAAGAGAACAGAGGTTGTACCTGGTGTGGTCTGCTGCTGCTCTAGCACTGAATACTACTTCTGTCAGCTAAGATTAGGAAACTGGGGCTACAATTTGAACGAGCTCACCAAAATTGGGCAGTAGAAGATTGAAAAAATGTTGCCTGATCTGAAGGGTTTTAATTTCTGCTGCAGCACTGACATGGTAGGGTAGAATCTGTAATAATAATATATTTCATCATTGTGAGTTTTAAATCCAGTAGTGGAACATGGGTGAAAATTAATAAAATTGCATGAAAAATTAAGCGAGTTTTGAAAACAGAAGAGGATCCATCACAGTACCCAATAAAGTGCACGGGTGTGTTTCACCCTCAAAGAGAAAACAGATTCATTTAAGGAAACGAGAAGCGATGGAGACACAAACACACCAGATTTTTTTTTTTTTTTTTACCAGGAAACTGCAGCTCTAGTTGTGTCTGGACTTCAGTTTAGCTCAATGTTTATTGTTGTTTATACTTGTTCCATTTGATTAGGTTTCATGGCCAACCTTTCTATTTGGCTTTAGGGAAAGGTCAAGTTTTCACATTTCAAGGTCACCAGAGTGGCATTTAATGTGTCCCTGGAGGCCACTTAATTTTACTTTTACGTTGTAATAAGAGTTTACACAAACAGCCCGAGGGGTTGTTTTCAAGCTGAGCACAGCCTCCTTTCCCCTCTTGATGTTTGCCTCTGATAGATTTTGTCTCTGTTATGGCAGTATAACTATAATAACCTTGAGAATGTGACACATATAATCATGCAATCTAAGTACCCTAAAAGAAGACACAATACAAAGGTAAATAAGAGAGTGGTACTTGTTTTCATCTTTGCTTTCCTTCGTTTCCACTTACTCGTTCACATCTTTACATTTCTATCTAGTGTTGAAAGATTGCAGCGGCTTTCCTCCCTCTCTCCCACCCTCCTTTTCTTTCCGTGTCTCAGTCTGAAGTTCACTAACCCTTTTAATGACTGTCCTGTTCTTTCTGTCCTGTTATAAATTAATAAAAGAGCTATTAGCGAAGTATTCTGCTCCATCGGAACATGTGTGAGATGACAGAAGGGGGAGGCTGAGGATATCAGTGAAAACTGGAAGAGAGAGAGCGGGAACAAGGGGGGAAAAGTACTAAAAGGAGACAGTGATAGATAACGTAACTAAAGAAAGAAGAAAAATAGAGCGAAAAGAGGAGATTGGAGAGACGGTTTGAGATGAGAGAAGCTGACAGAGTGAAAGAAAGAAAACGAGATTAGAGGGGAGTTGTTGAATAGATCTGAGTTGCACTGACACATCAGTTCCCTGTGGCAGGATTTACTCCCAAATTAGGTTTCAATGTGTGCGTGCACTTGTGTTTTATTTCGTCTTTGTGCATCCCAGCTTACGTGCGTTGGCAAACGTCACATTTACACGGCCATGTCTTTCGCGCACAATTCACTTTCTCTAAAATGTTTTCCAAAAAAACCTCTTCGTCCCTTAAGCTTGAGAAATAATTATAAGCAGCTCAAGTTCTTTGGGAGCGGGTGGGAGGATTGGCTCTTTCATATTGCTCAGCATGTATTATGTAGATGTGTGCTGTTTTTCATAGCTGGATAACACCGCAGAGGATCCTGCCATTAAAGGGAGAGTGGTGAGGGCACTCTGGATGATTTCTATCCCATGTGAAATGATACTTTCTTCCTCCTTGATGTTGACTTCAGAATGCCTATCAGATACTTTTGCATCTTTGTTTTAAGCATCTCCTTTGCCTCATCCTCTTTGAAATCTCTCCATGTGCACTCAAAATAACTCACATGAGTAAACTTCGCCTGTGAGAACAGCAAAGACAAAACAATTCCTTCATTGTTCTAAGATTTGTAGCTTTCTACCTCAAAATAATGAAGCACAGGTGATTCAGCTGTCATGTTGGATTTATTAATCATGGTTTAAATGTCTTTCTGTAAACCATCCCTGCTGTTTTATAGCTGTTAATTATATAATAACTTAATTTTTTTTCATCTGCTGACTTTTTAGTCTATAATCACCCAAAGAAGGTTAAAGTTTCCATTTCATTTTTTTTCATTCCCTTTTCACCAAGTTTCATTAATAGCCTTCAACAGTTTGTCACTAGCAAAGGCCTGAACCCAGAGGCACATTTATGGATATGAACTTAAAAAACCCCAAACTTTCAAATATTAGCTTTCAACATTCATGTGTCAGAGAAGGCAAATTCGAGGCTACAGACCCTCTATAATGGATACGGACCCCGTGGTGTCTGTAACCATAATATTAGATTTTCTGAAATAGTTCACAGGCTACAATTTTTTCCACTCTCAAAACTGGCAAAGAGTATCCTCAGAGCAAGCAACTGTAGAAAACCACAAAATTGGATTGATTGTGTCCATCAGAAAATTCAAATCAGTTGCAAAGCTGCCAAACAGGAAGTGACATCAAATCTCCGCAACGCTTTGATCTACACTTTGAACCAAACATGGAGTCAAAATTTTATATCGAGCAAACAAAATTCTGGCATTTGATCACTAGATCCTCAGACCAAAGCTACCAGTTAACTGTTTTTCTGTTAATTAAAGTAAGCGCCAAAGTCACCAAATGGGAGTTGAGATGGGTAAAGGGTCCTTTAAGATGTTTTATTTCTTTAATAACCAAAATAAAATAAATTCAAACTTTTTAAAAAATCTTATCTGTGCTATTTTCACTTCAGGAAGTATAAATTATTTATAATGCATTATATACAATTACTGTATATAATTAAATCTGTTGCTGTGTATGATGGTTTCCTCTCAGTGTTTCGGTGTTTTGGTGTTTGTATATCTTGTAAATGTTCTAACTTCACAGGGTAAACATTGAATATTATTTTTATATGTGAGTGCATGAATATGTTTATAAGCAGATGAGCTGTGTGAGACCTCAGGAGGGAGTTGAAGTTATCGCTGTCATTTGATCCAAACCCTTCTGCCTGTTATTGAGTATATGTGTGTGTGTCTGTGACCGCTTATGTAACCTTGTGTATGTATGTTACAGTGCATATTTAAATACTATTCAAAGCACAAATCCTCTCCTAGAGATATGAAATGCTTTAGGACTCAGATCAAAGGAGAAGAAACAGACCCCAGTTCAAGTGAAGCACATGCCCGTGTGTGTGTGTGTGTGTGTGTAATTACTGTAATTATGAGGTGACTAATCAGTATTGGAGACATGCTGTGGTTTCTGTTTTTGTCCCCAGCTTCTTCTTCTACATAATCCTCATGGCTCCTCTGTCCTCTCTTCCCCTCATTTATCTTTTCTCTTCTTTCCTCTTCTTATCTGTTTCTTAAAATCTTCTACTTTCCTTCTGATTCCCTTTATCATATCTGTCAAGCTTATCTCTTCTTTTTTTCTGCAAGTTCTAACAGCCTTTTAACTTTCCTTACAGTTTCTGGTCTCTCTTAGTTTTTTCATCTCAACATCGTGTCTTTCTTGTCTCCAGCAGCTCAGCAGCCGTACACGATGTGCTTCCGGGTCAAGTTTTACCCGCATGAGCCAATGAAAATCAAGGAAGAGCTCACCAGGTAAACAAACACTGGCAATGGCGTATGAGTGACAGAGAAAGAAGGCAGGCTGAGAGAAAATGTAAAGTATTTCAGAGGATTTTCATGGACAAATATCCCTAGAGTTTACAGAGAGGAGTTGAAAGAATACGAAAATATCCAGTGAGTGGAAGTCAATATGAAACAAAGGCTCTGAAAAATGTCTTTGCCATGCAGAATTAAGGAAAGTCCAACCTGGTACTAGCAAGCTATACCTAATAAAAATATGTTAGTGACAGATGAAGACATTTGGCTAATTTTGTCTGACTGATTTGTCTAAAAACAGACTAATATATGACTTCTAAAACTATTTCAGAATGCGTTATTAAATGTTCTCAAGTGATTGATTACTTAAAGTTTTAACTTTATGTGTCATTGCTACAAATAGTTACTTAAAGTTTTAGTGCTTGCCATTCAGTTGGGAACAACATAACCATGAAATTACATTGTGTGAAGTTACGGTAGAAAGTTGGCCATTGACTGAACACAGTCCAAACACACCGGTGTTATACACTGAACCAGAGGTAAAGGCTCTCGAAACTGTAGATGAGCCCATGAAGATACTATATAAGTAAACAAACTAAATAAAAGATTTGGAGAGGGTCTGCTCCACCACCAGCGCCACCTCTGCCAAAACAGACCCAAACACACAAAGCTTCTCTCAGGTGCGGTGATAATTAGAGACACTCACCCCGCAGGGACTTGTGTTCTCTGCTCTACGTCTTACCAACTCTGCTTCTCTTTATCAGTCCTAATTTTCTCTTCCATTCCTCCATCCATTCACTTCCATCCTTTTTCCTCTCTGCCTTCGCTTGTTTTTTTTGTCTTTCCGCCCCCAGTGTCTCCTCCCTTCCTGCTGTCGATCGTTCTTCTTCCTCACTGTCATCTCCCCCTCCACCCTCAGGTGTCTCTTCACACCTTTCAAGTCATGTTTCCACGTCTTTCTGTCCTATATTTTTTTTCTTGAGATATTTCTGAAACCTATCCCTCTTTTCTTGCCTAATTTCAACTTAGCTGAATTCTGCTTCAGTTTTTCTCCAGATGTATTATTTATTAGCTCTTCCTCCCTCTGAAAGAACTGCGTGTCCATTTCTGTTCATTCACGTGTCCTAAAGAAACAAACAACCTCTTCTTAGAGTCCTAAGGAAAAACATCACACTGACACACTACTTATGAGTTTGAAGTGGAAGATGAAGTTGAGATGAGTCGGAAAAGTTCAGAAGGAAATGCAGTCAGTAATGAAATCCTGTCGAGTTCTCAATATGGAGTTATGTCTGGGAGCAATTTTTTTCCCATCATCAAAATCCCCAAACTTTTAATGGTAAAATGTGCGTGCTCAAGTTTGCAAGATGTAATTTTAACTCTTATATATGAAGCACTATTGAAGATAGATGAAAAAGTTAACCCACTGTTCTATAGATCTGTAATTATTGATTATGGTATTAGGTGTTTGGTACCTCACATTACAGATATTAATTGCTAGTAGGTGTAATTTTTAGCATGGCAGAAAAGTGTATAGGGACATGAGGGTGGTGGGTGAGTGTTCACAACTAAATTCTTCTTCTTCCTTTTTTTTTATTAATTAAATATGCAGTTCAAAGTTCACCAAATGCTGACTGTGTGTCTCTGTTCATTTTTATACACAGATATTTCACAGTGCTGGAATTAAAAGGCAAAGTCAGCTTTTAATCCTTATCTAAGGATTTTACAGAGTCAGGCTGACTATAATGAAGGCCCTCTTCATTACTTATCTAGCCAATATAACACACATGAGTAATTTTAATGTTATTTGTGTAAACAAAATACACTCACATGAAGAAGTTTGACATGTTTTGTCAGTTATTTATACTATACTGACATTATTCATTCATACTTGCAAACTGAAGTATATAAAGGTGCTCTTTTTGAAGAATTTAAATTTATCTCAGACATTTATCTTCATGCAGAATAACCACATCATATCTGTGTTTAAGAGGGCACCAAATCTTAATCTGGCTTTTTCTATGGTTAAGTCATTTAAGAAACCTGAAAAGCAAATCTGTGTATGCAGACATTCTCACTAAATGTCCTAAAATAAGAGGAAGCACAAAGAAAGAAAAATGAGCGAGGTTATCTAAATGTAGATCATGGTGTTTATTTATAGAGTCAGCTGCACTCTGACTCTATAAATAAAACTATTTAGCTACAGCAGCAGGGTTTTCGCTCCATTCAATCTTTTATGCTTTGCCTTTCCTGCATCTTTCCCTCAATAAAAAACAAGTTTGATGAGTCAGTTGACTCAGTGGTGACGTCCCAACTGGAAACTCATCTGTTCCCCACTTTTTTTTGTCTTCACGCTAACATGAGACAAGTCTGCATGTCAGTAGCACTGAAGGTGTTTCCATAGTAACTAAAGTACCACATTCTGCTGGTGAAGATGTATGTTGCCATAGCTATACTTTCCTTAACTACCATGGCAACAGTTTCAGATTGTTATTTTCTCATTGGATGCTGAATTTTCATCCAAACTATTTGGAAATAGAAATTGTGAAAGCGGAGTATTGGTTCCCCTTCATAATGTGAGCAGTGGCTTTATATAGTGTATTGTAATTAAGCGTCTTTTATTTATTTGACTTATTTTAAATAAAAATCTGTATTTATGCTATAAGAATTTCTTTCTGTAACTTTATGCGTACATGTGCATCCAGGTATCTCCTGTACCTTCAGTTGAAGAGAGACATCTATCATGGTCGTCTACTGTGTCCTTTTGCTGAAGCTGCATATCTGGGAGCCTGCATCATACAGGGTGAGGCCTTACTAATAGTGAATGTATTAGAGATGTAGCCAATATTTCACAATTACATCCTTGGTGACATGTTGGAGTTTTAAATGAAAAGCACACATATAAATTTACACAATTTAATTTGTAAATTATAAAGGCTGCAATTACTGAAATGACTGAGCTGCTTGGGTTGTGGCTGTAATAAGAATAAGAATAAGCATAACATTTTCTATCCTTTTCCAGAATGCACATTTGCAAAGTGCTTCATAATTTGAGTAGAATGAACACATCAAATTAACTTAAGAAACTGTAATTACAAATTTGAGTTATGGTGTCTGAGCTGTTGATTCTTGACAATGAAATGTGTAGTCTGTAGCCTCAAATCAGAAGTAATCAGCTGAAGTCCAAGAAGCACAAGCTGTAAAATAACTACTAACAAATCACTGTTTGTGCCTGCAAATGCATTTATTTCCTTATTTAATCCATATTTTATTTAAATATGAAATTCAATTAAATTAAATTAAATGAAAATTTGAATATAGTCCCAAATCACAACAACACTAAAATAATACCAAGAAAACAGAGAAAACCTCAACGATGATATGACCCAATATAAGCAAGGGCTTTGGCAACAGTGGGAAGGAAAAAGTCCCTTTTAGCAGGAGTAAACCTCAGTGAGAGGAGGCCATCTGACATTATCCATGGGGGTGAGGTGGGGGAGATACTGTTTATTGATTGTAAATATCCAACTACCCACCAACACCACACTATCTAATGCTAGTTTGTCTGTCTGATGTTTTTATCATCAGTGCTTTTTAATGTAATTTATAGAAAATCACTGACAAACACAATTTTAACATGTAAAATCAGATATATCAACTGTAGTACATATTTGCAGGTCTATCATTTTCTTCATTAAGCTTGAATAAACAAGCTCATTGCAAAGAACAAAAGTTTGGGAAATTTAAAAATTAAGCCAACTAAAAGTAAAATACCTCTTTTAGGTTACTGAAATAACTTTATAAGTCAAAGTGCTGTTTTAAGTTTGTTTAATTCAAGATTTTTTTTACATCTTACCGATTTATAAATACTTATAATACTTGTATATCTTATTCAAGCACTTAAAAAGTTCAGCTAACTGTCATTACTATGTATAGTTACTCAGTCTGTTAATCTAGTGTTACAGAATTACAGTTTTTTAGCATCCTCTTGCACTGTGTTGGGTAAAATTCAACACTCATTTAACTTAATGTGCTTAACTGTGTATTTGAACCAAACAATGATCTTACCTAATTATATCAAATGTAACTTAACTTTCATCCAACCTCTGTGTAACCACAGTCTAACCCCTGTTTGACTAAGTTTGTCCTCATTAACCGGCTGCATTTCACAGCATCACACTGTCATTATAATCCTACATTTTTTTTTAAAGTAGATGTATGTGGACTACTGGGAAAAGGAATAAAAGAGATTTTTTTCTGCAGTCAATTAAACGTAACCGTTTAATGCTGAATCACAGCGCAGAGCCACTTGCTTTAATATGGATTAAGAAAAGAATTAGCTGGGCTGTATCATATAAATGAACCCTTGTGGCTCATACACAAATCCTTGAACTGTGCTAACACCCTCTGATTGGCTCATATCCCCAGAGAAGAGAGTGTGACTGGTTCACTTATCTCAAAGCAGAGCATGTCTGCAGTGTATCATTGGCTGCTCTGATTAACTACGACAGGTCTCTGTCCTACTTTGTCAGGGTGTTGATTATAGAGCTGGGGAATAGTTTGAGGATTATTGTTTAATTAAACTCCAGGCAAGTTTTTGATTAAACCTTTATAAAGATACTTAATTAAGATATCATTAACAAAATAAATTAGTGGATTCAATGAGCACAACAATAATCTGTGTTATTTGAGTCAATTGCTCATAAGTATCTTATTCTGTGGAAATAAAAAAAAAATAAGGAAAAGATCTGTCTTTGGGCCTTTGTCTTAGATTGAGCAACCAGGAAATTTGCTGATGATACAAAACTGTTTAATATTACAGCAGGCATTTTGTACTTGGTGCTATATGAGCTTTCTATCTTTCTGTGGGGGAAAACTGGAAGTTTTTTTTTTAACCCTAACCGTCTTCTCTGCACACTCCTGTCTTTTAATATGGTCGTAGACGTTAGTCCAGCCACCCGCTGCACTCATGGTGTCACAGCTATTCTAACACTTTAAACACAAATACAAAACAACTCAGTGTGACCATGCCTAATAATTCAGACTGAAGTCTATAACTGTGCTGACCCAGCCATTTTCAATCCTACAATAAAAATATATAAGCAGTTGCATGTAAATGGAATAAGTACTATAAAATTAAAGTTACAAATTATAAGCTTGCTTAATATGCAAAGTTCAAGTTGTGTAAAGCTTATTTGCAAAATAAAAAATTTCTTTCTTTATTTAATTTTGCTTTACAATGCAGTTTTTATGTTAACCTGAGCAACAAGACTACTAACTGTAGCTACATACTATATATGCAGTCAAAGGGTGTTAAATTAGTTCTTTATATAAGTTATCAAACACTGTATACTCATTTCCTAATGTATTTGACCTATTTTCAGATAATTTGTTTTACTGAAATCACCCGTTCTCTTTATAGCTGAGCTTGGGGACTATGACCCAGAGGAGCACCCATCAGACTACATCAGAGACTTCAAGCTGTTCCCTAAACAATCCCTCAAACTGGAGAGGAAGATTATGGAAATTCACAAGAATGAGCTCAGGTGAAAGACTTTTGTCTTTTTTTTATCATGTGGTTTTGCTGTTTGCTGCTTTTAGGGGTATTGTTATCACCTCGCCAGGCGGACAGGCAGTGTGTACAGCCAAGTTTGTGAATGTGATAACTTGATGATAAGGCAATGTAGGATTTTTGAATTAATTGAGCTTTGGTGCAGCTACTTTTTGAAGATCTTGAGAACACGATAACAAGGTGATGAAGGAGTTGCACATTTATACCATAGGTGCATCTACTAGGAGGCTGAGGGATAGCACTAGCGCCCCCCCAGCACTTTTTTATTGTTGTACCCTTTGATGTTGGTGACAGGTGCTGTGCTCACTCCTGTGATCTGTGTTTTATAACAGGCTGCTGAGACAACTGTCTACACAGCAGACAATAAAATGCTGCCTTTCTTTCTGGTTAGACACAGAATTGTGTGATACCCAGAGATTTAAGCTTCATTGCACTGGAGAAGGTATTCTCAGTCGAGATTTGTTTGAAAGTAAATAAAAACATCCATTAGCTTAGAGGAATGAGCATGAATTATTTATTTCATGCTCCGTTTAGACACCTTGCGTGTTACTACTACAGAATTTAAATTTTGATGAAAATCACTCATCCCTGATAAATTTGATCATCTTGTGTTCTATTGCATATGAACAAAAGCTAGGCATTCTGGGTACCACAACTGTATCTTTGAACCCTTATTCGCCTCTTTTCAACCATGTGATTACCTTTCCTGAAGGGAAAATAGTTCTACAATAAAGGATAGTTTGAGTAAAAAGTCATTAAAAAAGCATGTACTCAGTAGATTGACTATGTACTCTACAGGTACAGAATAAGTTTCTACATTACATTACATGCAGTACTGTATACATAAATCCCCTCTCTTGGGTTGTTTGTGTGTCGCTGCAGCAGATTAATAATGTTGTGACCGTCACACTTAACAGTGATTATAAAACATCAAAGACAAATCCTTCATTTCCCACAGCACAGAGGCAGATGATGCCAAGTGCCCTCTGTCTGGCCCGATGGGTACGACTGACAGGATTAACAGCATGTTGATCAGTACTGAGCTGTAGAAAGACTTCAGGTGATTTTTGAATGGGAAGCACTCTGTCTGCAAGCTACATTTCCACAGGCATTCTGTAATGGGTTTTATGCTTTCCTTTATCTGCACAGACAGATCCAATATATGTGTGTGCAATTTTAAAGTTGATTTATATGTCTGGAGTCTTGAAGTGAACCAGTGTACCACACTCATTTTCCTAATTTGCAGCACTTAGACTAATGAGCAAGTAAAGCATTTATGCCCCGCCCCCAACAACCCCTTTGCCTGGTTTGTTATGACTGTTTCCTTTTATAATAATAAGAGATAATTGTACTCACTTTAATTGGTGAAAAATTCTGTAATACTTTTATTTAAACTGATATTGTCTAAATACTGTAGACTTAGTACGACAAGCAACCTTGTCCTTGTAACAGAAACTAGCCTAGCAGTGGATGGTTAGTGCTGTTCTTTACTGCTGGAGAAAAAATAGCAATCCGTAGAATAAAAAGTCAACGCAAATTTGTTCACAACCAAACTCACTAGATATTGACCTTTAAATCTCAAAACTCTAATAAGATAATTGCATCTATTGATTTTCTATCTGGTTGTATCCGACATTTAAGTGAAATCCAATTGAAAGTAATCCAACATAGGAACACCTTAATAACATATTCTTCAGTCTGTCAGTGTATAAAGTTGGGTCTCTCCTTTCCTCTCTTTTCTTTCAGGGGCCAGTGTGCTGCACTAGCAGAGCTGAACATGCTCCAAAGGGCTCACAGTCTTGAAACATATGGAGTCGACCCTCACCCATGCAAGGTAACGTAACTGGAGAATATATACAGTACACAGTAGCTTTACACATAATGGGTTACACACTGATTTTCACACAGATGGCTTCATGTGGGTGTTATACTTTCCATGCACACAAGCATGTGTGTATCCACTTGTGTTCGTGTGATTTCGTCATCATAGGGTGTTGCAAGTTCCATAGACTGTATATAAAAGATGGATGTAGCCACCGTGACATATGTTGATTAGTGAGCTCCCATTCTAAAGCTTTGAGGTGAGTATTTTTGCCATCTGAAAAGCTAGTGCTGGATCTGACTGTGAAACCACACACTCATTGACTAATGATTTCAGATGTACAGCTCAACAACCAGTGTGTATAGTTTTTCCATTTTAATAATGACCATAAGTTTTTAGAAAAGAAAGTAATATTTTATTAAGTACAACCTTAAACTAAGGGTTGAGCTCATAAAGTCACCAGAAAAGGGTTTGCTGAGCTGACAGAGCAAGAGAGCCAAGGGCTGTTTTCCCAAAGACTTGTATACACCCAGAAGTGTTTTTGCACCAATATGAGGCGCCCCCTGCTGGCCATTAAAAAGTATGCACGTTTTAAGGCAATTATGCATTGGATGAACTTTTCAGATGCAAAAGCTACATTCATCTTTTATGCACACAGTCTATGGTTGGGCCTGTGCAATTTGTTGTGACCTTATAGACAGATGGTACATACTGTATCTTATGGACAATCGCACCAGCTGTGCAGCTGGCAAAATTAACCAGCCCAGGAAACTTATTAAGTAAGTGTCCAGATGAAAATATGGAGGTTTTACAAGAAAATAATATTTTGCCGACAGCTGTCACCAATTAATAGCTCTCCACACTGGTAACCCACTGCTACTACTACTACACGAAAACACCATTGCACACACATGTTGCACCGACGCAAGCTAGCAATTCCGTAAACGTCTCTATTGCTCCCAAAAGAAACAGTGCCATCCAGTGGCATGTCGCATAATAGCACCTTTCTACCTGGCCTCACATACTTGCTCCAAGGAAATAATTTAAGGCCAAGAGCTTATGTGCAATTTACGCTATCACATTCAAGCCAGCTAGTTAATGTTCCCTCCTGGAAAACTAAATAAACTAGGTCCATAAAGAAGCCACTGTTCTGAGGAAACAGTGACTTCACTGACTGATCAGAGACCACCATGGTTAGTCAGTGTCATTGATTTGTCTTTCAGCTTTAAATTGTTAAAACTAGACTGTACTATCAGATATGTTACACTTGCTATTCTGCTTCATTCTCCTGTTACTTGTTTCTTTGTTTCCTGTGCTATCCCAATAGATTGAACAGACTGCATCTGATAAAGAAAAACAATATTTTACAACTTGCTCATGGCTCGCTCTCATCCTTTCTGTTCATCTTCTGCCAAGCTGAAGTGTGAAATAGGGACATCCTCTTGTGAACAGACAAATCAAAGGATACAAAGCAGATTAACAAGATATTTAAATTCTGTCTAGTGGGAAGGATCCCCTTTATCTGTTCCACTCTTGTCTGGCAGGCTTTTTTTAAATTAGTTTGCTGGAAATAGCTGTTACTGCGAGTACTGTACTATCATGCACATGCAGATCTATGGAGATAAAGCAAGTAAGCACTAAGATGTGGGAAGCACACAGGGGAAAGGGAGGGATTTACACAGATATATAGAGATGAATACAAATTTAGAGATTTACTGATGATTAATGATGTGGAAGTTATTATTTTGATTTTGCCTCACTACATCAGATTTAGTCCATCAGTCTGTATTTTAACTGCCTTGTTCTTGATTAATTAAAAAGTTTAATGACAAACATGGGATTTTGTGCATCCACCAATGAGGTCATAGATAGTCCACTTGCCTCACATGCTGCGATATGTGTTTTTTTCAGGACTTCACAGGCTCTACTGCCTTTCTTGGGTTCACAGCCACAGGTTTTGTGGTCTTCCAGGGAAACAAGAGGATTCACCTCCTCAAATGGTAAAAACATCAACCTGTAAAAAGCTTCTTTTGGCTGCTCCCTTAATCACAGGTTGTCAGCACAGCAGAAGGCTCCACATATTTGATTTGTTAGATTCTTACACCAGACGCCCTTCCCTTCACAGCATTTAACAGATTACTGTCTCCAGTCTCGAACTGGGAGTCTTTTGTGTGCTGGGAAAAAAGCAAACCACTACACTGTGTAGCCACAATTGTCAATCATTAAACATAAATATTAAATGTCTAATCACTAACAAAGCTAACTGCACAAAACTCTGTATTTATGATTTATTGCTGAAGTATTGCTAAACTTATAATTTTTAGTAGAAGCAAATTAAAATAATCATCTCTACCTTTTCCTTACAGGCAGAACCGTTTGTTTATTTAAACATGACATCTATAAGATTATCTTGCTACAAAGTGTTAAAATACACTTAAAACCAATCCATACATTTCCTATAGCCATGCTTTCCTTAAGCAGCAGTTGTAATACCTCCATATTCATAGTTTTAAACAAAAGTTCATAAGAATGAGGAGAAGAATTTAGTTTATCTATCAAAAGTAATAAGAATTGATAGAGTGCTATTTTAAACTATGCAACATTGGTAATTAAACTGATAAAAACACACAATATTTTTTGAAGTGAGCAGCCATATGTGTGTAAAAAAGAATATGAACGCAGCCCAACAAATGACAGTGCAATGAACTTGCACTTTAATTTGCAAAGTCATTGCGTTTAAAATAATTGCAGCTTTATAGGAACTCTGCTATCATTTGCCAATGAATGGCATCAAGTTGGCAATTACCTGCAATCTGTTTGTGATACTACAGCAAATAACTGTGATAAATGGCAATAGATGGCGATTTAATGGCAAAATGACATAGGCGCCTAGCAACCTTGGTTTTATATAGGAATATATAAAGAATACAACCAGCTGACAACCAGTTGAGTCAAGTCCTCTGTTGCTAAGCAAGTTCTGCTCATCAGCGCAGACTTACGCAGATTGATTGCAATGTGTTGCCAATCTGTTCGGCTGCAGTTATTTGCAAATCCCACCAAACTTTCTGAGAGAGAATGTAATCAGTTCAGACTGTGATGCTCTTTGTTGGTCTTAAGGAGGTTGCCTACCCAAAGGTACTAATTTAAGTTGCTCTACTTGTACCTGGTTAACAGTTATAGGCTAACCATAGTACAAATATACATTTGCTCCTTTAATCAAAGTTTCCTTTAACCCATTTCTTTTAACTGGCATTTTTTCTCTATGACATCAGCAACTGGAACTTGTGTTGCTTGGGTGGCTTCTTGTGAAGACGTCTTTACAATGACACAATCAATGACAGCAGTACTTTAAATGTACTTAAAGCTTTAAGTTTAGCATTTAGCCTATATTTAACTCTCATCTGCAGATATTTCAAAGTCTTAACTCTGTGTTTGTTTGCAGGGCTGACGTTAGCAAGTTGAAGTTTGAAGGAAAAACCTTTTACGTCATTGGCATTCAGAAAGAGGTGAGCGAGGTGTCTCTAAAAGGTTAAAAATGATGACTCAAGTGAGATGTGTAGCTTCCTCTATGTCCTGATGATGAATTGTGCATTTTTGCACCAAAGTCATCAACATCCTGCTGACTTGTTAGATATAAACCTCTAACATGTGTTCATTACTTATTACAAAGGCAAACGTTGCACAGTCAGACTGCAGAATTTGAAATCAGTTGTGTGTTAGTGACTGTTTGCCATCCCTGAGCAAAACGGATGTCCTTCATTCTCTTTCCTCCTTCTTTCCTCCCTTCTCCCTCCCCTTTCCCCTATCCTCATCTGTGTAATGGTTTTGTCAGATAAATGTGCTAAGTGACTGTACTGTTTGTTATCCTGTCCACCATCACACACACTGTATATGTGTGTCGCTGTTTCAGATCTCCTTAACAGGCAGGATTCACTGTAACAGGATGGTGGGTGTGTTACAACCTCCTAATTCACATTATGTGCTGACTGTGGCCCAAATATTAGACTCCTTCACTGCACCGCATCCCTAACAAAGATAAACTACAGTATATGACACGGTGTCTCCAAACTGAAACAGAACGCAAGTACTAATTTTCAAACAGCGGATGTCTTGCATTTGGGACACATGCTTCATCTGGTTGCTTGATGTTTATCAACCAACAGAGCTGTGGTAGATTCTGAGCAGCAGTTTCAGTGCCTCATCTATCTGCATAGTTTATTTTTTCAGGATTTACAACCGATGTGCTCTTTACCTTCAGTCTGCCTGAAGTGGCTCAAAAACACCTGAAATTCCTTGCAGCTAAAGCCATTTTGCTCTTAAATCTACCAATCAGCCAATCGATGAGTGTCAAAGCTGTTGTCCTCATTACAGAAACTCAGTTCCGCTCTTTCATCGCTGCTTAACTTGTCAGTCTGTCTGCCTTGTCTGTCTGTTCGGCTCCTCGTGAAAGGCTGAAGATGCACTATTATCTCTGTGTTTCTGTCTCTTCTCTCTGTGTGTAAACATAGTCATCTCTGGTGAGTAAATACAAGTAAAAACAGTAGCGCAAATCGTTGTTGCATTTAAATCCTCAATTTGACACCTTTACCCGCAGCCCTGCCCTCACCTCACTTTATGATTGGAGGAACCTTTTATCCATGTTTTATTTCTTTTTTCATGATATTGTCGTTAAGTGTCGTTTGTCCGCTGTGGGTCATATAAACGTTCTCTCTGCTCTCATTTCATATGATCACAGTTGTTCTGTGGCTTCCGTCTCCGTCTTGTTCACCATGTAATCAAATTCAGCCTCTGACTTCCAGTGAACTATAGATTAACATGCAATGTTACGCTGCTTAATCTATAACTCTATCCATGTCTCATCCATCTCATTCAATTTTTTCATAACCGTTTCATCCTTTTGATTGTGTGGGTGTGTGTGTACTTTATTTATGTGAGGATTTGTGTGTCGATGCTTGTTTCCTGAATTTTCCACCATGTGGCAGGTCACTCCTCACTCTTCCCTCTCCTCTGATTACCCAAACCCACCTGTCCCACTTTCAGCTGATTGCAGGTTATATAGATGAAACACTTTTCTGAGATCAAAGTCACAAATTCTTGGTCAGTTTCTTTTTGGCTGACTCAACAGTTAACTCCTAACACACAAGCATGGCTTACCCTGTGCATGGACCTCAGTTTCATAACCAGCTGTGATATGTAAAGAACAGAAAAGACTTACTTCAGTTTTCAAGGTTAGCTCAACTACTGTACCTCAAA
This sequence comes from Pelmatolapia mariae, assembly GCF_036321145.2. Lineage (NCBI taxonomy): Eukaryota > Metazoa > Chordata > Actinopteri > Cichliformes > Cichlidae > Pelmatolapia > Pelmatolapia mariae. The sequence goes on from NC_086237.1 coordinate 26,064,369, forward strand.
TCCCATTTGATTCAATTTGTTTGGATGAGCAGCTCTAGAAAAACCTTTTTTCCCCAAACAAGTGTGTTTTTGAACAACCCATCTGCCACTCGATCAGGTGTCACAACGCACCGGTGAACGCACAGCAACAACCACATAGGCTCTGCTGATGCAGGACGCTGCCCTGCTGTGCGTTCATGCATGTCTGAAAAGCATGTTGCAGAGAAGTGGTTGCAGCTGTAAAAAGCTGTATTTGAACCATGATCGTGATCTTTTAATAAACCTAATTGGTCCTTTACTGTAGGCACACAGACTAAATAGCATCGTCTTTATTGTAGTTAAATAAATTTCTGACATCTGAGTTGATTTTTTCGTTTTAAAATGTACAATTTCGGTCTCTTCCTACCCTCAGTGGATGATTTTTTTCAAATTAATTCTTTTTTTTTTTTTTTTTCCAAAAATCCAAGTCAGTGCTTTTGCACGTCAGCCAAAGTGGGACCAAAGACAGATTAACACGCAGTCCTGGCGCCTTCACACAGCTGTGAACACACACATGGCAACTGAAGCACATGTGTGTAAATCACACCTGCATACTTAATATAACTGATATGTGACAGTTTGGGGGCTGCGCAATATAGCTGATGAAGTGGGCACAGACTGGACCCTTTCACTGCTGTCAACTTAACAGTGAGGTGTTTTTTATTTTTATGTATTTTTTTAACAGACACTTATAGCGGTATAATATCATATTCTGTTACAGTATCTCATTCTCATGTTATTGATTTCATTGTTTCGTCTCTGCCTCTATCCTCTTTGCTGAACAGTATTGATCTGGCGTCCCACGTTCCCAGACTTGCAGAGCCAGAGACTAGATATTTATGGGAATAAATCCCTCCTCTTAGTCCATAAAAACCCGTGTTCTGCAAGGTAGAAGCCTTTTAATGCTGAGCACTGTGACCGAATGACTTTATCTTGCCAAGCTTACAGCTTAGGGTCTGTGGGTCAGCATTTTGCACAGCTCCCTCACATTACGTTCAGCTCTTTTCTTGTCCTTATTCACAGTTTTTTCTTTTCCAGTAAGCTCATTTCTCATCCTCACTGTCACTCTTTGTGTCTTTGTCCTTTTCTGTGTAGAAGAAGCTGGTGTTGACATTTCACACCTCGACCCCTGCAGCGTGTAAGCACTTATGGAAGTGCGGGGTGGAGAACCAGGCCTTTTACAAGTACGTCTGCACACACACAAACACACACACAAATTCATTTTTATTTTTATTGAGTTTTTCCTGTAAATGCTGAGACTGTGCAGGATCAGCTTACACCAAAACCCCGCTTCCAGTAGAAAAGTTTTTTTTTCTTTTGAGCTCTTATATCGAGCCAAAATTTTGCTTCACTTCAAAACCGACTTTTAATTTTAGCACATTATCAGCCGTTCTCCTTAATTTACTCCCAGTGCTGCAAGGACATGTCGTCGTCCTTCACTGGGGAGCAGCTGATTGCTCCAAGGCCATCGATCTCATCTGCAAAGACTATTGACCCCACTGGCATGGAGGGAAGGGAAACAAGGTTCATGACAAGACAAGATGCTAACATCTATGTTCATTAATGTAATCGAGAATCAAATATAGCGGGCAAGCACAACAGATCTGCTCCTTTTTGTCAATCACAGTTCAGTGAGAATATGAGGAGAGCAGACTGATGAATATAAAACAACTGAGATGAAAAAAAAAAAAAGAGGATGTCACCTCTGCAATGTAGAATTTGCACAAAATAACAACCCAGGATCTTCAAGAGATCCTGAACCGTTCATCTTTTCCTATCAGCTTATTCATCATTCCACAACCAATATGGCTATTCTTCATTTAAGGTTGTTCCTGAGCTTGATATTAGCAGTTGGATCTTTTGCTCATGTCTGAGAAGATGAGCTGTGTGAAAAGAAAAGGAAGAGGCACCAAACAGCAAAGTGCGTGTGGGCGTGGAGGGGGATAAGAAGGCTCAGCGGCTCTGAACAGCTGGTCTCATTTGATGGAGAGAGGTCAGGCTGGAGGAGATGAGATTTTCCAAAGGTTTGACGCAAGAACTGGAGGCTGCTTTGTGACGGATTTCTCTACGGTGGCCTTCCTCCTCCACACTGTCAGTCAATCTGAAGGTCTCCCGCTCTCTCTTAACTGCAGGCATTCTTCACTTTTCACATGCTTTTCTCTCTGCCTTGCTTTATTTTATCAAGAAGCACCATACATGCAGACAATCTTACAAAAGGAAGACATCGTAATGAATTTGTAAAATAGCCCTTGCCCATGCAACCCTGAATATTGACTTCCTAATGACAGCAGCTCATGTGTCTGTAAAAGGCGGACTGAGAGGGAGTGGATGTCAGCTCGGATGTCAGACAAGTATCAGAGCTGCTAAATCAAATCAGAGTGAATTGAGTTTGTGAACGGCAGCCAAGCAGAGCTTTTCCAGCATATGGTGTCTCTTGCACGAAGGACAGCAGACATGTGTGTGTCTGTGCTCTGGCTCCTTCTCTGCTGCACTGGAGTCTAGTTTCACATGATAAATTATATAGAATGAAACATGAAGGTTTGACCTCCAGCCATAAGCTTTTAAAAAGACACACCGTGGGGTAAGCTTGCTGAGAGGCTACTCTGTGTTCTGCGAGTAAAACATTAGTGAAACATTATTGTGATGAGAGTTTGAGCCTTCAAAAATCTCTTATTCTGCTAGTACATGTGTTAGTCAGGGTTCAGTATGCAAGGCTACTGTACGTAATGTGTCTCTTTTTGTTTCTTCCTTTCTTTGTCTGACAGGTGTGCAAAGTCAAGTCAGATAAAAACAGTTTCCAGCAGTAATATCTTCTTCAAAGGCAGCAGGTTCAGATACAGGTGAGGTGTATTATATGATTAAAGAAATCATAAGGAATATGTGCAAAGAGAATTGGGAACAACAGAGACAAAGTGTGTGTGTGTGTGTGTGTGGGGGGGGTATGGTAAAATTCAAGCACTGAAATGTGAAGATTTAATGTTGTGTAAAAGTGCACAGAGTGTTTCAGTCCTGCACATTGTCACCTTACTCTTTACTAACAGCAGCATCATCTTACCCCATGCATTTGTTGCCAAAGTGACAAAAATGGATGGAAAATTAGATCATCAAGACACCAAATAACCAAGATGGGGATTCTCGTCATTGCACATCAGCACCTACATCCCGGTTTCTATGATTTACTGACTCTAATATCACCGGAAAGCTTCTATATACTCTGTTATTGAAGCTAAGTGAGCCCTGATTCTCCTCTCAGACAAAGCTCTTTACCAGGCTTACACTTCAGCCTGCCCCATTTCATCAGCTCGCTGAAGCATTTTGGCTTAAGGGCTCAGTGATGAGTAATAGCATATGGTGGAATTTGTTCTGAAAAATGGGAATTGGTCATTTGTGCAAATGCAAAACAGGACTGAGATTTGTATCCCATAAATGAAGGCAGTTTATGCAAAGCGGAGCAGATCGGGTCTTTACATAATGTGTGTTGATCCAGCTGATTCCAATATTTCCACCAGTGCTGATGCCACTGTCTCTTGAGATATGAAGTGCGTATGTTTTATATCACCCCCTAATTTATGACTTAAACATCAATCTAAACAACAATAGATTAATGGGTAAGATGATGAAGCCTGCTGGCTTTAAACAGTGCAGTTACAGTCTGACTAATGAAGCTGCCGACTGATGGCAGGAAACTGTCTGCTCAACAGGAACAACACTGAATGTAAGCCGAGTAGCATCAAATCTGATTTTCTCCTTTTCTTTTATGACATGAAGCAATCAGTGTAACTCAGACATACTGTCCATGAAATTATAGTAGCACATTAAAAAACAAAAAATGCTCATGGGAAACTCTGCATTCATATGAAAAACTGCATAGACCCTTACTGCATCAATAGAAATTAAGAGTATAAGTAGCAGCCAAGTGCTGCTATTCAAATGCACTTCATTAACTGAATGATTACTTGAAGTAAAACTCATTCGAGACATTCTCAGGAGCGGACATCCCAGAAAATTCACCCCAAGGTCAGATCGTGCAGTGCTCAGAGAAACCCAGACTCTATAGAACTCAGTTAGCATGTTAAATGCTAAAGTTCGCGACAGTACATTTAGATAACAACTGAACAAGTGTGGCTAGGTGAGATGGATTCTTAGGAGAAAGCCTCTTCTTTCTAACAAGGCAGCACAGCTTAGGTGTGCAAAATTATATCTGTCCAAAAAATAAGACTTTTGGAACAATGTGCTTTGGACAGATGAAAGTCAAAGTGGACAGAATTTTAGCACAAACTGTGAAGCATGGTAGTATAGGGTTGATTTGGGCTTAATTTGTAGCCACAGGACCTCTACATTTGCAGCCGTTGAGCCGACCATAAACTCCTTTGCACACTAAAGATTTCTAGATTCAAATGTGAGGCTGTCTATCAAACAACTTGGATCAATATGACAATGATCCCAAGCAACAAAACTACAACAGACTATCTGAAAAAGGAATGATTCGAGGCGTTGCAATGGTCCAGTCAAAAGGTGGTTCTATAAGCTACTGCTTATTTTTTCAGACGATAGCATAGAGTAAACTTATTCATATTACTGTCACAAAGGGCCTCGGGAGGTTTGTATAGTTCTACAAATATGCATGTAAATGAAAAGCAGTACATTTTTTACAGACCTGCCTGTAGGGAGACTAATGAGCTGCCATCGTAACATTTTATTTTCAATTAAGGTATTTTTATAAACATAAACCAACCTTTAACTTATGTGTTTTTCTGTGTTAGTGGCAGAGTAGCCAAGGAAGTGATAGAAGCCAGCTCCAAAATTCAGAGAGAGCCACCAGAAGTGCGCAGGTAAGGACATCTGAGAAATTACCTGAAGTCACACTATTTCATATAAAACATAAAATAATGACAATTTCATCTATTGTTCTGCAGATATGAATACCAGAGTGCACATGGTGGTGTTATGTAAGGGTGTTAAAAAAATGTACGACATTCATGTTTTTCAGAGCTCAGTTTGGTCAGAGTCGAAGTTTTAACTCTCTGAGCCATAAAAATCTCATCATGAACATGGAACCTTTGGTACCTGCACTGCCCTCCACCAACGAATACGAAGAGACGGCCGTGGACAGCGGTAGGAGGATACTGCTTACTACAGACCCAAATACACACAACAGACATGCACTCATGCCCCCTCCAAGAGACATTTATGAAGTCACATGGGATCTTCCTTGTGTAGGAAGAAGTCCATGCACAAAACTCAGAGAGAGAGAGCTTTAATTGAGCAGCTGATGCTCCCATCTCGCCATCAATCCTGTCTCCCTGGTGACCAATTGCGACATACTAAAAATACCCTCTCATGATCCCCCCTAAGGATCCCACTATAATTCTGACTGTCTGTTTTTCCATGTGTCTGCACCTTTGTGTGTTTTTGCAGACTAAGATTCCATTTTTCCTACTCAGACATAAAAGGCTGATGGGGTGCTGATGTCACCTCTGCACATACAGAGAAGTTTTTAAATGAAAACTGATACCATAGATGCATCTACAAATAATCTCAGTAACCTCCACCTCAAGGTCAGAGGTCAAGTTTTCTTAAAATCTTATGAATGCGATAACTTGAGAAGAAAGTCACCTAGGATTTTCAAATTGATAAAATAGGTGCATCGGCTAAATATCTCGGATGAGTTTGAATCGCGGTGACCTTGACCTAAAGGTCAAAGATCAGAGTTCAAGTTTTTGAAAATCTCCTTTGATCTCAATCTCATTTCTCACAGCATTTTCTTTGTGTACTTCACACATTACAATAACCTGTGAATTCACTCGCTGGGTGTCCTCATTTTAGGATTGACGGCGTTTTAGTAGGTAAATGTGAATGGCTTGGACATGAATTGAGCTGCGGTTTGGGGAACGCCTCGAAGGGGACTGGTGGCGGCTCCTGGGCCTGGCAGATCCCCATGTACTAAATAGAATTGAAGAAGTTAAAGAATGGAAAAGGGGAGGGAAGGTGGGTCACGTAAACGAGAACAAACAGCTTGTAGAACTGGGGGAACATATATAGATAAGAACCGGAAGGAGCGTGTTTGGAGGTGTGGTACCGCTAATGAAATTTAGATACTTTATCTCCAGTATCTAAATTGAATGAATCATGAGCTACTACATCAGTTATGGTATTCTGATTTTTTTTTTCTAGCAACATGCAGGAGGTATGTTTTCAAACCACGAATAGTGCCTGAGTCCTGTCTTCACTTAGCTGCTGTTGATTAGAGGATTAAAACTCTTGGTCAAAACACTGTTATGGATGAAGAACGATTTGATGCTCATTTTACCCTCAGTTAAAATTATATCCATCCAGCCAGGCATCAGAGCTTCTCCTCTCCTATTACTTCAGTCAGTATTTTTCACCTCTCCTGTCCTCACCTTTAATCCACCTGAACCACGTTCGTTAGGTCCTCACACGTGTACAGTGCAGTCATGCTGTTGCACCATCACTGTCTACAAATTATTTATAGACTTCATCGCTCTCTCTCATGCCTTTTTTGACAGATTTTAAGGTCACCCCGTCATTTTATCCGCCTCTATTCTTCTTTGTTGCTTCTCTCTGTTTTTCACTCATCTCCCCTCATCCCATTTACAGGAAAATCAATTCTTTCTTGGCTCGGGGTCAAAGATCTGCAGTAGAAACCATCTCGGCTGTCTCAGTTGGTTTGGGAGGGGCAGTAGGCAGTCATCAAATAAAGGGCCTTGTACAGGATACAGGCTGAGTAAATAACATAAGATTAAATTTCAAAATGCCTTGTTTCCTTCTGCACTTCCTGCCTTTCCCTCTGGTAATAAGATATTAAGTGATATAGTTGTAAATTATTTTACAACATTAGAGGTTTAACAGTAAATATAATAAACTGAAGAGTTTAGAAGAAAAAAGACATTTTAAAAAGAGATGAAGACATTGATTGTTCAAATTAGGATTTTTAAATATTCATGTATTGTCAGACTCACAATATGCACGAGAAATGTAGAAAGAGAATTTGAGAGAGGACTTCTTAACACAGGCGTCTTAATGTGAAGCAGCTACGCACATCAGCCCGTGCTGTAGTCCTCCTCCCTCGTGAGCACATGTTTCCAACATTGCATATGGGAGTTTATAGAAGCTTTTTTTCCTCACTGACAAAAAAAAAGATGTTGAGTAGAGCTAAGTTAAAATGTCAATTTATTATTAAAAATGAATTACATTCAAATTTCAACTTGACCATTTAAAACCTGAACCATGAAATAATCATTAGAAATAACAAACAATATTGAAAATGGAGTGTTCATTGAACTAAACAAATAAAAAGAAAATGTAAATAAAAATCTGCATGTGAGTTTTCAATGGTATCATATTTGCTGCATCTGGCTTTTTTTTTTCTTCAATTTATTGCTTAAAACATTTGTTTTACCATTTATTTAGATTTTTGTGCTAATGTTGTGGAGCTATAAAAAACTCATCAAAATTAATTAAATTCAATTCCATTAAATTTTATTTAAAAACCACCAAATCACAACAACAATTGCCTCATGGTGCTTTATGTTGTAAGGTCAAGACTCTACAATAATACAAAGAAAACACGTGACTTAACAGGAAGCCAGTATAGGAAATATGCTCTGTCTTGCACTTGGCATTAAGGAGTTAATAAGTAACAATTTTGAGATGATAACCTGAAATGTGACTGATCGATGGCAGAAAAAAAAAGGAGAAAGAAAACAAGCTTCCATGGGAGTCAGATGAGAGTTATGTGATTTGAGAGTTTAATTACGTAGCATGCTTTCACCCAACAGATGTGATTGGACGACACATCACTGTTTCATGTGCTGATTCTGCTAAGGTGGCTGACGCAAGGACTTTAAGATAAAGTGTCCTCAAGATGGTTTAGGGTCACAGTCTATATTCAGAGCACTAATCTCAGCCTTTACAGGGGAAACAGGAAGCTGACCCAAGGTCATAGCTGACCTTGTTCTGTTTGTACAGTTTGCTCCCTTCTTATCTACCACAATCCAAACACATACACTCTGGCTGTGTTTTCTCTAGGAACATCATTAATGGATGTTTTATAGCCATCAGGCTTCATATTTCCACCTCACAATCCAGGCGTCATCCATGTTTTTGCAGCAGTTAATGCAGCGTGTGATCCTGTGGGTGATCCAACAAAATCCTTCATTTTCAGTCTCACAGCGAGGCGTGTATTGTAGTGAATAAAGTTGGATTGTACCCAGTTTGCTGTAGAATTGGAATTAGGTTTATCTTACTGGTGGAAAGACTCAGATAAAGAGAGGGTTGCAGAGAGGAAAAGAAAATGATCCCCCATCCTGTCCTGAGTCAGGCCTGTCCCCCTGTAATCAGTTAGATTAGCTGCCCCTTTGCCACCAGGACCACCTGGTTATATTTAGAAATTGCAGCTTTGGGCCTGATCCTCCTCTAATGCCCCCTCCACTCTTTGTTACCATCGCTGACATTCACAGGAGGGCCCACCATGTCTGTGCATGAGCGAGAGAGAGAGAGAATGTCTCTGGTGCACTGGTGTGTCTCTCACCATCTCTATAAGTGTTTGTGTATAGGCGTGCGTGCGTTGGAGCTCAGCTGGCAGCCCAGTCAGTCAGGGTGTGAGGGTCTTTGTGCAGACAGCTGGTCCGGCTTTTGTCATCAAACTGAATGATGGAGCTTCTAGGGCACAGAAACAGCAGTGATGTTGGAGGCAGCCTCATGCAGGGTAGTTTGGAACTGGGCGACCGTCCCGGTGTCGACAACACCCAGAATTACGGGAGCAAAATAGGGGGACTCGAACTCGACATGACACCAGAGAGGCTGCGGGAAGAAGGGATGAAGCAGAGAGAGGTTGGAGCTCTTGAAGTATTCCACCCAGGAGAGGCTGAAGATGAGCAAGACTCATCGATAGTAGTGGCTGAGGCCTTGAGGTGCCAGGTGAAGATAACAACCAGGCGAAGCCTCCACCTACGTATAGCCAATCACACAAGACGGGATGTCTATGTGCGACTGGTAGGCAATGGGGGTCGCATCGCTGGATTCAGTACTGGACCTCAGAGAAATATACTGGAAGAGAGTAAGCCGAGTGGAAAAGGTCACTGTGTGAAGTTTCTTTTAGCTCCTAATAAACGTATCCTTTGACATTTTTTCCCACAGTCTAACCAGGAGGTAAACGCCTTTTAAATATGTGAACCCGGTTAGCTCAGCAGTTAGTTGCCAGGTCTGTTGTGACAACCGCCTGATGCAAACTGTGAATGTAAGCTGCCAAACATGGGACTCTCAAGAGGCTGCTTTAATAGAAGTGTGCATGTGTGCATAGTTTAAGTATTACTCATGTTATGGGGACTTGATTTTGTCCCCATAACATTAAACATCTGGGTACCCAGAAGCAAATCATGAAATAGGGTTAGAATTAGGTCAGGTTGAAGTTAGGGTTATTGTTGAGGATCTAGTGGTACGATTAAATCTTCAGCTGCTCTTCACACCACTAGAAATACTAAATGTGGCTCGTGTGGAAAGTGTGCTGGATGGAGCGCGTGGGAGGCAGCATATATGACACCCACTCGTTAGCTGTAAATTTACAGATCATTACCTGCTCTCTTCTCACATCTGCGCAATGTGATATCACAGGGACTCTGTGCATCCTGAGGACCTGACTGGTTACAGACTGGACATTTGCATCTGACATTTACTTCTCCTGGATCATATCTGCTAAAGTTTAGCAGCCTGCTCTGCATATTTACAACCTTAAATGAAATGATGATTAAGTAGATGGGTCAAGAAAGGGTTGAATAAGGCACTTTAAATATTAGTAGATTTGGGAATATGTTTAAATGAATTAAATGATTAAGTTAAATTAGTAAATAGTGAAGGATTAACAAAAGCTCTGATAAAAGCACAAGTACTGATTTTTTTTATGATAATGCTTAATAGTTTTAGTTTTACTCCGCCTATCTTTATCCCACTGGCTAAAATATCCTTGGAGCTTCATCAGTGATCCTATGAACAATTGAGATGCAGATGAAAAAGGTAAAAGAAATTCCCTCATTTACAGACACAGTGAGAAAGGATTATTGCTAACCTGTTATATTTCAGCATTTTCGATGCCAAAAGATGTATTCTCATCATGAAAGACTGCAATCAGTTATGCACTCATGTGCATTTAGCTGACTTGACAAAGTTATATCACTTTCACAAATCGGCTATGATTTTGGTTGAAAAATAGATTTTATAATTTGACTGATGAAGCTGTAATCCTTCAAACAGCTCAAAAAATGAGCTTAAAAGTTTAAAAAAAGAGCTGAGCACACAGTTAATGGAGTTGATAGCTGATTTATTTCTGAACAATCATAGAGACAAATTTACTTTTGAAGTGTTTGAGTGCTGAAGATGAGGTTACATGACAAAGATGAATCGGTCTGTCGGCACTTGCATAACAGGGGAAACCACTGCTCTGAGTACTAGTGTGTGTGTGTGTGTGTTTGCATAGGCACAGAGGAATCTAACACCTTGAGGTGTGAATCACCTCATCTATGGAGAGGCTTGCATGTGAGCTAACAGGACAGACTGGATCATAAATGGGAAATAGCAGCAGCTGCAGCTGCAGCAGCAGCGATGTGTTTAGTTAAGTCAGACAGAACTCAGGATTTCTTCTTTTTAAATTTACAAAATCACTTTTTACTCCTAATCTCAGGTTTAGCTGGTCATGATGTGAACTCGACAGTCCCTGCTGCATAGATTTCTAATACGTTACAGTGCAAACAGGATACAGGTACCATTTTAATGTTGGTCAGCTTTCCAATCAGTGCGTCATAAAATCAAACATCCAACTGTAATGGACACACTGCCACACTTATGAAGGATAGATTTAATAATAAGCGATGCACCTGAGGCAGTCATGTGTTGCCGTGTGGCTGGCAAGATTAGGATCCAATATGCAGGACTTGGAAGCAACACTGAACTCAAAATACAGCTTTACTGCTGGACTCACAGGGATCAAACTTACAAAAGAACCTAAGCTGAGCAGATACCAGGAATTTACTAACTAGAAAACTATACTGGAGACACACACGGGATGCAAAAAAGAGTAAGGGATGATGCAACAAAGAAAAATGACGAGGGAGGGGAAGTAAACGCAACACAAGTCACAGAAAGCAACAACTATCACAATAAAATAGGAAGGCATGACTGAAAGAGAACGGAGGGTTAGCTTGACATAGAGTGGGACTCTGTTCTGATTCAAAATTTTATATATAATTTTGTATGTACCGTGTACCAAGCAGTTCTGCCTTGGTTGCTTTTGAGCCCTTTCTTTTTGTCCTCCCTACATCAGATGTCTGTGGCTCAGAAGGCAGAGTCTTCCATTCGCAGGGTTGGTGGTCTAGTCTAGTAGTCTCGTCTGAGTGTTGAAGTATCCTTGGGCAAGATATTGAACCCCGAGATGCCTTTGATGCATTCATTGGATTGTGAATGTTATTGTAAAAGTTCTCAGGCATCAAAAGAAAAGCACTCGTGTAAATGTGCGAACAAGTCTTGTTGTGAGAAAGTGCTTTGTGTCCTCGAACAGAGTAGGGAAGCGATATGTCAGTACCAGTCCATTTACCATTTCAACAGATTTGAGAGCTGATTATTAAGCAGTGTTACTAGAAGAATTCAGGAAGATTTCAAATGGAAGAAAATAAGAGAAGTGCACGGCTGGTGTTGTGATGGGTAACGACAACACATTTGTGGAAAGGGGATAATCAAAATTCAAGTCCAGTGCAGAATTTCAGTAAAGGCACAAACTGCAATAATTACAACTGAGTGTTGATTTCTTTTACTGCAAGCATCATCATCATCATCATCGTCATCGGCATCACTGTGTTGTTTTTCTTCTGCTGCAGCTTCCATGTTTTTATTCCTCCCCCCTTTTTTCCCTCCCTGAGTTCACACACTTGTTGGCTTTTTGCCTGCTGTGTTTCCATGGTAGCAGTCACCACTCACTCTTCAGCACTCCTTTGCCCTTTCTTTCTTTTTTTATTTATTTTTTTAGCAATTTATAATTGAATCGGGAGCATGGTAACTCATTAGTCACTCTGACACTGAGTTTCTGTATCTGATATTATTCCACTTTCAATCAATGGATCATAAAAACATTGCAGATGTAATGTTTGTCATGTATTCTCATCAGGTTTTAACCCTTTCTCAGCCTGTGAGGCTACATGTTTTCGGCTGTGTTTGTAATGAACATGAGTCTGTGTTCCTGTCTTGCTATCTTTGTGAGGACTGAAATCTGCATTCTACTATACTTGTAAGAACCGACAGTCACTTGTGAGGACACACTCGCCGGTCCTCACAAGTTTGAAGGCCTTTTTGAGGCTCAAAATGTGGTTTTAGTGTCAGGGTTACAATTAGGTTATGGTTAGGTTTAGGGTAAGGGTTAGGCATTCATTTTAATGGTTAGGGTTAGGGTAAGGGGCTAGGGAAACCATTATGTCAATGAAGGTCCTCACTAAGATAGCTGAACGGGCTTGTGTGTGTGTGTGTGTGTGTGTGTGTGTGTGTGTGTGTGCGTGTGTGGGTGTGTAACCTTGTTTACATATCTTTATGGAGACCAAAAATTTGAAGTTTACTATGCTTGTGGGGACCAACAGTAGAGTCTTGACCTTACAACATAAAGTGCCACAAGACAGCAAGATGGATTATGGATTACAGGTGTAGACTGAGTCATATGTCACTGAACATTTACCTCCCAGCTCCTACTTAATCCACAGCAAGAAGACAGCTAGGCTTATTTTTAACACTCACTTACACACACACACTTCACATATTTCCATTCATCAACAAATGTGTGTGTATTTAGGCATTAATCTCTCGCACCTCATCAATCTGAAAGAGCAATGTGTAACTGCACACCACAGCATTATTTTGCTAGCTGAAATTTGTACACACCAACAGAATCATGAGGTCTTCATCGCTGCTTCAACTGTTGCTCACATTCACAGAGGTGTTGTCAGCTGCTCATATCACTGCTCCAAACGCAGTGACTTATATCTATGCTATGCACTTGCAGCGTAGCACTATTATGGTTTCACCAAATTGTGTGTTGATGCCACAGTTGGGTATTTATTTATTACTCGGTTGCTGTTTTTCCAAGTCCGAAGCTTTATCCTTACGTGAGCTAATAACGCCATCTTGTGGTCAATGTTGTCAACTGCAACACACACAAAAAAAGGCAAAACTAAGAGGTCTCCATTCCCAGCTGCATACAAAGTAATATTGATTTTTGCAGGCCGATTACATCCTGCACAGATTGCTAATACTAAGAAAAAGTCAAGCAAGTGGTGATAAAGGCAGAGTTCTCAATATATGTTTAGACTAAAACTATTATATTCTTTATTCAAATAATCTGCTTTTAACTTTATCTGCTCTTCTATGGACATAATCCATGAAATCCAGTTTGCATGTTTTTAACTGCATTCAGAAGATCTTTTAGATAATAGTTAGATAATGATCTTCTTACTTTTTAAAAATTAGAACACATAGTTTTGTATCCACTGATTTTAAATAGAAGAACGGAGCGCTATAATCAGTCAACCTGACTAAGATAAACAACGCTGACTACATTGTGTGTCCTCTGATTTGATATTATTTATTTGCATTCTGTAAAACATTGTGCGGGATCTGGTCATCTGTGTGAACAAGGTCTATATTCCTAATTTGATATAGATTCTAAATAAGCCAGGGGGGTAAAACATCCAGCTTTGCAAAGTGTGAAAATGTTCATATTTACATTAAAGAGAGATCGCATTGGAGAGCAAAATAATCTTTTGTCTTTTAGTTGCAAACTCTAAATGTGCTTTTTGTAGCTCTGCTGTGAACTGTGCAAGACACATTGCTGAAAATGCACTTTTTAAAAAAGTATCGAAGTCTGCTCATCATCTGTTCTGTAAATAAAAGGTGAAATAAGTATGAATATTTATTAAAAACAAAGATATTCTGACTTCTGTTTCCCCCCTCACCAGGTGTTGCTGCTGTGAAGGACTCGGTCCCCCTGTCTCCCCTCAAATCTTCAGCTGGGTCTGCAGATGCAGAGCAGCAAAGTACTGAAGCAGGAAACTCTGCTTCGGGCAATGACTTGCAGCCTCGTGTTTCCATGGAAACCTCAAGTCTCCGACCTCAAACGCCCAAAGCTGAACATGAATTGGAGGAAGACGATGAGGCCAGCGGCCCACTGACCATTTCTGAGCTTACTTACAGGTCAATAAGTCTTTATAATAAACTGTCAAAAAGCAGCTTTTTTATTATAAAAGCCTCAACAGCTGCTTTCTGCTGAATGATCATTTTCTGGCTCATGTGTTCGGTGTAAACAGTAAAGATTGTTGTGTTTTTGATGGGTACAGTTGCCTGTTTTTGGAAAGAAAACTCCAACTTAAACCCATTTTCTCTAGCAAAGCACAAATGTTAGAGTTTTTAACATTTTAGGAGCAAAAGGTTTCTCTCAGGCATAAGTGAGATTCAGCAGACACTGAATCTGAACATTAGTAACATTCATTGGGTGAACAGGTGAACATTCATTAGGTCCTGGTGCAGCTCTTCTCACATGGTTAACTGATAAAACTTAAATTGTCATTTTTGTGGTGCACATGTTTATAGGCTCAGGTTTGCTTATTCTCTCTCTTCTCCAGTCCCTGTGCCAGCATGCTTCCCACCCCAGTGGAAGATAGCCAGGGAGGAGTCGACTTGCTCTTCTCCTCTCCAGTTCAAAGCCCCGCCAGGTTGCTGAGGGAGCTCCATGCTGATCCCGACATCCAGGCCCAGCTGGAGGCCGAGAGGGAGCGAGACAGGGCCTACGAGCGCAGCCGCCTGGCTGCGAGAAGTCGAATGAGTGGAGTCCTGACCAGCAGTCTGCGCCTACTGTCATCCAATGACAGAGTCAATGCTTGCGTGTTGAGCGTGGCCCGCTTTGTCGCTGTGGTAATGGGGGTCCTGCTCGTCACCGTGCCCACACTGCTGCTGCTGCTGGAGTCAGATATTGATGTGTCCTTCCTCCATGAGATCCGGCAGACACCGGAGTTTGAGCAGTTTCACTACGAGTATTACTGCCCGCTCCGACGTTGGATCCTGTGTAAGATCAGCATGGCCATGGAGAACCTGTGGTCAGACTAAGATGGGAAAAGACATCCAAAAAAAGAGCAGAGAGAAGAGTCACTGTGAGGAAAACAAATACGTCCAAGTGTATGTCTTAACATGTGATTTAATCTTATATTTAATCTAGTATTCAGCCAAAACACCAGTCTGCCAAAGAGATGAAATGAGACTTTCTAGTTTATGCAACACTACGTTGGCTCACAAAATTCTTGTTGGATGTTTAATTTAAAAAAATCAATTACATTTCTGTCAGGATCCCTAAAATGAGGCAAAACACTGGAACAAGAGCATTTGTTTCACCTCTTTGGCTGCGTAATTTGCTGCTTGGAAGAGAGAAATACGATTTTAATAGTAGCATTTAGTCACTTGTTAAGATAAACACTTCAGATAGTGATGAAGTGAAAAGAGA
Source organism: Pelmatolapia mariae (assembly GCF_036321145.2). NCBI lineage: Eukaryota > Metazoa > Chordata > Actinopteri > Cichliformes > Cichlidae > Pelmatolapia > Pelmatolapia mariae. Next base: position 26,079,928 of record NC_086237.1, read on the forward strand.
GGACAGTAGATGCTCAAGGAGGAACTTGTGGAAAGGGATGTAATGGACATAGAAAAAGTCACAAAAAGAAGAAATTTGAATGGCTGTTCACTCCTGATGCTGATAAGTTGATGCGGAGACTCTCCACGAACCTTTCTGATTGGTTCCTGTCCTTGGAGCAGAGCACCCGATTGGTCACAGAGCCTGTCAGTCATGACGGAGTGGGTGGACGCAGAAAGCTATGATTGATTAGTCACTGAACAACAACATCCACAGTCAGAGGTACATTATATAAATATATACATATATATTTAAAAAAAAAAAAAAAAGAGAGAGATATTGATAATAATGGCAATTTAAAAAACTTGTTTTTAACATTTTGTACATTTTTATGTGATCAGATCTTTCAGGAATTTTTCAGTCAGAGGATCTACTTTGAGCTTATTTTCAAATTAATAGTTTACAAAAGATTACAAAAAAAAGCGAATTTACTGAGATTTATCAGGGTGTGAGTGTTGAGAAATTTAAACTATTTTTTAGGACTACCACCAACAGTTGTTGGCTTGGTAGCACCCTGGCTTTTTCCTACAGAGGCTATAGCACAAATCTTTTACACTGATCACTGATTACAACTGTTTCAGATTACGTGATGTCATTTTGGAAAGATGAGGAAGGCCGGAGAGAAACTCTCAGCTTGTTTTCTTTGATAAAATGTGTTTCGATGAAAGTGTAAATGTCATCTGAACTAAATGTTAGCTCATTAGTTTACGGTCGCTCATGCATCTTTAAACACTGTGGACAGAGTCTGCGGTAAAAATATGAAAAAAGGAAGAAAAGGTTACATGGAAGTTTATGAGGGAAAATGATCGTGGAATTAAGGTTCATTTTTGATTAGTCAGCAATATGCTACTTCACAGGGAGCTGTGCATAAGTTTCAGGAGAAACTAAAGATGGGTTGATGTGGCTGACTCAAGAGTGTGCTCCAACGACACTGTGACTAGATGATACACAGTGGGACAAGTGATGCGTTTAATGGCCTGAAACCGCTCATGAAGGTAATGTATTGGCGCGGTTGCAGTTGCAGTTATTAATCTTGCAGAATAAGATCACCAGTTAGGTCACAAACACAGTCATTGGAGTACATTTCTAAAAGGTTCTGTGGTTGCATCATGTTGAGTATTTATCTTTGGATGTGACCAAAGACAGACGTATCATGTTGCAGTGTATCATGGGATTCTGGTTTGAGGAGATTTAAGGTTCTGTTCATGGATATATGCTTCTGATTTGGCTGAAGTATTTACCCCAATCAGTCACCAAATAAACTAAAACCACTTTCCTAGCACGTGCACAGGTCCTGGCAAAATCCTCTGAGAGTGAGCATTAACGATCCTCTGTTTCCTGGGAATGCTTGATCAGATTGGGACCTAAGGATATTGGATGACAGGTCAGCACTGCTTTATTTGCTTTACTTGATAGATATCAAAGTATACACAGGAAAACTGATCTGGACCAGAGAGTGTAGGATTTTGGAAATTATTCACATTTGTCTGCCATGAAAGTATAAAAGGTGAGGTCAAATATAAAGCAAGTCAAGGTTTCTGTGTGTGTGCTGTCTGTATAGATGATCTCAAAAGTGTCACTAAGTAAAAGTTTACTTTTTGGACCTTACAGCCATTAACTTGTTGGTTGAACCTATGACGATGGCTGTCTGTTACAACATAGTGACTCTGAATGAAAGTGATGCTAAATGGCTTCAGATCAAATGAAAACAGATGTAGTTGTGTCCGAAATGTAGTTTGATTTGGATCAACTTCTCAGGAAAGGGCATTTATGCAGTTTATGTTAAAAAATTAAAAAGTCATTAATTAAAAAAAAATGCATATACACACCATGTAATTTATCCATAACCTTTATCTCATATGTCTTGCTATTTAGAATAACCAAGCACTGTAGGTGAAGTTAGACATTAATATGTTGGCTGACTGTCTGTGTTGTTGTAGCATAATTTCACATAACTAATGTATGCATCCATGTCAGTTTCATTAAAATACTACACAAAACTCCTTCTCTGAGAGCCTGTACGTGCAGTTTGGCCTTCATAGATAAACTTCAATGCTCTTTGCACTACTATCACAACTGGGAATGGCAACACAGTATAATTTCTAGCCAGTCTCGAGGGTCTATTACAAAATCATCACTTAAAGTTGATTTTTCCACTCCTCGTACTCTTTGTAAGTGAGCTGCTACAGAGGCTTCTGCAGTGCACAGCCCTCACATTCTCTTCTATCTATTCTGCCTCATGTTATCAGCTGTGTTGTCGTGTAACTGTGGACTTTATGCATTAAGAAGCTTTATGCATATATAGCAGATATGCAGTAACAACAGGAACAAGTTTATTTGAGGACAAAGCATTTATTTTCCTACTACAGCACATGCACTGAGTTTCAAAGGTGAAACTGAGCAAAGGGCCAAATGACTCTGATGACGATGTTTGCATCTAACGCTGCAGATTCTGAGATTTTTTTTTTTTTAAATGGCTTCACTCGAGTGAACAAAGCTGATCTGTATGCACTGATCATCTCTGTCTTCATAGCGTGTATGCACAGGCATCAAAGTGCTCAAGAGATTCACCACAGATTAAAAGACTCTTCACGGCTCTAAAGATGCAGGCCTTGGTTCTTTATTTCTGTGCTCCACCTTCCTGCAGTTAAACCAGGGAATCTATCTTTTTTGGTTCCTTTTGCTGACCTCTCAGTGCAAGTTGCATGCCCTTCATCTGTAAATACTATGTTTATAGCTGTGGCAAAAGAAAAAAACAGTCTGGTCAAAGATTTCCTTTCTTTCTTTCCTCTGTGTGTCTTGTCTGTGTAAAGCAATCCACTGTAGATTACAGGCTTGGCTGTCTCAACCATCTTAGATAAATGCATGTTCTCTGTGTTTTTACCAAGAGGAGAAACTGATGATCTTTTTGAAACCAAAAACCACTTTGCAGTGATCTTTGGACTTCATTTTAGTCACTCACTTCCCAACATAGGCTACAGGTGGTTGCTAACTGTGTTAACTTTTTCTGAGTATAAGACGTTGGCTCCTTGGAAGAAGTAATATTCTCATTCCATGAAGAGCAGCTCCTCTAGTTAGCTACATTGTACTTTTGCTGTGTGCTTGTACATCATTAAAGCCAGACTTCATTGCTAACAGAGCATGCTAGCATATTAGCCACTGATGCCATGCAAGGCTAGATTTCATTCACTTTCACTTCACAGAACTGAATTTAATCTCACTTATCAAAGTATTAATTCCAATTTGCTCAGATCTTTAGTTTGTAACTAGAAAATTAGAATCAACCACTGACTCATTGCAAACAACAGAAAGGCCTTTGGGGTCTATTTGATACTGTAGCACTATGTTAGTCTGTAGCTCATTTATACATTAACAGCCTTTAAGAAAAGGGGAATTGAACCACTTTGAGATTCAGCTCTTTTTTTTTAGCTACAGAACTTGGGTTTCTGCTATTGGCAAACAGCATACAGGATGGACTGAGAGAACAACGTTTGTTGCCTAATTATAAAGAAAACTGTGATAAAGAAAAAAATAGTAAAGTAAAAAAATATCACATACCATTTGATGTCACGTCTGAGTGCAAATTCAGAAGATACCGGCATGAGTCAAGTATTTACAAACCTTAAATTTAACAGCCTTTCTACATATCTGGAAAGTTAACAGCAAAATCGCTTAACTAACACTTGGAAATCAGATTGTTTAAAACTACTATACACAACCGAATACACTAGTACATGTTTTAATTCATTTATTTAAGATTTTAAATATTTGAACTCAGGTCTACTATATGCAAAACTACTGGACATCACATGGTAGAGCAAAATAAACTGTATATTATTTCAGTGTTGTGTGGGCATGTACAGTAGTAGCAGAATCTCTTGCATGGTCCCTGTATTGTTTTGATTGTTATTGTTAAATCTGATTGTTTTGTTGTTTTATCAGTTAGTCAAATCATTTTGTTGTTTCTTTTTTGTCATTTTGTCACTTTTAATAATAAACTCTGGGAGATTTGATTTAGGAAGAGTCAGAAAAAAGGGGAAAACCATCCCTCGAGTAACGACCCCCCCTCTCTACTGGGACAACCAAGCCTTATGAACTTTGTGAAGTGAACATTTTGAATGTTTGTATGTTATAACAAAAAACATGGTTTGTTTTATATGTTAATACTGCCACAATAAAGCTCCCTGATGAATATACATTGAAATGTTGTTATTACTGTGTGAGTTATTCCTGCTAATATCCTAATAAATCATGTTCCCATTTTGTCAGAGATTTGCCTCCCTCCTGTGGTAAAAAGGAGTTGCTGCAGCTTGTGTTGAGATCTCTATGGTGATATTTGTGTGAGCAACACAAGACTTCCATGGGTGTGTTCAGAGCTTTACTGCAGCCTGAGCTTCATGTGTTTTAGATGCTACATTTGTTTTTTATGGCTGGAACTATCAAAATACAAGCCGGGAAAGAGTTCTGGGTAAGAGTGATTATTCTCTTAAACTGGTTCAAACTAAAGCTGTTGTTTTTGTGGCATAAATAGCCAAACCATGTAATTCTTAGAGTGGATGTTGGAGAGCAACACTTGTTTCTTGTTTCTTCTATCTTCATCTAAAGTTCTCCAGGCTTTTTGAGTTTTTTTGTTTTGGTTTGGGTTTTTTGACATTGGTCGCTTTTTCAGTGAACCAAGGTTGTGTGATAATGCAGTCTGATAGTATAATTTGCACCACCAAGGTATTTCCCAACAAGCTATTAGCCGAAAACCTGGCATATTTTTGATTGATGCACGGTGTCTCTGCCAAAAAAACAAAAAACAAAACAAAACAGAGGAAACTGGACAAGCAGAGGACAAAAGAAGAAACTGCAGGCTAAAAAAACTAGCTGCAGTAAATGAACAGTATCTGAAAGTTGTGTCTGTAAGAAATAGGAAAAAGCAAAAGATCTGAGAGATGTATCTGTTCCTTAGTTGATCCAGCTGCTGTTCACCAAAGCCTGATTGGAAACAGTCTCAGTGAAAGGTTGGATGATGTGAAGACTCCAGCAACACTTATTAGGGAACAACTTTATTAGGTGACCAATGCGCTTCGGCTTGTGGCCTTCATCAGGGTCATTGCAAAATATACCAAACAGTTTGTGTTTAAATAAAAAAGAGGAAACAGAAAAACTCCAAGTGGACCAATCACACATTCACAAATAAGTGGAGGGTTGGTTATCAAGAAGCCATTTGTAAAAAGAATAAATGGACAAAAGGCTGAGGTATGCCAAATTACACTAGAGCTGGACTGAAAATCAGTGGAACAGGTCATATGGAGAAACAAATCTAAATTTGGGGTAGCGCAATGCTGTAGTTAGCACTTTCACCTCAGAGCAAGAATATCCTGGGTTTGAATCCTCCAGCCTTTCTTTGTGAAGTCTGCGTATCGTCTCCAGGTGCTCCGGCCTGCCCCTGGCTGTTAGATTAAATCATGATTCCACACTGACCACAGGTATAAATGTGGATTTTATCTCTCTCTTGATAGATTGGAAACCTGTCCAGGGTGTATCCTTCCTCTGCCCCATGAAAGCTGGCATAGACTCCCACCCAGCTGCTACCCTCAACTAGATAGGTAGAAGGAAATGGATGAAATCCAGATTTGACATTCATGGTTGAAACTGTTGTCAGTATGTATGACAGAGGTCAGAAAAGATGCACAACAGTGAGTATCTACAGCCATCAGTAAAACATGGTGGAGGCTATTTAATGGTTTAGGAGTGCATTTCAAGCAGTTGTATTAACGATGTCTTCTTAACTGATGAAACTATGAATGCAGAAAGTGCCATCAGATTTTGATATACTTTGTAAAACTTTCTGAAAAGCATTTGATTGGAAACAACTTCATTCTTCAACATGACCCCCATTGAACATGATCTCCCATTGTCCTAGCAAAATATAAAGACATGAGGGGTGACTTTTTCAGTGTATTGTATGTCGATGTGTTCAATATGTTCTGCATAGTGCGTGCATTAAACATTTGTTTTGCTTCTAATAAACAGGACTGTTCTGCCATTAATGTAAATAACTTGATCGTTTACAGAGAACATATTAAGGTGTACACAGGAAGGCCAAATACTAAAGCATGCAATAATGGATGAAACTGGAGAAGAGACGTCTTTTCAAATGCCAGATCTAAATACTACAACAAAAGGTGCTGTGTCTGAACTCCTGGAGGATGTTGGGAATTGTAGGCAGAGTATCAACCAGGAGCTGAGCCTTCATCTTCTCAGTGACTCTCTCTTCAGCGAGCAGCAGAAGCTCAGGCATGTGTTGGACTGGGCTAACAGATATCTCTGCAGTGGTTCAGTGATTTGCCATGAACTCTGCAGAGCTGACAGTTTGATAGCTGATATGAAAAACAAAGGAGCCAAGAAAATCTCATCCAAACATTCATCTGGACTTAAATATCATCATCCAGTTTCCTTTGATGCTGGTGCTCGTGAGGTATATGGAGGAGGATCAAGTATGAAAACAACTTGTCAATCCAGATCTTTAAATGATCTAACCAGCTCCTGTAGATATAAGTTTTCATATGACCTCCACAGTCCTGTCTCCTTTTCCCCAGGGACACAGGAGGAAAATTGGCCTGATACTGAAACTGAAAATATAAAAAGTACAGAGCAACAACATGCCAGTAATAAACACATTTCTAGCCAAGACTACCGCAGAACAAACAGATTTCACATGTCTAATCAAAGGGACCACACATTCACATCTGATGCTGCAACACACTTGATCAAAGAGTCCACATCATCTGGGAGGAATGTGATTTGTAAAAAGAGCACAGCGTACAGTGAAGTGAATATCTTAAAACCGCTACATGAAAGCAGCAATTTCAGTGGCATGACTTCTAAAAGAGCTGGAGCTAAAAGAGAGGTGTCAGAAAGTCGAAAGGTACTGAGAAAAGAGGCTAAGCGGATGGAAGAAAATGAGAAGGAGAAAGTAAAAGATGACAGGATTGAAGGAAATTATAAAAAAGAACAGGAATCCAGCTCAGATCACACACATAGTCAAATAAGCTTCGCTGAGCCAGAGATGATACCTAAGCAGACGGCAAAAACACCTAATTCCCATTTTATCCATCCCTTGAAATTGTCATTACATTTGAGTGTGTATGAGCAGTACCAGCTATGTGTGGCTCAGCTAAATCACCGCAGAATAAGCCACCATTTCAAGCCTGACTCACCTGTGAAAGAGGGGACGACATCTGGAGAAATGGGCGATTATGTTAAAGCTCCAGCTTGTCCGGGGTCTTGCTTTGAACTGAACTCTCACATCACAAATCCTGAGATTAAAAAACAGGTTAACAACACAGAAAGCAAAGGAGCCACCGCAGCAAAAAGCGCAGAGGAGAGGAGCTCACATGGCACCAATAAAACTCCTAGCGAATATAGAAATGCTAAATCTTGCAGCAATTTGACTGTGAAGCAAACACCTGCAGATACTACAGCTTTTATGAAGGAAGCTGCAGAAGAGAGAGCCTCGAATGATGAGAACAAGCCAGGTGATGTGTACTGTGTGGAGAAGGATGCTGCTCTTGTTTCTAACCCAGGTATGGAAATTGTTATACATGTTGTATGCAATCAATCGACGTGTGTTGATGGTCCTGGGGTGTTTGGACCCTGAGTTTAGAGTTTATGGACCTTGTATTTTGCTATTAAACATTCTCCATTTGGCCTTTAGTTTGTTTATTATTTTCCTTTTCATCTTCTTTTATTTTCTCAGTATTTTGAGTGTTTAGTTCTTTGTTCCAGTTACAGCTTGAATTTTAATGAATCATTTCTGTAGTGTTTTCCTCTGTTTTCCATCTGTCTTTCCTGCATGTCAAGTTTACTACTGAGTTTTCTTGTTTTATTTATCCTTACTAACTTAGTGTTTTACTTTGGTAGTTAATTTCCATTCATATGTAGTCCTCTTGTCATGATGTTTGCAACTGAGTCTTGTTACTCAGTCCCTATAACCCTTTAAAAGTCAAGATATAGTTGGAAAATTTGGATTTTCCAGTGAATCCACATCAAAATTACAGAATTTAAAAAGAATATTAAAAAATTGTATTAGTTCAATATTTCAAGCTATAATCAATTAGATTATAAACGAACTAGATTATTACACAACAATTTAAAAAAGTAAAATGTGGGTTTAACAGAATAACAATAAATGATGATGAAAAATCTAATAAATAACAGTCCGGTTAGCACAGTGGTGTGGTGGCAAGAATGTCCTGGGTTTGAATCCACCAGCCAACTGGAGCATTTCTGTGTGGAGTCTCTCCTGGTATGCTCTCTCGTTGTTCTCTGGCTTTCGCCCACGGCCCAAATATGTGCAGGTTAGGCTAATTACTGACTCTAAACTGGCCCTAGATATGAACGTGAGTGTGAATGACTGTCTCTGGCAACCTCTCCAGAGTGTACCCCATCATCTCTCACCCTATGACAGCTGGAAAGGGCTCCAGTCAAACCAAGACCATCCAAATCCATCCATCTGTAGAAGAAGACAGATGGATGGGTGTTTCTTAAAAATTCTAGTTTTAATTTATTCAAAAGATTAAAAATGTGGCATTGCTAATTATTACTATCAAGGTGTAAAGATGCTTTCACTTTGTCACAAAATGAACCCTTAGGTTATGAGATAAACAGGACAGAAAAAAAGATGATCAAATTTTAAATTTGGACATTAATGTTTGGCTTTTCATTTCTTTTTTGTTTCTTCTCAAAAACTAAATTTCCTCACTTCTATCCTTGGAAGAAAAAATCAGCCTGTCATGGAGTTATTTATGACTCATAAGTGCTCTACAGCAAGGTGCCAAGGGGTTTTACAAATAAATACAGTAATTCAAGGAATGCTGAGATGAAAAGGTTTAAGCAGTTTGCTAATATGTCTTTCCCTCCTCTTGTGTCTGTGGTCAGGTTTGCTTCAAAACAGGATTAGACATCATCCAGACAGTACAGATCATCAGAGGATTCTCAAAGATCCGAAAAATAGAGCTGGAGATAGAGCTCGCTGGATCCTCACTGATAATTCACTGGGAGAAAGATTTCCAAGGTTAGCTTATTTAGTGTTTGGAGAGTTGTTCATAACCTTTGAAAAAGTTTATACTAGAAAAACTCGTTAAGTTTCCCCAGACGTCTACTCTCTCCTGATGTACACTTTTCTCTTCTTATCTAAGGGTATATGAACTAAATTTTAATTTTAATAGCCAAATAATTTTGTCTAGTGTGTGATGATGACAAGTTGAACTTCACCCTTTGTCTCCTGCAGACATCAACAAGCAATCAAGTACACAAAGAAACTGAATCTGATCCCGCAACCTGTACAGACACACACTCTTCATCATGATGACTCTGGACTTACATCATGTGAGTGTAAGCTTGACATCAAAATTACAGACAAAACTGCAAAAAGATGATAAAGTGCTATAAAAAACAGAAGCTCAAAGGAAAGCTCAGTCACCAACATCTCACATGACAAATTTGCTCCATCTGTTGAAACTTATGTATAATTCATTTCACTCTTTATCAGACATTCTGGTTAACAAGCCAATATAATGTTTACTTATGCGTTTCACTTTTTAACCAAGTAAATGCTCAGAATTAGCGCTGTTTTTACATCAGAATATAATGTGTAACTTTCGTTCGCACTTACAGACTCTTCCACGGATGTCAGTATGGACAATACCTTTGAATACCAGGTAGGAAATCTTTACTACATGCACACATAGTTTTAACCTTTTTTTAAACAGTTTCTGATTAAAACCCAAGTCTATCTGGTGTTTTCATGTAAAAATCTTAACATCGCTCGTAACATTTCACAGTGTCTTGTTAAAATAATCCCTCTACTTTCTGTTTTGCATGTTATGGTGTCGTTACACCTGCTAGTCAGCAGGCGTCCCTGTAAGAGACTGCTGGTTGTGTTTGCCTGATGAGGTGTGGCTGTCCATCCTGTCTCTGCTGCCTCATAGGGATTTATCCAGAGTGGTGCAGGTCTGCCACCGCCTGCATGCACTGGCATCTGATCACTCACTGTGTGAGTGAACCTGTAGTTTTGTAAACACTTCAGCTAGATTTAAGTATCATTCTGCTAAAATTCAGATCAAACACAGGACAGATGTCAGAGGGATTTTCTAAACTTTTCCAAGTAGCAGCACATGGTACGTTCTCATGATGTAAGAGCTTCCAGCTGGTGTGTGCTCTAATGTTACCTAAACAAACATACACATGATTACACTGACCTGCACAGTCATGCATAGAAACTACAGTTCAGAGTTTTGAATTAACAAAAAAGCTGCATACATTAAACAAAAGTTTATGTTTTACTCCTATTTCAAGGGAAAAATCTAAGGCTTGAAAACTCGGCTTTAACTGACCAGTGGTTGCTGTGTGTGGGCAGACGTTGTCCTCGAAGTTTGTTTCTGTATAGCTGCAGTGGCCTCTCTGTCTGCTCTGGTGGGCTGCAGATGTTTTTCTCACTGTGTAGGAATTCGCTTAAGGTAAAAAAAAAAAAAAAAAAATCCAATAACAAGAAAAGTAATACAAAAATATGATTCAAAAGGGTAAATAACTAAATGATAATCATGCAGAGGTGGCATTAAGGATCGGAAGTTCTGCTGAAAGGCTGTGAAAATAACTTAGAGTTATGTCTGACTGTTATGTAAAAAAATCACATTCATTATCTATTTTTTGTGCTGACACTTTTTTATTGAACCCAAACTCTGAATGCATCTTCCATCACTGGTCACAAGTCTCATAGATGTAAAGTGGGTAAAATGTGATATTTTGCGGCTTGCATCAGTATTTTGTGACAGCAGTGCAAGTATCGTGAATATAAAGTCATGCAATCATTTCAGGAACTCAGGGTCACAAGTTGTATTGGTCCTGTTCTCCATGGTGATCAGATGTTGTCAGTGATTAGTCAGTGCTGTGATCACGTGACTAGTGTGGATGTAAGCTGGAGTGGAGCAACAGACACAGGAGTGAAAGCTCTGACGGATTGCAGAAAAGGGTCAGTAAACACACACATATGTTTGTTTTCACGGCTTACTGAGTAATCATGACCTAATTATAACCATAACCTAAATACAACATTTTAGCATGCCTTCAAATTCATGAAATCCGGCATTTAGTCCCCACATTGACTGTTGGTCCCCATGAATACAGTGAGAGGCCAATTTATGGTCCTCATGAAGACATTTAAACAAGTACGCACACAGGAGGATGTTACAGTGACCCTAACAACTCCCACTAACTGCCTTGACCTAACCTCTAAACCTCTAAAAAAGTAAAAACCTTCACTCTAAAAAAGTCATCATTTTAAATGATGAAGTGATGATTTTTGTCCTGACCACAGGTTGTGTATAATTGACTTCTTGCCATTTTTATCATAGTGAAGTAAAAAAAATGTTTTACATGTTGAATTGTTTACTGTGCTCAGAGTAAGGAAGGCCATGTTGTATGGTGAAAATATTATATCGTCATATTTGTGGGTCTGTCCATCCATGCATCCATCCACAACCGGTAGATGTTCGCACTTCCATGAGTTTGGTTTTGCCTGAGTTTTATTACTGTTAAGTTTTCCCTTCCCACTGATGCCAAGTGTTTGTTGAAATCAGTCCATCCAGTTTCTTAACCTCTGTTATAATACCAGATAAAGAATCTGACATGGGCGGATAACTTAGTTTCTTCTTCTATAGACTAAAATCTGTTGTCCTGAATGGCTGTCATGTCACTGATGACCCTCTGAAAGAACTTGTCATGAAACACAAAGACAGGTCAGAATCCTTCCCTATTAACACATTTACTGCTAATGGTGGTATAACTCATGCTACACTGTAGGCTTAGGTGGGGGTTAGAAAGTGTCCCATAATGCACATGCATGTTTGTCTCTGGATAAACTGTCTTTGTAAATATCGTGCATGAAGGGTTTTTTGGGGGGATGTCTTCAAGTGGTTGTCAGATGAGTTTTAGTTTAGTCAAGTTGAAATATGAATTACACTTCAGACGTGAAATACAGTCTCTCTGTCAGACAGAGAATTTCAGGGTGTTGTTGAATTTGCACTTTTTTTTTCTTCTATTGAGATATTGCAGGGATTAAATGTCTTTGCACTGACAGAAAGGGGATTTTCATCGGTCCAGCCCACTTAAGATCACAGTGGGCTGTTGTGGCCACTGGCATAAAACCTTGAAACCTCTGACTTAACTGATTTAATAACTGGAGGAGTTGTGAAAATTGCATCAAAGAGAAAAACTATAATGTTATTCTGATAATGGCTTGTAGTGGCTGACACCTCACATCCTCAAGTCTAAGCCTCGAAAGACGCTGCTCTTATGTTTCAGATAATCCTTAGTTAATCCTCGCAATCCTTATTTTAAGCTTAGTTTGAATTCCTGGACACTGAATGTTTTTATTATTTGAAATAAATACTGCTTCGTCTCGTGAAGAATGAGATGTGATTATCTGAAGGACATTAAATAACCACCACATAAAGATTGTCATGTTGTTGTTTTTGGTGTTTACAACATTGTCTTTTAGCCTGTGCAGGTTGGAGGTGTTTGGCTGTCAGTTCCTTACTTCATCCTGGCTACAGACAGTATATGAGGTGCTAAATTTTGATATAACAGTTAAAAACACATACTATTAATATAAAATTAAAAAAACAAACTATGATGCTCTGCAGAGCTTCATTTACTAAACATGCTTTAGCGTGTGAAAAAGTAACTCCTTGTACATTTCTGCATGTCTTCATACATCCAGATGTGCCCCGGCCTTCAGCATCTAAACATCGGACGAGTGCCAAAAATCACCGTAAACAGCCTCACTGGGTTGACAGCACGGCTCAAAAGCCTCATTTCACTGAATCTCACAGGACTACAGGTGGATAGTTTTCTGTGACTCAATTTGAATCTGCACATTGAATGTTTATGGAGTTGCAGCTCTGTCTTTAATAGTGCTCTAAATGTAGTCCCTGCCGCTAACAGGTCACTCATGCCATAGTTGATACTTTGCTCCAGAACTGCGTTGAACTTCAGAGTCTGTCCTTCAGTTCCTGTCCTGGAGTCACTGACCTGACACTGCATAGCATCAGCAAATATTCACCTTGTATCAGGTATCCACACATATGCAAAGGGAAGCAAAGTGCACATAATTAATAAGAACCAACCGTTGCCAGCTGTGTTCTTATCAATAAAAACCGGCCTTAAAGTGAATCACAACATTTCAGGAGAGTGGGTTTGTTTTTCCAGTTAAAAGCAAAAAAAAAAAAAAAAAAAAAAAATCCAGAGGAACTGTATAAAAAAATATGTTTTACTTTAGAAAATAAAAAGTAAAATTCATATTTTCATACTTGACATATTAACAACTAACATCTATGATATCCATGTGGGTTTTTGTTTGTGTGAGTTAGAGCTGTTGATGTGAGTGGCTGTAAAGCAGTAACAGATGCAGGTGTTCAGTCTTTGGCTCTGGGCTGCACAAGACTTCAGCAGCTGGATCTCAGCTCCACCAGCACCGGAAACAGAGGGTACAAAGCACGTCACACCACATGTGATCAATGTGCTAGTGTCAGTGTTAGTGACGAACAAGTGAACCCTCACCTGAATGGATTCTGTCTGCTCCAACCAAAAACTTGACAGCTAAAGCAGTGTTGATGTTGCTGCTACATACATAATGGGTGTGTGTGTGTGTGTGTGTGTGTGTGTGTGTGTGTGTGTGTGTGTGTGTTGTGCATGCATGATGTGACCCAGGGTTTCTCTGCTAGCAAATTACTGCAACAGACATCTTCATACCATCAAACTCAGTTTCTGCCACATCACCGTAAAGAAAATACTGAAGCTTTGCCAACATTGCAAGAGGTAAAAACACACATTCAAAGATGTTTCTTTATTCTCTGCACAAAATGCAGAGTCAGTGTGTACTGCCATTAATTCCACTGAGCAGAATGAACACAAGGATGTATCAATACATTGTTTCAGAAGGTTGCAGTAGCTGCTCTTCACACGCTTTCAAACTCAATTTCTATTAATTTCTCTACATATTTAAATGTCAAAGGTTTTCCACTGTTGCAGTTCTAAATGTAGCACACATGAACACATTAGGTTCACCCCCCATGACCTTTTACAGGATAAAATTATAATTAGCTCATATATAAATGATGTTTATCAATGATGGGCAGTACGTGTAGAATTATGGTGTGTGTAGAATAAGGCTGTAACACAATCAAATGTGTAAAAAAAGTACTTTCTGGATGGACTGTAGTAGCATCTGGTGAAGCTGTGCCACATGAAAAGGAGAATCGGGGATGTAGCGGGGAGACTGGGACAACTTAAATAGTGAACCTTTTATAAAATATCCTAATAATATGTGCAGAAGGATATCAGCTGAGCCATCAAATATTGAGGACAGGCTCTGAGGTCAGCTGATGTCACAGGACTGTGGGCTGCATTTAATTAATGGGTCTGCCTGAGTTGACACTATGCTCATTATATTGTATCTGTCTCCTAAATTCAATTGAACAATCTTTTAGAAGTTCATACAAGTGTAAAACCATATATGAGTGCCACACTAAACAAATTACATGCTGAGACATGATTATCCAGTGTGAAACTCTGTGATGTTTTCGTAACATATGACAGTTACGAAAGTTGCGAAAAAAGACTCTCCTTCCATTATATCATGAGCACACTGTAACTGACCATGAAAATAAAGCATGTCAGCACTGCAGTAATTAATACAATGATGATCTGTTTGGTGGAAATTATTAGAAAATAGGAAAGTCAGCTGCTAGTGATCTAATAAGTGAGTGACATGGCAGAATAAAGGAGCAATCTATACCCAAATCAAAAGTCTTTCTGTAGTTACAAAATATGAAAAATGCATGCTGGCACCAATGATCTGGTTCCATGTTTGTCTCCTTTTAGGCTGAAGGTGCTTCATCTCTATGGCTGTGCACATCTACCCACTGAACACGAGATCAAACAAGTGAACAGCACCGTTAATGTTTCTCCTTTGTCTTCACCCTGACAGTTATATCTCCACGACATATTTATTGAACATATCAAAGAGGGAAATGTTGATTTAGCCAAGTATGTAGCATTATTAGTTTTAATTTTTCTATGCTATTACATGAGCAACAGGCTAAATGAGGTCTACCATGGTCTGGGGGGACTATTTTCAAGGACGACTAAAAAGCATTTAATATATGTGCTTGACTGCAAAGATTGTTATCAGATGTGCAAAAGTCTGAAGGGTGTATCGTCTAAGCATTAAATATTTTCTGTCATTATATAACTTTGCAGGAATTTTTTAAAAGGCTGCTCGTTTTTCTACTTTTCACTCAGGTTAATGTTGTTAGGAAAAACCCATCTCATCGTATTTTACAACTTAAAATTAAAAAAAAAACTGCAGTTGTTTGTATGTGCCGCTGACTTTGTAGTGGTGTAGTGGGTTACTGCTACTTAGAGCAAAACTGTGAGCTTATTTTTTTCATCTGAATCGAGTCAAATAAACTAAAAATAAACTAAAAACAGAAGCTAAGAATACTAAGATTTAACAAACTGTTTATAAAACAGGAAATGGGTTTAATAATATGTCTGATTGCATTTTACATTAAAATGTAAAGATTACACTCTGGCTACAAAGGCATGATATTGTACATGGAATTGGCAAAAATACGAAAAGATGCAGGAGTACTTTTAAATTTCTATAATTTGCATTCCTGTGTAGCATTGCTGGTATCATCATAGCAGGACTAGCAGTGTGTTTTGCACTAGTCTGACTCCAGGTTTAAAGAGCCTTCCAATAAAAGCTCTACTGAGTACTAATAATTAAAGATAGGAAACATAATTCATATGCTGTGAATGGCTAACTATGTTACAAAGTCAAACGAGGAACCACATCAGCAGTGGCACTTTAATGAGACAATGCCGAGGGTTTACTTTTAACTCGTTTGAGGGCAAAACACAAAAAAGTGCTGTTTTTTATGCAGTTGCTGGTTTTGCAGATTTTGGCCACACTGTTAGGATTCTTCTACTTGCTTGATGCTGTTTGGTTTAACAGCATTTGCAACACCACATTTGATGGTCCTAAAATAGTTTATTATCAGTATTGCATGCCTATAAAAAAGAAAGAGAGATGGGAGGGGGAGGATATAAAAGAAACGTATCAGAAGGACTGAGTCTATTCCTGGAGCTGCACTCCATCTCCTACCAACAATGGGGTTTAACCTCACGGCTGGCTATCAACTATCAAAAGGAAATCCAGCTCTGAATTTAATTTCACTTTACCTAACAGCTAAAGTCCAGTAGGCTCTGCCTGTTTTTCTAGTACTTTTTTTCCTCGCTCTTTTTATTATCTGCAAATACTCGCTTTCAAACCTAAAAGCCACATTGCTGCAAAAATTAAAAACAAAACTATGGCAGCAGCAAAGAAAAAGAGTGAGGAGGAACAAAAGCGCCTGAGCGCTCTCTTTCATGCCTACGATGTGGATAATTCCGGGCGGATTGAAAAAAATGAATTCAACACCATTTGCCAAGAACTCCACGTCTCGTCCCAGGAAGCAGAAGGCATTTTCAATCGCCTGGACGTCGACAAGGATGGCACGGTGACCTTAGAGGAGTTCCTTTGTGGCTTCAAAGAACAGCACCAGGAGGAAGAAGATGATGCTGAAGAAGACACAGACTCCTCAGCTGGGGATAAAAAAGAGCAGGTCCTATCCAGGTGAGAGGTGAAAAGTCCTGGGTGCTCTGAGTGTAATAAACAGCAACTTGTCATAGCAAAATGTGTAAAATATGTTTTTGTCAGTGGATCCTAATGTTTTTCACACAAGGAAACCATCCTTAGATAACAAGAGTAGGTTGGACTGTGTTACCATGGCACAGCAGGAAAATCAGGCAAATGTGCCAGTGTGCCAAAAAGTGATGACAATGATGAACAAATAAAGTAATTTTGATGCATAAACAGCATTTCAATCACAAGGTAGAAGCTGCAATTACTTTTTAGCAAGCTGAAAACTACATGTGACGTTTCTTTAACCTGTTGTAAATGATTACTTTATAAGACAAGGACCTCAGGCTCATTATGATACCTGTTAGTGTAACATTAGAGTATTTTAGTATGTTTTTGTTAATTTTTGTGTATTTTCCCATATAAACTGCAGTGGAAATGAGAAATTGCTGCAGTGAGAATACTTACAAAGACTAGAGAGAACATATTTCTTCCATGTTGGTTCATTAGTGTTCATTAGTTCCATGTTAAATTCAGAATTTAATTTAAAATCCTTCCCATCTCATGCAAAATCTTAAAATATTAGGACCCATCTCATCTTAAAGACCTCATAGTACCGTATCAACCAGGTAGAGCACTTCGCTCTCAGACTGCTGGTTTACGTGTGGATCCTTGGATATTTCAAAGTAGAAGCAGGGAGGCAGGGTCTTCAGCTTTCAGGCCCCTCTTCTGTGGAACCAGCTCCCAGTTTGGATTCGGGAGACAGACACCCTCTCTGCTTTTAAGATTCGGCTTAAAACATTCCTTTTTGATAAAGCATATAGTTATGGTTAGATCAGGTGACCCTGCATAGTTATATTGCAGTAGGCTTAGGCTGTTGGGAGCTTCCCATGATGCACTGAGTGTTTCTTGCTCACTCACTTTTTTCACTCTCTACATGTTTAGTTGTTACTAATCACTGCCTCTCTTCCACAGAGTGTTTTTTGTCCTGTCTTCCTCCCCTGACCCAGGCAGATAGCCGCCCCTCCCTGAGCCTGGTTCTGCAGGAGGTCTCTTCCTATTAAACAGGAGTTTTTCCTTGCCACTGCCATCAAGTGTGTGCTTATAGGTGATCATGAGCAAACACTTGATGTTGAGGTTTTCTCTGTTTTCTCCATGTTATTGTAGGGTCCTTATTTCACAATATAAAGTACCTTGAGGCAACTGTTTTGGTGATTTGAAACCATATAAATAAAACTGATTTGAATTTGAAAGGTCCTCAGTATGATATAAATGTAAAGTCAAATCCAACAGTTAATATTATTGTGTTGAAACTGATAAATAAATTAATATTTATGTATACATGTTTTTAAAATCTTCACCTTTATTTAATGTTATTAATAGTCAAATAATAATTTATGCCTGGAAAATAAAAAAGGTTTTCCAAAAATGGAAATTTAGACTACGTGTGTGTCAGGCTGTTCTTCGTCTCAGTTACAGAAACTTCAGTTTATTCAGCTAGAACGATAATAGCCTTTCGCCACAGAGCCACTTTCATTTGGCCTGAAGCCCAGAGCTCTATTGTTAGGAAGAGAGAGGGGAGTGATCACACTGGCAGGTAGCGATGGCAGGCGCGTTACCTGAGGCAGTGAGACACAGCAGCTTTTTCCGTCCAGCTGGCCATTGGCTACAACAATCTGTAACATCACGCGTGAAGGCTACACGGGAGCAAATGCTTTTATTTTAATGATAGTTTGGATTGTTTAAAATGGATTTCTTTGATCAAAACTTTTGTAAACGCACACCAGCTGTGGTAATGTTTGGATAGGAGCGGATTAACTCTGGAAGTTTGGAGTTTGGACTACTTTTGTTTTTTCCTGGTGTCCGGAAAGTAAAACGCTGGCGTTCCTGTAAGGTTCCAGGGTTTCATCGTCTCGGTGGTGATTGTAATTTACCGAAACACCTTCTTTTTTTTCTTTTTTCTTTTTTATCCCAGCCAGCCACAGCCCCCTATCAAGGGAATGAGCGCAGAGGAACAGGACCGGCTGCGGTCCCTCTTTCACGCCTACGATGTGGACAACTCCGGGCGGATCGAGCGAAACGAGTTTCTCACAATTTGCGCAGAGCTACAGGTGTCAACAGCCGAGGCTGACCGAATATTTGACCAGCTGGATGTCGACAAGGACGGCACTGTCACCCTGCAAGAGTTCATCAGCGGATTTCACGACCGCTACGAGGCGGACATGGAGTCAGAAGGAGGCGACCCGTCCGCTGCTTGGGAAGACTTTGAGAGCAGACTGAACGAGCAGGCCAAGTTCATCCCCAGGTGAGAGTGCACAGCTGTTCTCTGGCCGGTAAGGGCGGTGGGTACAGACGGGCGGATGTGTTTAAAATATGGAAATGTTCAGGAGATATGAGTGTGTTCAACAGTGAGCGCAGTGTGCATAAAGGTGATAGTGATAATTAATCTTCACAGAGAAAATAGCACCTCTAAAGTAAAGCACACATCTAATTTAAAACGGTGAACTCTGGGAAAGATCCAGTAGAGCACATTTCAAAGTTTGCTGCTACAAAACGACGAATCCATATCCATCCATGACTAAAATCATTATTAATATGAAAATGAGAGTGCGCCTGTGTGAAACACTCTGGATGTTCAAGTTTTGTTTTGTTTTTTTGGTTTTTCCAGAATGCATGTCAGCTAAAGAGAGGCACTGATGGTGACCCCCCCCCCCCCCCCCCCCTCACACACACAGGTGTATGGGAAGGTGCAAGCTGTGCAAATCACTCATGTTCTAACATAAAAGCAGACAAGGGGAACAAACTCCAAAGCATGTTTAACAATTGTGCCATTAATCCATAAATCAAAGTACTTCCAAACAGAAATTCAAACTTAAAATGCTCTGTTATGATTGTTTAATTTATCTTCAGTTATAGTTTGTAGATACAGAAAATAGAAATACATAAAAGGCAGTTACAAGATGTTTTGTTGCATTTTTAAAGTTCCTCTTGTAAATTTAATCCCTTTTTCCTTTGTGTCACTTGTGGCGTCAAGCAGGGTCAGCTGAAATTACAGTTAGTTTGTCCACAATGAAGTGTTATATTTTAAAACATGTATGCCGATCGGTATGTATCGATCGGTTCAATCAGTTCAGTCTCATTCTTGGTCCAGGTGAAGAAATCTTGGGTATACTTATACACTTCCTTTCTTGCTCTATAGTACCTTTAGCCTGGTGTTCAATTGGATCACTCATCAGGACACTCAGCTGGAATTTAATATTTAGAGGAACTGGAACAAACATTTTCTGACCATCAGGCAAACAGAATAAGGTTACACTAAAAAAATAATACTGCTTTAAAAAGTTCGCTTTGAGGTTTTCCTTTAAATAAACACTTATAAATTCATCCATTCCTTTTTGGGTAGGTACAAAGACCTGCTGAAGCTGTTCTCACTTTCAGTGATGGTAAAATCTCTATTCAAAGTGAGTTTGTTTCACCTTATTTAAGATAATAAAAAGGAAAGCAGATTAAAAAAACATAAACCAACTTTGCTAATACTTATCTCACTGTGTGTAAAGAAATAACCACAAGAATCGCAGACATGAAATAACACAACCAGTATAAATATGAATGGAAGCTCTAAGGACGTTCCTGTTTACACTATAGCACATCTATATCCAGTTTATATGAATGATCACGTGTGTACAGGGATGTTCGTGTAGACAGAAATCTCTTTTTTTATTTAACTAAAGCTAAAGAACACTAAAATGAAAACATCTGAAGCAGTTACATAATCACGTGTAGCATTAGTTCAGATAAGCCATGAAGCCAAGCTTCAATCCTGCAAGATAACAGCTGATCTCAGTGTAACATCATCACCGACATCATGGCTGAACTCAAATAGCAAATTTCATATTGTGATTTTATTTTGCTAAATGCTGTTTCTGACTTGATCAGTGTGGTTTGTGTTGTCACTGTTGTTGGCACCAGTAAGACGATGTTGGGTCCTTGCTGCTGCTGTTCTCACCTTTTGGCTTTTAATGTGTCCAGATGGAAGCACAGACAGATCCCAGAACAGATCCATGTGAATGTGAATAATACAGCACAGTGTAGTCGGTGTCATGACAATAGATACGCCACTAATGTACTGGAGTGCGATAGGAAGGTGTTCATCCTGCATTTCCGTGCTTCACCTTCCATAACTGTAGTAATCACCTTCATTTTAACACCTAATGTGATGTTTTTAAATTGTTTTAAAAGTCTGTGCTCTTTGTTGAAGGAGAGGTGACATGAAAAATAAGTAATTAAAAAGCAGAGGAGGTTTTTTTTCTTTCTTGACCTGTGGTGTTATTTATTCCTTAACTAAGGTTCCAGGGTGTTCTCTGCCCCTCTGACAGCTGTGATAGGCTCCATGCACTGGATACATGGGCAATAAAATGGATGGATGGATAATTTCTCAAAACTTAGACCTCCCAGTGAATATTTTTATATGCAAACTCAGCATTTTCCACAGAGAAATACATCAGTGTCATTGAAAATAACACTGTGGTGCGCTGTATCTGCTATGGTTTTTCATGTAGTTCTTAGATCTTCCTGGTAAGTATATTAAATTTCTTATTATGTCATCACTTTGAGTTTTCTTTACTGATTATTAAGGTTTCATGATGCCCACCAAAATCAACTTTCATAAAATATAAGCATGCATTAAGTATAACTCAGGGATGCAGTTCATCAACTGCTGTGAGGCTGTTTAGTCGGATGAAGTGTGCAGTTTCTGACTTTTGATTGAACCAGTTTTAAAAACATGACATCTCTTCAGCCTTCATTGCTACTTATTTGACCAGATAATTTAAATACAGCACTGTGCAAAGTCATTCCTCTTTTCTTCATATTTTGTTAGGAAAATGGGAAATGATTGGTTGAAATGTGAAACCATACATGGAAATATAGTGTATAAGGCAAAAACAGAGTTGGTAACATTCTTATGAGTTGATATTTCATTTATTCTTTAACACCGTCTCATTCTCTAAGTAATGTTCAGCAATAGTTCCAGGCTTCTTGAAGGACATATGAAGCTCTTCTTTGGATGTTGGCTGCCTTTTGTTCGATGAGCCCACACTGCTTCAATAATATTGAGATTCGGGCTCTGAGGAGGCTGGTCCATGACTGACTGTGTTCCACTGTGTTTTTTCTATCTGAATATCCTGTTACTGCTTTGGAAGTGTGTTTGGGAGCACTGTCATGCTGAAACATGAAGCCACTTCGCCATGCTTTCCAAATAAAGCAAGATCCCCCAAACATGACGGGGCCTTCTCTGTGTTTTACAGATGACTGTAGACTCTGACTGTTGTACTTCGTGCACACTGACTATGATTGAAACCAAACATTTAAAATTTGGATTCATCAGACACGGTGCAACTGATTAAGTCCAGTTCAGCTTTTTCTCTCCGTTTCTCTTTATGTTTTGCATTTTTGTAGATTCAGCTAAGAAAATGAGAATAAATGATGTGTTTTTGTAACAAGCTGGTAGTAACAAAGTGCCTAAAGATACAGTTTAAAACTGATTATTTTCCTAAGTGGTTTGTTATGTGTATGTGGCTCATCCTGTGAGTTAGGTGCATGTTTTTATGCTTGAATTATTCATAAATCAGTATTAAGTGATAAAAACAGTTCTCTGAAAATGGTCACATCCGATGACTGGGCTCGATAATGCTTACTCACTTTACACGCACTGTAGACCTATCCATGTGTGTGTGCCCACTGGCCTTACATGGGACCTTTCCTCATGCTGTTGTGTTGCGGCATCAGGACATTGATTGTCACGGTGGTGCCGTCGGATAAATGCACTCTTTCATCTTCAAGCATTCATAGTCACTGTTACATCAGTCAGCTGAGAGAGGATAGTTTGGAAAAACCAGCACACGCTTCACTTCAGACAGATGTCTGTTTTCAGGAGCTGAAAAGATATTTTGTGTGAGAACAAGAAGAAAAGTCAAGAGCAAAAAATCAATTTGTTATGCTTGAGACTGATCTAATGAGTTATGAATGAGTTATGAATTGTTCAGTCTCTCAGCTGATGGAGACCGAACCTGGGAAGATGGTTTGACCTATAAAAGGCTTTCACTGTTCGGTTTTCAAGAATTTTCTTCTAGGGGGGTCAAATGTCTCTACTCTGTATTTGTTGACATGATCAACTGTTTACAAAAATTCCATTTGAAAACAAATTTCATATATAAAAACAAGCTTTTACAGGGTTTAATTTGGGTCTCTTCATTTTATTTCATACTTTAGGCTTTTGCGTTTCTGAGTTTTCAGCAGCTGTAGATCATGTGACCCACCTAACAACTGCTCCTGTTTGTATCTTACCTTCGCAGGTCTGACGTTAGTTTGTTTGCGTGCATTTCTATCATGACCCGTTTGTGTATGGCAATGTATGACTGTATGTACATGAAGCAGTCTATGTATGCACAGGATTACAGCCAGTCCACCCTATCAGAAAGCAAACAAACACTCTACCGCTTTATGACCCACTTTTACCATCAGTGTAGGATGTGAAAATGCAGAACACTTTATCACCGTATTACCATAATCACTCTGAAACGACATTCAGTGGCTATATTGCATAATGAAGTAGCAGATCTTCGGGTTTAACACACACCAGGAAAGCTATTTTGTTTTCAGGGTAAATAAGCGAGGATTTGCGTCACTGGGAAGCAAAGTGACATACATGAAAAGAAGCATTCATTAAAAATCAGTCTTTAAAATTAGAAGAGTTATTCCAACGTTAGATATTACTTAAACTGACACACAAATCGTTTTGTTTTCTACTTGTTAAATAATCTTTAAAGGCTCAACAAAAATGTAGATTTGCTAAATATCTCAATTATGTTAACTGCTGTTAGAGTGTAGCGGTAGATAGAACAAACTTTATAGCAAACTTTCTACCGAGCTGATGAAATACTTTCTTCAGCCACTCAGAATAAAGTAGAACAGTTTGTCTACCTGTCAGAGGAGTGTTGACCTAAGTCATTCTCAATATTGTTTATTTAGTGTTTATTTTGTTTAATATTAGTGTAATTAAAGCTGTACTACACCCTGACTCATTTTTTACACTCCATTTTTCATATCGTAACATCAGTCTGGTTAGCAGATCAAATGAAAATCAGAACTCCAAATGCACAATTGCGAGGAAAACATAAGGATTTTTATCATTTGAAACATTTTCCCACAGTTAAAGACTTTTAACCCTGTTATTGTAATCCAGTGTTACCTACAAGAAATAATCTGTTGTCTGCCATTTATCTAATTAATAATAGAGAGGTACATTTTTTGTGTGTCCACACCGCCATTGTTATTAAGAATATAAAACAAATACTCAAAAAATATTCAATAAATAATTAAACCTCTTGTGAATTTGTTGGATAATGTCTGTTTTTAGAGCATATTCAGCTGAGTCCGAACAAAGACAGAATTGTTTGTTATTTTATCTGTGTGTACTCTACAGTGGATTTTAAATAAACATTCAAGACGTG
Source organism: Pelmatolapia mariae (assembly GCF_036321145.2). Lineage (NCBI taxonomy): Eukaryota > Metazoa > Chordata > Actinopteri > Cichliformes > Cichlidae > Pelmatolapia > Pelmatolapia mariae. The sequence continues at coordinate 26,104,213 of NC_086237.1, forward strand.
AGTGAAGTGCATTTTCAGCTTTAAATATAACCCTATCATATTTGACGCATGAGTTTCTGAGACCTCGTTCTCATCAACATCATCAGCACTTGCCATAATTTCAAAATGTTATGGACAAAAGTCCTTTTTTTGTCTAAAATTAACACTGTTGTTAACATAAAGTTGCCAAACACACCCAATGAATGAAATGCCATACAAAAAATATATAATTCATATATCATAAAAATATATCATACACAACATGATATAGCAAAAAAATGTTTGTGGATTTTGTTATAAGTTTGTTATAAGTTCCAAAAAATCAGAATTTTCTGGCTATTTTTTTGATTGGTTGGGTCTTACAGGGTGAAGGGGATTAAAAAAAAAACTTTCATGAACTGTTTAGGAATTATAGACATTTTTTACACCACAACCCAGCCCAGACGGAAATCCGTTGAAGTCAGTGACTGAGGTCTAAAACCCATGGACATCACCAAATGCTGTGTTTCGTCCCTATAGATGCTCCGCCAGGTTTTTACTGCAGACACCTTAAGCTGCTGCTTGTTTCTGGGTCTCTCTGCCTTTATTGTCTTATTTCATAACTGAAAGCGCCTCTACTAGGTTGTGATCAAGTGACTGACTTGGCCATTGAAGATTATGTTATTTCTTTGGCTTGAGAAACTCTTGGGTTGCTTTTGCAGTCTGCTTTGGGTCATTATCCATTTGCACTGTGAATTTACACTGTGCCTGATCAGTATTAGCAGAGAGTACAGCCCTGTATACTTCACAACTCATCCTGCTACTTCTATCAGGAGTCACATCATCAGTAAACACTTGTGACCCAGTTCCAGTCACAGCCATGCAAACATTTCTCTTCCCATCATTTCGATACAAATTAACCTTAGTTTCATCTGTCTTAACCATCAAAATAACTCTGTCATCATGCACAGTGGTCTACAGGCCTTTTGGTGTTGCTGAGCTGGTCATTGCATTCATTCTTTAAAAAAAATAATAAATTGCTGATTTGATTTAGCCACTTTAAAGATTTTTGGGTTTAATTTGGTTTTTCAGCCTGATGGTGGCCTTCCCTCACTTGCACTGACATTTACTTATACTGAGCATCCCTGTGAAAAACTAACAAATTGTATTTCAACACTTGGAATTAAGATCTTTAGATCTTTTATCTGCTTTATTGGTCATGAAATAGGGCACAGACCTTACTTGGCCATGAAAATTGTCAGTCAATTGTCCATTGCTTCTGAAGCTCTGAAAATGGGAGACTGTGTATAAAAATGTTTGCATTGTCTGAACAGTTACTGCCATCCTTTTGCAAAACCATTGAATTAAAGCAGGAAGGCTTCACTTCAATCGCATCTTGATTTTTTTTTATTTAAAATAGACAAAACTACAAAAATATTAATGAATCAAACCGAAATCCTCAATTTCTGTTAGCAAAAATTTGTTTGCAGAGAGCTAATTTATCTCCTGATTTTTCTCCAGGCGTGAGCAAGCAGCAACACTGTATCAGAACATCAGTCTGACTGAGCCCAGACTGATTCCTCAGTTTGAGAAAGTCATCCTCAACTTCACCAAAGAGATCAAACAGCAGAACTCAGAAATGGAGAACTTGGCACTTGCCATCAAACGGTGAGCATCATGCACACACGCGTATATGGTCAGTTATGACCTGTGAATGATTAGCAGATGACCTGCTCTACATACTGAACTACAGCCGCCCTAATGAGCATGTGGCAAAGATGTAGACAGGACGAGTATGAACCACAGGAGAGAGACTTGAGCAACCAGATCATAACTAAGAGGTATAACAACCAGTGCATCAATGTAGACTGAACCTCTTAGTTTGACCTGTTGATGTCAGACATGACATCATCAGTACTTTAAAAATCAGGAAACGCTGGTTGGGCCTTTCCCTACACCTGAGGCTGAGAACAATCGATGTAAGTATGCACAAAGGAGTTAATTCTGCAGCCTAAAAAATATAAAGCAACCTGTGACTGAGTATTTGCTTTAATCTGCTGAATGTTTGATTTTGATGGCAACATAAAGCTTACACAAGCAAACCCAGGGTAGTAGGTGCAGCAATATTACTTTGACAATAGCAAATCATAGCAAATAAACATAGGTAGAGAATAATGTGCTTAATGTGGAAAAAGTCAATACTTCTGAGACAAGTGGAGAGTATTCCAACTGCTCATCCACGTTGTCACAGTGGCCGTTATCACAAAGTGGAAGAATAAAAGAACTACAGCAACTTGTTCCTAAATTGGCAAAACATTTAATATTATGAGCGGGATTACTGAGTTATGAGGGACATAAGTCTCTAACGCGCAGCTGACTCAGTAATTACCGCGTTATAAACCTCCTCTGGCATTTAACATCAGCACAAACACTGTTCTCAGGGAGCTTCGTGTCATGGGTTTCCAAGGCCACGAGCTGAATGCAAGCACAATGTCAGGTATTGGATGGATCGGTGCAAAGCATGCCAATGCTTATAGGAGCAGTGGAAGTGAAAGTCAAGCTCACTTCCTGTGAAGTGATGAATCACGTTTCCCTGTCTGGCAGTCTGACGGACAAGTTTGAGTCTGGCCAGTGCCAGGAGAACCCGAGTTGTGCGCCAGCTGTGAAGTTTGGTGGAGTAGGGATAACAGGAAAGAAGAGTGTGAGTCAGGCCCTCTCGTCTAACATCAGTATCTGGCCTCAAAACGTTCTTATGTATGATTGGACAAAAGTGGCATAACTGTTTGATACTGATAGTCAAACCTGTTTTCTAAGAAATTACAAATGTTTTTGTGTCAATCCAAATGTCAGGCGAACAATAAATACTGTCACAAATCAGAAAGTTAAGTTAGTGTCAGCTGCCTGGATCACATGGATAGAAGTTTCTGGTGTCTAGTGAGGTGATCTTATTACTGTGTTACAGAGCGCAGGACCAAGCATCAATGCAGCTCAGCGAAATGGAGGAAGAAATGGACCAACGCATTCAAGCTACCGAGAGAAAAACACGTGAGCAGGTGGGACCAATACCGAGCCCACACGACCCTCCACTGCAGACCCATGACTTTGTGTTTTTACACTGTTTGCTTTTTCCGGCTAGTTGCTATGATGCGTTTCTTTCCCTGGAGTTTGTGTAGGCAAAGTGATAAGCAGGGCGCGTTTGTTCAGCTCTTCCCTCATGTCAAACAAACATACGCAGCCGTGTAGCAGCTTACTGATCCCAATTCAGACACGCCTGCTGATCTCACAACTCTGTGGATATAAAACAGCAGATAGCTCGAGGTGCTGGGGCATGTTTTATCCTCTATTCTAAAATGATAAGGCTGTATGTGTTGGTGGTGATAAGGATGGTGGTGTGTGGATGAAGATGATAATCTATAAAGAGCCAGGTCAGCTACATCAACATGTGGCTGACCTGAACTTTGAATTGTTTAACCTGCTTTTTATTGACTGATGAAGTTAAACCTCTATGAATTCTTTCTGTTTGTCAAACGTATCCACATCCACAGCTAGAGTAGGCAAATTTGTTACTACATCAGCTTTTTAATGCCTAAATTTAGGTCTGTTTATGTCTTAATATATTGTCTATGAATTAAAAGCCCCTGGATTTGGAGCCTCATGAAAGCTGCAGATATTTCCCAAAATCCAGCAGAACACATAATCAGTGTTTTGTGGAAAATGATAAGCTGTGATAACAGCATTTAGCTTTCCATAACATGAAATAAAATGCAATAAAAGGAAGAAAAGCTGACAAAGACTGGCAGAAACATAAAGCATCACTTGTTATATCAGGAAACAAACCATTTTATTGATTTAAACACGTTGATTTTATCTGTGGTTCTGAAGTTTCTTTAAAAGCTGTGAATATAAACTCTGTTTTATCACTGTGCCTAAAGTTATGTAACTGTTCTCCACTGACTCAGCTAACTCGGACTCTACTGTTTGTTTTGTCTAAGTAAAGCACACAAAATTAGAGGGCGGTCACCTGTATCCTCTCACACCATGATATACACACTGTCATATCCTGGCACCTGTAACGGAGGAATTTATTTTTGGATATGGTACATTAAAAAAAGTTTTTGATTCCTCAGACCCTTCATGAAGGGGTTTAAAATCCACCTTAAAATGGCTTTATCCAGAGTAAGAAGCAAAAAAGCAATCACACACATACACAAACACACAAATCATACAGAAAACTGCCTTTCTGATGCAACTGATTGATATATTTTCTGTTTGGGGGGGTTTGTATTTGTGCTTTTGCAGGAGAAGAAGCGAGCAGAGGCTTCGCTGAGTGAATTACGAAGAAGTTATGAAACTGATGTGTGTGAGCTGCAGTGTAAGATCCAGAGGATGCAGATGGTACATTTTTCACTTGTCTGACTGAGTTCTGGTTTAACACAATACAACATAATTGCTCTAGTGGTGGTCTTAAACATATTTATATGAAACTGACACGATGAGGATTTTACACTTGAAACAAATTTATATCCAAAATGCTGACTTTAACTCATTTTAATTATATTAGTACATTATTAGTACATATATTAGTACAATGTAAAATGTTAACTTTAATGGAATCGGGTTTAAATTTGATTGGTATACCATTCAATTTATACCACATTTTTCTTAATGATTAATTAATTGAGTTAATAAACCTTTGATTTTATATATTTCATGTTTATTTAGGATGAAGAATAATTTTCTGGGTCCATTTTAGAACTTAACATCTTTGAAAGCAGGAAGCAGCTTCACAGAGTCCATTAAATATCAGCTGGTCCTCTTTAACTGAAACTTCAAAGTAAATATTTGGATCAGAAAAATCTACTATTGCTTCTCAATCTGACTGAGGTCCTTCTTATTGAAGATTTCAAGTCAGCTGTTTACAAGGGAAGTGATTTCATACAATCTTGAAGAGCAGATCAAGCATGCAGAGAAGCAAGTTATTGTGTTGGCTTAATGAAGACATCTGTGTATGTCTCCAAGCATCTGCATCAGGTCTGAGAACATGCATGGGAAAAAGCATCCTGAAAGTCATCAGGTTAAAACGTTTAAATAGTACAAATTTAGCCGTTTTATGAAACTTTTTTTCCCCCACTCCTCTGAAACTGATTTGCAAGAGCTGTTTATTGAGACCGAGGCTTTTTTGAACCAATTAGAATCGACATTTCTGGATGCATGTAAAAGTAAAAGTAGCCCACAAGAGTGAGTAGGTCGAATAATCTTTATCCTAAACATTTCAACTTTACCAGATAGAGGAGAAGTACAAGAACATCACAGTGAAAGACGAGAGCCCAGCCTTGAAGAAGAAGATCAATGAGCTAACACTGGTGAGAGTGAATGTATTTGAACTCATTTATACAGTCATTATGCTTCCTGCTTACAACACACAGCTGTAATCTTCTGTTTTGCTGCTTGTCTGTCCATCTGCAGGAGAACCAGCGGTTAAAGCAGGAGCTGCTGAAGTCTCAGACCAAAGTCGCCTGCCTGCAGAGTGAGATGGACTCGCTGAAGACCGAGCTAACCGATCAAAGCATCAACTCCGAGCGGTAAATCGGTTTGGTTGCTTTCGTTAAATAATTTAAACCCTCAGTTCAGATTTTGACGTGTGGTCCATGGAGTTAAAGTTGAGCACCACATCTAATTAGCCACGTTATTTATTCTTTTTACTTTTTTACATTGATGATTAAAAAAGAAACAAAAAAAAGAAAAAAAGATTTTTACTTCACATCATTTAGCTCTCTCTAAACACATACAGTTTCACTGCACACTATGAAAGTCTAAACCTCCATTAATGATGAAAAGAAGTTGCAGAACAGGTTTGTATTTCCACCTTCTTCTTTCCTTGTTTAAAGATTAATGAGAACGTGAGAAAAATAAATATTTACACTCATAAAACCACTGAATACACTCCATACAAGCTAAACGTACTGACTCTAGAAGAATCCACTATACCTTATCACACGACCCCACCCCTGAGCCGAGTAACAGAGACAGACGACGGAGGCACAACCTCTCTTGGTTGTCTGTCTGTGTGTTTGCTCCTGGGAATTTTATTGTGTTGTCACAGCTGAAACAGGATATCCTGGAGTGCCTTCACACGTACAATAACATCTTTGGGAGCGTTACCTAGTAACAGACGCAACAGAGACAAAGGGAGGAGAAAACCCCGCCTGCTTCTGACTCATTGGGTTGACACTTTTGTTCCTCCATCTCTGAGGAGTCTCGAAGGTCTTTCAGTAACTTTGCACAACTGTGACAGATGTGGAAAAAAGGAGAAGACTGTATAAAAATATCAGCCATTATTTAATGGGGAATCTATGATGATTTTATTCAAAATATACAATAGATTCAAGATTGATGTTTTAACAGTTCTTACATATCACAATAAGAAAAACTTCCCAATAAAGCATTTAGCAGGGGAAAAAGAAAAAGCAGAACAGAGGAGGGATCCCTCTTCCACAGCATAAAAAACAACAATTATAACAGCAGATGTTTATATTTTACATTACCTACCTTCAGACAGCAGACTGTAAATAAAAGAAAACCATAGTGCTGAAGCCAGTTTTCTGTATCAGGCTGTAAGCAATTTTTGTTTACTATTGGAATCACTTCACTTCTGAAGCAGCCTCCAGTGGCCACTAGAGATACTGCAGGTTTTGGTACCCGTGTTGGTTATATTTTGCAGGAGCTGCTGTTTGACTGGAGATCTTAAATTTATGCCGCAAAGTGTTGCATCTTTAATTTACTTCGGTTGCTTCCCCTTCTGGTTTAACAGTATAAGAATTAGTCAAAATTAAGACTTTGTAGAATTTATCATTTAAAAGTAATCAGTAAATTTAAGGAGTTTGTGTTGTTTAAGCTTTGTGTAGAAACTGAGGCCCTAAACAGTAATGAACATCGTGTAAAAAACAAAAAACATACATAAATATGTAACACTTTAGATCTTGTTTTTTTAATTGATAGATAAATATATGATTGTGTTCAGATTTAGTAACAATTGGCTCCACAATGTAGTGGTTTACACATTCACCTTAAAAGAAGGAAGAAGGGTATCTGGTGTAAAGCTAACTAACTGTGTTTCTGTCTGTCTCTCGTTTTCCTGCAGAGACGAGGAGCTCATGAAACACTTCTCTGATGAACGAGACATCCTGGAGAATCAGATTGAGATTCTACAGTAAGCCAGATAATAACACACACACACACACACACTTGCTGAAACTGATTTTACAAGGTTGCCTACCTTTAAAATGTCTTTTTTTTCTCTCTCTCTCCCTCTGTGTGTGTGTGTGCGTGTGCGTGCGTGCGTGTGCGTGTGCGTGTGCAGGACAGCCAACAGGAAGCTCCACGACAGCAATGACGGCCTGAGAGCAGCTCTGGAGAGAATAACGAGGGTAAAGCTGAACACTTAATAAAGTTACTTCATTCACAAAATAAATAAAGACATTTTAAGTGTCTTCAGTTAGCACGTTTTAGTATATTAGTTTGATTTGATCCACTCATTTGATTGGACTGCAGCCTATTTTTAAAAAGTAATTAGTGTTTAAATAAATTTATCCTAAAAGCTCATAGGTGCAAAATGTTATTTCATTAATTTAACTTATCAGTAATTTGAAAAAAAAAAAATTTTTCGGGGAATTATTTCATCATTTAGTCTCTAAGGGGTCATTAAAAACTATGCACTGCCTTACAACATAACATCATTCACATCTAACATTATAACAATACATTTTATAATTTATTTTTGTTTCTTGTGTGTGGCAGTCTAATGGAGGATCACCAGGAGAATTTAAGGAAAGAAGCAGAAGTAAAAGCATCTGCTACACATCACCATATGCATTATTAGACAGGTACGGTCTACAAACAACACAGATGACAAAGAAGAGCATCTGTGCATTAAATTTACATGTATTAATCATCTGTATATTCTCTGCACTGGCATACTAGAGCTGGTCTTACACCAAAAATGGAATTATTTTGTTTTTCTAAAAGACAAATATATATATTTAAACAGTTTCATTTTTATTTTTCAAATAAATGTTGAAGTTAATGTAGAGTTTTGTTGGCTCCGACAGTGGTTATCGGTGCATTCAGATGTTTTTGGAACTGACAGGGTTTCTTTTCCCAGAACATGTGACTTTTTATTTGTCTAGTAGATTTTGCTGCGAGTTATTTATTTAAGCCGCTGTGAGAAGCTGAACCATGAGATTCTGCAGTTATCTGGCATAAAGGTTTTGTTTTTGTACCATAAAGCAGCAAATACAGGCCCAGTTTTGCACTAATAAGAACTTTTTGCATCTTAAAAAGAGACAACAAAAGTCTTTTCTTTTGACCAGTGAATACAATGTATGTGAGGATTAGTTTTACCTCTCTGAAATGTTAATTAAAAAAAGATTCAGGTATGTAATTATTACAGTTTTAGCTTGTGGTGATGCCTTTGGGCACTTGTACAGGCATTTAGGCAGAAGAAATATGAAAACAACATATTTATGTTGTTATGTATATTAAGTACAAGATCATGTACTTTATACAAAAACTACACATGTGCATAACATTTTAAAATATCGTTTATAGGTTTTATATATAACTTAAAAATTGATCTATCATATGTTTTTAGTACTTTACTTTATTACTATTCATTAAAAACAATGTAGACTGTGTAAATGTTATTACAAAACCCAAAATAAGTCCAGGACATTAAAAAAAACCCTCACATCTAGCTTTGCAGGTATTCCATCAAAAATCCTACAGGAAAACCAACAAAACTACTTCATGTGTGAAATGATCTACTACCTGAAGCACACACAGGAGGAGATTTTGTGTTTTTTATTGCCTTTCTCGTCCTCAGGTACTGCCAGCGCATGGACGAGTACCCTCTGTTCAGCCGCCGGCCCAGCGGTGACACCCTTGCCTTGGCCATGTGTGACCCTGGCCTGAGGCGCAGGCACAGCAGCGAGTGTGAGGAGGACAGCCTGCCCGAGATCTACGTGGACAGCGGCCTGTCGACGCTCAGAGGCTCACATGGAGGCTATGACTCAGAGCATGAGGTCAAAGGTCAAGAAGAAGAGGACGAGAATCACAGTCCGGAGAAGAAAAAGGAGGACGACGATAACAACGACAGTGTAATCGGAGAACTCTCTGACACTGAGGTAAGACCGTAATCATGTCCAGCTTATATCTACACATTTGTTTTAGAAAGTCTAAGACTTAATAACATAATAACTAACAGACACAACAGATGTAATAACTTGAAGAAGAAAGGAAGTGGGCTTATTCAAGTCTGTGGAGACGTTTCACCTCCAATCTAAGAGGTTTCTTCAGGTATAAAGCAAAAGATGGAGAGTCCCAGGTATTTAACCCTTAGTGGGGGTGGTCCCCTTTGGAGGTGGTTCTTGGTCTGCTATTGATCGCGTGCATCATCACATGAGCCATGCTGTGAAAAAAGGCGTTACTATCTCCGGGGGTTAAGGGTGAAGCCACTGTGAGACCTCGCCCCACCCTATCATGTGACCTATTGAGGTCGCCTACAGCAACAGTGGAAAAAACTTGAATGGGTGTTGAAGTGCCTGGAAACCTTTCCCAACCTTTGTTGCACACACAGTGTTCATGGTGATGGCCTCTTTTGCTCCTCCTTTAAACCATCTGTCTTCCTCCAAAGAGCTTCCTTTTACATTTTAGTGTAGAGCTACACCTGAGTCTGTTCCTGTTGAGGTGCCTCTTCAGTGTTGTGTCATGCATTTGTGGAGTGGCTGTTTGGTTTCTCCTGCGCAGATCTCCAAGTACTCCTGCATTTTGATATTTAGCTTGTGTTTGGGAGTTTTGATCTTGGGATGGACCAGTTTTTGCACCGTCATGCTTGAATAAATTTCTCTGACAAACCTGTTTGAAAAGGGATGACCAAGTTGTTCCATAGTGCTGTTACCTATGATACCTATGCATACACCATTTTAATTCCCTCTTTTTCAAGCTCTTGAGACCACCATGACCTGGAGGACTGAGAACCTACATAGACGATAATAATTAATGATTAAATACAAACTGGTGTTTAAACACATAGAGAGTGAAAATAGCTAACTCCAGGGAAAAAAAGCGTATTCTTGCCTTGAATGCTTAACTATCTGCTACTTTGTGTCTACATCACAGCCAGCAGAGACACAGGATGGGGAATCAGCATTCGGATCAGACAGCAGCTCAGTTTTGGACTGGAAGCCATCTGAACCACCAGCTCCAACAACGAGAAAGGCCCTCAGTGCCATCAATGTTCAGGTGAGAGAGAAAATTATGAGAGGAGTCATAAAAGAGGGAACGTTCTTTTATTTTGTAAGAAAGGTCAGAAAAAAGGGATTATTGGGGTTATTGTTGAAATTTAAGTTACAGTCAGATTTCTGGAAAAGTTTTTGTAATTATTTAGAGACCTTACCAGACTTTGTGACCCTTCGTCTCTTTCTAACATTTTGACATTGTAGAAAAAAAAATGTATGAGGAAGGTACATTTCGCTCTGTAGTAGCTATGGCTGTGGACTTATTATGTGTGAGTCATCGCTAGTAAGAGTTGAGGAAAATGCAAAATGATCATTGCTGATGATAAAGTGAATTTGACTTGAAGCAAATGTACAGAAAAGTTTCCTGGAGAGCACTATCTTCCTGTCACCGCTACAGAAGGAGGACAAGGACAGCACTGACCTGGGCTACATGACGTCCGAGAAGGCTTACAGGATCGTGTTAGCTGGGGACGCTGCTGTGGGGAAATCCAGCTTCCTGCTTCGCCTCTGCAAGAATGAATTCAAAATGAACTCTAGTGCAACTCTGGGTGAGCTGGACACAAACTAAAAGCAAGCATTTTAATGTCTTGTTGTCTTCTCTGCAAGAAGCCTTGAAAATAAAAGCTTGGAGGAAGTTTCAGCTGACTGGTTAATGCTTAATTTTTGTACACTGTGAAGTAAGATAATTAAAATAGTATAAATTAGTTATTCTGATCAGCTTAAACACTTTCACTTGCTTCCTTCTTGACTGGATCTTCTTTGTGTTTTCAGGAGTGGATTTCCAGATGAAAACACTAATCGTGGACGGAGAGCCCGTGATGCTTCAACTCTGGGATACGGCGGGGCAGGAGAGGTATGTGTTGGTGTGGATAGTACGTGTTGCTATTTCTTGACAATAAATAGCACTTCATTAGTGGAGTACATGAGGTTTGTAACTGTCTGGTTTGAGCCATCTCCTGTGCTATTTTCAGGTTTCGCAGTATTGCGAAGTCTTACTTCCGCCGGGCAGATGGTGTTTTGTTGCTGTACGACGTCACCTGCGAGAAGAGCTTCCTCAATATTAGAGAGTGGGTGGATATGATTGAGGTAAAGCAATACCCTCCACAGCTATACGGTTACCACCTGACACACTTTGAAATGAGATGTCCAGGCATCAGAAACATGTATGATATAGTCATATGGTTAAGTGTGTCCACTGTGACGCTGGCAGCATTTGTGTTATCAAAAGACATCTTTATTTAAAGGTCACACTGATGGTTCTGCTTGTTTTTCTTCATTTACATGCAGCCAATATGTAAGTGTTGGATAAGCATGCACTCAATATGATCTGGTGTTCTGTGTGTGTGTGTTTTGTATATTCGGTCACAGTGGTTTCCTCATATAATGCACTGAACAGAAGTTTGTGCTCAGTGTAAAACACAACTTCAGCACACCTTCAGTAACCTTCATACTGATGTATAAGACACAAGAGGTTTCAATATTATTATTATTATTGTTCATTCTTTTGTTTTTTCTTGGCAGGATGTGTCCCATGAGGACATTCCCATCATGCTTGTGGGTAATAAGTCTGATCTTAGACAAGATGGAATTGGCTGCGTTCCTGCCAGCTACGGGGAGAAACTTGCCATGGTAATTACAAATAAAAAAACCTTTATTACCATTTACATTTACAGTTACCTGTTACACCTCCAACTTTGAGAGAAATCATATAAACTGTAACCTGTAATTTGAGGAATGAATGGCAGTAAATAAAAATATTAAAACATTAAATGTTTTCTGTCTTTGACCAACAGACATACAACACTCTGTTCTGTGAAACTAGCGCCAAAGATGGATCCAACATCCTGGAGGCCGTGCTGCACCTGGCCAGGTGAGAGTCACACACCTGATTATTCCAAAACAAAAAAAAGCTGTGGGACTTCATGAATTAGACATAAAGAAGCTAACAGTCTGATATTTTGTCATTAGTTTAGAGGATGGATGTTGTATATACAGCTTATATCGCATCACTAACTAAGCATTGCCAGTGTTGATCAGTAACACATTAAGAACAACAAGTTTAAACGTCCACCGAGGGATACGTCATTGTATGATAACAATAAATACTGCTTGATCTTTCGTTTTACAAGTGAAACGCTTGCTTAATCGTTAATAATTTTCTGCATTCTGGCATTTAAAAGTAAAACCAAAGAGTCCTCAAAAAGATGTCGAGGCTATGTCCACAACTTTTATTTTGGAACTATTTTTCAACAATGACTAGATGTAAAAAAAAAAGAAAAAAGTTTGCTGGGAATCTTGTGTTTTCATTTCTCATGAACATGTTTTAGCCTTTATGACAGTTACTGGAACTATTGTGAAATTAGCTGCTTGATGAGAAAACATTATTGACAAGAAAAAACTATAAATGTAAAAAATGTCTAATTTTCTTTTTCTTTTTTCTTCCACATTCCCATTCTTTCACCTGTTTACCCGTCTTACCTGTGTGTTTTTTTCCACCCCACAGACAGGTAACAAAGTTCGCCAACTATGAGGAAAAAAGCAGTCGTCAGTCGCTGCCGATTTTAGACGCTCCCAGGAATCAGCCAAAATTCTCCTGCTGCACCTGATCAAACTCGTCAGAGGCGAATCTCCACACTGGACTTAATGTGGACTGTGCACATGCGAAAGACATGAAAAGCAGAGCAGGAACAAATTATCAATGTGAATAACCGCAGCTGGATTAAGAGGGTGAAGTAAAGAAGTGGAGAGACGGGACATTACAAACGTTTATTTTAAATAAATCTTTTAACCGCTGACTTTGTCGCTGGATCTTGGCTTAAACCTCTCGCCATGTCAAAGATTTTTTCATTATGTTATAACAAATTTGCCTTTTTCTGTTTGGTGTAATTTACACTGTTTGACTAATTGCACGGTAAAGCAGGTGAAACAGGAGAAGCGAAAGCGAAAGGTAGCTGTGAGAGTAAAGTAGACTTTTAATGTGAGGTTTAAATCTGAGGCCAGGTGAGTGAGTATGGTTGTGATATTTTTATGTTGTTAAATATTTGCACATCGCAGAAAATAGAAAGTTAGTTTGGTTTATGTTCATGACAAGAAAGTACAGATCTTGATATACAGTGTTGCAAAGAAGTATGTTCCCCCTTCCTGATATTTGTCACACTTCAGTTTTTATATGATGATTTCCTTTATTAAGGGGGTAAAGCTGTTAAAATCTACCTGATAAAGTAATTCCTCTTAAAGTCACTGTTAGAGTCACCGTTAGCACTCTTAGCAGCAAAAATGGACAGTCAGTCTTTCACATCCCTGTGGAGGAATTTTAATTCACTCTTGTTTGCAGATTGGCTTTAATTCAGGCACATTGGAGGGGTTTTGAGCATGAATGGCTTGTTTAAGGTCTCAATCTGATTTAAGTCCAGACTTTGATTTGTTTTTAATCATTCAGTGGTGGACTGGCTGGTGTTTTTTAGGTCATTGTCCTGCTGCATAACCCAAATATGCTTGAGCTTCAGGGCATGCTGTGTTAGTTGTATGCAGATGTGACGGGACTCAAACCTCCAAAATGTTAAACTTTTGGTTACTTTTAGACAAGCTTTTGTGTACTTTATGGTCAGCAGTTGTTTTCTCTTTGGGACTCTGCCATCGATGTCAGTTTTGCTCAGTTTCTTTTTCTTTGTTGCATGTGAACACTGACCTTAACTGAGACAAGTGAGGCCTGCATTTCTTGCTCTGGGTTCTTTTGTGACCTCCTGGATGAGTCGTTGATGTGCTTTTGAGTAATTTTTGCAGGCCGGCCAGTCCTGGGAAGGATCATCACTGTTCCAAGTTTCCTCCATTCGTGTATAATGGCTCTCACTGTGGATCACTGGAGTCCCCAAGCCTTAGAAATGACTTCATAAGCCTTTCCAGACTGATCGATATCAATGACTTTGTCTCTCAGCCATTTCTTTTGATCATAGCACGATGTGTTGGGTTTTGAAATCTTTTAGCCTTCTCCACTTTGTCAGACAGCTTCTGTGGTTAATCACAGAAACTGTTAACTCACGATTTAACAAGGGGAGCCAATTACTTTTCCACACTGGACCAAGTAGATTTTGATAGCTTTTTACCTTTAAGAAAAGACAAAAACATTTAAAAACCTCATTTTGTATTTAATCTGGTTATGTTTGTCTAATATTAAAATTTATTTGATGATCTGAAACATTTGAATGTGACAAATATGCCAAAAACTAAGACATATAAAATTAAGTGGGTGAATACTTTTTCATGGCACTGTAGCTTTGCTCACCACTGCAACAATCATGTAATTACATTTGCGCTCGGTTATTTTTCCTCTATGTACAGATTTGAAATGTTTCATGTTATTTATGTGTATGGTCATATCAGAATTTACCGCCATCACGTAGACACTAAGAATCATGGGAGAGCCTTAAGTGACAAAGGCTCGTTCTCTGTTCATCACGACAAACCCTGGTGCACTATCGCAACCTACCATGTTTATTATTATGATGCCACAGCAGTGTTACTTTTTCGTCTTTTCATTGAGGATAACTTTGTGTTATAGAATTTATTATCTTAGGAAATGACCCGATAGTTAAGGTAAACCTTTAAATAACTAATTTATTACACAATGAGTAGGTAAGCATGAAATACAGGTGGCAGAAAACAGAGTATGGCTTTAACTGTATAAAGTTGTAATCCTGGTGATTTGTTCCAACTCATTTTATGGATCTCTTTTATTAATATTAGAGAAAGAAACATTTACATTATCTAACTGCTGAATAACTGTAACGGTGTCTGTAAGCTCGGAAATAAAATCATTGGTTGGAGCTGGAGAGGCAGTTTTTCTTCTTCAGTTATTTCGCTGTAATGGTGCAGTTTGGTTTGGATTTTTTGGTTCCGGGGGGGTACAAAAATATGCAAAAGAATAAATATTACACATGTGAAGCACAGTTTCATTGTTATCTCTTGTTGCATATCATCTCTTGAAAGCGAGCTTTAGAAGTGTTCAGCTCTGTTTCAGAGAAAGTAGTTTGAATATTTAACTCAGTCCAAGACATGCCATTACTAAGTAGATAATCAATTAAAAAGACTACAACAACAGACACACAGTGAAGAGGTCCAGTTTCATGACTCCAAGGAGAGGAGGAGACCTAAAGTTTCAGATGGGCAGGTCTGTCAGTCAACATGGCCACACCGCTCTAACTATAACTAAATTATCCAGTTTAGAATAGAATAGAATAGAATTCAACTTTATTGTCATTGCACATGTCACAAGTACAGGCAACGAAATGCAGTTTGCATCCATCCAGAAAGTGCTTTAGCCATAATATAGATATATTACAAAATGTATATTAGCAATAATATAGATATATAGATATATTACAGAAATGGGTCTGTTATAGGTATGAGGGTACAAAATATGGGTCTATTATGGGTATGTTACAATGTACACGGTATGAAGGTAGGTTATGAATATGCTATAACTATAAGTATGTACAGGCTGTAGTGAGTGTACAAGCTATGTACACTCACTACACTAGTTTGAGGAAAAATAACTCCACTCAGAGTTATGAAGAAACATTCCATGGAGACCTGGTTGTAAATGGGTTTTTTAATACTGTAAAGTTGCATATTTTAACATAACAGTCCGTGGCACTTTATACTTTAACCTAAAGACCCTACAATGATCAAGAGAAACCCTTTGAGCGTGCATTTGGTGACAGTGAGAAGGAAAAACTCCCTTTCAACAGGAAGAAACCAACAATAACAGAGATAAACCAAACATGAAACAGTCCACTGTGTAAGCAAGAAGTACAACATTAAACTCTACAAACTCTGAAGAGAAATACAACAAGTTACAAATAGGTAACAACAAATTATCACATCAAATTTAAGGTATTACTGCTACACTAAAAGTATCAGAACAATATCAGACAAAAGAGTCTGGTGATATTTGATTTGACTGTCCATCTGTCTGTCTCTTCCTCGCTGATACTCATGCAATCTGCAGCCCCATTAACAGCACAATGGAGGAGACAAATCAATAAATCAGATATTTTCTCCTTGGTTGCTGCTCAAAAAAGAAAAAGACCCTCCTGTTTAGCCATACTCCCCGAGCGTCTGGAAGTGTCTGTGAGCATGGCTGTTTGAATAACTGCAACATATGTCGAGGATTTCGCTCTGTGTGTGTGTTTAGAGCTGGCACGGGTCCCTGTCTCCACCTCCCATCTGTGTACATTGTCATGTGCTTGATGAGGCGAGACCATTCATTTGTCAAACAACATGTGGGGTGGCTGAGGTGGGGACGGGGTGTGTGGGGAGAAGCAGCTGAGAGCAGTGTGCGAGTGTGTGTGAGTGTTCACTGGTAGCAGGGGGATAATTAGAAAAAGGAGAACGTGTAGCCGAAAGGTTAATGACAGTAATGAATATATTACCATAAAGGAGACAGAGCAGGTTCTCCTTTTCTCCTCTCCATCAGCAGGTTCAGAAAAGTGACAACAGCAGACTGAACCACGGCAAAAATCATGGATGATTTCAAACTGATGGTTCACTAAGGAAGAACGATAAAACGGGAAAACTTCAGCGTCTCCTTAAAAAGTTTCAAAAGATAAATAACTCAAGATTAAACAGATTTTTAATCAATGGGACACATTTTTCAGAAATTGCTAGTTCATGAACACTACACACTCTCTCACACACACACAACAACAACACACAGAAAATGTTCCTTGAGCGTCCTCTGATCGAGGCAGGGACTGTCACCATCTGGAAAGGTCAAAGGTCATGCAATGGAACCAGTGGTCACTCTTATGACATCTGGGAAGGCAGACAGTCTGTACAAATCCACACCCATGTCAGATACGCACAAGTGCTTACACAGTCTAGTGCAGCCAGCGGGTTTGTGTGTATTTGTGTGTGAAGATACTGTGTTAGCGTTAAAATAAAGGCACATATGTGGAAGATCATTAACTGGAACTATTGGGTTTACTATATTTATTGCATTTATTTTTTTAATCATATGTTTCTCTCTGCACAATGATAACTACATGTTTTTCTCTGTAAATGCAGGCTGCCAGTCAACAACACTGTGCTGTACCAGATCTGCAGGCAAGAGGGCAGCAGCCTACTATGATACAAGCTTAGCTCAATGCATTGTGTAATATGTTGTAATACACTGTAGAATTACAAGAATTTATATAGCCCATTATTTGGGTGAAAGATTAATTTTTTTAACTGTTCTTTTTTGCAAATTAAGCTCTTAATTCGTGAATTATTTCAAAACTGTGCAGCTTTTTGGTATTTTTATGCTGTTTACCGAGAAGGAAACTGAAGTCAATATGTCTAAGGCTTGGAATCAGTGCTGCAGTCCAGTTTTCTAAAAGAACGCTTTAACTCACTTATGCATAAATGTGATATATATTTATATATATAGTAACTGCTGTAAGGGTCCAATAAATCCAGCAAACACTTATCCTAAGTGACAGGCCACGCATCTGTGTGCTGAATGCACAACCGCTATGATTTTCATAAAGCAGTAAATGAAGGGAAGGGAAACAGTTTTGTTTGTGGATAATGTGGATCGGGTCTAATAACTGAGGAGATGCTGCACTTGTGCTTCTCTTGGTGAGCGTTCAGCTCTGTAGAAGGACGAGCAGGGATTAGTAGATTTTATAATGTGTGTTAATCAGATTAACTTGATTAGGTTAATCTGAGAATGTTTGTGTGTGACTGTATATCAGTGTGTATGACAACTTGGCTGCACTGTGGCAGGATTAAAGCTGGTGCATTGCTCAGCTGCAGACAGCATTTTAAAATGTCTTTGCTGATAGAGTCACACTAAATGACCGGCTAACGGTGGGGATGCCAGACTGTATTCTTCAGTGTCTGAACAGCTTTTTTGTTGATGTCTTGTCAATGAGCTGTCATTGCAGTCAACGACCACAGACTCCCTCTGTTATAAACCGAATCCTCCTCAGGGACCAGAACAGATCTGTACTTCTGTCTGAGGCGGCAATCCTGCAATTTTAAAAACTGCTAAAACTCAGATTCCACACGGTGTCCGTGAGCCAAAGAGTAAAACACAGATCGTGTTCATTTTACTTCCATCACCAGTATCCCCTGACAGTCCACTGACGTCTCTATGTGAGCTCAACACAAAGCAGGCACCCACTGACATAATGACCTACACAACAATACAGAGATCTCATTTAACTATATGGGCATATTGACCAACCTCGTCACACATGAGAGAAACCAATATCGACATGCTGCTCTCACAGCAGTGTTATCTTAGTTTAGACCAGCTGCCATATGGTTTAGTCAGCTGAACACAGCTTTATGTACATATCACCTCTTGTGGATTGATGCAGCTGAAATGAGCATTAAAGCTGCACTGACTGAAAAGGCAAAATCAAATTTACAACAATAAAACTGCTAAAAGTTCAAATGGCAAAGGAAAACCCAAAGATCTGAGATCTAACCAAAGTACTAATTTACTAATAAATTTAACAGCCAACTTAACCCTGTAAAACCATGAAAAAAGGCCATAAAAATTTTATTGACACTTCTGATAAATAAAACAATAAACCAAATAAATATAAATAAATATGAGTTTCAGTTTGGATTATTTTTGCTATATTCTGTATTTTTGTGCAATTTATTGCTTAAAAATGTATTGTGCAATTCATTTTTCAGAAAAAAAAAATCACACTTTTGACGTAGAGGTCTCAAAAACCTACAAAAACCCATCCCACATCATATATGATACACTTGGCATTATGGAGTTATTAAAGCCAGACTTTAAAATGTGTGCATTAAGATCCTGTAGCCACTGCAGACTGGAGCTGAATATTAAAATCAGTCCTGCAGGCAGCCAGAGGAATAAAACACTGTAGTTTGTTAGGGCTTATGGATCGCTACCCCCAGCTGCTGTGCACAGAGCAAGTTGTCAAAGCCCAAAAACATCATGTATGACAAGTCTAGAGATTATAAAACCGAGCACATGTTTCTAAGATGATAAATTAAAAGTTTTTGCTACTTGGCAAATAAATTAATAAATAAAAGTGCACAGACAACTCTCTCTCTCTCTTTCTCTCTGAGCTTTCCCCCCAAGATTTTAAAACTTCTGTTTTGCCTGCAGGCTGTCTACCAATCAGAAGGTCAGGAGTTCGATCCCTGGCTCCTCCAGTCTGCATGTTGAAGTATCCCTGGGCAAGACAGTGAACCCCAAGTTGCCCCCAATGCATTCGCTGGAGTGTAAGTGTGTGAATGTTTATTTAAACGTCTTAGGCAAAGGACACAGCTCGTGTTTGGATGCATGAATGAATGAATGAGCGTGTAGTAAGAAAGTGCTCTGAGTGAAAAGAGCTTCTTTAGCAGTGGTGCATATTTTTTCTTTAGTAGGTTTTGTCATACAAGTGTTGGACTGCAATCATTGTTTTATCATTTTTCTAAAGGCAAACACAAGTATAGGATTACACTATTTCCAAATCACATTCAAGAGTTAAAATATAAAAATGTATACAACTTTCTATATTTTTCTTAGTGCTAACAAATAAAATGAAAAGGCTCACACAAACACAGAAAGACACACACATAATAAAACAGATACACACACACACACCACAGCACACTTATCAAGTGATTAACTGTCAAACTGCACAGCCAGAGTTCAGCAAAGGTCAGGATTGATTTACATAGACAGATGGAGAACCCTAGTGTGTCAGTGTGTGTGTCAGTCTGTGCACGCCGCCTGCCATCAATAAGTGTATTGAGCTCCACCACACACACACACGAATGCTCTAAAACACACACACATGTGCACACTCCCCTGTGGCGCTGCTCTGTGCAACTCCTTCATGTTACCATGGAGATGATGAGCTTGCTGTACATCATCATAATGGGGTCGTGGCACAGTTAAAGGTCAAAGGTCGTGGGTGGCATGGTGTGTTTGTGTATAAGGTATCAGTGTGATTGTCCCGGTGGTTAAATCTTGCAATGTGAGAACTTTTCATGGGAAGTCAGCCTAAAATTAAAAAAACGTTTGGAGCCATTTACATGTGGGAGACACAAGTGGAGGTTGTACTTACATAACTTAATGCATGAAACTGAGTTAAAAAGACAGCTAGTAGAAAGCATTGCCTAAGCATTTACACTGTGTGGCTTAAATTCCCTACATTTTTAACCCAGTCTGGAGTAAAATAAACTATCTTGTAAGATTCGGATAAATTTAAAGCTACATGTTAACCTAACTAAAACAAAGTGATACGCATTATATATATATGTGATGTATACAAATTTAGTATTTTAAGTATATATAATTAGAGCAACCTTTACGAGAACAGTTGGTATAGTTTGCCACACAACTAGGTCCATTTAGGTCCAAGTAACATAGATTTTTTTCCATCAGACAGTGGGTGAGAGTTAGGGTCTGTGCTGATGTCTGCATGCCTGACAATTTTTTATGACCGTACAGACTCATCCGTGAAGACTTTATATTACAATGCACCTACTATGCATGCACAGCAAGCATGGGGCTTCAAGCAGACTTCAAAGAAGTATAACAAAAACGACTACTGGGCTGTCAAGCCTCCTGCTGTCTGGATCTAAATAAGACCTTACAACTCCAATAAGCCTGGCTTAGAAGTTAAAGGTGGAATATTTCAAAAGCTTTATTAAAAGAAAAAAGTTTAATTTCTCCACCCTTTTTTAAAAGCAAAATAATTTTTATAATGCATGACTCCATGCGTGACTCTGCTGCATCTGCCAGAGAAACTATAAGAAACTGTTTAGCTGGAGACCTAAACTTCAAGGCTATGGTATCAGCAGGTGTCTGTGCCCAGAGGGTAAAGCTGGATTCTCTAAAAGTCTCCAAAAGTCTCAAGTTCACAACCAGTGGGTGACGTCACAGTGGCAACATCCGTCATTTTCACGCAGGGTGGCCCAAGAAGAAGCTATTTTTCTGCTTGTTTTTAGCCTGCACAAGGCTAAAAATAAATGTTAGCCTGCATTTAATCATTCCCTCCAGTCGTTGCTTGCCAAGAGCTTCAGCAGTTGTTGCATGTACCGTTTCTTGTATTGACACCTTCCACACTGAATCGGCAATAAAGTTCACATTAAAAGGCAGAGAAGGTGTGGTTGGTTGTATGTGGTTATAGAAGGTGAAGGTGAAGTTGCAGGACCTTCGCTTAAAAGATTGTTGTTTGAATCCTATGCAGTACACATATTTTTACATTCAGTGTATAGTAGAAAATGATTGTGGTTGGAGTTAAAATCCTGTGTTTATCACATTTTTGAAAGCTCCACTGGTTGCTTGGCTTATGACTTCAGTCAGGGGGCTGTATTCAAAAATATTTGATCCAGGCAGAAAATCGATTTTATATTTAAATAAAGTCAAAGTCATGAAGTGACACAATCACATTTTGTTACTTCTTCACAAATCATCACGAGACCGAGCTGGCAGTAGTCGGTGTTTCTCTTCTTCAACATGAGCATCCGTTGCCTCTGCAGTAAATAAAGTGACGCTGACGTGATTCTCGTGTGTTTGTGTGTTTGTGGGTGTGTGTTTGTGCGGTGCTGAGCAAGAGAGAATAGAAAGGAAGAGAGAGAAAGAGAGATAAATGCTGCTGTCGTGCTGTGCGGTGCGCCCCGTCACTTTGATAAATCTCACAGTGAGCTGACGACACCTGCTGACAGCACACTCAAACCTGATTGGCTGGAAAGGCTCCAGGTCAGGAGGATGCTAATGGATATGATGTGGACAACAAATCGCACGCAGCAATGCAGACGCACACAAGGACACACATGAAGAAATAGGTCACGCACGCCCACATAAAGAATATCCGGCACACAAATGCAGTACGAGCACACAATCAGCCCTTGTCTGGCTTTGTGTACATCATTATCGGGGCAATTATAGCTAATGATACAGTTGCCGCTCTGGCTTACCTGATAATTAATTAACTCATTCATTATTATATTACAATATGCAGCTATTTTAAAGAAAATCACTCCTGCTAGGCCATTACAGCCTACAGTGAATCCAGGAAAAGTGTTAACATGAGCAACTGTATACAGAACACAGAGTAGGGCCACTTGATACACATGTCAAGCATGTAACATGAGCACTCTATAACAAAAGAGCCACTCTGCTCTCTGTTTTGATTTGTGCTTTCATCACATAGGTCAGAAAGCCTCATGCTCTTCCACTTGACTCCCTGTATCTGAACTCTGCATATTTCTTTTTCAAAATGATTTGATTTCTTTCTGATTATGATTTCAGCGCTCGCTGCTGAGAGAGAAACGCAGACACACACACACACAAAAAGAAAAACAGGGTGAACAGGGAGAGTCCAGCATGAGTGAAACATCAGTGAGAGGAGCTGGAGAAAGTCGTGGTGTGTGGGGGCGAGGGCGGGATGATGAAACGCAGTAGCAGTCTGACCTTTGAAGAGCCGGTGGAAAATGTAGGGACAACTTCAAAAAGAGCACCATGAAATATACAACACACCACCGCCTCTGTCGCCGGAAAACCTCGTACCTCCAGGTGTGCTGTTTTCCAGCTGGTTGTTTTCGGGCCTGGGCTCGCCTTTGATATTTACCTTCACAGGTCAGATAAGCAGCGCTACCTCAGAAGGCCCTGTGAAACACGAGCTGCTGAGATACAGACTTGGGTTTTTTTTGTTTGTTTCTGTCACTGTATTCGGCCAACTTTGGCTCTGAGATGGCAGGAGTTGTTTTTTTTCTGTCTGTTGACAGTGAATCAGATGCAGCTTTGTCTCCATCCCTCTTTAAATCATCTCTCCTTCCATCTCTGTCCACGCTTCACATCTTTCACTTGCCCTATGTGCCTTTCCCTCACTCGTGCTGTTCCCCCGTCCTCTGCTATGCATGTGTGTGTGTGTGTGTCCTTTCTCTTGATCTGCCCATCTATCCGTCTGTCTCTTTCTATCTTGCTTGCTTTCTTTCTATGTGTGTGTGTGTGTCTGGTTGATGCAGATGAGACAGTGATACACGATTTGCTGCGAGTCTTTCTGTCAGAGGACATCAGATCATCAGCAGCACATACACACACACACTGTCACACACACTTGCAGGCAAGCACACATACATACACATGTGGTGTCTGAGGAGATAAGGGAGTCTTTGAAGGTGGAAATTAGTTTTGGCGCCTGGCTGCTCCTGTCTTGCAGGTCATGTGACTAAATCCTCCAGTTACACCAACATAAACTGATAAGACAGCTACTCCAAGTGTGTATTTGTATGTGTGAGTGTGTGTGACTGTGCACATTTACCTGAATGCATGAACCTATGTGTGTGTGTGTGTGTTAGTGTATGTTTATAGATTCCATTTATCCAGTGTGCATCTCTTGTGGCAGGCCGAGGTAATTGGTGGCAGATAAACAGCGCTTAACACACACACACACACAGAGAGACACACAGATATACACATGCACAGTAATCAGAGGGGATTTACAATGTGTAGTTTGGAGCCTAATTGCTCTTCAGGTCCCAGTGAGAGTGCTGCCAAAGCCATTAGCCACTGCTGTTCTCAGAGTATTCAGTGTGTTGTCACTTGAATGTCTGTGTGTGTGTTTGGTCTCTAGAAAATGATCGTGCACACCACTTCAATGTATTTATGCATGCAAGCAAGTGTGTGTGTGTGTGTGTGTGTGTGTGTGTGTGTGTGTGTGTGTGTGCTTGTTCTTCTGTGTGTAGATCCTTATTTGCTTCTCATTGGTGCGCGCGTGCCCGTAGCTTTAGTGTTTTTCTCAGGGACTTGGCTCCCTTCCAAGCCCGAAGAGCTAATTGGAATTAGAATAACATTCCTCAAAGGCCGCTCGTTTAGTGCCAGAGCTGAGTGCTAACGACAGAGTAGTGGGTGAGAGAAAGGCGGGAGTGAGCGCCCTAACGATCTGCGCTAACAATGTTTTATTCTGATTTTTAATGAGGGGTAATCACTCAGCTGGATAAGAAGAGCAGCAAAAAAAAAAAAAAAAAGGAGGGAGATGGAGGGGGTGGAGAGGAGAGAGGAAGAGAGGTGATGAGGAAACAGTAATTATCTCCTTTCCGAGCTCTGAATCACAGCCCGTCTTGCTGTCTCTCCCAGGGAAATTAGAGATTCACACTAACTGCCTTTATTCAGAGTCAGTGCTACCCGACAGCACCGTGATAACACACACACACACATAAACATAAAAAAGGCCTTTCAGAACAACAAAACTGCAGCCGTCACCTGGTTCTGATGTCATTTAAATGGTTTGCACACTGCTGGATGTTTCCCTAATCAGTGAAAACTGACTACATAGGAATATTTCTACAAACAAACTCACAGAGATGGATGTTTAAATTGGAGTTTTGTGGATTAAAGGTGGGCCAGTCTGTTGATTTCAAAGAGAACCCCAACAATTTCAACTTGTAGCCTCAATATTGTATAAATGTGCCCTCCTATTAACTCCACTGCTTTTGTCTGTAGTATTTAGTCAGAAGGAAGAAACTAAGGCTACGTCCACACGTACACGGGTATTTTTTGAAAACGGAGATTTTCCGTTTTCGTTTTTTTTTTTTAATCCCGTCCACACGTAAACGCAAAAACGAAGGAAAACGCTGCTAGGAACATGCCAGAGCAACAGGTGGCGATATATTCCTAACCGTGTAGAAATGTTGGCCAATCAGAAGTCTAGAAGCCTGGGTGGGAAAGAGTAAATAAAGATGGCGCATAGAAGCAGAACTCAGTCCTATGTGTGGAGGGACAGTAACTGTGTTGTATATGTAAGCATGTAAACACTGCAGAGAATAAAGTTAACAGTAAAAGTATTTCGTCTAAGTCCGCCATTTCACCGAAACAATAACGTGGCGCACAGTGTGACGTCAAAAAAGGCGCACACCTTTGACACTGCTCTCAGTTTTCCTCGTCCACACGTAAATGCAAAAACTGAGTTTTTGAAAATCTCCGTTTTCAGTGACTGAAAACGCCGTTTACGTGTGGACGAAAGGTGCAAACGCATAGAAAAATCTGCTAATCACAATAGCTTCTGCTTGCATCGAGCCAATGTGTGGTTACACGTTCTCAGGAAGTGTACGACAGGTTTCGGCATTTTGATATCAGGCTCATCTTCTAGTCATGACTCCTTCTGTGTCAAACAGTTTTCTAATATAGACTGTTTTTGATATATATATTTTTTAACATTCACGATTGTAGCTAATGGCTGTGAGATGGAAAAGCAGCACTGGTATCACACTCATCATACAACTTTACTTCCTGAGGAAATCTTTAAATCTTCCAGAAGGGTCACAGGATTAATGGATGCCATCTTTGTTCGGCTTGTGGCAATTTTCTTTTAGCATATGATGGCGTGCCCCTAAACTCGCTTCACTAAAGACTAGAGAGGAGCATGGAGCTGCTGTAGCACTTGTGTTAAGTGCAGCGTCCTTATCCACTTGGCTCATACTCAGACATCCAGATTGTTTGATTTGGTTGATTTTATACAGAATGATCGGCAGGGCCGGGTATGGAGCGAGAAGGATGAGTAATAAATTGCTATCCTACAACACTCAGCGTCAGAGAAAAACAGCCTATATGTATTAACACTCGACAGATCACTGATGTAACAAAGATGGAGCATCCAAATG
The DNA here is from genome assembly GCF_036321145.2 of Pelmatolapia mariae. Classification (NCBI taxonomy): domain Eukaryota; kingdom Metazoa; phylum Chordata; class Actinopteri; order Cichliformes; family Cichlidae; genus Pelmatolapia; species Pelmatolapia mariae. The sequence goes on from NC_086237.1 coordinate 26,130,093, forward strand.
CTTTCATAAATATTTAAGCATTAGATGTTTGCTTTTTTGTTTGCTTTTTTTTGCTCAAATTTGCTTTTCCTCTCATCAAGCCTTTTCTTTAGGCAGTTCTACCAAACAGATAAACAACTTAAAATGAGCTCTTGTAAACACACAAAGCTTGCCCCCAGGCTGTTTTCATAACAAAACATTCATCCAGATGTTTAGTGACATATACCCTTCGGCATATAACATATAAAGTGAGCATTAATGGGAAGTTGATGCCATATATTAAAATCTTACCGACAGAAGACAACATTTAAAGACTCCATCCCCATTAAATCAACTAAATGTCACCGCGTGTGGTCGTGAATTCAAATTGAAATCACACAATACCTTGTTCCCAATCCGCCTAGGCCTTTAAATTGGTTTATATAAGCTTTACACTGGTGATAATGTTCCTTTCTTCAGAAATCAGTTAACAAAACCTTTAGAAGAAAAAGACCCCTGTTCACCCCCAAAGGCACTGAAATAAAAGGCCCGTAACATTAAAAGCTTAGAGGAAGAAATAGCTTGATGTAGACTTTTTCTGGGTCATTTATAATTAATAAAATACACATACTGTACAAAAGGGATCCAGTTTCTTTTTTTATATATATATTTTTGTGTATTTCCCACAACATGAACAATAAAGTCACCTGTTAGTTAACTGATTTGTCATGTTGCACAGAGTGAATATTAAATTGCACTGTGTTTCCCCTGACGTCTCACAGTCATGGCACTTAGTTAATATGTATCATAGTTTAACAGAAATTTTTCCAATCTGGCCAATAAGATTGAATCAGACAAGCTAGTGAGCAGCTTTTGCATTCGAAATCCCACCAGGAAGCCATCAAGACTAGCAGTTAACCCCCCCTCTCTTATCAATATATTGTAAACTTGCGAGATTTTTCACCCTGAGCATTAATCAATACAAACCACAGAGGGGGTTGGTGAGAGGGCAAAAGCGGAGCGAGGGAAAGGACTTGAAAGAAATCAGATTTGCAAAAGAATCAGGGATGCACTTACATGGAAATGATGGCCGAGAGAGAGATGATGCCAGAGAGAGAGAGATGGAGTGATATGGCATACAGCAGTAGTGGAGTGTGAAACAGATGCTGCTCGGTGGAGAGTAAGAGGCCAATGGAGCTTGTAGCTTAGAAAGGGCAGAGGCTGAATCAATTCAAGCACGCAAACACACACAACGATCTGCACTACATCTGCGTGTGTGTGTGTGTTTGTGCAAAGTGGGATTGTGGGGGTGAAGGAGAGTGAAAAATGGATGAAGAAAGGAGGGGTGGGTGTGAGGAGGGTACAGTGAGTGATAGCAGCAGGGGAGAGATAGAGGTGGAGATGGATCAGCAGAGAGATAGAGGCTGATTATCACTGAGCACTGACAGAGTAAAGGTCCCGTGGGTGTGTTACTAATACGCATACATCTACACACGCTCGCGCGCACCAACACACACACCCACACCAGGTCTTCAAGTAAACACATGAACTTACGCACTCAGCCACAAAGTGATGGAGATGAAGCAGCCAGTGTGTAATACAGTTAAACCCCCATTTCCACAGGCATCATTACTAAATGCCTGTACCCCCTCCTCTCAGCTCCTCCTCTTTCCTCCTGTTTTCCCCCTCCCTCCGACAGCCTTTCAGCTCCCCCACCCCAAATCATAATCAACTCTCAGTGTTCCTCTGTCTTCAGCATCCTACCTCTTTTCTCCTTCTTTACACTCACTCCTCCTCCTTCTCCCCTTTCTCCCCCACTCCTCTTCTGCTTACTTTATCATAGCTCCTCTCTGCGTGAGGGGATTCTCTGGCCCCTCGGAGCAGAAAATGGAGGCTAGTCGAGGGAGACAGCAAGAGATAAAGAAAAGCAAATATGTTGCACTGACACACATGTAGACACAGAGACATACATGCCTCAGAAATGCTCCTGTTCAGTAGTACAAACATCCAGTTTCAGCCATATTCAGTTCAAATCAGTTTTATGTATATAGTGCAAAATCACAATAAAGGTCACCTCAAAACGCTTTACAGTTAAGATCTTAAATGAATACAGAGAAAACCCCAACAATCCGGCAAACCCCTGTGTGTAAGCACTCGGCGACAGTGGGAAGAAAACTAGTCCCTTTTAACAGGAAGAAACAAGCTCAAGGAGGGCAGCCATCTGTGAGGTCACATATTAGGAAAGAGACAGGAATACAGGTGAGAGACTCTCTTCTGTGACTCAGCTGAGAGGAGATGAAGGCAAGCAGGCAGCTCAGGGCTACAGTCACGTATGTCACAATCCACCCGTCCGTCAAGTAGCTGACACAGATAGCTTTAACTAATCAGTTTTGATGAACATTATACGTTCTGCTTCTCTGTCATTTTTGGCCATTTTAACAAACTAATATGGATGTAGCCACCAATACGTGACTTGTTGGCTAGTGAAGTCTAATTATGAGGGCTCGAGCTGACCTTTGTTGCATTAGCCATTATAGTATTTTCAAACCAGGTGTGATGAGGAGGGGTGGATCTGATCTGGTAAAACCTGGGACAGTGCATTTGTATGCCCTGGATAATCCTATTCTAACCACATTTTACCAGTTTAACTTAATTTTGTATTCAATTAGGGCTAAAACTAGCAACTGAGCCCACATTGGTTTTACTGGTGTCACAGAACAAAGGAGCTGAGGACTATTTTCAACCTCGAAGATTTTCTGAAACCACAGGAGTTGCCCTCTGCTGGCTATTAATGTTAAATTCTGGTTTTAGACACTTCCATCTTTGCTTCACCCTTCTCTCATCTTTAATACAGTGGTCCCTCGCTATATCGCGGTTCACCTTTCACGGCCTCGCTATTTCACTGACTTTTTTTGTGCAATTTTGCATGTTTTTTGTTTGTTTGTTTTTTACAGCGTATTGTGTTCTGCATCCTGATTGGCTGTAGACCATTGTCAGTCAATCTCGTGCTGTGTCTCCTGTACAGTAATGCCTCCAGCATTTCAAATTTACTTAAATCTTCGATCGCTAGCACTGTGACTCTGAAGTGCCAAACTGTATGTTTGTAAGTTTTCTCCCCAATGTCGACGAAACGTTTTGCACCGTCAAAGGCACCTGGTTTCATTCTATAATACTGGACTTATTTTTCTTTGAAGGTTTGAACTTTGAGAGTGTTTAAACAAGAGAGAAAAGTGTGAAAATGTTCATGCCTGTCTGAGAAAAGTGTGTAAAGTGTGTAGTGAGGGGATTTAGAGCCTTAAAACATCTATAATAATTGTAAAAAAAAAAAAAATAATAATAATAACGTTGGCTACTTCAAGGATTTCACCTATCGCGGGTTATTTTTATAACGTAACTCCGGCGATAAACGAGGGACCACTGTACACGTTATTTGATAGTGCCTCTAGTGGCCACCTGAAGAACTGCAGTTTCTGGCACTTCCTGTTGGCTTCATTTTTCAGTGTGTTATGTTGTGAAACTGACCCTAACTACCCTTATCGTTAAAGGGATATCTGGCAATTACTTGGATAAAATTTCCAACTTATCCAAATGGAAGATAAATGTACACCTCCCCTTAGCTGGTCTGTCTTTTTCTGTGTTGATGAAAACCTTTGAAGTGGTGCTCAAACTTTAGGTCTTCTTTTGGGACCTCAGATTTCATGGCAGCATGTACTTTACACTGTGGTGGAAAGCTTACGTCACAACATTTAAAATTACAATTGTGTGGGTAAATGTTTTTCTTAAATAGCTGACAGATTGGACATTTGAGTGTTTGGTGTTCCATGTTTGATTCTGCACAGTACATAAACTACAATAATAGCCAAATAATGTCATTTTCAAATAAATAAGGGCTTGCGGTGAGACCACAGTGAGAAGGATCCAAGTGTGCTTCATTTAACATGATACAGCAGCATCAGAGGTGACCTGTAGAATTAACAATGTCGAAAGATAAAGGAAAAAAACGTAAAGCAATCAGAATCCAGTGTTTAATCTCCATTATGATTAGAATTTTGATAAAGTAAAGTCTAACGGGAATGGAGAACATTACAACGCCCTTTTGTTCTGGATTTGACTGTGAGCATGAAACACCGAGTTTGTCAGAGTGCGAAGAATAACACCTTTAGAATCAGTGAAACAAATGGATGCTGTTTCACAGTCTGACAAAAAGGACGGGATGGGGGCGACAAACAGAGTTCTATCAGAAGAGGAGGATTATGGAAATCAGGTTGTGATCTCTGGTGCGGTAATCCTCGCCGCAGCAAGCAATCCCATAAAAAGTGTTAGTGAGATTAACCAGCAGATTAGCCACGTAGCCACACACATGTTTAACTGATTAAAACCCTTGAAAATCCAGACTCTGGGGAAGACCCATTCCATTTAGGATCTGTATTCAGAGTTTTCTCAAGCATAATTAAAGAAAATTTTCTGAGTTGCCCCCTGAGTGTGTGAGCAGTGGCAGAGCCAGGCTCAAAAGAATGAAGATAGAGGATTAGTGTGACCCAGACAGCGATAAAAGAATTTTAATTTCCTTTGTATCCTGATGATTGATGAGAAATTCTTTTTCCCTTCCACTCTGTTGCTGACTGAAAACATAACATTTTGAATTAAAAATGAAATAAAGAAGATCGAGAAATAAACTACGAGGGGGTTTATGCACGTATGTTTAGTTGCTTGTGGTTAGCAATAGCTGAAATGAGTCACGCTAAAGGTAATCGATGTCTCTGATCGGCAGACTCCAGTTTATAGCTATTGACTGGGTGGTCAATACATGATGAGCTTTCAGCCTGCTGGGAAAAACAACCCCGGAGCCGTGTGTTTGAAAGCAGCTCGCCAATTTTCTGATCAATTCCCCAAAACTGGGTGAGTCAGGGGCTGAATGTCGAAAGTTGTTCCACTCATAGGAAAACAAGCTCAGTTAGACTCATAAATTAGAAATATTGAAGAAGCTTGTGCTGGTATATGCTGCAAGTTAAACACACACACGCACACAAAATAAACAGCAGATACGGTCAGTGTACTAGGATCAAAGAGCCAGTACATCAGAAGAAGTCTTGCACATATAGAAATGACCCTAAAATAAGACTGAAAGAAGAAGAAAATAAATGCAAGTGCAGTTTTTTCCCTAGTAAACTTTACTGAATATGACTTTTTATGTAGTGCTGTATTTTAAATGGGTCTGTACAGTGCATTATTGTGCAAAGGCCAAGTGAGGTCAATAAAGTGACCTCCCATTACCACCCAGGTAGGCCACGCAAGACATCTGGATGAGCTTACTGTAGTTCTTCTGTGGATTTAGGCTGTCTTAGTGACTTCCGCCTCATCTAATCCCACATTTACTCAGTGATGCAGAGATCAGGGCTCCATCTGTTGCAGGACTCCTTGTTGTTGTTGTTGCTGAGGAAAGATCTCTGCGTATCTGGGATAAGTCAGACACTTTCCCGACGCTCCTGGATAATGGGCAACAAGTTAAACACCTACGCTGCCTAAAAGTTGAAGTACAGTATTGTGTTACTTCCCACCTTACCAGAATCGCAGATAGAGTGATTATTGTGATGCAGACAACTGTATCCTATAAGTGAATTCAGTGTTTAACCCAACAATGAGTGAGAAAATAGCAGATGTGCAAAGAGTGACATCTTCACCCAAATCCTTGTGAATACTATCATCTGTGCCAGTGGCTGAGGTTTCTTAGATACCTTAGCACTATTCACTTACATGGCACTCTAATCATTACCATATTTTCATAAACAATTTATTTTACAAGACTAATCCAAGTTACATTTCTCTGATTATGCAAATGTCCAAGGTTAGGAAAACTCTGTGGCTTATTTAATCCTAAAACCTCAACTGAGTCAAATATGAAAAACACATTCACATATAATGAATAACTACAATTACACACTCCTTCAACAAATTGCCACCCACAAACTCAATAAATGAAATTTGTGTGGCAGGAGTAGAGATCAGGCTGGAAAGGTGGAGGTATGATCTGGAGAGAAGAGGAATGAAAGGTAGACAGGTGTAATAGTGAAAATGGAACGAGCAGAGGTTGTGAAGGTGGATAAGTTTAAATCCAAAGCAACGGACAGTGCATATGAGAGGTGATAAAGAGAGTGTAGGCAGGGTGGTGTGGGTGGAGATGAGAGTCAGGGGTGTTTTTTGACAGATGGAGTGAAAGGGAAGGTTTATAAGATAGTAGTGAGACCTGCTGCGAGGTATGATTTGGAGACGGTGACACTAACAAAAAGAAAGGGAGGCAGAATTGAAGATGCTCAGATTTTCTTCAGGAGTGACCAGAATGGAAAAGATTGGAGCTGCTAGAAAGACAAGGATGAGATGGTTCGGACATGTGCAGACAAGGGGTAGTGGATATATACGGCAAAGGATACTGAATATGGAGTTGCCATGCAGGAGAAAAAAGAGGAAGATCACAGAGGAGGTTCATAAATGTAGTGAAGGAGGACATGGAGGTGTTTGGAATCAGGTTAGATGGAGGCAGAAGATCTGCTGTGGCAACCTCTAAAAGAAGAAGAAGAAGATGCATTTATATCAGTTTGCATGAATCAATACAGAAGTAAATCTAGTTCTGAATGTACTTTAGCTCCCATTGTTAGGAAAAGACAAAATGACTTTTCAGAGAAAACAGTTTCACAGGACAGCTCTACACAGGATAATCGGCCTCTGAGAAACTCTTTCTGCTTGCAACCCTTTGGGAAGGATTTGTAAGTAATGAGATAATGTTTAATACCATTTCACTGTAAGGAAAGCATCCTCTATGAGCTCTTTACAGACAAAAAGAGGACAAAAAGTATCTGCATTAATGAGCAGATTGACCTTCTTTAAATACATCCTAATTTAACTGTATCACTGAAGTAGATATGAGCCAGGTAAGTACACTGTAATGTTCTTTGGTGTTCTTCTCCTAACAATTAAGCTCCTAATTAAGACTTTATTGTAGATGACATTTCAGCAGCTGCAGTTCCTCTGGGTGGGGCCCAGGCTGATGTTTAGCTGCTGGTGCAGACTGCTGTGGTGTGCTTCTTTTTTTTTTTAATTTTTTCAATAACTCTGACTGACAGTCAGCTTCAGGTGAGGATGCATATTAAAGATGGAAAAGCCTCACTCACATTCACACACACATACACACACAGATGCAAGTACACACCTTTATCTCTGTCCTATTGAATAACTCTCTGATGCTTTCCATATTCCATGCGAGGGATTATTACAGCTTACCCACAATCCCCAGCAGCTGATTATCCTGTGTGTTGACAGGACAGAGTTGTGCTATCGGCCCTGCGCAGCAGTCAGCTGTGTGTGTCTGTGTGGTTGAGAAAAACATACCGTGTTTGATGTGTGTGTGAACATGAAAAGGAAAAGGAAAGATGTATTCTCTGCATTTATGTGTACGAGTGTAGCAGAGAAGGAAGAAGGAAATGATTTTATTCTCACATGTCTGTGTTAATGTGAGTAAAATGGAATGAAAATTAATGTGTGTGTGTGTGTGTGTGTGTGTGTGTGTGTGTGTGTGTGTGTGTGTGTGTGTGTGTGTGTGTGTGTGTGTGTGTGTGTGTGTGTGTGTGTGTGTGTGTGTGTAGTAGTCCTCAAACAGGCAGGTGTTTGTGGTTGATACCTGCAGCTCCAGCAGTGCTGATCACCCCAGCATGGTACCTCACCTTGGGAGGGAGGCAACTCTAAGCTTATTAACGCGCACACGCATGCACATGCACATAAACACACACAAAAACACACACACACACACACACATTGGGGGGGGGGGGGATTATAATAATAATGATGATGATAATAGTAGGAAATAGAAAAGTAAAAGGGAAAAATCTAATAAGCTTGGGGGAGAGCAAGAAGAAGAAACCATCGTATGTTTCCAAAGGAGAAGGAGACGTGTGGAAAACAAGTAGAGAAAGATGAAGGAAGGCGCACCAAGCAGGACCAAGCGGAACTGAAAGAGAAGAGGAACCACAAAAGGCAAAAGCATCTTAGCTTTGAAAGAAGATAGAACAGAGGGAGGTGGGAAATAAAAATGAGAGTGAGGGCAGGAGTAGAGAAAGGAGGAGAAAGAAAAGTAGAAGGAGGAGGCCTGAAGACACAGCATAACAGGATGTAATAGTTTTAGGGGCCCCGGTTTTATTCATGCTGGCAGCACCCTCTCTCTCATTATCCCCTGCTCAGATTTGTGTGAATATAGGCGTTTTGTAGCTTGTCTTTCTTCAGACTCTCTAATGTGTTTCCTCTACGAGGAAAATGTAAACAGCATTAGAATAGAGTAACATAAAGCACACAAGTGATCCCGGAGTGACCATTAATAGTTGGAGTGCTTGTGTGACAACATTATAGCTCGTGCTATTATCATATTTCACATCGAGGTGTCATTTTTCAACTTGAAGGGTTAATTCGACCTAAAAATCAATGTTTCCCCCAACCTGAAGGATACTTATTCACTAGATTGTTTGTGTGTGTGTGTGTGTGTGTGTGTGTGTGTGTGTGTGTGTGTGTGTGTGTGTGTGTGTGTGTGTGTGTGTAAAACTATGCAGCAGGTAGACAAAGTTTCACAAATTATGACCTGATTATTTAAAACTTTACTTTAATGTACTTATACCAAACTACACCCACTAGCTAAAGAAAGCCTGCAGCCTGTTAACATTACAATTGTGCTGAAAGGGACAGCATTAATGTTTACATCCTGTCCTGCTGTCACAAGTACAAGTACTCCTTCTCACACACTTTCTTCTTCTGAATCAATGAGTCACATACCTCCATGTGTATTTTAATCTCAAACTGTTCCTTTAGAGCAGCATCAATCAGTATTTTTAAGTCATGTGAAAAGAAAAGTGTTCACAGAAAAAGTAAAAAAACAAAAAAAGCAAGTTCCTGTCAAGGCATTTGATTAATTGGTCATCAGCAGGCATCAGCACCTCTCTAAAAGCAGAGGTTTGGGCAGGTTGCTGGTCTGGCGCAGTAATGTGTCAGTGTATACAATTACCAAAGAGGAAAGACATCAGCAATGATCTTAACTAAGACGTTATTGCTGTCTGCCAATTTAGGAAGGGTTATAAGGTCATGTCCAAACACTTTGAAGTTCTACAGTCAAAAAATTATTCACAAGTAGAAATCCTTCAGGCATCTTCCTGAAAGTGGACATGTCAGAGAAACTGCAAAAAACATAAACGCTACATCTCAGACACTACAGGCCTCAGTTAGCATGTTCAATTTTTCATGACAGCACAGTTAGATAAAGACTGGACAAGCCTGGCCTGGGTTGCCAGGAGAAAACATTTTCTCTCTAGTGAGGATGTTTCGCTATAATGCACAGCATCACATTTGGAGGAAACCAAACACAGCATATCAGCACAAACAGCTCCCACCAGCTGTCAAGCACACTGGTGAAGGAGTGATGATTTAAACTTGCTTTGTAGCCACAGCACCTAGACACCACGCAGTCATTCAGATGACATTCAACTGTATTCCAGTAGAAGTAAATGTGTAACTTTTGTATAGGCGACTCCATCTGTCTGACACCTAAAGCTTCCCAAAGCTGGGCCATGCAAGAGGAGAACGACAAGCAAAACAGGAACAGAAAGACTGAAAAAGAAAAGAATCAAGGTGTTGCAGAGACGAGACCTCAACCCGATTTAAATGCTGTGGTGGGAACTTTAAGAGCGCTGTACACAAACAAATGCCCACAAACCTCAATGAACTGAATCAGCGCTGTAAAGAAGAGTGAGCTGAAATTCTTTCACAATGACAAGAGACTGATAAAGTCATACAGAAATGATTATTGGGGTGTACTTAGTTGTTCACAGGAACTGCATAGTAGTGTCCAGTGAGAACTTTCTTTTTCGCATTGACTATGCATGCCTGAATAATATAAATATTAATCACAATGATGGAACTGACTGTGTGAAGTATTTTAAGAGCTTTTTTGGTCGTTCTGATCTTCCAGTCCAAAACTTTACTGTTTAACGTTGAGTTTCTCTGATCTTAACTGAGATTTTGTCCACAGTCAACTGTTTTTAGCCACTCCAAAAATCTGCGATAAAGACAATAACCCACTGTGCACCACCTCGTAACATCAAATGGCCCGTGGCGTTAACAACCAGTAGGTACAGATATGGTATCACATTTATCAGTTAAAGATTCAGGAGGTGTAGAAACCAGAAAAGATAAAAGAAGAGTGAACATTAAATATTACTAAAAAGGTGGCTAGAAACAAAACTACAAAAGAAAACAAAGCTGTCCTTGTGTCTCTGTGTCATCCGGACAAACATGTTTGCTATAACATTTAAAGCTGTAATATCTGAGTTAAACTTGTGTCACTTCCCCGAGAGATGGAAGACGCTGATTGTCGGCCTTAAAACACAATAAAGTCTGAATTATGCTGAATCCATGCATTATAGTTTGTGATAAGGTTGAACCCTGCACATGCATGCGTCAGTCACGGTAACGGAACTTTTTCATTCATCAGTAGGTCATTTCTTTCTGTCTCAGGCATGCTGAAGGAAGAAATATCTTGTACCATACATACGCACTTCATCGTATGGGGTTTTTGTATTTGTCTGTATGAACGCTGTAGGAACCCAAATCCAATCTCTACTTGTGTTTAAATCCTTCAACAGAAAGAGCACAGCCTGAAATATCTTATATCCCAAACCGGTCCTCATGAATGTAGAGATTCGTTTCTACATACTCACACCCGTACTGTACACATAAGCTGAGCAGCAGGAAGAGAGCACCTTTTTTGTGTGGCGTTGAGATAAATAGGATTAGGGATTTGGGAGATTTAGGAGGAATAATCCGTCTGTGTATCGGAGAGAGGCAGCAGCGGTGATGATCAAAAGAGAACACTGTGATTCGGAGCTCAGACATCTCCGGATGGACTGAAAACTTGGAGTGACATTTTCTCCATTTTTTTCCTCCAAGGATCAGCTCTCATTTTGTAATTGCTACATAATCACCTCGTACTGTACGACAGAGTGCTTGTGTTTATGCAAGTGCCAGGGACGGATGGAGAATTATATATTCACAGTAATTAATCAGATTTACAGTTTACATCGGGGGAAACAGCGAGCTAGTCTGTTTGTTGTTGGTGTTAGTATTAAGCAGGGGATTGGACTTAGTTATTTAACACACAGATGATTTGAACAGCTGCTTTGTTCAGCTGTTATCTATATGTCCACATCAGTACAATACAGACAAAAAATGTTTTAAAAAAACAACAACTTTTTTTTTTTTTTCCTGCGGACGGATTGTTAAGTGGGCCACCCAACAGCTCCATTCTTTTTTTTTTTTTTTTTTTTTTTTTTTTTTTTATGCTACTCTTAGCCATGAGATTTACCCTCAAAGCAATGCACAGAAAGCAGGAAAAGACTTCATAGATGGAGGTCAGGTGTTTCTTCTAGTCAAAATGAGTGGTAACACAGGAAGAGGTTAAACTTTAGTGAAATTCAGCAACTTGTTAGCAAGACAAAGGCAGTCAACTGAAGCAACAGGAGAGAAGGACGCTGTTACGTACAGATGTGGTCAGAAGTTTACATACACTCATCATGGGTCGTTAATGTCACGGTGATTTGTCGATTTTAATGATTTCTTTGAACTGTTCCTAATTGTACAACATGCATCAGAATTTTTTTTTTTTTTCAAAGAGAGCTGGACGTAAAAGTAGGTGGTTATATTTTGTCAAACATCCCAGTATGCAGTTGGACGTCCACCAGATGTTTTTGGTAGCCATCAACAAAATTGGTTGGTTTCCTGGCATGGACCCAGCTTTTAAGTCTGCACCCTCTCAGTTCATGGTGATTTAAAACTCTGAAAACCTTCTATGCCCTTTTGCTTTTAATCATTCAGTGTAGTCTAATACCAAAACATTTCGCTCACTGCTCTTCTTCTGTTTATTTGCTGATGTTGTGCTTTTTCCATTTAGCACCTATGTTTACATTTAAGACATTCCATGAGGTTATTCTCCAACTGTCAACACCAGCAGACCCAAACCCAATCCAGTCAGTAATTATGGTCAAAACATACTTATTAGGTGTCTTCCTGCTCAAACAACGTTCAACCCCAACTGGGACAGACTGTGTCATGCCTCCCTTTAGCAATAACCAACTGTAATATACCAGAGTGCTGTCATTAGTGAGTGAAACAGTTACACAACTGCGTTGCCTTAACGGCAGATCTCACCATTCAGATGTTGTACTAGTGTTGCAATCTTGGCAAAGGTAAGGCCCTGAGGAAGTATTTTGGACAAAGCAAGCACCACTACATCTCCCAAGTTATTCAGCTGACTTTTCTTGGTGACCCTCTCAAAGCTGCAGTCATCCCAGTTGCTTGTGAAACTTTTCCTGCCACACTTTTCCAGTTAATGTTCAATTTAAATGCTTTGATAAAGTTAATCTGTGAACAGCCAGCTTTCTGTGGTGTACCCTCCTTGTGAAGAGTATCGATAATCATCATCTAAGCAACCGTCAAATCAGCAGTGTTCCCCATGATTGTGGTTGCATTTATTGAACTTAGTGTTCTGGATGTACTCAAACTTGAAATGATCTATTCTGATCATTTGAGGTGCTGGTTTTATGATTTTTATGATCTGTAAAAAGCCATAGTCTTCAAAGTTAAAACAAAAAAAGGCTTGCAATATGCCATGTTCAGTAAAGAGTTTTTAAATTATGAAAAAACTATGTTCTCACAATATCTTTTTTTTGTTAGATGCACTGGCATGCTAGCTTCACTTAGGACTGTACAGGTTGGACCTTTCAGCTTATAAAGTAACAGAGGTGACTTTTGATCATCAAACGTCTCACCAATTTAACGAGATCATAAGATTTTATCTCGTGTGAGCAGTTATGTGGGAAGCAGCGCTCTCTGAATCTTCACTGGATGTTTTTCATGTGACTCCCAAAATAATTATCCATGATCAGATGCAGTAGGCCAAGTCACAGCTATTCATTTCATGCAAGTTTATAGTGGTAAGATGGCCAATAGGAGCAAACAGGATGCAGCTTTTAGCTAAGAAAAGCAAGGTGTTGTATGAGAGTTACATAATGACACTCTCTCGTTACACCAACAGCTACAGTGTATTTTATTTTCATGATTCATCCACAAAAGCCAATAATTCCCTACATCTTCCTCCTTTAAAAACTTGAGTGTTGTTCTATCAAAGCGCAAAGTTAAAAGACACAAGTTTTAAAAAAGAAACATTTATTGTCTAGACATTTCAATCATTTTAGACCCACTAGCATTAAGATCACTTAGTATTTCTCCCGATTAGACGTTTCTGCTTCATGTAAAAGACGTACAAAAAGTTTGTTTCTAAAGCAAATCTGGTAAGAAAAAAAGAACATATGTACATTTATACAAACAGAAACAGATTTAAGAACAAGCTAAGCACAAGGTCGTGAAATTAATGAGCTGAAGCTAACCGACTCCTTCCTGAAGCTGAAGCGTGACTGCACCTTCTCTACCCTCGTCCTTAAGACGACGGTGAAAAATTACGATTTAATCTTTTCTTTAAAAAGTGACATCACATGTTTCATTTCAAAGCTAAACTTTGAGCTAGTGTCCAATTTCAGAAATACAAGGTAAAGCAAGTATATAGCAAAAAAAAAAACGTAATTTATTTAGTGAGTATAATCAGGAGAAGTTTTGTTTTGTTTGTTTGTTTGTACCCATCTTGGTCACTTATGATTTCCCAAATACAAGAACATTAAATTACATGTTAAGCCTTAATTTGTTCGCATCCAGGAAATATAATCATCGATTCATACAATAAAACATGACGTGTTTCAAAGAGTGGTAAAGGCAGGGTGGGGGTGACTTACAGCGGTAAAGACATGGTGATTCTGTGACATCATTTCAGATCCATTGAGCAAAGCCCTTTCCGACATGCATTTCTTTCCTTTAATCACAGTGCTTCATGTCTGAATGCATGAAGCAGCCTGTCACACTAGAATGGACCCGGAAATACTGAAGTGTCACTTTTAACACAGAACAAAGTCTATTTGTCATGCCACTGTATTAACGGATGCACAAAAACTACTGCTGTGTTTCTATTTTCTAATCCACTATAGTTTTAATTGCAAGATTAAAACATTTGTCAATGAAGAATTTTTGCTATAATGGATCCAGGACAACAGAGTCCGTTTGTGACAGCCGGTACAGCACATACATACAGATTCCCCCCCCCCCCCCCCCCCCCAACACGCACACACGCACACACACACACACACACACACACCCCTTTCAGTGACTGACAGGGAGTTTTAAACATCCAAATGTAACCACACTAGAGTTAACACTGCCAGTGCAATAAATCTTTTGCACGTATTGCAAAAATCAAATCGGACATCTGCATATATCACGTCTGAATGAATTCATGTTTACTTTACCACTGCCCACACCCCTAGAAGTCAAAGAACATAAACTCCAAATAATTTTTTAAAAGTCATTATACTCACTTCACTACCCCAAAGTAGTCAACCTGGGAGAAACAAAGAGGGACCTACAGCACTTTACCAGTATGATGAAGCCAGTAATGCTGTGTATCTAATGTTTGAAAGGAACTTAACTGTGGGGTTACTCTAAGGAAACACCCACCAACATGCACTGATGGCATAGATTACTGCTATATTGTTATTATTGCCATGTCCCTGCCCCTTGCTTTTGTTAGAATAAAGCTCCATCTAAATATTTCTGTCAATATTGTGGAGATTTTACATTTGTGTAGGACAACTTTAGTGTGAAAATATATGAAAACTATGTAATAATAGAGAAGGAATAATAGAATTTGACAATTAGTTAATCAACTTTTTTGAAAACACCAGGTTTTCACTCTTGCTTTCACCTTTTTCTCTTTTAAAATTAGGATCACAAAGAGGTTTTTCAGAATAACCCAAGTTAAGCATTCTGTAACATATTACCATGTCCTGTTCTTGAAGCTTATCTGGATTGTTATGCTAATTTTTCTTCATATAGCTGAGTGCTTTACTTTTTCCATTTGAAACTGGTATGGATCTTTAAAAAAACCCTATCATGTTACATGAGGATCAAATAAACTCATGACAGATGTTAGTGGCAGCATAATCATAGCCTTCAGGGTGTTTTAAAAATGTACCATTTGGACATTTTAAGTAGTTAAGTACAGCGTGTAGGTGGAAAGCTACAACTACAGTGCAGTTAGTGAGGATAGGACTTAAGGTAAAGACAGAGAATGTACTTTTCAGACAGAGTAGGCGTATCAGAACAGCAAGCTGAGGTTTTAAGGTCAAACAGCCATAGCTAAGAGGAACGAAAGGCTGTGAGCGTCGTCTGAACCAAAATACAAATCAACATATTCCGCATTGACTGTTCGAAAATGTCCCTCCATTCTGTTGTTCCTCTTTTTCTACCATCTTTCCAACATGATGCCAATTCTTGTCCATTCTTCCTTTTCCATTTGTCTTTTTTTTTTTTTTTTTTTTTTACACAGTCACCCCGCAGGCCTGAGAGGTTGTCCAAATGTAGTTGCGCTGACATTTAGTGTGTTTCAATATCTGATGTTCAGCAGTGTTGTCTAAAGAGCTCGTTTCAGAGTCCCCTTTGGTCCTTCTCTGATTCGTGTAAATGATCCCAGGTTAGCCCCCAGCAGTAAGCAGATATCTGAATATTTCCTGTGCTTCCATTATCATCCACTTGCTCCAGTTTATTCCCAGCTGAGTTGGAGTCATGTACACAGGCACAACAGATCACTGCATATACAATATGGGTCTGCTTTTTGTGTTTCTCTGAAGGTTTCTAACAGAATAAAGAATGTGCCATCAAGGTCCACCTTATCTGTGATCCAAGGGAAAATTTCTAGAAACACAGAGCATATTGGAAAAAGAAGAAATGTCGCAGCTTTCTTTCCATATATTTAGTAGATGACCTCATAAACAGTGGCCTTCTTGTCCCCTGAACCAGTAACAATGTACTTGTCATCCACAGATATGTCACAGCTTAGTACCGAGGACGATTCTTTAGACTGAGGAAAAAAGAGATAGGGGAAAAAAAAGTCAATAATGAAAAGTTTTAAAAGAAAACTAGAAAATAAATTCATGTGTGTTTGTATGGAACACAGTGCTTAAAAGATTTAAAGTTGTGCTTTTAAAACTTGCTGAATAGTACTGAAAGTAATATGGGAGCGACTGTGAGACTGCGAGGCTTTTACCTCAGTACTCATATTCGAAGTATAAGCACGTTTTTCTTTATAATTCTCTTTAAACAACCTCCTTTGTTGGACAGCACTGACTGTTTCATAGCATTGACTCAGTTATTGTATGGATGCAAAACAGTGCTGGTGGATTTTGCAGTGTGGTTTATTAAAGCCAAAGCAGCAACTTTCGAGGAGCCCATTTTGTGTTATTTATGTAAATATATAATACAATGAATGTACTGATCAATTGCCACCAACCTGGAATATGCTCGCCCCATAAGGTGTCCTCCATGCATTCAGTAAGTTGTCCTTTCCTGTGCTCACAAACCATTTGCCTAGTAGAAGAGTAAATACAAGCATGCACAATATAAAAAATGAAAGCACTGTAGAATGGAACATACAACGTATAGACATAACTTCAGTGAAAGCACTAGGTTGGGGGTCTCTTCACCTAACAATGGATTCCAAGCCCACGTCTTTTTCCACCTCTATTTTGCAGCTCATTTAATATGCAAGTTGCTTACCACAGTAGGCAAACTGCAGGGAGAGCACACAGCTCTCATGTAGATGAAGCTGGTATTTATCCGGTTTGGTTACATGAAGGACCTCAACGTTGCTACTCTCCATTCCAACAGCGAGCCATTCTCCTGTCGGACAGTAGCCGAGCGAGAAGATCTGAACACAAGAGAAAATAAATATTAATAAGTCCTGTCAGGATTACAAATTTAACCAACTGATACACACAGATTTTGTTTTAGTGGGGATGCTACTTTAAAATAAAAACTGAAACTTGTGGATTTTTTTTTTTAAGTAAATGACTGAAATAATGTTCAAATGCCTGTATGATTGTGCACCTGTGATGTAAAGTCATGCTGCTGCAGCTGCCGTCCCTCCCTCAGATCCCAGGAGCGGACAGTGTTATCCAAGCCTCCGGTCCACAGCTTGGTGCCATCATTGGAGATGTCGATACAGCTGGCTCCATCTGTGTGGCCCTGGAACTGCCTGCGGGATACACACATACATTCTCAATTAAATAAAGACAGACATTTTGGAACAAGGCACCAACCATGAGCTGTGCAGGGCAGTTGGTATGCATCACATGTTACCATATGGAGAGTGCTTACAGCATTTCTCATCAGAAGCCACTTTTGTAGTACTAACACTAGATTGTCTGCCTCTTGGTGCTACAATCATAAAGGTTAAATCAGTCAGGGGCTGAGACTGCAAATTAAAGGTCAAATCTGTTGCTTAGAGGAGATTAGAAAAGCTAAGCAGTGATTGTAGATGTCCTTAACATTTAGCAGAGGCATATATTTATTTGCAGCAATCTTCTGAAGAGTGACAGAAGTAAAAGCATACAGTTATCTCTTACCTAACGAGTGTCTGGTTGTGCAAGTCCCAGACTGCGATGTTTCCATCACTGCAGCAAGAAAAGCAAACTTTGGAGTCCGGGCTAATTGCCAGAGCGTAGCATGCTGGTGCTGATGATGTTAACTCTGCTTTAATCCTGGGAGTAGGCGTGGCCAAATCCCAGATTGACAACGTGCTTGCCTCGCCTCCCACAATAAGCGTCCGACCATCAGGGAGAAGACGGCAAGACCGGATGTAGTTGTCTCGGTTCTAATTTGGTAGGCACAAAAAAAGTTAATATTTAGTACAATATACAACATTTTATTGTGTTGTATATTCGCCACATACATTCAGTATTCACTATTCTGCAATCCAGAGCACAAATTGTAGTCTGATCAGTTCTGACAGACAAGTGTTCCTCAAACTGATACTCTGAACTATATATTATGAGGCCATTACTGTAGTCCTATCCCGGAAGGAGTATAGTAAGTAAAGCTAATTTTTCATGGGGATTCGACAAATTTGGCGTGTCCAAACAGTCCAATACTTTTTGTTATATGGACTGATCACCATCAAAACACTGCCAAGTGGTCAACCCAAGTCTGGTCAGGTAAAAGGGAAGCTGTTGTCACCACACGAATAACACAGACAGGCAGAATAACAACAAATTAGTGTTGTAGAACAGTTTTCTGTTATGTCTCCGCTATGCATGTTGATGGCAGCTGGCCAGTCTCCCCTCACAGCCTCTATATTTGGCTCATGTTAATTTCCCTTTTATTTCTGCAAAATAAACTCATTGTTATATGTGGTCTCCTCTTTTGAGCTAGTCCAAAACCCTATTGTGGCAGGAAATATTTTCCACTTCTGCACCTCAACAGGCCTTGCAGCAAAAGTACATTAACTTTTGGGTGGTGCAGTTTTGCTGTCTTAACTGGTAGGCCTGGGAAGACTTGTTTTGTTAGAATTCATTTGCTGCTACAACTCGCCTTGCCCTTGTGGCGGCTGATTCCTTTGCAAATTATCCCCTAGATTCTAACTTAAGCTATGTATATATAGAAAAATTCTCCTGTGTTTGTAAACTGCTATCCACTTTATGCAAACCATGAGCCAGCTCATAACAATACACCTCACTCACCAGACAGTCTAGCTGGGACACAGGACTCTTGTTTCCTGGGTGACTAATGTCCCACACCTTGACACAGCCCTTTCCTCCTGTGTACACATGTCGGGTGGGGTTACTGATGGTAACGGCACACACCACCTCTCCGTGGTTCAGTGTGTTGATCTGACGGGCATGGCGAGGGATCCCAGGCCCCACCAAAGCATCTGGAGGAAATGGAACTGGCTGCATCTGTCCGTCGGCCGCGACATGAAATGAATAAGCACTGATGACAGAGAGGAAAAAAGATCAAGAAAAAGAAATCGTCATCATTGTCACCATCATCATGGTAATTATAAGACTAATTATTTTTACAACTATACTTACGGTTTGCCACCAGGGATTCCTGTCAGACTAGGAGGCATTCCAGGAACTCGCATGTGAGGATGAGGATCAAAACCAACCTTTTGGACAGAGAACAGACATTTTATAAGCCCAGGACTAACAAATACCCATGAGAATTGGCAGAATACACACAGGTCAATACTAACCTGTGAAAAAGAGCATAAATACTCATGAGCGCAAAGCTAACACATACTCTCAAGCACGCACTAAACTGCTTATTCTAAATGACAACTACAAGAGACAGCAAACACACACAGGCAGATCTGTAGGTATTTGTGACTGCCTCCCATCCCATCCTCATCCAACAAACAAACACACACACACACACACAGAGCTGCTAAGTACACAACCTGAGTTGCTATCAAGTGTTGCTCAGACACTGCTATGTGACTACTAAAGCTATTTAAACAGTGTAATGAACACTATGCAAATACGGCAAAGAGTAATGTGGTGAATGTACTGCACATAGGTATGCCATCTGTATAAATACTATCCAAAAGAAAACAGGGACATGAAGCTTTGCAACTATTCACAATTTAATAGTAGTTTTGTGTTGTTGTTTTGGTTCTTGTTTTAAAGTATTCACATTGATTAATGTCACTTTCTTTAAAATAAAATAAAAATTCCATTCTTTGAGTATTTAAATGCCCTTTTAAGTTACAATGCATGACACGGGAAACTACAACATAATGACTATTTCTTTAGAGGGGTGTAAGTTCAATGAATGTGGTAGAGATGAAAATCTGCCTGGAGCAGGTTACAGAGTTTTATGGCTGAGAGGTGACAACAACTGCTGCCCAGCTGCTTCAGGTATAATAGCAAAGAGAAAGGCACAGTTGAAAAGTTTCATGTGAAGGGAGCAGAACTCAAAAATGCACTCTGTTCTTTTCACACACATTCACTGGCATGAAAATTCATAAAACTAAAGAATCCAGAAGTGCAAACCTGACACCAGGCTAACATAACTCTAGCATATGAGTTTCTGCCAAAGTTCTATCTTGGCATGCAATCCATAGACATACACAGATTTAAAATGTCACCTCATTTTATCACGTTAGTCTTGTTCTTAAACTCACCATTGGTGACCGCCCGTATGCGGCCACTGCAGCTGCCGCTGCAGCACTCATCTGAGGTGACATGTTGTGCAGTCCAGCAGCATAGGCTGCAGCTCCAGCTGCACCAGCTAGCTCCCCATTCATTCCTGCTGTGTGGGGCAACATGCCAAATGCACCTGGATATGGACCTGGTACAGCCAGGGGAGTTCGCAAACCTGCAGCTGGAAACAACCACAAGAGGATTAATTAGTTAATGTCTAAGAATGCAAGTCTACGTTTTTTCACCATGCACTTATCAGACATTACTGCCAACGCTTGACCAGGCTATCATGTAAAAGCAACTTAAGCCTAGGTAAACTGAGATTTCTAACCAGATATCTTGCAGTCACACTTCATATTAAGCTGTCTCTGGGATAAGGTTTTAAATATCTTCCATGAAACTGACTGAACGAGCAGACTTCTGCCTGAAGCAAGCAAACTCTTAGTATTGAGGTCATTTTATTTTCCTCTAACAGAAAACTACATCATTTTATAACTATTTATTAAGTAGTAAGTTTAAATGACTTACTAGGTGGATGTGGTATTTCCATTGAGGGGGGTTTTGAAAGATTTGGTCGGATTCCAGGTGTGGAGCTGGGCCCGGGGGTGGAGTCACCTCTAGGCGTGGGTGTGCTTGACTTCAGCCCAGGTGTACCTGCCTTATCTCGCTGCCAAACACCAAGGGATAATTATAAAATATACAATAAATAAATCAATCACTCCATTTACTGGGTTTATTTATATAAAACAAATAAGTTTTTCCTTTCCATTCCTACCATTGCCATCTCTTTAGACTTTAGGGAGGAGGAGCTGGCTGATGATGCAGTAGAGGCTGGACTACAGGGGTCTTTCTTGAGAAGACGCGCTTTATCCAAACCATTTTCTCTAGGAGAAGGAAGAGGTGTGCCACGAGGGGAGGCTGGATCCTGGTGGAGTAACAAGAATTCTGTTAACTATTTGGGAGTTCAGCTTAATACAATCTGACAGTCTCCTTGAAACAAGAAGACCACAGACACCTGAATATGATGCACATCTTAAAAATGGACCATTGATGTAATGTAATTTAAGCATGTACCAGACTCAGCACAAAAACTAACATTTATAAAATATATTCAAATGTACTGACCTCATTTGAGACATCCACCACCAAATTGTCATCACTTTTCTCTGCATCACTATCCTAGGGAAGAGGATCAGTTAGATAATCAAATTAGTCCATTGACTGGCTGTATAATTAATAAAATATCTTCAAATGAATGAAGACACATTCCTTTTCCTTTGTCACGTTACATTAAAGACAGGTACCAGAGAGATTCCTTACATAGTGACTTGAGTCCTTGTCATCCACCTTTCGCTTTTTGGTGTCATTTGAGAAGTCAGGTCCGTTGCGTCGCTTATCTGAATTCCTAAGACTTTCTGGCAGCAATGAGTTACTCTGCGAATGAAAGCAACGAGGAGGATGAGAAGGGCAGAACACTGCCGTTCATAAAAATATGAAAAAGAAAAAGAACAATTTGGAGGATAAAGACAAATTTTGCCATTTACAGTTCTGATTTCACTCAGTTGTGTATGCATCCTGCATGAGCTCACTAAAGTGTCTGATCCGTCTACCACTAATTACAAGAGCTATTCAGCTATGTAGAGCAGGTTAGAAAAACATACTCCTACTTGCAAATAGGTTAACAGTTCACAGAAGCACGAATTAAGCAGCGCTAACACTTAAACAGCAACCTCTTTTCTCACTTGACCAAAGCCCGTCACAGCCACACACAAACACATGCCTCTGAAGTTGATGATTACATTAAGTGGCTCTCAAAATCTATCAGTGCTCCCTCTCCTGGCTCTGACAAGCTGCACTGGCTGTACTGAGAGTGTGTGTGTGTTTGTGTGCACAGTGTGTAATTGACTGTGAAAGCCTGTGTGTACGAACAAGTGTGTAACAGACTGTGAGTGTGTATTGCTTGCATAACACTCCTGTGTCCCTGCGTCCCAAGACTACACACACACACAGAGCTGCCTCCCCCTGGCCTCCTGACCAATGGATCCTATTGTTAATGGATTAAAGCTTCATGTTGAGTCCATTATAGTCTCAACCTGTCAATGAAATGTGCATCCAACATACACAAACACATGCGCATGCACACATCAAGCAAGGGAGTGAGTGCTTGGGCTTTGAGGGGGGAAAGGGTAAATGAAGGAGGAATAGCGGGGTGGGGGGGTGAGATTAGAGGACAGAAGATGGAGGGAGGGTGTGAGAGTGTGGAGGAAAAGAAAGGGTGACAAGAGACGAGGGAGGGAAAAGAGGCGTTTGGGGGGGGGAGGGAAATCTGTATTCTGCCAAAGGCCCCTTCCTTCATACCCCCCCCAAACCTCCTTTCCTCCCCTCCCCTCTTTATTGAAAGGTTTTAGTGAGCTGAGCACAGAAGCACTGACCCGCAAAACGTAAGCAATTTCCCCCCTCCCTCTCTCCCTGTTCGCTTTTAGCATGGTGCCTCTCTCTCTTCCATCTCTGAAATACACACATACACACACGATGTCACATGACTGCTGGTCCCTCACCCCCCACTCTTCCCCAAGCCCTCCCCCTCTCAGTGGTGATGATATTAAACACAATGAGAGTCTTTAAGCGCGGGATCAGGGGCGGTGGGAGGGGGAGAAGGGGGTAATCTGCTCACTGAGGTGTTAAATAGGCACAACAATGCAGGCTAGGGTTGAGAAGTGTGTGTGTGTGTGTGTGTGTGTGTGTGTGTGTGTGTGTGTGTGTGTGTGTGTGTGTGTGTGTGTGTGTGTGTGTGTGCGCGTGTGTGTGTGCGTGTGTGCGTGTGTGTGTGTGTGACCATGCTAAAAAGCTCATTTGGAGGAGAAAGGAAACCTAACAGTTCAGAGCAGATCTAGGGCAGAACTAAACAGGCAGGCCAAAGCCCTACCCATAGAAATCCCACCACCCCTGCAGACACACACACACAGAGACACAGACACACACACACACACAAGCTAAGAGTCAAAATGCACAACTTAAAAAGGTAAAAGTTACCTGGGTGTGAAACAGCACTAAAAACTACAAGGTGATTTTATTCATAATGACATGGTGTCATAAATTTTATTGATCCCTGAGGGGGAGTTACATAATAAAAGCAATTTCAATATAAGGGGGGGCAGCAACAGGTAACATCTACTGGCATTATGAAATTCTGTCCTACAGCATTTGGATAGATTTGACATCAACCTTTAGCTACTGCATTTTCAATTAAACCCTACAACTTCTGAGAACTGTATGAGTGGCCAAACATAACCTTTTATATAAGTGCATTAGTGAAAACCCAAGCAATTAGCATACCTCTTGAAATTATATAAATTAAATATGTATAATTAATGTGTGTGTAAATTTGCATTTGACTGTGTTTAGGAGCAGTTTACTTACTCACAGCTATCTATTAACTAGAAGAACAAAGCAAATTTCCCGTAAACCTAAACTATCCCTCAAACAAAAGTAAGACAATAGAGTTGCTCACCAGAGCAGTAAACATTGCTGTAGAAAGAGGAAGTACTTACTGTGCTGGGCTCTCGCTCTGTTGTCATTGGAAAAGCGTGTGTGTGGTTGAGGTCACGAGGGGTTTACCAGAGCAGAAAAAAAACAAACAGATAAGGGAAGAAGAATGAGTTCAAAATGTCTTTACAAGTAAGAATCTGATGTTCAGAGTAAATTGACTCAGAGTCTGAGAATGGTATGATAAGCAGGTAAAAAAAAAAAAAAAAAAAAACTTCATTGCAACACAACTCATACATAAACAACCCCTTTCTATCAGAAATGTTTCTGTGCTGGAAGGTGCGTCTCCTTACCTCTCAGGTGTTCAGGTCCTGCAGGGTGAGAGTCTTGTCCGGACATGTGAGGTTTTTTCTCACCACTCTCTTTTCCTGCCAGATGAGGAGGACAAGCTCCGAGTGCTCCTGACAGAGCCAGAAGACTAGCTGAACCACCCAGCTGAGAAGGATGGAGGCCAGCAGGGTGAGGAGTGAGGGGCACAGGAGCACCACCATGGTTATGGGACAAGTGCTGCTGCTTTAAGAAAGAGAGGGGAAGGGGAAAAAACAGAAGGAGAAAGAGGTGGTTACTTGGGAAAAACATTTTTTAAAAAGTGACCTGCTACAAAGAAGCACCAGTCCATTTTTATTTAGTCTGTGGTATACACAGCTGGACCTGTAACAGTCACAAAGATGAATAAAAAGCCGTTTAAAAGAACCACACCTATGTAGGTATGGCCTAATTCAGCAGTTGTGATGTAGTACAGTACATTACAATCCTGGCTAAAACCAAAAACAAACAAACTAAAAAACAGAGAAGTTGAGTTCAACGAGGAGTCTCAAATTTCATAATACAACTACCATAAATGTTTAAAGCATCAGTATCTGACACCAAAAACCCAACATAAAAGCGAGCCAAAAACAGCTAAAACTTAACAATGCTCTGTAACCTAATCAAAAGAGACTTCTGTCCCTATTAAAGTCTTCAACAGATGGGACAGTTTCTCCACTGTCTGGGGTTTACACCACCTCAACAAGCTGCTGCGCTCTACAAGGTGGTGAACACAGCCTCTCCCCCCTACACACATCCTCCTCCCTCTAAGGTCAAACACTGAACAATACTGACAGCTGGGATCACAGCCCAAACCCTGAGGATGTGGAGGGGGTAGGAGGGAGGAATGACGAGAGCCCCAGCTGCTGCTTGCACTGTCAGATCTTGTGAGGGAGTGAGGCGACTGAGCAGAGAGGGGAGGAGAGAAGGAGAGAAGAGGGTCAGAGAGACAGAGAGAGAGGGAGAGCCAGTTTGGCTGGCAGCCCTGCTCTCTCTTTCACACCAAATCAGGCGCTCGTCTGAGCGTGAAATGCCTTTGTGTTCCAAAACATCATTATTGCCTCCTCAGACAGTAGCTGCGGGAATCCAAGCTCACTGATTCGCCGCAGGGAGGGGAGGAGGAAGGAGGGAGAGAAGAAGAGAAGGTGGGGCACAGGAGGCGACTCGGCGGGGGTGGAAGCAGTGCTGAAGGTCAAACCGACTTTTATCTCACCTAATTGACGCACCTACCCCACCCCCATCTCACTTTGGAGCCCCCGCCTCCTTTTACCTCTCCATCTATCCTTTGCTCCCTGCATCCTCCCCCAAAGAATGGAGGTAAAACAACAAAACAGTCTTTTAGCATCAACCCCCATGCCTGCCTGCGCGCACACACTCAATTTCCAGAGTTAGCTCGCCTGCCAAACAATCAAACATAAACACACCCACACGTCACACTTGATCACACTTAACATGCATACGCATAGTCTAGATAAACAAGGCAGGCACACACATCCTCACTCAACCATCCTACCTCTGCCTGTTGTTTTCTGGGGATAACAGAAAAGCATGCTCTGCTACACACAAATGCACACACAAACAGATGCAAAGCACACACACACGCACGCATACGGATACACAAACAGGACCCCTGATGGGAGTAAATGGAGGGGAAGTATTGGTAGAGGCAAGGGGAGCCTGGTTTGTCATGGGATGTTAGAGTGAGCTGGTGTGTCTGCATTTGTGTGTGTGTGTGTGTGAAGGTAGGGGCAACATGCTTCATTACGCTCATTTAACTCACAAACGGGGTGAATGACAGGCTGGCGTGGGAGACGAGAGGAGATGGGAAAGGGGGGGGGGGGGGGGGTAAGGGCAACGCTGTGACCCCCCCTTTTACAAACACAAAAAATCCTGCAATTAAGACTCAAACAGCAACTGCCAAATCCACCTCTCACACCAATCAGACACTAACAGAGACCCCCATCAGTTCACGCCAACTAACAAGCCCACCCCACATCACACCAAGCCCTCTCCAGACCCCTCCTCTTTCCCACATTCCCCTTGAACCAAAACCCATAGCCTCTCCTCCAACCCTATGGCTCCTATAAGTCCGAGTAATAATGGTTCTCTAATCCCACCCAAAGAGTCATCACCACCAACAGCTAGACTCGCTCCATCTCTGTTTTGCGTTGAGCATTACTGTCAAACCTCAAGGAAAAAACTACTTTTTACTCTTAGTGTGCCAAATAATTTTCTACTTAAGTATGAATAGCTGGTCATGCCCCATCAGTCTTCCAAGTCTGACAACATCTTTTCAATAAACA
Source organism: Pelmatolapia mariae (assembly GCF_036321145.2). Lineage (NCBI taxonomy): Eukaryota > Metazoa > Chordata > Actinopteri > Cichliformes > Cichlidae > Pelmatolapia > Pelmatolapia mariae. Next base: position 26,156,374 of record NC_086237.1, read on the forward strand.
CCTTTCATAATTCCTGAAGCATATCCTCTTTGTCAACTTACTCATTATGAAAGAGTCCAGTTCTATCAATCAAAATCAAAACCATAGTCTCAAAAGAGAAAACATATTTGCACAAGGGTTTTTCTTTCTTTTATTTCCCATAAAAATCACTCATATGCCCTACATCTAATTCTACAGTCTAAGTCCAGTGTTGGCTTATATCCTTGAGTTAAGTCTGGTGACAAAGGAATAAGGAATCTCATTTAAAAAACACAGTCTCAGGCATATTCCTAAAACTTTATATAGATATCTGTTATGATTTGGTAGCAGTTCTCAGGGTTTTAACTGAAATGAGAAGAGAGAAAAAAAAAGACAGACAGGTGACCGAAATAAGGACTTTTACCTTGTGTTTGACTTTGACCCATTTGTGTTTGAGTAAACAGTAAGATGTGTATTTACAATGCATTTTTACTATGTAAACAGTACAAATTGTTTCTTCAAATAGAACACAGACCTTTGATGACACAACAAGACTGTGGAAAATGTGGCTTCTATGTTAAACATTAAGTGGTGCATATGCAATGTATTAGGTAATTTGCTATACTAATGTCCATGTCCTTATTATGGTTGCCCCCTAGGCAGCTACTAACACTATTCATACTTACTATGTTAACTGCACACAAAGAACAACAAGAACAAACAAAGAAGATTACTGTGGTAGCCAACAACAACCTGAGAACTGAAATAATTTTATTACCAGAGCAAAATCAAACTGTGTTCGAAACTTGTTTGTGTAGAGAAAGAAATATTTCCTATGGAGTAAACACACACACTGCGATAGTTAATGCAAAGAGAAATTAAAGGAATACACACTGTAGGTGGAAGACCGGGCAGTCCACGTACCCCGATGACAGCATTGAGCTCTGCCATGGTCACCTGTTTGGCTCGCTCCACAGCCTGAACCACCTGCTGCTGATGCTGTAAAACAAAGATGCACAAACGTTTGCCAAAGCCTGAGAGTAATGGCAGATTTACCAGTAAAATTAGAGTGTATAAATGGGATACAAAGCACAGTCTGTAGCTCTAAGTCACGCATACTTACCTCCTGTGAGAGGAAGGGAATGACTTGCGCACAGATGGTGTTTAGTCTCTTGGCAATCTCAGTCTGATGAAGTAAGAGACACACACAGATAGAAAGAGACTTAATTGTTGATAACATAATTACATTCATTTAGAAAAGACATCTGTTCAGTAACACCAATAAAGCAATAAACATGCGCACACACACACACACACACACACACACACACACACACACACACACGAAAGTGCTGCCACCACAGCAAGCAAGCAAAATACCCCTCCCCCCAAAAAAACACCCCTACCAGACAATGATACCAATGACACTCATCGACTTCTCTCCACACAGAAATCCAGTGTGTGCCATTTTCAGCACACACAGTGTAATGAGATTTTCCTCTCTAATTATAATTGTGGGCTCAGCTCAGGTTTCTCTCTTACCCGTTTTATTTCTTTTGCTCCCTCTCTGTCTGTCCTCTGTGTTCTTGTCCCTCTTCCCATCAGCACTTCAACATAATCTCATCAACTACTAACTTGGTTTGCTCTCCCTCGGTATCCATGCCAACACATCCGCCTGCCCCTTAAACCCCCGGAGGTGGTTACAATTGGCTGAAACCAGATACCCCCGTGGTGGCATCAAATCAGATAAGGGGACTCATATTACATATCATCCAATCAAATTGATACGAGGACGACCAGAGTGAAGTGGGAATTGGGGACCATGAAAGGTAGTAATGGCTCAGACGACACACACATAAATATATAGATACATAGAAACATGCATCATATCACCCTGTATTATTGTTGGGTGAATACTCAGGAAAAATGCGATGGTTGTCGTCACTAAAACAACAAATGGTTTTATGGAAACTTTTCAAAACTCGGCCAAAATTAAGTCATCAAGCTAGAAAGAAATGTAATATCCCACAGCACAATGCAACCACCTGTGTGGGTTTAACTAACCCAAAAATGACTTCCCTTGCTATGCAACTGATATATGTCCTGTTAACCCACTTTACAGTAATAGCAAACAAGTAACTGTTCAAGAATTCATTGCCCTAATCTCCCATCTACATATAATTAATTTAACCTGACAGTCTGCTATTGTTTACAAATTAGAAATTTGAAGAAATGGCCATAAAGTCAGGAGGATTAAAGCTATTACAGATCATCCAGAGAGTGATGGTAAAGCTAACATAGGCAAAACCTTTTTTAAGCTGTCACTGAGCAAAAATTCAACACTAATCTATGAGTAAAGTGTAATCAAAATGGTCCGAGAGGAAACCTGACTTCTGCATGTTCTCTTGGCTGTTTTAAAACTGTGAAAAATGCAGAGAGGAAGACTTTGGGAAAGCGCCGATATTTTTAAGAATAAAGGAGCTCCTGTTGGCTGTTCTACAAATGCAGATGTACATGAATGTCCCTTCAGATGGAAACCCTGATTGAGTCATGGGAAATCCCACTGGGAAACTTGCTCTTCAATCACTGGCATGAACTGGCCGCACAAAAAGGAAGATGGTCTTGTCAAACAAAGAGTCTAAAAGGGAGACAGCCAATAAACACATTAAAACATGGTGTATGTTTCTTTTACAAGTTGGAGGATAGCTCATTAGGTAAAGGGGAGTGTTAGTAACGTTGCACATCTAGCTAATGGCATGGTAAGTTCCCAGACATCAGCAACTGTTTGAAGGAGACATCAATATACAATATGTTATAGAGTTTTATTACCCGATGAAGGTACATCACAGCGCGACCGTTTTGGAAGCATGAATGTCTGTTAAAACTTCATCTCAGTCCTTCCACTAGTCACTGAGATATTTCAGCTTGGGCCAAAGTCCAAAGGCTGACAGGCGCTGCCATCTCTAAAACTTTAAAACCATGGCGTTGCTGCTGTAAATTATTTAATGATTTTAATGGGTCTGACAGCTCCTGAAAAACTGAAGTGGAGACGTCCTCTTTAGCTGGAGCATACTTGCGCTCAATTAGATGTCTCTGTCACACACACACCTGTCAGCTCGCCAAACAGCCACAGTTCAGCCAATTATGTACTTGGATGAGCTAAATCAAGTGCTACCGTTTTCACAATGAGTCTTGAACTACACACATAACTGCTTCAAAAATAATAGTACTTTATAAATATATTCATAATTTTTATAAATATAACTGAAAGTAACACAACATACATCTTGACAAGTCAACAAATGATACTCCCCAGACAAATTTAAATAAGGTGGTTGAAGAAATACTCCACGTAAAAGTAAGCAAAGTCAGAACAAATAGACGTAAGTATATATGGAACAGCTTCCCTCTGAGAAAACTAAACACTGAACAACTGACTCTTTATCCAGAATCAAAAGACATGTTAAGCCTTCAGAGTACGCATACCTCCGTGTCATAACTACATGAGCTCAGCAGCCTTGCCACAGTTTTAACATTGCTGTCTGTGTATGTGCACCTGATGGCTACAGCACACTTTCGACAAATAAGAAAGGGGGATCTTAAAAACCTGTATTCTGTCCAGTTTTAAAGTTTCAGACTTTCCTGTACTGCCAAAGTGTGCCAAAAATAACCAAGTCATTCCATACCAAGAAATCTTGAAATGAAAAGCTATTTCTGGCATACTATATCTGTATATCCATTCTCAGAATTCTGAGTTGTAAGCCTATAATTAGCTTTGTATACAGGGTCAATCATTAGGCTGCCTGAGAATAGTGTGACCAGATACTAGGGCAACCCAGCAAACCTAAGTCGAGAGACAAAGTCAAATGCTCAAATTTCCCAGGCTGCTGCCAAGACTTACAAGTTCATGGTGTTGGCTTCAAAAGTCTCACCTCTCACTCACTTTGAACAGGGTGACGTTATAGTTTATCTAACTGAATTATATTTGCTTGTGGGGAAAAGCTGCAAAAAGTTTTTAGGCAGCAGCTCAGGTGCTAACCAATCAAATTATGTTATGCAAATGTCCTGAGAGAGCAGAATGAAGATGGAGTACTTTGTCATTCATCTGAACTTTAGCAATAATCTCCAGAAAACAAACTAGACTTCTATCAGTGGAGGGACAAAGACGTTTGTGATTTTTGGCTATATTTATGATGAAAATGATCAAGTTAGAAGCAACAAAACATATTTCTTTTTCCTCTATTTGGCGCCCAGCCTTTGTATAGGTGGTACAGAGGAAGGGAAATAAAGTATTGTTGTGTGCACTAAAGGAAAAAGCAATGTGACCGTGATATTACTAAATGTCAAAACTGAAAGCTGAATATCCACCCAATAATCAAATATTAGTGTCCAGCTCGACCAGTTCTCTCGCATATACTTACATTTAGACCCAACCAGCTACGCTAAGCTCATAACTGCTAATCAAAGCTTTCTTTGCTTGCTTTGTGATTTTACACAATATGATCTGTTGTTACTCTACTATGCCTTTCCCTCAACATTGAGACATGTCTAATGTCAAGCATAAAAAAGTAACAAAATCCACAAAAACTCACAGCCCATGCATCCAAATCCTTAAATTAACATTTCTATATAGTGAATGAATCGCACAATGACTCATAACTGAGACAGTGGGTGAACAGAAGTTGAGGATGCAGAGAAAAGATGCAAGCATACACAGAAAATGTGCGAACAGAGAAGCGGCTTCCCATTACACATATAATTGGAGCATTATGCACCCCCCACACACGGTACATCCTCAGCAGGAGGTGAGTTGTTAGTCTATATCCTCCATACCCCCACCCACCCACCCACCCACAGAAGCTTGTTGCTCTGACAACTGCAGTCCCAAGCTAATGACCTCCCCTGGAGCTTTAGTGAGTGTAACTGTGTGTTTATGTGTGTGTGTGGACAATAGGAAGAGATGCATCTCCCTTACAATGAAAGAGCAGTAGTTTCACATGGACATAAAATGAAAGAGGAGCCAAAGAAGGGGGAATTTGGGGGGGGGGGGGGGGGGGGGTGTAGCAAAAAGGAAGAAGAGATCCCATAACTGTTATTGGAGAGCAGAGGAAGGCAGAAAGAAAAGAAGAGGACTTGGGGTATAAAAAGGGAGAATAACACAAGAGGAGAAGGAAGGGGAAGGAGTGTGAGAGAGGCGGAGAAGTATCCCCACTCTTCACTGAAGCATCCAGCCAATCCACCTCCAATTTCCTCTGGTCTGACTGGTCGATAGCTGTGGTAATTACTGGTAAACGCTCTGAGCCCTGCACCACTCCTGTGGGGAAATGTGTGTTTGTGTGTAGCGAGAGGGTGAGTTTTTCCCCTGCTCATCATCCATATGTCTACACACTTAAAAGGGAGAAAATTTTTAACTTTCACTGTCTGTGTACAAATGTATATGCATCAACAAGTTCTGTGCTTGTGTTCACTCTACCGTCTGTGAACTGAAACTGTCACTATCCTCGCATTTTTGCATACATTACTTAGGGCTATGCAAAAGTGCCCTTGCCTTTCTGCATGTGCATGTACACTGATTGGGTAATTGCCCTTGTTATTGTGCGCTTCATGTTTGAGTCTGCCTCGTTACTGTGTTAACCTCCCAGCTTCAAAAAAGGGAGAGCTCCACTGTATCTCCTCCGTCTGCCTCACCGTGATCGATTCCTCTGCCCTCACCAGCCCTGCCCCTCTAATGTAATAAAGCAGGCCGCTCCCCTAGACAGCACCAATCAATCTACAGAGCCATTCATCCTGCCTCTGGGCTCAGCCGGCCGGCCCTAACTGGGGAAATGGAGACAGAGCCCCATCGATCACAAATAAACACACATCCACACACACATATACAAGCATACAGTAAAAGAGAGACACACACACAAATGCACTCGTGCACGCACAAGGACACGTCAACAGGCCCACACTCCACATACATCAAAATCCATCCATGAGAGGAAGGGAGATAAACAAGAGGACCGACAGAGTAGACGAGCAGCCATACCTGTTTGTGCATTTCAATGTTGAGGCCATACGACATCTCATAGTACTGGGGGAGGGGAGGGAGGCAAAGAGTGAGACGGTTAGAGGGGTGAAACAAATCCTAAACCCCTGAAAGAAAAAGCCTGAATAACTTAAACAATAATTAGCTACACTGTAGATGTCTTTGAGGATATTTGCAGATCTTTTTAAATGAAGTGTTCCACAAAGAGGTCAAACTACTTTGAAAGTCAAAACATGCAAGTCAAATGCTTTTTAACTTGAACATGAGGCAATGCAACATGCTCGCAAACAATCTGAACTGAACAGCATTCGTGTCCATGTTATGTTTGTTTCTGTGCTAGATTAGAAGCTTTTGACACACAGCCACATTGCTTTGTGTAAAAGAGGTAAAACTTCAGTGATTAAAGGTGAAAAGTAAGCTCTCGTGTATATTTTTTTTTCTGAAACAGTAAAACACATTTTAAATCAACATGAAAAGTTGTAACAGCACAGCATCTTTACACAGTAAAAGCAGGTGACACTTGCATGTTGCTCTTCCTCTTCCCTTCATTTAGTATTAACAATACATATATTTTGTATTACGAGTCTTCAGATAGGAATTTGTATTCTGCTTGATAAGATACGGACAACTTTCTCCTCTAGGAAACTTTAGAACTCAGGCATGTGATGTGTGACCCTGCAGGGCAAATGAATTGAGTATAGAGAGCTCACCATGACGTAGTGCCTCTGCATCTCTGTTTTTTCACTGGCCAGCTTCTCACACTCCAGCTTGAGACTTTAAAAAAAACAACAAGAAAAACAATACACCATTTACTTTGAGTGGGACTCAAAATTTCAAGTTGAACTAATCAGTTTTCATTCTTTCTCTCACCCCTCTTGCTTGATGATTTAAACACCCTCTAAAACAGACCATGGAGATGCTTTCAAAAGAATTGGTGCAAAAATGGAAAACATGATGACTGTTCCCATCAAATAATGGGTATACGTTTATGACAATCCTCTTCTTTGAATATGTAAATCAGAAACATTCTGTCTGCAGGTCTAGCTTTCACCTGTTGTGAATGACCCACCCTGACAACATCTAGAGCAAAGTGAAAAAAACAAAAAGAAAAAAAGAAACACTCTGCTCACATGCAGTGCTTAAGCAAGCCTTTTCCCTACACAGGGGAAAATAAGGCGTGATTTATGAAACCCTAAGCCCACACGCCACCCCTCTGGCTCTCACCCATCAAGAAGATGTAGACCTACCGCAGTGCAAGCGCTAACACTGATGCCTGCTTGCATATGTGTGCACTTTTGTATGTGTACGTGAACCTAATCCAGGTTTATGGGTTAGTCTGAAGCCAGGGTTGAGGTTTTGTTCATTATGGTTATGAGGATGACTGTGGTTAGGGTGAAGTTTAGTGTTGGGAGGGCAGATGACAATAGAGGAAAATGTGAATTGAGTGTTTGCGTTATCCACCTGTGGTACTGTGCCTGAAGAAACTGAAACTCCTCCTTGATGCGGTCCAGTGACTCTGGGATGGTGAACTTGAAGGGCTGGCCTGGGGCCTGGTGGGGCGTCTGGCGCGTGCGCGCGCGCACACACACACGCAGATTACCAACATCACACTGGCACATTACTTACACATTATTGACTACATTATGAATCTGATACTTTTCAGCACAAATACAATATCAACAACTTCTAAATATTAGTCGTTATTAAAAAAAAAAAAAAAACACACAAAAAGCTAAAACGCAGTATAATCAATCCCACTGTAGAGCCCAATTAGTTAGAAGACTGAGCTTAATATAAACACTTAGGCAGCCCGGAGGGGCGGGTCATATAACGAGGTAATGTTACCCGGTTGAGCCCGGTGAAGTGAGCGTCTGTTAATGCACAAAGAGCGTCTTACCGGGTGTCGCCCCTGGGGAAACATTGTTATCTCCGGGAGGATGAAACCGTTTCCTTCTTAAAACCCCGTCAAAGTGGGATCAAATGGGGATGAAAAGTAAGGTTGTGGGAAGCTCCCAATCACGGAGAGGAATCCATCCGCCGTTGTTATTAGGACCCCCGGTCGTTAATTCCAAAAAAAAAAGCACCGCTTGCCCGCTTCGTCTGGGTTCACCGACCGTTTAACGTGAATTTCCGCTTCTCCCTGTCTCTCGGTCGTCTGTCCTCCGCTCCACAGGCAGCGCGACCGTAAATCAACCGGAAAAACACGGGAAACGGCTCATTAGTTGAAAGCAGCTGAAGGGGGAGGGAAGAGAAGGGCAGGAGAGCCAGGTGAGAAATGAAGAAAAAAAATAGGGCTGGAGCCACCTTCGCCACTCCGGCGTTTGTTTTGTGTGCGAACTGATGTATTCCGAGTACGGAGAGCCGACCAAACAAACAAACAAGATAAAATCAACCCCGTAGATCCTCAACAGACAGCCGCAAACTGCCGGCGCTCAGTCAGAGCATCAGAAACAAATCCACACAAGTTAATTGCAGAGAAGAGTTCCCACTTGACTCGCCGCGGTCACTGGCTGGCGGTTGAACGGTCAACAAATACAGAAATATTTACTTCCTCGATCAGTGTGGAAGCAAGTCTTGCCTCCAAAATAGATTTCTCGTTTTTAAGACAAAAAATAAAAAACGAGGAAATATGTTGTTAATTTTGATAACAACAACTCCCACAGCGGCGGGAACTGTTCACGGTCCTGCTCTGCTTTACCTCAATGGCAACTTTCTCACGCGGTTTCACGCTCACCCAGCTAACCGAAACTATAGGCCAGCCCACAAAACGCCTCCGAACCAATCAAAGTCTTCGCTCCACGTGGGGATAATGATGTAGGTTATGAAACTGGCCAATGGTCTCTCTGCAAAGTTCCTCGATTCTGTTGACCTCGTTGAGCTACGCAGATTATAACCAATCAGCGCGTCGCAAGGAGCTGCCACTTCGGAAGCGCGCAGGGCGGGCAGTGCGGTGGGGAAAAAGGCAAGTCTCAGCTGTCAATCAAAGTAACGTGGGTTCACCAGGAGCAGAGCTGTAAATGTGCGCGTCCACACATACACACACACGCACACATTAACATGCACACGCAGGCACACACACAAACAGAAAAACACAAATATTGTTTTTCTTAGCTGCCGTGAACCTTCCCAGCAAGTGTCATGACAAATAACCCCAAACCTCTCTCTTCCTCTGCTTTCTCTCCCCCTCTATGTAATAATTTTCAGCGTGGGAATTGATTTAGTAGGACTTGAACGCGCTTTATGTTCTGCTTCTCCTAAAAAAAATCTAATTATGCTGCTCATCTGTTGCAGTTTATTGCTATTTTCATACAATCAGTCTACAGAGATAGCTCAGTTTGCCTCATCACGTTTCCTTCGCTGGCCAAGAACAAATCCAAAACTCCTTACTTGTACTGTGATGTCTTTATATCTCTTCAAAAACGTAGCTCGGCATTGTGCAAATGCGATTTTGACCCAAAGAAAGCAGAAAAATGCCAGGGGGATTCCTGATTCGTTGTAATAAAGCTCACAGAATGGTATTTTATTATACCAGCAGTCAAAGCCAGACTGAAGCAGCTGTAAATAAAGACACACTAACAAGTGAGCAGCACACACAAAGAAAAAAAGCAGATAACAAGTCAGAGTAGCTGCTAAAATCATGAATACAAAACTATAAATGATAAAGAGGCTTTTATTGAAAATGTGTGAAGAGATATGACTTGCCACCTTCATCAAAAACAAAGACCATATCTCTTGCATATAAAAGTTTCAGCAATGTTTTTAAAATAAAGATGTCACCATTTATTGCTCTCCTAACCAACAAGCACAAGTTTTAGCTCCATTCCCAATAAAGGCTATTGCTTAAGTTACACTCATTTTTGAGTGTTTTTGTGCCAGCTACCTGATGAAATACTGCATGGCTGAAGTCACCACGTTGTGACTGGCAAGGTGTGTTTGAAGCTGAGTCATAAAGGAGGCTCGCGGGATCTTCTCTACTCCTCTTATCCCATTTACGCACTGCTCACTTCACATTGGATGGCCCCTCAGAGACACACTGGCCCGTGATTGGCTTGGAGACCTCAACCCCCTGACCCACGTGACCTCTGACCTCTATGGCAGCTGATCCAGTCCATATGAGAGACTCCTGACTGTGACCAACAGTGACCTTTTTTTGCAGGTCTCACACATGCACAGACACGCAGGTGCTGTGGAGTGGGTGGTACGGTTACAAAGGCTTGCATGGCAGCTACACATTTGTGTGGGTGCTTAAACGCATTTTGTGTTTTATAAGTGTTGGTTCACATTCGTGTTAACCTTTGCTGCCTGTGACCCACACCCTCACCCCACCCCTGGCCCCTCTAAAATGAACAACCAGGATTTCCTTGAAGTGCAACTCAGCCACACTGTTTGGAATTCACAGGCAAATTTTGTGCTGCATCAACCTAATGGTTGGACCTTTTCATTTAGGCTGTTTATATTAATTTATTCATTTTGGCTGTATGCGACTGGCTTCTGGAGCTACAGTTAATCACAGTTACTGCCTATGAATATATGGTAAATTTCCACTAAAGAAAATTATCCTGAGTGTGTGTAATTTCTGAAATTTACAGCATGTTTTTAGAATCTTGGCTACTTATCTGTTTGCTGCATAATGTTTTGTTTTTTATTGTTTTCCCTTCTTAAACCTCTCTACGGTGCACTGAATTATGCACATTGCTACACTTTTATGGCCCCAGTTCCCCCATCTTCTCTTCTGTTCTTCTCAAATGCTTCAAGGCTTAATGTCATCATTTTTTTTGCCATTAGTGCAGATTCAGTTGTTCAGAATCAAGTGCAGTGTTGGCCTTATTGAGTATACCTGAAACATAATCTAAAATTTAGATCAATAACTTGTCCATACTGTGTGATAAGTTCCTACGAAAAAGAGGTACAATCTCAGTTCTGCAAAGTTGTGATGTGGTGAAAAATGTAAAAAAAAATAAATAAATAAATAATAATAATCTCATAAACACATACTTTATTTACACATCAAATCTTTTTTTTTTTTTAAAAAGTATTGAATTGAATTCGGTGGCAGCAACATGTCTCAAAAGTTGGAGTACTGCCACATTTACACCTGTGTAGTATCCCCTCCTCTTTACCACTCTGTAAGTGTCTGGGAACTGTGGAGACCAGCGGCTGCACCCCTTTAGAGCAATGTCATCCCATTTCCTGGGTCTTCTTTATCATATTTTCCATTTCATGATCTGCCAATTTCTTTTAGTTGTTGGAAGGAGTGGGCCGCAAGCAATCCAGTTCAGCATCTGGACTCTTCTACTACAAAGTCATGCTGTTGTAAAATAGATGGAACATGCAGTTTAGCATTGTCTTGCTGAGGTATGCAAGGTCTTCCAAGAAAAAGATGTCATCCTTTAGGATACGTTGTCTAAAGCCTCTGTATACCTTTCAGCATTGATGCCTTTCCAGATGTGGAAGCTGCCAGTTCCATTCCCTATTATATCGCCATAGCATCAGAGACTTTTGAACTGCAGACTTTTGAACTGAGTGCTGCAAACCAGATGGTCCCTGTCCTCTTTAACCCAGAGGATGCAGCGTCCATGTTTTCCCAAAAGAATTTCAAATTTCGATTCATCTGATCACAAAACAGTTTTCCATTCTCCACTGTCCATTTTAAATGAGCTTTGGCCCAGAGAAGACAGCAGCAGCATTTCAGGATCATGTTCACATATGACTTCTTCAGTGATTTGCATGACAGAATCATCCCTGTTTTTAACGCAATGTTGCCCAAGGGCCCAAAGATCAAGAGCATCCCAACTTTTGTGAAGCATGTTGCTGCCATCAAATTATATTTGAGCTATTATTTTTCATGAAATAGTAAAAATTTAAATATTTGATGTTTTTCATGTTCTTTTGTGGATAAAAAATATGGTTCAGTGCAAATCACTGCATTCTATTTTGATCTACCCTTTACAGAGAATCCCAACCTTTTCAAAACTGGGGTTGTAATCATTAACATTTTTTAGTGCTCTATTAGTTCTACAAACACAGCAAAACAAGAAGAAGCACAAGGCAATATGCTCCTTTTTTCCTTACCTTAACTTACCTCAATGCAAAGATCCTAACAGCCCATCAAATAATAGTTAAGAGGTCACACATCAGTCAAAACTAAACCTTTTTAATACACAACACAACATCTATAGTTAAACTATACATTATATTAATAAAGATCCATGTTTTCTGTTGGTGTCTTTTCTGCACTATAGTGTTTTATTTAACACTATATTTTGAATATGCTAATCATCCAGTATCCCCAAATAAACAGGATGATTAGCATTTTATTATTACTTTATGAGAGATTTGCATTTGAGGTTATAGATACAAGACACCACAAAGTGTTGAGTAATGATGAAAGTGATGAATGAGACAAATTGCTTCTACCTAATGTTAACCACAGGTTACTGGGGAAAAAAGTAAAAATACAGAAAAACACGTCCTGTATAATAGAACGCCCTGCATTTTATGTCAATATGAAATTTAAATGTGAATTAAAATGTGTTTTAGAATAGATGGAATAGAATAGTCCTTTATTGCTGTTGTACATGTAGAATTATAATTTTAGACTTGTAATAATAAACTGTTGTTTTTGAGTCACCAATGCAGCATTTTTTTTCTTAAATTTAAATTATATGGCATCAACTCACAAGAACAGTTTCCTCAAGGTACTCTAATGTAGAAACCTCCATATCGTGCACTTGGCGAAAGTAGGAAGGAAGAACTGCCTTTTAACAGGAAGATGCAACCAGAGAGGGGCGGCTATGTGCTGTGATTGGTTACGGGGTGAAGGAAAATATAAGAAAAATAGAAAGCATAGGGAGATAAGGACACATCACAAACTATGTTAGAAGTAAAACACGGAAAGTGAAAAGAGTAGTGTGGAGAAGAAATGCTCAGTGCAGCAGGGGAAGTCCCCCAGCACCCTACTTGGCTCAATTCGACTCAAATCTACTCTACCCGGTTTCCATCATTTTCCATTACAACTAAGTATCACCTCAATGTGGGTGGGGTCATTATAGAAAGACTGCCAGAAAGTATGTTCACATTATTTGTATACAACACAAACACAGCACAACGAAGCGATGATATACCTGCTGCTCGGTCTATGGCTTTCTGTCAGACTCAGGGTAAAAGAAGAGCACCGAAAAAGAGTGAAGTCGGCGAGACAAAACACTCCAGACCACGGTGTTGGTTTGTGTGTTGCCATTTCCCTCAGTTTCAAAAATCACAGGCTTTATTCTTGTGAAGGAGTTGCTCTCATGACTCATCCAGTGACATCACTTCCTGGCCAATCAATGACATGCAGTCTGTTAACGTCACATTTTTGGTTCAACTCACCTTGCTTGGAAACCCATACGTAATAAAACCCGTTATTACGGGTAGAGTCGAGCTGACCCAAGTATGTACTATTGAAAAAGAGGCATAATAGATAAGTCAGTTGATCTAGCTCTAACTATAAGCTTTACCAAAAATGGTTTAACCTTAACCCCAAAAGTAGATAGGAGGTCTTCTTATGTATATATATTAAATTTATAGTTCTGTTTTAAATCTGCGCCATAACAGCCCCCAGCTATTGTGATTGGCTGCTGTGTGTACCCGCTGTGCGTGTTCAGCTACTTTTTCACTTCAGTTTTTGAATTTATCAGTGCGATGATAACAGTCATCACCTCAATATAAGTACTCAAAGACGTCAGCAAATCTCTAGACTGGGACTGCAGAATCAGATTAAGGGAAGGAAGGCACAAATTAGTGGAAAAACTTAAGGGATACATATGATAAAAATGCAAAACACACAAACTCTTTGCCTTTACTCGTCATTTTGTATTCTATTTGTATTCTATTCATTTTGTATTCTATTCTATTTGTATTCTATCTTGATCTAAGTACATTAATCAAAGAATCTCTAATTCACTCATGAGCGTTGATAAAAATCTAAAGGTCATCAGTGGATCAGTAGCGGATGTTTGAAAGTCTGTATCCCGTGCAGTGAACATAAAAAAGAGGTATCCATACTTGGTAAATCTAGACCTCTATAAATATATTTAAGCAGATCTTCTAAAGCAGGGGTATCAAAATTAAGGTCCAGGGCCAGAATTGGCCTGGCAACAAATAAACAGATAAACAATTAAATGACACAAAAGTTCACGTTTTTCAACTATCTGCTATAGAAATGTCTCTTCTGTTTGTTTGGTTTTTGTTACAGTGATTTCACTGGTACAGCCCACTTGGGCTGAATGTGGTTCTCAATGTAAAAAGAGTTTGACATCCCTGGTATGAAGCGTTCATTTCTACTGCCACATGCCTCAGACATCCTCAGGAAGATTCAAGGGAGCAGGTCCAATGCCCTCAATGATACTTTGTGTTCCACTCCAGTGATTAGACGGCAACAGCGATTAGACGGCGACAGTGAAGATGGCGCATGAGCTCACTGGCCTCATGCTTTCCCTAACAAATGCCCTTCCCTTCATTCACTCCTAAAGTCTCTCCCTCTCTGTGTTCCTGTCATTTGTTTAGAGTGGGCAAGCACACAATTAGCCTCTGCTTTCGATGGGGTACAAGAACCTGCCATACAGGCCTCATTTGGTTTGCAAATGCCCAATTTCTTTCTGATTTTAGTAGCTAAAACAAATGCTTGAGCTTTGTTTATAAAAGAGGAGGGAGAGAGAGTGGGGTAGAGCGAGAGAGTGAGAGGAGCGAGGAGGCAGAAGTGGCTATTTTAACTGTGACCCGGTCATCTTGCCTGTAGAGGAGAGAAGAGGCTCTCCCAGATAATGACTGAACAAGCAGCTTTGTGTGGGATGACAAATGGAGTGATCCCACTCTCATCCCACTTACCACAAGAAGAGCTTTGGCGCAGTGTGTGTGTCTTTGTGTGCGATCTTATATGCAAACATATGTGTTTTGTTGGGCTGTGTGTCATTTGAATGTGTGCATATGCGTACATCGGGTTAGTTTGGTTAGTGTCTTTGTGTGTGTGTGTGTGTGTGTGTGTGTGTGTGTGTGTGTGTGTGTGTGTGTGTGTGTGTGTGTGTGTGTGTGTGTGTGTGTGTGTGTGTCAGGAGAGGGTGTTAAAGAGTGTATTCATGGTCAGGAGGTGGTGT
Organism: Pelmatolapia mariae; assembly: GCF_036321145.2. NCBI lineage: Eukaryota > Metazoa > Chordata > Actinopteri > Cichliformes > Cichlidae > Pelmatolapia > Pelmatolapia mariae. The sequence continues at coordinate 26,171,497 of NC_086237.1, forward strand.
GTGTCAACAGCAGATGATTTGCGTGAGGGTTCTGGCCAAGCTGTCCTACGGAGGCCTTTTGTTTTGTTTTGACTCTTCTGTTTTTAATAGACAACCAAGGGCATAATTTGAATACCACCGACCCCGCCTGTGTGCCACTTTCTCTGTATTCTGGCTGTGGAAGTTCTAGGCACCGGTCAGCTCCTTCTCTGGAAAAACGCAACTCCCTTTGTGCCAAATCCAGTCATCCTGTGCACACTTCGGGATGAGGTTCTGCATAAAGAAGAGCAAAGGATATAATACTGTAAAACAGGTAGGAGGCCAAAGTCTTTGGGCAGATGTCTGAATCTGTTCACTGGTTCAATATTTGTCAGGATCAACTGAAAGATCAAAACCATCTCTAATCTGTAGAGTCAACATAAACTGCTGCCAGTGAAGAGCCATGACGCTAACATACAGAAATGTATTTGCTTTGCTTGCTTCACTGTACCCTTTCAAAACTTCACTCTTGATGCCTTTTCAGTTAACACAACCCTTGTTTTGTCATTTTCCATTATTCTTCAAGAGCAAATATAAAATCTTTTACATATTTATCAGATTCCACCTTCCCAATCAAAAACATGCTTTTTTTATTGTGACTCTGGAAGTCTGTTTTGGCATCCGCCTAGATCACTTGTATCACCCTCTTGCTCAAGTTAAATCTCAGTCTAAGGAGTGCCCATAAACAAACAAGATTTTGAGATGTAGCAACTAGTTTGGAAGCCAGTTGTGATCCAATATGCAACTTACGCAAGTGTGATGTGGAAAGCTGAAACCACAGGTACACATACACTGACAATGGACGTTTGAGCGAGAGGTATCTTGTATCTACAAAGCTACAGTTTGTGAATTGATTTCATTAGTTTTAATTAATCATTTCAATCATTTTCACTAGTACATGCCCATGCTGCTGTATTATTTGGTGTGTTTAAGGTGTTGGCAAGCTGACGTGTTTAACCACACTGGGAAAAGTAAAAAAAAAAAAAAAAAAAAATCAGGAGTGGTAGATGGTTTTTTAAATAAACAGAAGAAAAGTATGCAATTCACTGTGTTTACAGTGCTTAACGAATTTATTACACCATCACCCAATACACCCAATGTAAGGTTTATGCAGCATCTTACCTAAATTAACAGTACTGGTAATTACCCAAATCATTATTTGTGTTTCTGTAATATTAATCCACAAGTATGTACAAGCTCTTTAATCAAAATCACAGGTTTAATACTAAAATGTGATTATTGCTGTTATCCATGAATGTTCAAATGTAATATTTTACAAAAAGGCAGAAAAAAACAGCAACGCACGTTATTACAGCTTAAATTAATATGCCAAATTACAGTTATTTACTTGGATCCTGATCAGAAAAATTGTTATGGTAGACTAATTTCCAGTGTGTTGCCTCAAATTTGTGTATAAAAATGTGAATTCAGTTTCTTATTTCAGAATCAGAATACTTTGTTAGTCCCAGAGGAAATTATGTGATCACAGTTGCTCCGAGACAGTGAGAACAATAATAAACAAGTTAATGTACTAAAATTAAATAATACAATATATTACAAAATTCCATATAGCTTAATAATACAAATAGTTTTATTATAAAAGTATCCTGATATGTTACACAAAATTATAATATTAATAAAGTTGTATAATAAATAGCAATATTTAATAATAATTTTTAGTTTTAAATAAGTTTTTGAGAGCTTAATAAAATATTTGTGTTTTCTTGTTTTTATGACAGGTGGTTTAATAAATTTGTTTAGCACTAATATATATATACAGGTCCAGGTCAACATATAACTTCATTCATCAGACACTGTCCACCCCTGTAAAGTGTAAAGGGAAAAAAATTGGTATCCTGAATTTGTATTGGTATTTATTTATTTTTCAGTGGCCATGTACAAAAATTAGTCTCCTAAGCGACTCACTGAACCAGATTTAGCTATTTGCTAATTTCCATCTGCAGTCTCTGGGTGGGTCAAACTGTAATAAAAATACACAAAAACACATCATCAAGGAACAAATGATACTAATATACAACCTACTCACAGTTCCCACATGATAACCCAAAGCTCAGCTCAGGTGGTAGATCAGGTCACCTACTAAATGGAAGGTTTGTGGGTTGATCCCGTCTACTCAAGTTGCTCTCTGATGCAGCCACTGGAGTATGAATGTGTGTGAATCATACTGAAATATCAAAGACACCTAAATGGCCCTCTTAAATCTTCATATTTAAAAGAAACAAAAGAACTACAAACTCTCAGTTTTTGACAGATTCTCAAAATCCACCTTTTGATATCACACGAGACAGACTAGAAATGTATTCCAGATTTCAAGCATTCAGGAAGCTAATAGTTTTAAAAGAAAAGGCAGGTTGGGAGAAAGCAGAGCATCTCAAAGCTCTGGAATAAATATATTCTTAGCAGCTGAATAAAGCTTTTCAGAAGTGGGAGTGCAACATTATTTTTAAAAAACTGTTAACAATATAGTTAATGTAAGAAAAAATATAATTCCCTTCAAGTACATTCTGTTTCTTTCATGAGTAAATTGTGAATTTGTCCAAAGGTAATATTGTGTGTTTCTTGTCATTTTGAAACTTTTAAAACTAAGTTTAGGTTTGCCTTAATGTTTAACTTCACCAATGTTGCTTATTGTGATCATTTCATTTAGGAAAAGAGGATTTAGTACAACAACAAGTTGTTTATATCCCTGCTGTTATTTCCACAGTTTTTCCATTTTCTGTAAATAGTCTGTTGTTTGGGGTTTTTTAAAGCACAAATCATTTTAGATTCTAAATCATTTTAAATGCACTTTTTCTACATTTAAAAAAAACATCCTACTCAGTTGCACATTTCTTTCAATGTGAGTATGCTGTTTTTAATAACCGTACAGTATTTTTTTTTCTTTTTTTCTTATGTTTGCCCTGTACAGTTTGATATTCTCTACTTTTGTGTGAATCTGCATGTTCCATCTTCCTGTCACTTTGCTGCTGGAACACCTGCATTTTCCCAATGAGGGACAATAAAGGACAATTCTATTCTATTCTATTAACTTCACCAATGTTGATTATATTGTGACCATTTCATTTAGGAATAGAGAATTTCAGTGATGGTATATTGAGGTGCTTTGTGGTTGAAAAACACGTATAAAATATTTTTTTTAATGGATGGAAATATCAAAAATTAATATATTCAGTATTTGTTAAATTAGATCATACTGCCTGGAAATGAAATTTATATGATGCTTTTATAAGGTGTTATTGGTGTCTAACTGCTGAAATGGGTTATTTTAGCCTGTTGCTTGGTTGCTAGACAACATAATTATGTCATAATATCTGATAACAACCTTCAGGCGCCTCAGATATACCTGAGAACCAAATCTGGTTTCTCAACTTCTGATTGTGTAGGATTAGTTTGCCGACAAGGAAACACAAAGACAGACGGATAGAGCTTCCTTATGTTATAGTGAGATATTTTGATATGCAACAGATTTCTTTCTTTCTTTCTTTCTTTCTTTTTTTTTTTGAAAAAAGACTGGCTCTTAAGTGCTTCAGTCATGTCCATCTCAGAGGACAGCCTCAAGCAGGACCAGATCACACTGGAGAGGTTTTGTTTTTCATCAAGCTTGGAAAAAATTGCAGTATCTCTCCAGGAGACTTAGATACAGCAATAGGGAAATGTGGGTAGCTCTGATTAGGCTCCTGACCTGATTGACAAAGACCTGGATAAGCATTAAATACTGGATTGATGGATGTCTTGTGCTAATACTTCACCGCGAGCATCACCTCATCCTTCCTTGCCATTTACACTTGATACATGGCACAGAGTGAACTGTTGTGTGCGCACTGAAATCTGAGTAGCAGTGAACACACTACTGCAGTCTTGTCTTATTTTACTGCTATGCCTACAGGAATGAGCATCTTCAACTGAACCTCCACCCATGCCTTTGGTAAATCACTCATTTGCAGTTTCCCATCTTCTCCAGTCGCTCTGGTGTCGTGCTGTCATTCAGAGAGTGATTCTCTTTTCACAGACTTTTGTTTTTTAATGCTGGATCAGCGCTATCAGTTTATTCGTGTTAACACTGTGTATACATTCTTACAGACACATGGCTGAAATCAGAGAAGGGGAAAGTCCTATGTAAATATGGAATGCAAATATGTAAATTGTATTGAAAGCAGCCTGAGTGTGGTTCTGTTTATTCAGACTATACGTTCGTGTTTCATCTTTATATAGGTCAGAATCCCTGGCTGCAATGTTTTCATTGTATTTTACTGATGTATAGAGTAAGCACTTTTTCTTTATATATCATCTATGCACTTAACCAACAAAATAGACTGTAAAATTGGACTAATTCATTAACAGTTTATGTGTTCAGATCATAAAAATCTGATTAATTGATTAACATGTAATCTGAAATGACATTTTATGTACAGTGACTAAAGCAGCATGAAGCGTGCACAGACAAGATCATAATTTCTTTAAATTTAAATCACGTTAAAGTGAAATAATCAATTATACATGGCTGATCTACTTTTCAAAAGTCTTTATGAATCATGTGGAGATTTTTTTTTTTTTATTCCAGGTTGAATGTAAGACTTCCCATTTCACTATTCAGGAGTCCTTTTTACTTAAAGGGCGTCACAGATTCAGACTGAACCTGTGAAACAGGTTTTTGGCATTTCTTGAAGTTGCAGTATTGTGTTCATTCCCAGTACGCTGAGATCGTGTATAATTTATGACGGCGCATTAAACAGCCAAGCACCAGGCTGCCTATCATGTAAACAGATCAGGATTTTACAGCCCTCTTGCCGGCTGTTTAAACAGACGAAAGGAAAAGGAGGGAAATTAAAATCCAAATGGAAAACATGTGTGGCAGCGCACGTGCGTGTGTGTGTGTGTGTGTGTGGAGGGTTCACAGCGAGATAATGTGGAAGTGACGCAGCGTGAGGCAAAAATCCACATGTTAAAAATTTTCAAACACACACATATACTCACACATGGACACACACACGCATTAACCAAAGTGCCACAAAACCTCCAGTTTTATCAAGTGCAGCTGTGAGCAGAGTCATATCAAAGGCAGCATGTGGAGCAGGGCTGTGGTGCTGCAGAGAAGATCAGGTCCAGATGGGTTTAGTCTGTCAGACAGATCTGCTCACCTCTGCCATCATATCCGACTTTGTTACGTTACTGTATATATTGCTCCAGCCGCCAGACTGATCGTTTCTCCTCTGCTCTGGCCCTTTGTTTTATTTTATGGCTTTCCTGTTTTAGCGAACCCAAATAGGCACCACAGGGGTGACATGCAACAAAAGAGATGAACCGGTTCAGGCTCGTAGCGTGCGTGTGGGTTGTGTAACTTGGCTTCGAGCCACCAGGACGTCCGTCTGTGTTTCTGATCACAAAGATAGCCAACCAAACCAGAACTGCATATTGTCAGTGGGGAGAATAAAGAGTCTCTAACTGTGCGGATCGTGTGGATGTGTTTTTTTAAGAGGTTACTTTGTGTGTCCTAACATGTGTAGTTGCAGTCAAAGGCATGATCTACAGCAGATGGGTTAGTAAAAGACACACACATCCACACATGCAAGTTCAAAGAGTGGGTAAGACTTATGCCATATATATGCCACAGACTGGAAAAAAAAAACAGCTAATCATACTCAATGCTGAAAATGAATTCTAAAGAAGACATCATATAATATATTATACAGCAATTAGCACAGACCACATCTGGTCACAGTGGTAGGAGATTATACTACTGTCAGAATAACTAACACTGTCGTGGACAAACGTGTGTGCTTTAGCAACAAAGCTGTAATTAAGGATGCTGTGAACTTTCTTGTATGTTTCTTGTATGTGATCATCACACTGGTTTTATCATCCAGCTACATTTTCCCTCATTCCTTCCCGTGTGGTATAAAACAGCACACGTGGCTGCAAGAGGTTGCGTGCTGACATATTGTATATGACGACACTTTGAGTTATCATCCTCAAGTTAGTCTCCGTACACAATGCCTTACCTCTCCCTGGAAGTCTCCTTTGAAACAGCTGCACTTGGATCGCATTCAGTGTGTCACAAAGGTGACCCTTCAATTTAAATTTCATCGCAGAAGAAGGAAGAAAGCCGGCCTACTCGGGGAATATGGCAACCGTGGCATAATTGTCTACACCTCATCAAGTTAGACAGAGATGTGAGACAAATGCATGCAGCTCTGTAAATACTGAAATAAGCATGCTTAAAGTCACACTCTTGACCTGATACCCTGCCAGTGGGCTTCAACAGTGTGGACTTCTCCACTGAAAACTGTTATTTGACTCACAGCCTGCTCTCCTAATCAGTGATACTCCTTGATGTGAAGGTTGGATCAGTTTGGATGAGAACATGATGTTTGCTCCATGATAAAATCACACACATCCATACGTTTATTATCAGAGCTAAACTTCAAGGTTGCATCAGTAGCTGCACTGGAAACCATCCAGACGTACACAAGAACTTTGAAGAGAAAAATTCACATCGGGCGTCTTTTGTGCATGCAACATTTTCACCACACAACCTTCAGTTTAAGCCATAAACTTTGTCATGCATATTTACAAAATTTACTGTTTGCATGGGGGGGTTTTGGTTCAGAAAACATCTGAATTTTGTAGAATTCATTTTCACTTGCATTTTGTCTTATTGTGCACCAGAATGATGGCTTTTGTCGTGCTGCAATACAGAATAAAGAAAGGCTGAGAGAAAATTCTCCAGAAACCAGCTAAACAAGTAAAAAAGAAAAGGAAAGAAAAGCACAGTATGGCTTATTTTCTTGCTTTTATTATTCACTGGGCTAAATAGACCAAAGTCAGGAGAAACCTGGAATGAAGCTGATCAAGAGAAGAGACAACTGCTCTTTGTATTCCAAGTTCTACATTTTTCCATATACATATCAGTAAAATCTACTTACATCCTCTTCACCTAACATGCCCTATTGCTGCGGGAGGTTTTGTTTTGTTTTTCTTGCTCATCATGTGGGATAACTATTCGTCCTCTGTAGCTCAGAAATAAGTCAGTCGAGGCTTACAAATCCCCCAAGGAATAGCCCATAATTAAAACTTGTATTAAATACTGACAATAAAGTGCTCCACCATGTTGTGTAAGAGCTCGAGGACATGAGCTCAAAATCCAAGGCTCCCACTTTTGTCTTGAAGTCCTATCTGACTGCTTTGTAGGGTTTTTGCACGTCCATGTTCACATAATGGTATTCCGCATAGCATCTCATGATTTTACAGCAAGCTAGAAATGTTCAAAGTCTAACGCTGAGAGTCAAACTTTATACCACTAGGGTATTTTGATCTGTCTTTTTGATCTGCGCGTTTGATCTGGCTATTCTTTTTGAAGCACTCTCCTTTTAGTTTTCCTCTTCACTTTAACAAGGATAAAACAGAAAGCAGAATTGTAGATGCCAAGTCGCTCAGGCACCAAAAAAAAATTTCTTTTTTGTTGAGCGTGGAATGAAAGACGAAGTTGATCTACTTCTGCAGCCTCTAAACTGGAGACAATATTGCCAGTTTATATGCATTCTTTTTGTTGTTATTGTTATTGTAGGGTGTGTGGGTGTGCATGTTGCCCTGCAAGTACACTCGAACATACTGTATTGAATTTATAATCTCTGTGGCTGCTCAGAGCTTCCACCACATTTGTTTGTTTTTGTTCACGCACGGCCGCGTATCTGTAGGTGTGGGTCAGGAAGTAGGTGCCAAGGAGTGGATTCAAGGTCAACAGGTGTGTGTTTTCTTACCAAGCACTATCAAACAATTATGCGTGCATGTGTGCGCTATTCATGGCTGGCCCTTTGTGTGAAAAAGGAACAAAGATGCCTCTCTTGATACACCAACACCCAGTTTGTTTAACAGCCATGCAAACAGGCTTTTGGGAAATACCCACCATGAGTGATAATCAAAGGCTTGTTATGGTCATGGGAATGCAAATAACAGTGTGTGTGTGTGTGTGCGTTTGCATGTGTATCACTGTGCTTTATGTGTATGGCAAAGTCATGTGCAGTTTTAGAACACACACATTTCACAAGATAGCTTGACGTTAAAATCTCCTTGTTTAAATAATTTGCACAAAATTTGTGTGACAATGATCTCATTGTAGAAAGAGATGCAAATAGAAGAGTGTTTGTGTGTGTGTGTGCGTTTGTGCATGTGTGTGTGTGTGTGTGCACACTCTCCTTGGCTGTCATGAGCACGCTCTTCTCAGCTGTTGCACTAATCCAAGAGACAGGCTTAGACACTGAGACTCTTGCGACCCTTTAAGTAAGCACTAATACCGTTAAACCACAACTGAGCTCTTACACACACTCTGAGAGAGCAGATAAAGATAGATGCCATGTGTGAGCTCTACCCCCCCCCCCCCCCACACACACACACACACACACACACGCGCACACACACACAGTAACATAAAAAAACACATATATTGCTTACTGTATGAACCTCTAATCATCCACTTCCATTTATAGCCATGCCTCTGAATTGTTCAGTGGCGATTTTGAAAATTTGAACAATCAGGTGGGCCAAAAAGAACAAAGATGGGGTTTTAGATCTCGATCGTCTAGCCTGCTTTTGTGACCCTGGGCAGGATAAGGATTACATCAGAGCCACTGGATCTAGATTTTTACACAACAAAATGATTATAAAGCACTAAATATACATTACAAAATATTATGACATGGTCAGACGGAGAAAAACCACAGTTAAAGTATCAATAATTGAACTGACATGTGGTAACATTAATGTTAGATGATTATAGTGAACGCAATACAATCCACCAACTCTAAATACAGTTATAGTCTAGTATTGATAGAATCACATGTTATCTCTCCAAAAACCACAAGGAGCTTAATTTATTATAGCTTTACTGTAAAAAAAAATAAAAAAGACAAAATGTAAACTGTAAGTACAGGTGAGTGTTTATTTCATAAGAATGGTGTGAGCCAGTAAAAGAGATTAAAAGTGGGAGGGCCGGCAAAAATAAAGATACAGAGATCCAGCGATAGAGGAACGGAGAGTCTGACAGAGGAAAGGAGAGGTTAAGAAGCTTTAAGTAACTGAGTTATTCAACACTAATGTTAAAGAGGCTTATGATTCCAGCATCACTCCCAGCTACACACACACACAACCACAAACACTGTCTGTCATCATCTGACTGTTCCCTTGTAGGCCTGACCGTGTGTGTGTGTGTGTGTGTTACAGCCCAGCTTTTGCATAATAGGATCACTGTGAATCCGTCTGAACTAAGAACTGGCCCCTGGATTTAGATTCATGAGTCTATCTGGCAAGGGAAGGCACAAACGCACACACAATGGCAATCATAAACTTGTGTATTTACATATAAAACTACAGATTTTCAAAATCATACTATTTTCATATCTAATGACAAGCTACTGATGCTTAACTGTGTACACACACGTGTGCCACTCATGTCAGAAACAAAGATAATGTTAATCTGTTTGTTGGTATTTAGTTTCAGTTGGATAATGTTAATTGCATGATAGACAAGAAATAAGAGATACAGAACCATGAATACTGCAGATATACACTAGTACATTTCAGTCCATCACGCTGACAGGCGGTGTGTGTGTGTGTGTGTGTGTGTGTGTGTGTGTGTGTGTGTGTGTGTGTGTGTGTGTAAAGGGTATATATCATAATATTGTTCTGTGGATGATATTGCCATTAAATAAAAGTAATACAATGCTTTTATAAGCAGCAAATGCTAAAATTGACCATTTTAGGTCATTAAATTGTAATAATATCTGATACTGAAAAGAATCTTCAGGGGCCTAAGAAGGTTTGATTGCTGAACTCATGATTACGTAGAGGCAGTTGGCGGGAAACAGACAGAGATTTGGCCTGTTACAATAAAATGACCATTAGCCTACAAACTCCCTCGTCACCTGAGCACTTTATGTTGTTTTTCCAGCAGTAGTCAAAAAAAATATGGGTAAAAAAATACAAGAAATCAACAGCAGAAATACAACTGCCATAACAACACCAAAGGACATGGTCCATTACTAAAAAAAATATAAAACTGTTGTTCTGATGAACGCACATTATTCCCGTGGCATTCCAGGGCTTATAGGATGAGGTCATGCTTAGCGGTAAAGCAGCAGTCTCAGCTATCCATTTAGTCTCAGTGGCAGCTGTTTGACCTTTTATGAACCTTGCTAACAACTTTACAGCCTTACAGATCAATGCAAAATCTATTAGAAGAGATTAGCATTAAGGCAGAGCATAATGGCTAGCCCAGTATCTACTGGGATCTCAGGTGTAAATACAGACTAGTGCTAATGCTGCTATTGGCACTGGACCAGCCACAGCCAGTGATGAAAGCCATTATAAAACTACGGTAGCTTCAAAAAGGTCAGAACTTGCTGGCCAATTAGAAGAGTCTAATAAGGCCACATTACCAAATCAGAGTGAGAGGAGGTGAGAGGAGTGAAACGGACTGGAAAGTAAACATGACATGTGGGTCGAAGGTGACACGCAAAGGGAAACACTTACAGTACAGCGCAAAAGTCTTGTTTAATCCCTGATTTCCGTGTCTTTCGCTCACAAAAAGAGAGAATTAGAGATTTATTAAAACATGCGCAAACATACACGAAACAGAGTATGCAATGGATTTGTACACTTCAAACAAGTTTGAAAGTCTTGAACCACACAACCTGAATTCTCTCAGACAAGCTTTCTTGTAACTTCTTAAAGTAGTCTTCAGGAATAGTTGTTCAGGTTCCCTTTTGCCTTTTATTCCATTTTTTGTGAAGATGATCGCACACTGCTTTAACAATGTTGAGGTTCGGGCTCTGGGGAGGCCAATCCATGACTGAGTTTTCCTATTCGGGGATTCTTTTGCTGCCGTGTCAAGTGTGTTTGGGAGCATTGTCATGCTGAAAAATGAACTTAATGCCAATCAGACCTTTTCCAGATGTTGCTTTCCAGATTAAAATCTGAATTCATCCCTTCATCAGACCTGTTTCCGTTAATTTTCACTTCATTTACTGTGTAATTTTGCATACCTCAGTCTTTTCTCCCTGTTTTCTTTCCATAAGAATGGCTTCTCGACAGGCCCCTTTCAATTGAGACTATTTCTGATGAGGATTCGGTGAATAGTAGGGGGACGAGCTGAAGATGTATCTCTCAGGTCCTGTGTCAGCTCTTCCTTGGATATTTTCTTTCCTATTGCCTAATGACATCCCTTTCAGATACTGTCAGCTCCTCTAGATAGTTTGTTAAGCCTGACGCTTTTTCTTTCGTCCTCCACTTGTCAATGTCCTCCAAAATTTTAAGGACACACTGCACAAAAATGCCAAGATATGCAAAGTTTTCAGTTAATAGTTGTTTGGGAATCACCTTATTAGTGCAAATGTACTATTTTATGCCTGTCACGCTGCATTATCTTGGGCATTTTTCTTGAACTAAAGAAATGGGAATGAATAATGTGCTTCTGTGACAGGCTGGTGGTAAGAAAGTGCCTAAAGGTACAATTTAAAATTGATTCTTTGCTATGTTGTTTGTTATGTGTAGCCCCAAATCTGGTTCATCCCTTTTTATGCTTGAATGATTCATAGGTCAGTGTTAAGTTGCTTCCTCTGAAAATGTTCAAGTAGAAGGAATGAACTGAAAATGAGTGAAAAAGCAGCAAATGACTGAAAAAAAAACCCATACCATACCATATGAAACACCATCAGAAAACTACTCAAGCTCACTTTTTACACAAAAAATAAAGAAATGAGGGGTGGCTCAATACTGTTGCACAGTACTGTATGCATGTAAGAAAGTAAAAATAATTTTGATCTATGACTCTAGTCCTTCCTGCTTAAATGGGATATTGACCTATTATGCAGTAAAGCTTAAAAGCAGGAGCTGAATTAGCAGTATGCCTTTAATGTGGATGAACAGGAGATAGACCGGAGGGATGAGATGAGAGGAGGAAAGAAGATGAAGGAGAGACTTCAGCAGCTGTGTGGTTTTGAATGGAAAACCGCAGCCCTGCCTTTTTTTAACCAGTTAACTGACAGCACTTTTATATTTACAGTAAACACCGCAGGGACATCTTGAAAAGGAAAAGAAGGTTTTCTTACAAGTTTGCACAACCCAAACACACCCTGGGAGGAATTGGCAAATTAATCAGAGTCCATCACATGAGGCCTCATAAACAACTCTTGGTGCCATTAAATTTCAGCCTGGATACGCTAATAGGAATGGCAATGTAGGTCCAATAAAAAAAGAGGGGGAAAACAGAAGAACAGAAAAGAAAATTATGACGATATAAGGGTGGGTTACTATTCTCAGAAGAAAAAAAAATCAACAACTCAGAATTACCAAGATCAAAGATAAAAGTAAATTTACTTTTTTAAAAAAAAGACAATTCTTTGAGACTGAGAAAAAAAATCACTAAATAAGAATTATTGTTGAGGTTATGAGGTCACAAATTTATGACTAACTGTAATCGCACAGCAATAAATAAATGGAGGTTACTTTGATAAGGAGAAAAGACACACGCACAGATAAAGTGCTGGTCTTATGGCTTCTTACTTGGTAAAGAACCCTTTGTGAAAGTCAGCGTATGTTTTTCTACTTTATAATTCAATATTTTAACTTTATATTTGGCCACAGCATCAGTTTCTAATTAAAAGCCCCCAAACTGTATGTTTATAGTTCTGCTTGACCATACCCGCTCTAACCTTCTATTCTTCCACTTTCTTTGACTTCACATTTAGCTACGAATGCCATCCGGTCTTTAAGTCTGACGTTATTAGCCATATCTGGGCCCAAACTCCGCTGCAGGTCCCAAAGTCAAACGATCACTGTGGCGTCACTGAGAGTTGAAAAACTGTTTAAATTCTTTCATCTGTAATAAAATGATCAGTGTGGCTGCTCTACCAGGTGTAACAATTAAATTTAACATCCAGGCATCCATGAAAATGGAATTTATTACATTTAACGGAGTTAGAAGTTAGCAGGGAGTTAGCTCGCTAGTTTCAATCTAAATATAATATACCATGTTCTGACTGAGGGATTTCTGAAACAAATTAAGACGTACAGCTCTGCTATCACTTCCAACATAAATGAAGACAGGAAAGTAAACAGCAGCGGCTAAAAGGTTTGTAGGGTTACTGAAGTTTGGCTAGTATATAACGATGTGCTACGTGATCGCTAGCGAAACAGCTATGTTAGCATAATATAAACAGTGAAGCTGGAGGATGAACGCTAACTTTTTTCCACTCGATAAAAGTTAACGTGAGGATTCTCGATGGTCAGGGACAAATGCAATTGCATAGCAGGATGCTGTAAACAGATCAAACTTCAGTCAAGAGAACAACTGAGATAATCCATCCACAATACGAGGTTAGTCATTAATATACTGCTGCATGGGCTGGGCTGTAGTTACATGTAAGGTTTTAAAAACTAAGCTTTAAAATGAATAGCGGTAATAAAAACCGAGAGAGGCCGACAGTGATCACTGACTGTTTTTAGGGGCTTTGTGAGATTAAATAGAACAAGAGACAAAGCATTAAAACATGTTAAAAACACAACAGCCTTTTTAAACGCAGGGTAGTTTGGGCCCGGAAGCAGGATTCATCACGTCATCACTTAAGGACCGGATTGCAGCACCCTGAGGAGCTCCATCACGTCTCTGACTTGCTTTTACTGGGACAGTCAGGTACAAATAGTGTTTGCCCACTTCATTCATGTTAGTTATGGGTATGAAATTAAAATACTATCACAACATGTCATAATACCAGATAAACATATGAAATATTAGCGCACCATCAGCATATAGAAAACAACCTAGTTTGAAGAGTTGCATGAAGATATTTATTTGTCAGAAGAATTAGTCCTCAACAAATCCATCTAGAGTCATACACATCACTCATATGGAATTTCCGTAAAACGTATGAATTTTCCTCACGTGCACATACATTGTGTTAGATGGACCCATCCAGTCACGGTGTGTGCAAGAGTGAACCAGTGTTGTCTGCCGCTGTAGGTGCTCCACGTGGAAATCCTTTCTCTCAGAGTGGACTGTTCAGCAACACGAGCAAGATGAAAGAGCACTTCAAAGTTTGTGCACGAGTCGACGAGACATGAGTAGCAACATGTTGTGTGTGATGTCTGGACTACTTTGTTGTTGGTTTTTTAACACCACGCGATTGAAATATTATCACACATTCAGAGAGAAAGTGCAAGTGCAAAACTACAAGTGCAAACCCTAAATGCAGGCTTAAAATCAGTCCAAAGTGTCACTCATGTAGTTATCTATATATTTTGTTTACATGAGCACAAAAACATTATTTTAATTAATATTGACCCTTAACACATGTGTGATATTGACGTTGTATTTGCTGAGAAAGGACATGGTAAGAAAACAGAAATAAAGTGAACTGCATCAGGCAGCTCAGGATTGCAGCTCTCTTCTGTCAGGTATTAGGCCATGTTGCAGTAAATAGGTTAGGATGAGTGAGATCAGTAAGTATCCGAGCAAATAAAAGGTGTACTACTGTATGCAACTTCATCTTTTTAACAAATACTTATCTGTCTTTTTTCTTCTGGATAGGCAGGCTGGACCGCATGCCCCTCAAAATGTCTGTGCATGGCTATGAGGAGATGGCTCTAGTGTACCAGATAGCTGCAAAGACATTCCTGGCTATACCAACTGTCCTTACTAACCTGTCTCTGTGACCTTAACTTTAACTAGTGCCATCTGTGGTGTGATTAAGTTCATTCAACCCTGCAAAAATATGCTGAATGCCGGCTGGCTACATATCACTCCTGTACTCTCTTCAACCGTATTTCCATCTTCCACCTCTGTCCCTCTCAATAATGACTAAAAACGCACCAAAAAGGCAACTGAGCAAGTCTTCCACAAAGCACAGGTTTTTTGTGTCTCCACATGTCAAAGTGTTCTTGGCCAAGGCATTTTTGTGCCTGATGGTGAGGCCATCAACCTGCATGGTGCTGTCACTGCCATTAGAGTGTCAGTTTGAGTATGTGAACAAGTGAATAGGTGTGGGGCAAAGCATATACAGCCACTTACCATTTTTTGGCTGAACTGTTGTGCCAAGATTCAAGACCCTCTCAGGGTACATTTGTCGTGTAGCTCCATCATCAGGTAGTTGGTGTTTTCACTTTGTGCATGTTGGCTTGACTAACAAGCACTTAGTTTGCACAGCCTGTGCTGAGCTTCTATAGCATGGCTGTAGGCCATTAGTCTTGTTATTATTGCAAAGCTGAAATCTTGATTTTAAAAAAAGAACATGGAAAAAAATTTAATGAAACAACATTTCATGTCAAATCCAGATGACCTGTCATTAAACTGAGCCTCAGTCCTGAAACCTACTAGGCTGCTTAAAGTTATTCACATTTTTTAAGGTAAACATCAAAGATGTGCTGAATGCTAGCTACAAGTTATTTTGGTCATGTGTGACACATAGCAGTAAAGCAAAGTTGGAATGGTAACTAATGCAGCAAATCACCAATGAATCATTTGATTCCATGCTAACCGGCATACACAATGCATGTGCTAAGACTAATCTAGCTAATGAATTATCAACAGGAGCTACAGTGTAAATTTGCCTTCATTTAACGAGCCGTCAGTCACAGCAAACCCATCAGCAGATACCGTCAAAACTGGAGCAGGTGGGCTAGTAAAAAGTGAAGGGGGCGTGTTTGAGTCCAGTGGGTGTGTGGGCAGGAGTGTGACCCAGCGACTCCACCGAAAGTCACTACTGCGCAGAGTCTGGGTCCAAAATTGCAACATGGCAGCTCCCACAAACAGGAAATTTTGGCTTCATTTTTGCACACTGGGAGGAAATGCGGCCAGGTCGTCCATGTCTTCTACAGTCATTGATTTTTTTTTGTTTTTAAATTTATGTAATGTACATGTGTGCAAGCAAAGGTGGCTTCGCTTAAATGTGTTGGAGCTGATGTTTACGAGTGATTTGACCCTCGGAAGATATCATCATACGTTAAAAAAAGAAAGATTGGTGCATAATGTGGCAGTTTTAGCTAGATTTAAAGTTCAAAGTATTTATTTACTGAAGTCAGAGGTAAGGTAAGGAAGGAAGTCAGTGTCTTTAGTTGGTGGAGAGCACATTGACTTGCTTTTGAACTGCCAGTATTATTAATTATTATAAAATTGTCATTATAAGACTACCACGCAAAGAAATACAAGAATTCCCCCTTTGGACGACAGCTGTGAAGTCTGTGACACAGCCCGGTTACTCATCTTTAGACAAGGAATAACAAAAATGTCTGGGGTCCAAGGGGGCTGGCAGCAATGCACTCAGTGAAAGGGATTGTGACAGAGAGTGATTTGTTCATGGAAATAACTGCATGCTTCCAAAGTCTTGGCACGTTTTTATTACCTAACTGTAACATCTATTCTTTCCAGTGCAGTTTATAAAAAGATTAAAACAATATTGAGCAAAATTGGGTTCAGCTTATTGGTGCAGACCGCCACAAAAGTTCTAGTGTCTCATGCAGCCCCTTGGGAAAATTAGAATAGAATAGAATAGAATAATCCTTTAATTGTCCCACAAGGGGAAATTTGGTTGTAACAGCAGCCAGAAAGACACATATACAACAAACAGTACACAGGACACAGAACAGAAACATACACAATTTTTCTTACATATTTACATTAAGGACAATGGTTACTATAAACAGAGTACTGTACAGTTATTAAATTAAATATAAATAACTACAGATAAGAGGCAAACCAGGTTGTAGTGCGAATTGGTTGATTAAATTATTGCAGTTACAGCGCTGATGTAAACATCTATGATGGTTGGGAGCAGTTCTGGTTGTACAGTCTGACAGCTGCAGGGAGGAAGGACCTGTGGAAACGCTCCTTCATGCATCTAGGATGCAGCAGTCTGTCACTGAAGGAGCTCTGCAGTTCAGCAACATTTACATGCATGGGGTGGGAGACTCTGTCCATCAGAGATGTTATTTTGGCCAGAGTCCTTCTGTCTCCCACCACCTGCACTGGGACCAGGGTGCATCCCAGAACAGAGCTGGCCTGAGTTTATCCAGCCTCTTCCTCTCAGCTGCCGATAAACTGCTGCTCCAACATACCACACTGTAAAAAATGACAGATGCCACCACAGAGTCATAGAAGGTCTTTAAAAGCGCTCCTTGTACTCCAAATGACCTCAGCTGCCTCAGCAGGTAGAGTCTGCTCTGACCCTTCCTGTAAAGAGCATCAGTGTTGTGGCTCCAGTCTAGTTTATTATTCAGGTGAACACCCAGGTACCTATAAGAGTCCACTATCTCAATGTCCACTCCCTGGATGTTCACCGGTGTCAGTGTGGTGGGTCTGCGTCTCCGGAAATCCACCACCAACTCCTTGGTTTTCCCGGCGTTGATCAGCAGGTGGTTGTGCTGACACCAGTCTACAAAGTCCAGAGTCCACTGTCTGTACTCTGAGTCGTCCTCACCTGTGATGAGGCCGACTGTGGCAGAGTCGTCAGAGAACTTCTGTAGGTGGCAGCGTGGGGAGTTGATGGAGAAGTCTGCAGTGTAGAGGGTGAAGAGGAACAGTGCCAGCACAGTTCCCTGTGGGGCCCCCGTACTGCAGACCAGTGTATCAGAGACACAGCCCTGTGACCTCACATACTGTGGACGTTCTGTGAGGTAGTCCAGTATCCACTGGGACGTGTGGTGGTCCACTCCCGATAGCTCCAGCTTGTCTCTCAGAAGTCGTGGCTGGATGGTGTTAAAAGCACTGGAGAAATCAAAGAACATGATCCTCACAGTGCTTCCAGGCTTCTCCAGGTGAGTCAGAGCTCGGTGCAGGAGGTAGATGATGACGTCCTCCACCCCAATGCCAGGCTGGTAAGCAAACTGTAGTGGATCCAATGAAGACCTCACCAGGGGGCGCAGATGGTTTAGAACCAACCTCTCGAGGGTCTTCATCAGATGTGATGTCAGGGCTACCGGCCTGTAGCTGCTGAGGTCCTTGGGATGGGAGGTCTTTGGTACCGGTACCACACAGGATGTCTTCCACAGCTGTGGTACTTTCCCCAGTGACAGGCTCAGGTTGAACAGATATCCTAGGATGCCACACAGTTTATCTGCGCAGCACCTCAGGAGCCTGGAGCTGATGCCATCTGGACCTGCAGTCTTCCGCACCTTGATCTTGCGCACTTGAAGTGCTGAGATAGAAAGAGTGGATTTGCCTAATTAATTGCCTACCCCTGAACTAGAGCAACATTTCAAAGGAGACTATACTATTAAATCTATTAAACAACTCCCCTATGCTTCATAAAGTAGTGCCCTGACCTGAGAGCTATCGTGTTGTCATATGAAAGCAACATGGAGCCACACTGACGGAGGATTCGTGGAAGTAGAGAAAGACAATTATGAAAGCATGACATTGATTATTCACGCTGTGTTATCAGTATCACATTACAAAAACACAAAGTGTTTTGGTATGTCTGCTGTTACTGATCGGATCCTGATGACTTGGTTGTTTTTTTTAACTCTGTGCCCCTATTTTCAAGGTCATGGGTGTTGAAAAGCATCAGATGCTATAAAAAACAAACACAGTCATTGTTTTCAATGGCTGCAGGCAAAGTCAAGCTTTTAAGTGGTGTGTAAAAGCAGTTTGATTTGGTTCCCAGATTCAGCTCATAACCAAAAAAAAAGAACAGCTTTTATCACTGAGGATCAGTGCAAGGAACTGATGACCACGTCTAGTCTGCAGGCAGTGCTGAAAAGTGTCAGGGTACTAAACTGAAAATACTGCTTCTTGTTGGCTGGAATGGAAGATTAATGAAAAGGAAACAGCAGCAAGTGTGTGAATACATTTAAATTAAGGAAACAAAATAATGGAGCATCAGCAAAAAGGAACCTTTAGGAGGACTTTGATGTGGATGGTAGAAAAGAGTAAGTTACCAGTGGAGACCAATGACCAGCAGCCAAACCATAATTGTTCCCTAGCCTCACTTGTTTATGACCAAAACCAAAACAATAATGGTCTCCTTACATCAGTGGTCACATCATCCAACACCATGATCTAACCCAGCCGCGTCATCTTTGTGCCTAAATGTAACCCAATGTTAAACATAGCTGTATGATATTATGACACTAGACACTGACAAATGATGTCTTTTTCCTGGTAAAGATGTCAGTTCATACAATCAGCAGATAATGTCATCTTCTACCTGTGTGGATGTAACATTTTACTAACCATTTAGCATCTTCAGCTTCATGAAGTGAGACAGAGGTGGGAAGTAGAATTTCCAGGTATCTGTACTTTACTAGATTACTACTAGTATTGCAGTACGGACTGCTCAGTCAGATTTGATCAAATGGAAATTTAAAGCTTACATGTAAGTCCTCGTGTTTCTTAATGAGACATTGGGTCTGTACTTGGGACATACGTTTTTTTCATATTGTGAAACATGCTGCAAAACAAACTGAGGTAGAGTAGCTGTGCTATTTAAATGTTGCATGAAAATAATCTGCAGGTTAGTGCAGGATAAGCAGGTTAGTTTGCTGCACGGTGATGGATTTAAAGTGTGTGTGACTGGTGCACAGTGGTTGTGGTTTCATGGTCAGGGTAAAGTACGTTAAGTATAGCAGGGATCAATTAGAAGTTAAGCTGAAGCTTAGATTCATTGACTGAATTCCATCTTCATACCAACTCTTTATACCGTCTAGGGTGGGCAACTCCAGGCCTCGAGTGCCAGTGTCCTGCAGGTTTTAGATCTCACCCTGGGTCAACACACCTGAATCAGATGATTCTCCTCTGGAGAACTTCAAGACATGTTGAGGAGATCATTTAACAATTTGAATCAGCTGTGTTGGATCAAGGACACATCTAAAACCTGCAGGACACCGGCACTCGAGGCCTGGAGTTGCCTATCCCTAGTCTAGAAAAAAGACAGCATAAACAGTGTACTGTCAGTGTAGTGGATCAAAATGCTGTTAAATTCAGTTGTGTACATCAGAAAAAAGCAGTAAGCCTCAGAGCAGCAGGTCAGCTGATCACAGCCTGAACACTAACAAAATCTACTGCACGGCTCAATAGAAATTATTTATGCACATACACACAGATTATGATTAAATTCCCCACACTGAGCCATTACAATTGATTTTCGGGAAATCCCTGCTATATCCCACTTTAACATCTTCCCTACTCATTTTCCTGTTTAGAGGAAAGGTCACTTTCTATAATCTAGGCATCAGAAAATAGAGCTATTTTTTATTTTTTATTTTCCTTCTTTTTTTCTGCTCATGTTCTACTTACCTGATTCAAACTGAGTACCTATATTAGAATTAAAATTCAAACTAAAGTTTGTATTCCTATCTATGAATATTATTTTATTATTACATTAATATAGCACAAGGTTCAGTTAGCTTTGCTTGATGCCATATATATATATATATATATATATATATATATATATATGCATATATATATATATATATAGATAGACCATAGACACACACAATAGTAATAATGCACCTTTATACACCATTCAAAATACCTGCATCTGTGCAAAAGTTTTAACATTTTAAGTTAAAGTTTAAATGAATATTACAAATTTGTGTATTTTACTCTAATGCTTTACACACATACCAGCATGTTCCACTAATGGCATCAAGGACATTTGACATGACCATATATATATGCATATATATATATGGTCATGTCAAATGTCATTCAAATGTAAGAAAAATCTTGGCACCCTGGCTTTTACGAGTGATAGTTAAGGTCTTGGACAATAGTAATGGTTCTCTCTTGGTCAGAGTGACTGTAGGCAAATGATGACAGCAAAACAAGGGCCAAAAAAAGTCTAATTAAATGCAATCCAACAGGAGTCGAGTTGTAACTAATAGTTTCCTTCATATTACCTCCTGCAGCTTGTGTGTGTGTGTGTGTGTGTGTGTGTGTGTGTGTGTGTGTGTGTGTGTGTGTGTGTGTGTGTGAGAGAGAGAGAGAGAGAGGGGGGGGGGAGAGAGAGAGACTGCTGCACTTGCATTCGTTAAAAGGGGATTTTCCAGGTTGAAAACAAAGCAGCGCGGTGGCAGAGAAAACATCTGACGCACTAAGTGGGGTCCTGTGTGTGTGTGTGTGTGTGTGTGTGTGTGTGTGTGTGTGTGTGTGTGTGTGTGTGCTAAACGCTCCTGGGCGACTAAGGAAATAATGAAAGGCAGAGCGACTACATTCTCATGCAGATTGTGAGGCAGCATGACAATGTGCTAATGACTTTCTTGGCCTAAAAGTAAATATATAAACTTTATCCCCTGAACATTCACTGCACACTAGAAAAATAAGAAGCAACTCTTGTTTTGTAAAACTCTTGATGAAATTTTGAGAAACCCTCAATTCAGAGCCCACAAACTCATCGCTAAAAGCACTTTAGAGGGGTTGTATGGTCGAGTGGTTTGCAATGATGCATGTGACACCAGCGGTGCCGAGTTTAAACCCCACATCAGTGAAATTGCTTTTCCACAACCGAAGGAGTTCCGAGAAGAAAGTTGTTTCTCAGACAACTGAACGCCTGAGAAACAACACTGACAAATTGTGAGCTCGAAATTATAAGGCTCGGGATGTTTCTGTGGAGTATTCAGAACCAACGTTTTAACAACCCAGCTAGAAAAGCTTTTATCAAGTAAGATCTGTCTTTAAAACTCAACCAGACCGACCTGCATCCTAATCGTACTTTTACAGCAATGCAAGTCATGCACACACTATAAAACAGGCACACAAGTGTTTTCTCTGTCAGTGTTTTTTCTAACACTCTTGAAAAATCATGGTTACAAAAGATCAGTGTTACTTCAGTGGTTAGATTAGTGCTTTGTTAAGACTAGGGAAAACAGTTTTCCCATAATAAGTCCTTTTTTTGTTTTTTACTCCTCTAATATTTGCAGACAAAAACAGCAAAAGTGATGATGACTGTCGGTGATATTGATGATGAGCTCTACATACAGACGATCTTTCAAACTGAAAATAAAAGTCAGCATCTATGGATATGTTTTTAAAAAAAAGACCGATATCTTTATAAATATGGTTAGTAACCTGAAAATTTTGTATAAATCCAAATGACCAAGAGTCAAACAATGAATGAACATTGTCAGTGATACAGTATCTATGTAATGGAAAAGCTAAAATTCTGAGATCCAGAGAAATCTTTATACTAGAAATGAGAGAAATTGACTTGCAGATCAAGCAAAGTTTGGCACCTTGGAAATCTAGCAATTAAAGCTCAATTTTTACAAGCTTATTTATCAATGCTGTAATTTACAAAGCTTAATGTGGCAGACCTGTGAAGCACTAGTGGCCTATACCAACAGCAAATACACTAACTGGGTAGTTGACAGCTTTTTATATCCTGCTGCTGATGAGCCATACTTTGCTCATAACATGCCAGGGGTGTTTCTCATACTTATCATAGTCAGATAAGCCATATAACCATATGTACATCATAATCTGTCATTAAAACTATCACGCAAAAGCATCCATAAACCCTATACTTGCATTAAAGCTCTATAACCCTATAAATCCCAAAATAGAACCTAAATCGCCCAATTAACTCACCCCCCACCCACCAAATGTTATCCTTTACCTGTCCCAGAACCTTTAACTAGTGTTCAGACCCCCGAGGACACATTTGCCTGAACACAGGTGAGTGTTTATTACGTCATAAATTCACTAAAATCATCAATCATATTAAAAATATTTGCACAAATGCTTTTACCCACACTATTCCTAACCAAATGATAATCAATTGCATTTGTGGCTAACACATGCAATTGATGTGTTAGCAATTGATGCTCTTTATCTCACAGCATCTGCCCAACGTCCACTGAATAGCTCGTTAAGTATTGAAGGGTTCTCATATCCATGTTTCTTAAAGCATAAAAGCGTTCGTTGCTACCTAAAACAAAATGCAAATTCCTCTTAGCAAGTAATGAAACAGTTCTTTGTTACATCCTATTCAAGCCCCCCCCGTTTGAAAGTAAGTTTCCTCCTAAAGCAGACCTTTATGTGGAAACCGTCCTATTTCTAATTTCAGGAATGCTTCCATGGGTCAGTTGAGACAGTAGGAACAAACAACCAGTATAATCATCCAACTGGAGGAATTGTCGGAGATGTTATTTTGACTTTGAAACCAAACCTTTTAATGAAAAAAAATTGTAATAGGATATAATATTTTCTTGTTATAACATTGTGTTTTTCATCTCCTGTGCGTAAATATTTGATCATGATTTGTTTTTATTATTAAGTGAACCCATCTGTATCTGAAGCAAAGCTGCAAATCAGGGAGCTTATTCCCACTGAGAGACACTCATGTGTGTAAAGCCAATGTCTCACACATCGAATTTGTGTGTTCATGCAGATGTGTGTGTGTGTGTGTGTGTGTGTGTGTGTGTCTGTGTCTGTGTCTGTGTGTATATATATTTCCTGATTGTGGGTGGGCCCATTAGCCCACAACCTCTCATAGCTTATGGGTCAGTGGTTTAGGAAAAAATGTTCCGAACCACAACCACACACACGCATCGACACTAACCACAACACACATAACCACACCATCGTGCCAAACTATATACACACATGCGCACACACATGAAAAAACACCCTCGATAGTGTGACACACATCATAACAAACATTGCTCACATAAACCAAACACCCTGACACGGGGAACATGTGTGTGTGTGTGTGTGTGTGTGTGTGTGTGTGTGTGTGTGTGTGTGTGTGTGTGTGTGTGTGTGTGTGTGTGTGTGCGCGCGTCTGGCTTTACTGAAGTTTTATGATGAAACATGAAGACTGAACCTAATGCAAACCATATGACAGAACCAGTGTTTGATCTCCACATGCAGCCCTCTGAGACACAGAGGGGCTTACGGTGTGTGTGTGGTCACATGTTCACTTTACACATGTGATGAGTTAATGGCCTCAAACACACACACACACACACACACACACACACAGGCGCAAAAAGAAAGAGTGTGTGTAATTGAGAGGGAGAGAGCAATGCAAGTGAAAACATTTGTTTTAGCAAAGTACTGTGCAACTACCAATCCAGTGACATTTGCCTTCAGCTGAACTGATCACACAGAAACAAGGACTGACTCAACGGACTGCTCTGTTGCTGGTGCACATTTTAGCCCTTTTTTAAAAACTGGGTTTTTTTGTAAACTGAACTCAATCTTAAAAGAGTGCACATGAAATGTTTCATTATTTCACCGTGAAAGTTTTGCATTGTAGCCTTAGTTATAACACTCGCATTTATTTTTGTTCATGTGAACTTTTTGCTGAGTTACAGTTAAAGTAGTTCCATGGATGGTATAAAAGATGGACGTAGCTACACCAACTAGTTTCTGAAGCCCCATTTTGAAGCCTCGAGATGAGCATTTGGGCCATCGCCATCTTTTTGCAAAAAATATGGATGTGACGACCGGGAAGCTACCTGTCCATCCATACTGTCCATGAGTAGTTCTTACAAGCTACATTTTGAGGCGACTGTGCGCAAACGCCTTTCAGTTAAAAACTGCTGCTGTCACTGATTATGATGATTGTAACACTGTGCTCGAGGGAACATCAGAAGAGACGCATGACTGCCTTTGTGTGTCCTGAAAAAGAAAGAAGAAGAAAAAAGAAAGTGTATTTGAAGATGGTTTGACTGCGTAAATGTTTGTTTTGTGAACTGTTTAACCACCCTTGAACCCTGACTTCAGCCTTTTCTCTTTCTGTTTCTTTGTGAGTGCTGCTGGTCAAATGTCTCATCTCTTTGTTTAGCTTGTCTTTTCCTGACGTTACTGCTTCAGGGATTACCATACCTGTATGCACTCACTTACTTATTATTTGACTGTGCAAACCCATTTAAACAGCTGACGCGGATAAGATCTCTCACTCACACTTGCTGCTGTTTACTATTTTCATAGCTGCTGAACTGCAGCCGTATACATAAAAAGGCTGAACGGTATTCTCGGAAAGCTTTGATCAGATTGGATCATGAACTCAAGTCATTCTGTCAGGGCTTTGTTAGCCTGCGGACAAAATCACAACACAAAAGCTAGCCTCTGTGGGCAACAGTCATTGTTTGGCTTCCTGTGTAACCACGATATCTGGATAAGTGGTGACTGATTCCATGCACCAGGCATTGTTTACAAATATGAACTTAAGAAGCTAATAAATAAAATAAAAATGCAAAATATTTGTCGCACCCTAACTGCAGGTGGTAATTCAGCTAATCCAGTTCCTTTTTTGGTCTCCACATGGAGTGTTTACCTACATACAGAAAAATCTGCTTAACTTGGATTGGCCAATAGATTATGGACAGCACACTAATACAAACAGAAACCATTGTCCATTCCTAACAGAAATTCATGTTCTTGTGTTGGTCTATCAATATTAGCCTGTGTCATGGTGCAGAGGGAGTTGAGAATCAGTGAAGTTTTCAATTTACCTGTCAGTCTATGTTTCTTTCCTCACCTAAAGCTTGGGTCAAAGGTTTCATGCTCACACTCATCATGGGCATGAATGTCATGGTAATTATGGGAACTGTTCTTCTTCCAAGGTGGAATTATTGTAGAGCATTATTTTAAAAAATAAGACTTGGATGCACAATATTGGATTTATTTTGAATTTTCTCTAATGCCCACAGTCTCAAATATATACACCTTCACTAATATTTGGTGAAATGTCCCTTAACAAACTGCAAACTCAACCGGTCAATTTTGGTAGACATCAACAAGTCACTGATATAAGTCTGGCTGGATATTTGAGTTCATTTAAATTGGTTGGTTTTCCTGGCACACACCCGGTTTTCAAGCATAATCCTCAAATTTTCAGTAGGGTTGAGGTCGTGACGTTGGGAAGGCTATTCCAGGAGCTTAATGTTAGCCTGCTCTATCCACTCCAAAACTATTTGTAATGCATGTTGGGCTCATTGTCCTGTTGGAACACCCAACTGTGTCCAGGTTTCAACCATTTAGCTGTTGATTTGAGGTGAAGTTGAAGAATTTGGAGGTAGTCCTCCTTCTTCATTCTTCCACATAACAGCATGATGCTATGACCGCCATGCACAGTGACACTAGTGTTCCAGTTCAGTTCAGTTTCCAACCGGCCCTCTTCTGCCCTTCCCTGTGCGCTCATGCACCTTGCAGAACAGAGTTTAATGTGCAAGAAGTGGTTGATAAGGATGAAGAAACAAAAGCAAAAACAAACAAAAAACAAACAAACAAAAGGTGGGGCTGATAAGCTAAGAGAGAGCTAGAAATAGATGCAGCAAATAGTGTCAGATTCACGGAAACATTAGCAGTTGCACGATAAACAGTAGTGCCAGGAATAACTAATATGAAGCCCTGGCAGTCACAAGAGGATGCTGTTGCTACCACTGGAGAAATGCAGGAGGAGGGGCAGTAATTGATGTGTAAAAAGACAGGAAAGAAATTCAAGTAAAATGTAAAATTCAAGTATTGATCATGGTGGATGACCTAAACCAAAAATGGCAGGATCCATGATTTTGTCTATTATGAGCTTTGGTTTGTGAAGAGATCATAGATACACGTGGCTGGAAGGAGTGTGTGGACTCATACTTCAGGACAGGGGTGGCGCTCAGACGAAGTTGGTTTTGTTTTCTGACTATGATACCATCCAGACAAATCTCTGGAGAGGTACTGGACGAAAATCCAACTGGGAGGCTACAAAGCAGACCAAGAGCTGAGTTACTGGTGAAATAATTTCAATTCTAACCTTACAAAGACTTATTTGTTTTAAGGCGCTCTTCATTAGCTTTAACTTTACCTTTCCACACATATTGCAAAACACTTTTGTCTTGTTTATTTGCTCCTGTTCTTTCTGCAAATGCTACATACACTATTTAGAAATCTAAATATCTAAAGCTACATAAAGCATTAAATGCTAATCTCTGTGCTTTAAATAAAACGACTATAGCAACAAAGTAAATTTAAATCTGTGAACCCGAATGTGGTTGCTGTAAAAGGGTACTGCTTGAGGATGTTTTTCTACTGTATCACATCCAGTCAGGATGGGGATGGACACCTGATGGAGCTGTAGTGCAACTTAAATAGCACAGCCAGCCAACCAGTGAACATCTGAGGATAAGGATTTTGGTAGGAATTCCTTTGGGAGCTCTGTTATACACCCTTTCTCATTCTCTCTGTTCTTCGCCAAATCATTTCATCTTTCCAAACCACACCTTTCCTTCTTTTTTTTTGTATTTTGCTTTTTTTTTTTATTTCTTTTTGTCCCTTTTCCATTTTGATTGAGTTCATTCAGTCTCAATAGAACCATTACCTCCATTTCTCACCTGTGGTTCTCTTTGGCTGATCGGTGTTTTCTCTGGGGAAATCTTTCAGAAGAGCAGTACAACGCTGCAAACCCCCTGTGACTCTGTCTCAGTTTCCTATCATGGCATTACAAGGTTCACCATACAAAGAGAGTGCACACACACACACAAATACAGTAAACAAATATGCACTAATGCAGGCACATACAACACTCACATTAGAATGTGTTTGTGTAGTAGAGCGAAACAGAGTGAACACAGCTATTTGTATTTATTCCATGTTGACTCAGTTCAGCACTGTAATGATGCTTGTCATGTTCCACAACAAAGAATGAGCCTACTCACACGTGTGCGGGCACACACACACACACACACAGGGCTTCTACAGGCTTCAGGCTTATAGTCACAACTGCATAGATAAATAAGTACAATATACTCCCAGACAATAAATAACTGCAGGAGATTGGATAACTCCACCACCACAAATGTTTGAAGCAGCAAACAAACACTCACATATGTATCTTTGTGCACAAGTACAGCTCTCTCACGCTGTTACAGTCCTGATTTTAATCCTGTGAGCTTCAGTACCAAATGTGGGTTAATCTGCTCACGGGAACAGGAAAAGTTATTCTGATTCTTAGTAGTAGCAGCATCAGTAGTGATGATAATAATACTAACAGTAAAAATAATAAAGTATTGGTCGAATGCTGATTGGTTGATAAGTGGGCCAGAGATCACCAGGAATGGAAGAAATGAGTAAAAAAATATAATTAAGATTAATAAACAATACAGCATTACGTTCTGTAATAATGTCCTCTGTGATTTTTTCAGTCTCTTACATCCTTGTGGACAAATTTTGGCCCACTTGTTTACATTCATTTAATTAAAGTTTGTGGACATTTGCTCATGCACAGCTCTCTTCAGCTCCTGCCACATTTAACTGTAGAATACTTTGGTATACAGAGTTCATCACCTCAGTGACTGCGAGGCACCCTGTGGCTGCAAAACAAGCCCAAATCATCACCCCTCCACCACCATGTTTGACAGTTGGTATGAAGTATCCATGCGGATATGCTCTTTTTTGGTTTTTACCATTACCTTTTCTGGACATCCACTCTATCCGATAATGTTTAGAAAAGTTCAGGACAAGCTAGTATGTGTGAAAACAGCTTAGGAGAATCTAGGGTCCTAACAAGAAGTACTCTTATCTACATCTATTTGATAAATAGTAGATATCTTACCACTAAAAAAAGAAACAGCAGTCCAGTTTGGGGGGGTCTACAAAGACTGCAGGAGGTTGGAGAGGTGTTGGTGTCACAAGTTGCACTGTTATCAGTTCGCCAGCCAGCAGATTGAATTTAACATCCTGTGTGAAACTCCCTGTATGCACTTCCTTTAGCTTTTTTACACATAGTTTTTTTAAAAAATGATTAATTCTGAATATGTAATTAGACCTGTGACACCGTAAACTTCACATTGAAAAATAACCAAAAATGGCACTAATACCACAATCTGGTGAGCTGTGCAGGCCCACCAAAGGAAACCCTATGAGTTACTAAGACATGCAGCTACACCTTTGACGTAACAGTATTGGTTTGCATCCCTCGGCCTGCTACACACAGTCGACTACTCTGCATGCATCGGTGCAATAATACAGTTAGCTAATATGTTTCCCAGTAAGATGTTGACTGGTTTGTTGGGGCCAGAGGCATCGTTGGCAGACTTACACAAACAATATTCAGAAGCACATACAACTAATCAACTTCGAGGAGGTTCAGTGTCCTTGAGGAACGCAGAGCAATCCAAGCATCACAGGTTTACGCGTTGCCTTGATAGCATTTAGCCCTGTGTCCCAAGTGAGCTTCTTACCACCCACAAAGAGTACCAAACAGAAACAAACTCTCAATAGAGTCACAAAAACATTCAACACATTCAACAAACACTTTTTGAGCTCTTTTAGAGAAACTAAAATAAACTTTTCTGAAGTGCTTCTTTGTTTGCACCACTTGTTGCAGCACCAAGGAATTTTGGGGTAAATACCACAAATAAAAGAAAATTCATGATGAATTACTCATTTTTGTGTTTCCCTGTTTTTTCTATCCTCCACTGTGCCCTCATCTCTGTTCTCACATTTGCTTGTTAGTCATTTCTTTTTAGTTACTTCCTATTTTCTGATGTGCTCTGTTTTCACTTTACTGTTCCTTTAATGTCCTGATTGTTGTGTCTCATTGTTAGATTGTATGCTCACCTTTCTGTGTCCATTGCGTTTTAGTGTCGAGCGTTCATCTTCTTAACCACTATCTAATTCAAGGTCACAGGGCTGGAGAGCTGAACCCTAACCCAGCTGCTCGAGAGATCGCCAGTCTGTCTCAGGGTTTGTTCCCATTCCCTTCTTTTGGAGTTCTGCTGTTTCCTCATCTCCTC
Source organism: Pelmatolapia mariae (assembly GCF_036321145.2). Lineage (NCBI taxonomy): Eukaryota > Metazoa > Chordata > Actinopteri > Cichliformes > Cichlidae > Pelmatolapia > Pelmatolapia mariae. The sequence goes on from NC_086237.1 coordinate 26,201,251, forward strand.
TTGTTGGAATATCCTTCTTAATTTTTGGATCAGTCCATGATTTAGTCCATTATTTGTTTTTCCCCTGCACTTTGGACTCCATGGTGTCCTCTATCTGGGTTGTTTTAATAACTTTGACTTTACTCATAGCAAAGACGTGCAGCAAACAAAATGTGTAAATTCAAAGAAAAAGAAAAACACAATAAATACTTGAAAATAATCATACTGACTGAATTTCTTTTAGATCTGGTAAATCTTTTACAAACACCTTCTTTGGTTTTCTAACGTAACATTTTGTCTAAGTCTTTAGATTTTTATCAAGAAGTGTTGTGTTTGATTTCTCTTAGACATTTTTGATTTCTATCAGAGGTGTGTTCTTTTGGCTGCAAACGAAGAATAAATATCTCGGAATCTGGTGGAATTTCTTTTGAAGTAATCTTCACTCATCTCTGAAGTCCTTCCACAAAGGACCAAATTTTATTCAACATTATGCAGTCTGTCTGCTTCCCAGCCTGAGGAGGGTCGCTCCTACTATTTGCCCAACATATCCAACTTTTTGTTTTTATTTGGGTATTACAGTCAAACCTCATTGGCAACAAGGCTGATTTTGTGCGGATGTGTTTCATTTGAATTAGCTATTAGAGAAGAAAACCTTTAACAAACAGCATCCCAAAATGCTTTAAACACAGATGGAAGAGATTTTGATTTCTAACTGTTTGCAAGCGGTGCAAAAATGTGTGTGTATCTACAACCATGAGAGAGCAAGTGTGTGTGTGTGTGTGTGTGTGTGTGTGTGTGTGTGTGTGTGTGTGTGTGTGTGTGTGTGTGTGTGTGTGTGTGTGTGTGTGTGTGTGTGTGCGTGCGTGTGTGTGTGCGTGTGTGTGTCTAACCATGAGTGGATGAGGGGAGGCATGTGGTGGCCATTTAGAAGGATTAGAGCTGTCAGAGACATCAAGCACGACTAATTATTCTGTTAGCACACTACACTGCAGGGATACAGCATGTGTGTGTTTGTGCACGTGTGTGTGTGTGTGTGTGTGTGTGTGTGTGTGTGTGTGTGTGTGTGTGTGCATGCGTTAGGGAGCTGTAAGCAAGGAAAGATGGAGGGCGAGCAGCTAGTAGCTAGAACAGGGGAGATATATAAGAGATATGGATATGGAGGGCAGATGGAAATGGATAAGGCCAGACAAAGGAGAACAAGAGTGGGAAAAATTGAGGAGCAGTGAGAGCTGCAGTTATTACCCAGAGAGAAAGCACTCTGTATGAAAGATGGATAGATGGGAACAGAGGGCAGATTTGGAGGTGCGTCATTGAAAAGCCCAGTGGTGAAATGTGTGAAACGTAACATAGACGGAGAAAGAAACAAGAGAATGAGGACGTGGGGAAGGAAAGAGATGTTAAAATCGTAAGGACGAAAGAAACAGAGAGAAGAGGGGTGACCTACCTCATGCCTTCACGGATGACTGCATTTGTATCCAAACATCCCAACATGCCCTGCTCTGCCACTCGGGGCGAAATCAGCCTCCAGCATCCAATCAGCCGTGGCCTTTTATCACCTCGCCGTGGGGCAGAATGTGCACGAGGGAGTAAGTCAGTCAGTGTATTTGTGTTTGCATGTGTGTGAGTCAAAACATGAGCGCGCGCACACACGCATCTGTTTGTATATGTGCGTGTGCGTGTAGTTATAGAGCTCCTCACTACGCTGCCTCTCTGATTTATCTTCAAACGGACAGCTCATTTGTCTCCTCTCACACACACCTCCTCTCACATCCATCCCTTCATTCCTTCTCTCCCTCGTGTTCACCATCTTCCATCCATCTTCTAAATACCACCCAATCAATCCAACCTTTCCTCACTAAATTCATGTCTTCGTCCATTCACTTCTCCTCGTTCCATGTACCCATCCCTCAATCTGCATTTACTTCCCGCAGGGATACACAATTTCCACAATCGCACTGAGGTGGAAGGATTTCAGATTTAATACATCCCCCACTCGTGTGATGTGCTCAGGCTTCAGAGGAAGAGGTGAGGGGTTCGATGGAGGACAGGGAACGGGAAGCAGCAGAAGCAAAGTTGTAGGATGAATACATGAATGAAGGGAAACCTTACCCAGGGTCCTCTTGCATTATTCAAACACAGCAGTCTGTCTTTATCCTTGACGTTAAAAGTGAAATACACTGTTTAACATGCGGTGTCAATCAACAGCAATTTCAGCCAACGGCAGCTTAATTACAAATCTAGTTCACAGATGACAGAATCTCCTCGTGTCACGAGTCACTTCAGACAGCATAATTAGTGGCCACAAGCAGTAGTTTGAAACATGATTAGACACACAGCTGTCTGAAATCAAGAAGTATTGCAAATTTTTAGGCGTTACCTCAACAACCTTGAGAGACATCATTATCTGTACATCATGTCTCACAATTTTTCATCTTAAATCAAAAGGTCTTTTAGAAGTGATGCAGAAATGAGTCAGTGGAAAGACATAAGAACAAAAGCAGGAGACAGAAGACAGTGTGACAACAAGCAGCAACTTCTCAGGCTGAAAACTGAAGCCAGAGCAGAAGTGCCTGAAGCTGCAGTTCCTTCAGTTGGTCAGCAGAGGTGATTCTAAATTGCATGTGAGTGCAGGCGGTTTTCTGTCTCACTGTGTTAGGCTTGTGACACACTGGTGACCTGTCCACAGTGTACCTCGACTCTCCTTCTACATAACCACAGGATGTAACCTGTCCCCCTGGGACAGAATCAGAATTGCATTTATTGCCATGTTTTCCACACAAATGAGGTGTACGGGTGTTGGAGGGAAGCCAGATCCCAACCAATCACCTTCTCAACCTGATGAGGGTGGTGTCATCTGCAAACTTCAGGAGTTTGACAGACTGGTGAATGGAGGTGCAGCAGGAGAACTGCTGCTAATGGACTGATGGTCAAAGTCAAGTGAACAAGCAGTGACGAGGTGAATGACCTCGTCCCTTTATTCTTTCCTCTCGGCAGAGAGATAATCACATCACCTGTCTTGCTTTTCTGTTTTATTTACATCTTTGACCATGTTAATGGGAGCACAGCGTAAAGCCCACACACCAAAGCCTAATTTAAAAATCCGTGTCGTACCTTACAATGCAACCAGAAACCCCTCTTCCATTCAGACATTGCAGGCTGTGTTGATCTGACATGTAGTTACCTTTCTCTGGAGGTGCACATCACATTGCATGGAAGGTAACGTTACAGGGTTAAAAGGGATTTCCAGTTAGGATGTATGTTGCCACAAATGTCTAAGGCACTAGAATGACAATATTCACCTCTGAGGAATAGCCATCACGGTGAAATGCTCTGTCTCCGGTGTAATGGTGCAGACCTTGCTGCCTTTCAGTGCATCTGAGCTATTTGTGAGCTTGTGGCATGAATTTGTTAAGAGACATCCGTGATGTGTGCTGCTTTAATGCTTAAAATATTCACAAAACACTTTTTTGTTATGCCATTTGAACATAAATTAAAATACATTTTACATAACGCATAGTAAACTTATAGTATATAAGTTGACTATAAATGCAATGAAGCATTGTTGTTGGTTTATGAGGATAAAGAAGGGGGGGGGGGGGGGGGGGGGGGGTTGCTTCTTTTACCTTTTTTCTCCTTCAGTGTATTTGATTGCACTTCTTTAGCCTTTATTCAACTTCTGTGGAACCCAAAGAGATTTTTATTATTTTATTTTTAGAGCTTGCATTACACATATTTGTCACAGCAAATGAACCAACAAAATTCATCATAAATTTTTATACTTGAAGACCGTCGGGAGGTGGACACAGAGCAGAGCTGGTGGTTTATAGGCTGGTGGTTACTGCACTCTGCTGGTAAGTGATGGGACTTATACAACATACAGCCAAGTCAGGCCGTGTGTGAGTGTGTATATTTCTAGATCAGTTTTTCATTTCCCTTTCAGCTCTGGTGCTCCCTCTATTCAAGAATTGTGACTGAAATAACGAGGTCACGATTTTTAATTATTATGTTGCTCATGGACAGCGGGAGGGGAAGAAAAAGAAGTATCACTTAAGAGTGAGAAATGGGAATAAAGTGCAACTGACAAGAACAGAGAAAAGGGAGACACTGAGAATTAAAAAATAATTGTCCTCGCAATTTCCTCAGTCAAGGTTATTTGCTAGGAATAAAGATCAGAGCACAATGAGCTCAGTGAGGGGGTGATAAGAAAGGGAAACAAAGAGAAAGATGATAGACAATTAAAGTCAAATTATGGGGGCATGCCAACTACATTAGCTACCAAAGCTGATAATTAATCATCATCGTGTGCCTGTCAGTGGGTAATAGTCACATCTGTAATTGGGACAAATGGGTAACCAGTGGGGCATTTAAACTTCGGCGTGTGTGCGTGCGTGTGTGCAAAACATGCTCTCATTAACGTGAAGAGGGTAAAATGAGCGTGCCATCAAAGATAAACAGCGTCTACTCTTCATCCCAAATAAACACCACAGCAGATGTTTTCACGTCTGTAATTAGCACCTCGTTAAGCACAGAGGGGAAAATAATGTATGAAATAAGCAGCTGTGGAGGAGCAGCTAAAATAAAACCTTCATGTTTCACTAAACGCTGGAAGATCAATATGAAACATTTCCTTCTGCTGAGAATCGTGTTTGCAGTAACTGCATGCTGCTCGTTTTGCAACCCTGTGTTAACAATGTTTATACTGACTAAAGATATATAACACTATGACACAGAGATTGTAAGGTATGTGTTAGATTGTATGTAAATATGTAATTACAGTGACCTCTTGCCTCATTGTAAATGTTAGACCCTCAGGTAACTTTCTTTCTAACATATGGATGTGTGTATTTGTAAATCTTTTATTGCTGGTTTCAGTCTCTTAGATTTACCTGGTCCCAGTCCGCTCTTCTCTTCCTCCCAGGCGTTGACATTTTGCCGCATTTTCCTGAGAAACAGGGTGCATGGGAGCTTCCCCACCCTGTTTGTCAGCAGCAGATCAAATTATGCACATCTAACCTTGCTGTACCAAGAGACTACTTCTGTTTGGATCACGTCCAAACTTGTCCTGCCTCTCTACACAACTTAATTAATTCTGATTGGCTCTCATCTCTCCAGAAAATTTTCGTCTCATTTTTTTTTTTTTTTTTTTTTATTACTTGTGAGCGAAAAAAGGACAGTAGTAGTCAACAGTGTGGAAGGGCATCCAGCAAAAAAACTTTGTCAAATCAAACGTGGATCATCAAGAATGAGATTTCCATACTGGACCAGTCTCCATCTCTCCAGTGTTGTTGGCCAACACTGTGGTGGTCCTAATGCTCGCCTAAGGCAAAGGAAGGGGAAAGGTGTGTTCGGGAGGCAAGGCGGAGTGGGTGGAGATCAGTGTCAGGGGTGATTTGTGACAAGAGAATAGCATCAAGGGAAGGGTCACAAGATGGTAATGAGGCCTGTTATTACGTTTGGTTTGGAGACAGGAGGTGGAGCTGGAGATGGCTGAGTTGAAGGTGCTGAAATTGTCGCTGGGAGTGACTAGAGTGAACAGGATTAGAAATGAGTACATGAGAGAGACAGCTCAGGCTGAGCGATTTGGAAACAAGGTGAAGAGGGCAAGCCTGAGATGGTTTGAATATGTGGAGAGAAGGAATGGTGGATGTACTGGGCTTCCAGGCAGGAGAAGAGGAAGCCCACAAAGAAGATTCAAGGATGTAGTGAAGCAGGACATGCAGAGGACAGAATAGGATGGCAGAGATGGGGTGAAATGAAGGCAAACGATCCACTATGGCGACCCCTAAAGAGTGCAGCAGAAAGCAGAAATGTGTAAACTGACATATTCTTACAAGACAGTATCAGTATCAAATATTGACTGAGCTCAAATGTTTGCACATGATCCTTATTTAAAGATCCATCCTGCATACAAACATACCTTGAGGAAATGTATGATTTATAAAGTTCTATTTCAGTCAAGGACAATCTAAAATAATAAAATAAAAATTATATCTCATAAGTATTTTACTGTATTTTCTCATCTGTAGCTGACTTTTGCAGCATTTGTTTTAAAGATAGGCACAAACTTAACTGCTGCCCAAAAACTAAATAATCTGAAACCTTTCAGTCCAGAATCACGCAAATACTGGAGACCTGTTGAAAATCACCTCTAAAGCACTCTAGTGCAGTGGAAATACCCCCAAAATTTCAAGATACCCCATATCGAAGGTAGAATATAGCACAACTGTGTCTTTGTTTTTATATTGTCTGAGGTTTCTAATATATGGCACACCAAATTTGGGTGGAATCATACATTCCATTATGAAATTACCCAAGTTCAGGTTTAGCTTCTCCCATTCATTCCCAATGCTTGCAATTGTTTTACAATTTTTCAAGTTTCAAGGGGTTTTGTTATCAGTAGTGAAATATTACTATATAAGTACACATTTTATATATTACACACATTAGACAAAAAGGAAAATGGTTTTGTTTTGGGATAGCTGTAGCTCCGGAGACAGAGCAGATCATCCACTTATTAAAAAGTTGATGATATGAAAGAAAAAGGGAAAAAACATCTATATCTGTAGGGCCTTCTTCTGACACAGAAAGAAATGTAAATATATTACTTTAAAGTTTTCAAAACTGAGAGAAAACACGCCAGGTGCAGGTCAGAGTAATAGATGGGCAGGCAAAGTAAATGCATTCAGAGAAATCATGAGGTCTTTGACGTAGTGAGAAGTTGTAGCAGTAATAATTAGTTGCAATATCTGTAATAGCAGCAGGTGTACTAATACAGCTAAAAGTAAAATTAAAATCATGAGTTATCAGAACGACTTGAGACCATGCTGGCGCTCTTTACGCATGCGCAACGCGCCATTGGAGGAAATGGTTAGAGAGGAGTGAGCGGATCGGCCGTGAGTTTCCACGAAATCTGAGATTTGACTCTGATTTAATCCACGCTTCATTTTATAGGGTATAAAGCTGAAGTTTACGGACGTCGGAGCTTTTCCCAGTCGTTCTTTAAAACACCTGCTGGAAATTATAAGGATAACCTAGGCGGTGTGCAGGACCCGCACAGACTCATCGCTGGCCCCTGTCGGCACGGCAACTTGGGGACAGAGGCAGGGCTCGTCTGTTAGCCACTACACCAGCTAACTCCAGGTAAGCGTAAAGTGGAAGGTTTGAAACACTAAAAACGAGTTTGTATTTTTAAACTACAAAGACCTTACGCACCAAACAGTGTTTTACTACTTGTGAGTGATCACGTTGTTGCTTGATGTCGTGTGCGGCGGAACTTGCCACAATAACAAACACGTCTGCTAACCTCACGGTTGCACGCTACGTAATTTGCTATCAACAGTCATCTGTGCTAGCTGATATTTTGGTATCGGGTAGCTAACGAACTACAAGAGAAGTGGCTTTAATTAAAGCAGTTATATCCGGGAAAGCACATCAAAATAAAATTACAGGCAAAGGTGATTAATATATGCACCTAAGATATATTTTGATTCCTCTACCTTTCTCTGAGAGATTTGTGTTAAAAAAAAATAATAAAATAATACTTTGTGGCTTGTGTGACTAACTTTTAATGCGTCTGTAGACCAAACCATTGTTGAGTGCCCAACCTTTAATTTTGAAGAGATTGTGCGCGCATTTCCGGTTATGTCTGTCAATTGGGAGTAATTTCCTGAAGCTTCCTTCTGAACAAGCGGCAGCCAGACTGGCGCCGCTAGTTAGCTGAGCAGCTAGCGTGCACAACAACTTAAACTTCATTTTTTTCCCACGAATAAAAAGCTACGGGAGTTTCTAAACTCGGCTGTGGATATACGGAAAGCCGCTACGACGTGTCATTTGGTTGTTGGTGAGCTAGCATTGTCATTATTCGGCTAAAAACTTCTTTTTTCTTTATAAGGTTAGAGTTTCTGGTTCACACCTGCTGCCAGCCACCCAGACTCAATACAGAAATCCTGTTTGTTTGTTTGTTTGTTTGTTGTTGTTTTTCCTGGAAAGCTAATCTGTCTTTTGAATTAACAAGGCAGTAACTCAACAGAAAAAATGCTGTTAAAATGTTTTGTCTTAATGTCTTTATATTTACCTACTGAGCTGTGCAGCACCATAATCTATTCTAGAGGTTTCAAAATGACTGAAAAGCTGAATCAGCTTTTCAGTTAAACTGATTTTTTGTTTTTGTTTTTCACTTTCAGAGCTTGTCACCAGTCTCATTAACAAGCACTGCTGAACTGTGACAGTCTCTCTGCCCTGATATCTTGACAATGAGGTGAAACCGTGTCAAAAAGCCGCAGTGGGAAAAACATTAGCCGAGATGTCCATCACCAACACTCCTACCAGCAACGATGCCTGCCTCAGCATTGTGCACAGCCTCATGTGTCACAGGCAGGGCGGCGAGAGCGAGACGTTTGCCAAGCGCGCCATCGAGAGCTTGGTGAAGAAGCTGAAGGAGAAAAAAGACGAACTTGACTCTCTCATTACAGCTATCACCACCAATGGGGCTCACCCGAGCAAGTGTGTGACCATTCAGAGGACACTTGATGGACGGCTGCAGGTATTTAAATATAAAGGCTGTTTCTGCTTAACACATCAGTGGTCATGAGGTTTTACACATCTATGAAAATTGCCAAAGATAGCACCGCTTGTCAGAAAAAAAAAATAGTATTTCTGCACCACAAAGGTAATTTGCAAAGAGCTATTATCCAACAGATTTGGCAGATATCAGCATGGTGTGCAATGAGTTCTTAAAGAAATTTGAGGAAACTGGACAAGAGGAGGACAAAATACATGGCAGGCCTTAAAACTAAACTAAGGAATGGCCCTTAAGATGAGCCATCTGCCAGAAATGGTATCACTGGAAGGGAAACTGGTGCGGAAAATCAGTGGCAACAGGTGAGAGAGAAGAAACTTAATTTGATATTTTTGGATCAAGTTGTCACTGATATACACAGATGAGATCAGGAGAGAGGTACAACAGTGAAAATCTATAGCCATCTGTAAAACATGGTGGAGACTATGCACTGTCATTATGTAAGTTTGAAAATTGCATGAATATATTCTTTTTCCCCAGAGGCCCATAAAAAAACATACATGGGCCAGTAAAACGCTGATCCACTGACCCTAGGGCTTTTAAACTGGATGCTAACATCTACTCCATCAGAACGTCTATTATCTGCAGCAGGAAACGTCACATCAAAGTGCAGGGCAAACCTCAGAGAATGCTGATATGCTCGCTTTTCTTGAGCGCACCCGCCACATTTTCTTTTAAAGGCTTACAAACACACATACTCACTCATTCACTAGCACGTTTAAACATGCCAACACACACATGAACATATACCTAATGTAATTCATCCAGTCAGAACTCTTTTTGCCTCCTGCTAATGTAAGGAAGACTTCCAAGAAAAAAGAGGAAATTTTATGCCTTAGTTTAGGTTGTATGTACCTTCATTTATTTGACATTGTTAATTGTCAATGAATTTTTTTCCTTTTTTTTCTTTGTTATTTATAATCATTTATGACACATAAATGCAACGGTATTGTATTTACAGATATTATATACAGTTAAACTATTAAAACATCGGTTTCCATTTGAGAAATATCAATGAGCTACACAAAAGTTGATAATAGGCATTCTTTTCTGCAGCAAGCATATAAATGAATTAACTCTGTTTTCTGTCTCTCATTGTTCCCAGGTGGCTGGACGTAAAGGCTTCCCTCATGTAATCTATGCACGGCTGTGGCGCTGGCCTGACCTGCATAAGAATGAACTGAAACACGTGAAATACTGCCAGTTTGCCTTTGACCTCAAGTGTGACTGTGTGTGCGTGAACCCCTATCACTATGAGAGGGTGGTGTCTCCTGGCATAGGTGAGTAATTGGTGAGGTTCATTTGGGATTTGCAGTTGATCCAGTTATAATCTGAGTTACAAATTTGGCTACCAACAGTTAATAAAACACATTTGTTGACGTACAAAGTTACTGTGAAGCATTTCGCTTTTATTCATTCATTTGGTAGTTTTGTTTACAAAAAAAAAAAAAAAAACGTTGCCTGATGAGGTGTTGATGGATAAAAGGTTATGTGTTTATTGTAATACCTGTGCTGATTTTCTAATATTGTCTCTGACATATGCCCTCCATATGATAATATTTTAAAACTAAAACTGAAACTAATACAAAAATAAGCCCAAACTAAACATTTTGAAAAATAAAAACTAAACTGAATCAAAAACAAAAATTAAATTTAAAAAAAACAACACAAAACTATAATAACTCTGGTCTGTAACACAGATTGTAGTTTGACAGCTGCTTTGCCACCTTAAGTGTTGTGATTTTTACGCACATCTGCATACCCATGAGCATCTGGTGCTGCCAGTGACCTGTTCCACCTGTCCTTTCTCTCGGTGTGCAGACTTATCAGGACTGACCATAAACAGCTCCGCAGGGCACAGCTCATCCATGATCGTTAAGGATGAGTTTGATTTTGATGGACCGCAGAGTGTGTCCTCCATTGATGGCGGCCACTCCCTCCAGACCATCCAGCATCCCCCAACCAGTAGTCGGCCACCACCGTCGGAATCATTTCCAACTCCAACTCTGCTCCCGCCCCCTGAGCCCTCCACCTCTGCCTCAACGTCATCCTTTCCTGCTGTTGCTGCTGGATCAGGCAGTAAGATACAGTCATAAAACATCACCTCGTAAACTTGTTTGTCAGTCTGAACGTTTCATACAGTCTGCTTCTCGTCTTTGAAAGTGTGTTGCACTTTTTGGAGTTCCTTGTCTTTGTTTGTCCAGCTTCAGATCTGACTTTCGTTCTCTCCTCAGATCCCACCTCCACCTGGCCCAGGAACGGCTTCACTCCCACCATACCCCACCACAGCAACGGGCATCTACAGCATCACCCTCCTATACCACATCCAGCACACTACTGTAGGTACACACGGACACTACAGCTGTAACTGTTTATAAAATCACAGACTTTTCTTTGCAGAGCAGGTGATCGCTGACATCTCTCTCTTTCTCAGGGCCAGTTCACAATGAGCTCGCCTTTCAGCCTCCTATATCCAATCATCCAGGTGAGGAAACACAACCCACCCACCCAAATACACAAACCCTGTTTCAGGGGTGAATATAATAGAAAGTCTGATTTTATAGCATTGCACTTTTATAAATGTAAAATGTAGTTTGGTTTTTCTTTCATTATAGATATATATAACTCAAAGATAAGAAAGTTTATGTAGCCTTGAGGATTAACTACGGTTAATTTCTATTGGTGATGTGAAATCATTGATATCTTCTTACCCTCTGTTTCAGCTCCTGACTACTGGTGTTCCATTGCCTACTTTGAGATGGATGTTCAGGTTGGGGAGACATTTAAAGTGCCCTCCTCGTGCCCCATAGTGACTGTAGATGGCTATGTGGACCCCTCAGGAGGTGACAGGTTCTGTTTGGGCCAGCTCAGTAATGTACATCGCACTGAGGCTATCGAGAGAGCAAGGTAGGCACCAACAACAATAATGAACTGAGATTTTAACATGTTTTGCTTGGTTTGCGTTTTTGTTTGGTTGTTTTTTTGTGTGTTGTTTTTTACAGATTAATTGCATCAGTTTTGGTTAAATGTTTGAAACTGAACAGTATCATATGGACATGCGGCCATGTGAAAAACTAAATGCACCACATCATTCAGCTGTTTACCAGCAAACCACTTTACCAGCAATAACTCAAAGTAATCATTTTCAGTGTTACTTAATCAGTCTCTTACATCATTGTGTAATTTTGGCGTGCTGTTCTTTACACCTTTGATTCGGTTTGTTGTGATTTGTGGCTATTTGTTTATGTGTAGCTCTCTAAAGGTCCTGTCACAGCAGGTCTTGAGTATGGTGTTCTTAAGTATTGGTTTTCTTGAGTATTGGTCTTGAGGTCTGGACTTTGGCTGGGCCAAGTCCACATCTCAGTCATGCTGTTGTAGATTTGCTGCTGTGCTAGGGATCATTGTCCTGTTGCATGACGACCTTTTAGCCAAGCTGTAGCTGTCCTACTGATAACCTCGCTTTTGACTTTAGAATACATTGGTATACAGGGGATTTCATGGTTGGCTCATTGAGAACAAGGTGCCCAGGTCCTGTGGTTGCAAAACACACTAAAATCCTCACCCGTCCACCACCGTGCTTGACAGTTGTTATGAGGTATTTGTGCTAATATGTTGTTTGGTTTTTGCCAAATGTGGTGCTGTGGATTATAGCCACAGTCTAAAGGACATTGTTCCAGAAGTCTGTCAGTTTTTTCATATAAAACTTCGCAAACGAATATGTGCTGCCGTGTTCTTTGTAGAGAGATGTTTTCTTCTGGCAGCACTTCCATACAAGCCACACTGTTTTGAACGTCATGCTTGGATGAGTGATATGTTTGTGGGGTTTTTTGTTTTGTTTTATTTTTTTGCAGTTTCTCTGAGCATTGACCTTGAGGCCAGGGAAGATTGGCAGCTCTCTTGAATGTTTTCTACTTGTTAATGTCTTTCTTACTGTAGAATGACAAACTTCAAATTGTTTGGAAATGACCCTCTAACTCTTCCCAGATTGATGGACAGCAGTAATTGTTTCTCTAAGATCACTGCTGATGTCTGTCCTCTTTAGTATTGTCTTGTCACAAACCTGGATGCTCCAAAATTTCTGCTTTTGTCAAGGTGGTCACATTTGCTGGTGATCAAAGAATAAAGTCCATTTGATGAATTTCTACGTACCCTCTTAATTCATATGGGTGCAGTAAGACTGCCAAGAGAAAAATGTCTTTTCACATGGCTGTAGGTAGAAATTTCAGAAGAATCTGTTCTTCTTATAACTTCCGTTTATGCCTTCCTGTTTACTTAAAGAGACCCTTTATTCTACCGGCATGAGAAGTCATTTGACTTGAAACATAACGTTTGGCACATTTTGCTACATTTTAAGCGATAACTTGCGTATTTCCTGTAAATGTGACAATGGGTGTTCTGTGGGTCATGCCATCCTCATCTATAGATTTAGGGAAGTGAGGAGTTGCATAATAGAGGAATATCAGAGGAGGCAGCTGGAGTCTCCTATAAACATGAATTTTACAGGAATAATTTTAAACATTTACCTCTGAGGCTGAATGAAAGTAGATTTTGGAATTGCTGTTTGTTTTGTGTAAATATGTGTCCACATCAAAAATGACAATCACATTGTGTGTTTACCTTTGAAATGATCTATGGATCAAGGCCTTGTTTATGTGAACTTCTGAGTGCAAAGCTGACATTTATAGGAAGTGCACACCATGTTTTGGAGAAAGTCACTCCAGTTCATTCTCTTTCTCATGTTTTCCTTCTTTTCTGACAGACTTCACATTGGTAAAGGGGTCCAGCTGGAGTGTAAAGGCGAGGGAGATGTTTGGGTGCGATGCCTCAGTGACCATGCTGTGTTTGTTCAGAGTTACTACCTGGACAGAGAGGCGGGCCGAGCCCCCGGTGACGCAGTTCACAAAATCTACCCCAGCGCTTACATCAAGGTGAGGCCACAGGTTTCAGTCCACAGCAATTTTTCCTGTGTAATAAACTTGTCAGCTTTCATATTTTTGGTTTGAGAAATGTAAATAAAAACAGTATTCAGAGTGTCCTCTGTCCCACCAGGTGTTCGACCTGCGTCAGTGCCACAGACAGATGCAACAGCAGGCTGCTACGGCTCAAGCAGCAGCAGCAGCTCAAGCAGCAGCTGTGGCTGGAAACATACCTGGACCTGGATCAGTAGGAGGGATAGCTCCAGCTATTAGTAAGATACAGCGACTGCAAATACTGATGCTATGAACAGAAATTAAATCAAAATGATTTTATGGACTCCTGCTCGGTAGAGTCTTGACTACCCCACTCCAAAACTGAAGCTGGAAATCTTTGGATGTGTAACTTTTCATATAGATATAATCTGAGTGTCTGTACATCCAAAACCTCACAATATTGAGTTTACTGTCATCTAAGTATAAGAAAAACATATTTTGATTTAAAAATGTCCTTTCTATTAAGTTTAATAAATAGCTTCACTTGTAGTTGATGAGAATCACTTGTAAGCTCACCTGAAGACTTTTTCTGGATATTACCTGACGAAGGTGGACAGGAGAACACAACTGTTTCATATAGTCAGCTCAGATACTGAATTCTCTATGATTGCTTTTATTTATAGAGTTTTTGGGGATATTGCTTCTGATAGTCCAGTGAGTTTACAGCTAGTGGTTTTCTTGCCTCCTGCAGGCTGTGTACTAAGCACACTATCCCCCTTGCTGTGCTCTGGTACAGAGACGTGGTAACTTCAGACTTGTTCCCAACATTGTCCCAAATTCATCTGTGAAAATTGGCTGATTGAGGGATGCATTTTGGGTTTGTTTGTTTTTGTCACAGTGGTTTTAATTGTGTCTTTCTCTGTCTCCTGTCAGGTTTGTCAGCAGCAGCTGGAATCGGTGTGGACGACCTGCGGAGGTTATGTATTCTCAGGATGAGCTTTGTTAAAGGCTGGGGGCCTGACTACCCACGCCAGAGCATCAAGGAGACCCCCTGCTGGATTGAGATCCACCTGCATAGAGCTCTGCAGTTACTGGACGAGGTTCTGCACACTATGCCTATAGCAGACCCACAGCCTCTCGACTGAGATCTTTATAACAGCAGCATGTCGCTGCAGTATGCAGTGGCAATGAAAAGTCTTCCTCTGTGAATTGTTTTGGGTAGAGAAGATGAAACTGAAGCTGTCCCACATGAATAAATACTTCCAGGTGTGTTTAAAGCACCTTCTGTGCACTGTGGCCCTAACTTTAGCTCGTGACACTAAATTGGCGGAAGCAGTTTATTAAGAATGCTTATCCACATTTTTGATAGATGGCTTTAATTTGGAATGACTGGAATGGCTTAAAAAAGTCACAGAGCTTCAAAGTATAAATCACCAAACATGCACAAGGTTGACCTGCAGACCCCATTAAACTAGAATGTACACCAACACAACCACCCCACTACTGACGGATATTAAAATCACACGCAGGCAAAAACATCTGTGTACTACTGGTTTGTGTTGTGTCAAGTTTTATTTAAACTGTTACAGACTGCTTTACACCTGGAGAAAGACACAGGTTCATTCAGCTGTCAGGCTGAATAGCAAAGCAGCAGCACCACAACACTCAGAGGAGGAAAACCCCTCGACACCAGCTCGACTCTCACCCATCCACAAATGTTGCAGGAGAAAACAACATGCCCCCGTGCCTGAAGACTGCTTCCAGCTCCCTAACTGAAACATCTCTGTGGACTTGGGTTTTTTTGTTTGTTTTTTTGGTGTGGTGTTGTCAAAGTACAGGTTTGGACTTCAGGTGATAGGTGCAAGTTTGTGCCCATGGATGTCCTGATGTCCTAGTTTCACCAGTTATTATACAGTGTGCTGTGCAATGAGCAGAACACCTGGCTTACGTTTTGAACAGTAGTTTTTCAGGGGTGTTGTGTAAAGTTCAGGTATCCAGTGGGTAATAGAGTACACCAATCAGTAACAGCAGTGAAACCACCTCGCTGATATTGTGTAAGTCCTGCTGCTGCTGGTAAAACATCTCTGACCCATCGTGTGAATGGGCGTGGAGTCTTTAGGTGTCCTGCATTGTCTTGCGCAGGGCTTTTGACGGCAGTTAAATTTGTGAATCGTGCTTTTTCAGCGAAATCACACAAGTACTTTATTGGATCGGGACATGAGGAGCTTGGAGCTCTTGTGGCGGGTGTTTTATCATACTACAAGAGCTTTCTGTCCTGCTAGATGTTACATTTAGATGGGCGTCAAAGTAACATTCATACAAAAGCTCAGAGTCAAGATTTCCCAGCAGGCGATTGGTGTCTCAAGAATAACTGAAAAATAAGTAATAAAGTTTGTTAGCTTAGCACTTCAAAACCAGCGTTACAAAGTGCTTTACACCAGACACACACTGCACATAACAAAATCTACATAAGCATACACGAATGATTCATTTCTGGCAAGAGGCCTTTGTAGGTGATCATTCAGTCTTTTTTTTAAACCATGGTCGCCTCCCATCTGTTTCGGGTACACCCTCCATAATGCCGCCATGATACTCTGGCTCTGTACCTCCTCACTTTTGTGCTGAGAACACAAAGAGAAAAGCTGAGATTCTTTGGGTACAATAAGATGAGCAGAGCAGAGGCAGACAGCTAATCTTTATCTATGATGTGCTTGCAGAATAATGAGCAGGCTTTGTTTTGGCAAACCAAAGCGATAAATACTGAGAAACGGTATAAATGTGTGATCATGACAGCATGAAGTCCAGTCACTGGCAGCTGTTTCTCAACCTCTGTTAGCTGAGGTTTCTTTAATTGGATTTTAAAGGCCTACATAAATTGCACATAGATACCTTATGACTTGCAGCCCACTTATTTACTACTTGATCCAGGTCACCTGTGTGTAGTTTACCCACAAAGAGAAGGAGAGTTTAAGACGGTTAACAGCAATATTGATATATTTTCTTGGTTTTATTTTTGTTACCTTTCTTTGTAAATTTTTAGCACTTTACTTTTTTTCCTCGATTTAATTCAATAACCATTGTTTTGAGGTGGTGAATGAACAGTAGAGCAAATAGGCTGGTTTATAGCTAACGTAGGGCTGTGATCAGGCAGCATCGTGTGATGCGTTTGTAATGAAAACATACTGTATGCAGCATTGGGACACCTTTTTGCCCTCTCACTTTTCATTTAAACACATCTTAGTTTTTCTTTTGGCTTATCAGACTTTTTTTCCTCTTCTTTTGATTTGCAGTTTTGTTTTCCTCTTTAATCCATGTAAATAACTTTGCTTTTGAAATGCATGTCAGTGTTTGCATGAATTTTAATGTCAAAGAAAGCCCTTTTTAAAATGGAGTGATTCATTTGCTCTGCATTACATGCAAATTGTCATCACAAGAGAGTAGAAACCAGCACCTGCTGTGTACTGATGTTTGTGTGTTCTAGTAAAGGCAAATAGAGGGAATCTGCATAGACGTAACTTACTCAAATGATCTAATGAATTTATGTAAAAATTTTAGCATGTCCTATTAAAAAAAGGCACCTTAAAGACATAAATCTAATAAACTAGTCCTCTGGTTATTAGCGGTCCACCTCTAATGAACGACCACTTCGCTCACAGGTTGAAACCTGAAACGGGTGAAGTATGACAAACTATTCAAGAAAAGCGCAATCCGCTTCTCTGGCATTTGATAGATTCTGTTGCACTGTTTGATGCAGGTTTTCACATGTTGATCACTCACAACCATCAACTCATGCTTGTTATTTTAACACATCATAGCTTCATGAAAAGGATTTTTCTTCACGAATGTCCATCTGTCCTTTTATTCTTTGTTCACATGGATCTTCACAACCCAACAAGTAACCATAACTAAGCTGTGGTTTGCTTTCCTTATCCCTGTTTGCATTATGTCACCATCATTTTGAAGAGCTGTGTTCAAAAATGTTAAAATCTTGACACTTCTTATTATGGATCTAATCTATTGCATGGCAGGAAACAGGATAGAGAATTTATGCTGAAGAATAGAGTCCGTTATATGATGTTGTGCTTTAAGGTGGACAGATGTTTTTATATAACTTGCAGTTATTATAGGAGCCAAAAGACAGCTCAGATGAGTTGATGCTGACTACTATGACAAATTGCAGATATAAAGTTTACCTGTATTTCTTATGTGAGAGTCTATAATTAAAAATGGCCTGATATTCTCTACACAGTGTCCTGTTCTTTTTTTTTCACAGCAACATAAGAAAGCAATAATTAAATGAGGTGATCCTTAATGAAAAGGCCTGGATAGACACACAGGAGTGTACAGTTACAACAGAGCTCAAGTTAAAGTTACGATAACACTTTGAATTTCAACAAAGAACACAGGATTGAAAAGCTCAGCTGATGGCTGTGTTTCAGTGCTGCTACCTTTACTGGCTCCAGTTTTGCTAATTCCTCTGATCTAAAGGGGTGATTTAAGTGTACAAAGAAGAGTTGAGGAGACTTGAGCCAAATGTTTTATGAAACAAGTAATGAAAAATATATCAATCAAGAGAAGGGTACGTGGGTATACTATGGCACACAATCACTGGAGATATAGATATATATATGGCACAACCAAGACCTGGATATCCCTCCAAAACTGATGGGAAAACTAGAAGAAAACTGGTCTGGAGGCTGCTGAGAGGTCTACAGCAGCATTAGGGGAGCTGCAGGAATTTCTGGCGAGCAATGGTCGTGTACTAAATGGGCTGTAGTGGCAAGACACGAACACAAGAGAAAGAAAAGATTTTTAGAATATCAACAAATTAAATCCATAGTAAAAAAGAAATTTAAACCGGGTCAAGTTGAACTACAAACACCACCAAGTGTGGTTCAATTTCTTACTCTTAAAACCCCCAAATTACTATCCAAAATATACAGAATGCTTTCTAAAATAGATGAATCAATATCACTTCCTATTGCAAAATGGGAAGCGGATTTATCAGTAAGCTTAGACCAAAACTTCTGGTCTCAGATTTGCTTAAAAACCTTTCATCTAATTAGAAATCCCAGTCTTCAATTAATTCAATACAAAATACTACATAGAGTGCACTATACAGGTCATCGGATGTTCAAGATGGGCTTTACGTCTACCAACAACTGCTCACACTGCCAAACCAATTCACCGGACAATTATATCCACGCTCTTTGGTTCTGTCCACCAGTTCAGAAATTTTGGCGTGAGATATGTGAAGACTTATCGAAGTGTCTGAAATGTAACATTCCAATTTCTCCTTTAGTGTGTTTGTTGGGCAGCTTAGATAATGTCACTTCAGAAAAGAATATAGCCCACATGGTTTTCACTGCCCTATGCATAGCCAAGAAAACAGTCCTCATGAACTGGAAAAATAAAAATAATCTTAATTCTAACCAGTATAGAAATTATCTATTAGATTACATTAGTCTTGATACAGCCTCTGCCACCACATCAGATCAATTGCTCTGGGCTCCTTTGATCAGCTCCATCACCTAGTGGGGGTGGGGGGTCATAGTTTGGTCCCACCTTCACTGTTGTGATTGGTGTGGGGGTAGGGACAGGCTTAGGGCGTCGGGGGGTTCCCCAGGAGCATCTTCCTTGGGGGGCTCAACCCGGGGTAGCGGTCATGGCCAATTAAGGGCTCTGTTGGCTCTTAGGTGACGGTTTCCTCGTGGCTGCGTGCAGCGGGGCTAGGGGAGGGTCTGTGCTGACGGACGTGGGTTACTGACCTGGTAGCCTGGCTGCCCCTGGGTGGGTCCGGGACGGGCGTGAGGTTCTGGGGGCGCTCCGTCTCTGGGCTGGGGCCCTGGCCGGGCCTCGGGGGCTCGGGTCCTGGTTGGTGTGTTGCTGGGGTTGTGGGCGGGTGGGTATATGGGGGCCCAGTCCTGGCGCAGGGCGCCGCCAGTGCATCGAGCCACCTGGGGGACTCTTCAACTGGTGGGGGAGGTTGTCACATCTTGCAGGAGCTTTCCTCTCCTCAGGAATTCTCTCTGCAGGAGGGGGAGATATAGGAGAGGTGGAGGAAGATCTCAGCCTGGGCGTCTATTGTCTTGTGTAGTCTGGAAGATGAGTGGATGATGGGGTGGGTGCAGTTTTCTCTGTAGTGGGGTCGGGTGGGCTGTCCCGGGCTCTGTGGGGCCAGGCGGCGCTGCTGCACTGGGCCCTGGTCCGGATGGGCCTGGGCCCCCTTTCTCTGGCGGGTTGCAGAGCATGGGGGTGCCTACTGGGGTCAGCGGGGGAGCTGGCCCCAGGGAGGGGTCACTTGCCCCTCCCTTTCTTCCCTCCCCATCTCCAGCTGCCTCCCTCTTCCCGCTCCACCACAATCACCCACAAATGCAGGGCCTTGGGGTAGGGGTGTGTCACCAGGGTGCAGAGGAGGCATCCCCCCCCCCTGTCCCCTTCTGGCTGCCTCTGCCTCAATTTTATCCCACAACTTAGACATTCACATTACTCACACTCTCATAACACATACATATAGGATCTTGGGGGTGGGCTCACAACACGGACTCCAAATTACCATCAGGGTGTACACCTCACCCCTGGCGTCGTTGCCCACCTCTCAATTTTAAATACACGTAGACATTGAGGGCTATCAGGAGGGGCTATGCGCTTACCTGCTGCTCTCTGGCAGGTAGCTCCATGCCCTCTTGGGTTTTAATTGCACCTTAGAACACATATACATCAACACTACATATGAGCAGGTAGAGGGAGGTTTGGAGTCTTCTCACACCCCCGGTCTCTGCGGCCTGCTGGAGCGGGGGGGCTAGGAGGAGGAGTTGGCCGTCCGACTGGGGTCTGGTGTGTGGGGCCTCCCTGCTGCTGCGGAGTCGGGGCAGTCTGCTTCTCCCCACTGCAGGGAAAAGGGTAACACCACCTGGGTCTGGGTGCAGTTTCCCCCTCCAGGGGCAAGGGTACCTAGACCCGGTTCTTAGAGTACGCTTGGGGAGTGTGATTGTGTGTACAATCACACTCCTTTATGTCTGTCTCCACGTTGGTTGAGTGTGGAGTAATTGCCTATGAGAGCATGAGGGTGGGAATGGATGTTTGTATTTGAGTGTGCCTGTATGTCTGTGTCTATATGTCAGGTTGGTTATCAGACGCCACCTCTCTGGGGACATCTCAGGCCCTCCAAGGTTTGGAGGCCTATCTCCCCCCACCACTTCCCCTGCCGGTGGCAGACGCCCTCAGACATCGATGCGTTGGTGGTTCTTTGTGTCCGGGGGTGGGCGTCCGGGTACACACCGGCTCACTCCTTGGTGGCTGCTTATCGGGGCCTGGAACCTGGGGCTCGCTCGGGCCACTTCGGGGGTGGGGTGCCCTCGGCCTCTTGGCCTGGGGCTCGGTCACTCAGGCACAGCTGGCTGCCGGCGGAGCTCACGGGCACGTCACTGCAACCCCCCCTGGCTTCTGCTCCGCGGCTGCTGAGTGATCCCTCATCTGGGACTCTCCTCAGCTCTTTCTGGGACAGTGGCGCGGCTGCCCCTCTGTTGGTCTTCCTTGGTCTCTTGTGTTCTGGGGGCCTCTGGATGTCTGGAGTTTTGATCTCCTCCATACCTGCTTCATGCCCTGGAGGATGGGACTGTGGCCCCCCACACCCTCTAGCAGATCATTACATTAAGGAACCTTTTAAATACAAGCGCGCTCATGCTCACAGGTGTACACACAGGTGATCACACACACAAACTACACCCTTTTTGGCTCCTACCTCAAAGCACACTGTGCGCTGTCGATCTTACATGCTGCACAATAATGTTTAATATTAAGTATTTAGTGTTATATTCCCATATATCATTGTGATGTTGTTTATTCTATTACTCTCGTTTTCTTCTGCTTGTTTTCTTTTTTCTTTCTCAACAGGTGATCCAGGTGATCGATATATGTATTTTTTGTCTGCTTATTTTGTTGGTTTTTGTTTTTTGCCCTTTATCCCCGTCCCTCTTCTCCGCTGTTTTTTTTGTTTTGTTTTGTTTTTTCCCCCCTCTTTCTTTCTCCCTTTTCTTTTCCCCTGTCCCGTATCTAGCAAGTAAAAAAAATAAAATAAAATAAAATAAAATAAACAATAAAAGGTAAATCAAATGGACCATTACGGCAAGGCTGGGATGGTCCATTTGGTAAAGTAAATCCGTTGGGCATCTTTCTTCGCCTTTAGACAATAATTCTGATGGCAAAAGAACCAAACGGGACAGGTTTAAAAAAAAAAAAAAAAAAAAGACACGAACCATCCAACCCTGAATACGTTTTGCAACCATGTACACCAGGTTATTAAAAAACATTTGGGGCAAAGCTGTTGAACTTTGTAGCCATAATTCCTACAGCACTGCACATCACCAGGACACCATGATCACGGTGGTAGCGTTATGCTTTGGGGCTGGTTTTCCTCAGCTGGGACTTGTGCTTTAGTCAGGGTGGTAGAAGTTTTAACACAAGAAGACATCTAAAGATAAAGAGCAGTTTTATCTTTTGCTGTAACAAGTTAAAGCATATAATCAACAAAATAATGACTTCAACAAAGAAGATTTGCAATACCCCATCCAGTCAGAGCCCAGGCCTGAATCCCGCCTGTGTCCTGGAGATGCCCTTTGCAAAGAAAAGTGGGTAAATATTGACCCCACCCCCTCATTCAAATGCACTTTTGCTATATTTCATATCTCCCCTCATTCTTCTTTTTGCTCTGTTGCACCCATTTTTTTCCATGTTTGTTTGTCACAGAAGACATTTGGACAACAAATCAAGAAAATGATTTTTAAAGAATATCCATGAGGTCAGAGGACACAGCAGACCCTCCCTTATTTACGCCTGTAGTTTTCCAACTGTCACAGCTCAAAACCTCTCTGGCGACAAGCATTCTGTAAATACACACAGTCTTTATAATACCAGCAGAGCAACATGCACTTGAGCGGATGTTTAATTAAAAAGAATAGAAGGCACATGTGAGTGGGCTTTTTCAAATTTACTGCCTGATGAAAACCGTTAACAGTCGTGTATATCTTATGTTCAGTCGTGCTGCCTCTAATATCTGATTTCTTTCTGTACAAGGCTGGATATTTGAGTGGTGTGAAATAAATAAAAGAAACAAGTACAGAAATCCCTACGGCTAATGTAAAGCATATGGAAAAAGTAATGTAGAGAAAGCCATAAAAAAATGGATGTAAAAAAAAAAAAAGCTCCAACACTGACACACACTGTATTTCTATTTTTTGCTTTATCTACAGAGATGATGAGCGGCAAATTATTGAATCTGTAAACAAAAACAAACTATGTGCTGTGTTTCCAAACTGGAATTTCTAATCACAATTTCTAACTTCACCCTAGTCCGAGCAGCAGAATTCAAAGAACAAAGTCCTCGTGTTATTTAACGCTTACCCAACTCCATATCAATATTTTTTTCCGAAGGCTGCACTTTGCATCGTTCTTTTTTCTGCAATCTTGATCCAATAATTCAATTTTTGCAGGTCCTGAGGGACATTAATGCTCACTAGTGAGGAGTGTGGTGCTGCTTTCATCAGGAATACATGTTAAAATGAAAGCTTATTTCTGCCACTGGTGGAAAAAAAAAAAAAAAAAAAAACCCTTCTCATAAGTCTCATAAGAGTTTCAAAGTTAGCGTTCCAAAATTTCAACTTACTTAGAAGTTTGAGTTGAACTTTTGAGATAATAACTTAAAATTTCACCTGAATCTTCCCACTCAATCACAAAAACCATCCTTCCGTATGTTGCAATTCTGATGAAATCTGAACTCCTCATGAAAACAATCCCACGGGAAATATGAAGAAAAGAAAAAAAAAAAATGACAACAGTCTGGCATGGCTTTAAATGAAACCGTCTTTATTAAGTAACTTTAATATCAGAAAAATAAAACTCTTAAATTCTCTTTACAGCAAATATATAATATCAGTGCTTTGGCCACAATAACTTAAAAGGCCGTTATAAAATATAGTCTGCTTTTAAACTCCTGACTCAATTTGAAAGAATTTATATGCCATAAGACTCCCCCTACATATACATAACAAAAGTAGTAAAATTAGCAAATACTTTGAACTGTTGGTACAGCTTAACAATATATGTATTTATATAGAGATAATCTAAGATACATTTTAATAGTATACCGTTCTTAATTTGGTGGTGTACAGACATGACAGGCAGCTTGAATCCTTGGCCTTTTTACAGTTGCAGTGTGATGCTTTACATTGGCGGTAAATTATGAAGACATGCTCGTGATGCACATTCCATTTTCCACTAGGTTTAAACGGCAGCTATCAATACTATTATGATCAATACTGTAAACTAATACCTAGACTACAAGCAGACAGCACTGACACTCTCCTGCGTGGAAACATGTCTGCGTTTCCAACTCTTCATTCACCTAATCACTCAGAAAATTAAAGAAATAAAAAGAAAAAATTTACAAAAATCTTATTGTAAACATTTTAAAGATATATATATTTATGTATATATGAAATGTAACAAAATAAAAATAAGTTCTGTATATTTATCAGTCATTAACAGTAATATTATATAATACATACACAAAAATGTAAATAGATTCATATCGATAAACTGAGGGCCGACAGTGTATTGCATTCTCTCAGAGAGAAAGACTAAAAGGAGATCGGCTCATCGTAGAGCTGAGAAAACAACGGGACGGATGGATGACCCAAAGAGGGGGGCAGAAGCGGGACTTGTTTGGTTGCATTTTGTTATGAAAGCTCAATGATCCATGGCCAAAATGATGGATATTAAAAAGAAACGGAGCAAAGCTGTGTAAAAACTCCCAAAATACTGTTTACAGCTGGAATGCTAGAGGGACTGCAATCCAATGTCCACACACCAGAGAGACAGCATTGACCTAATGTAGTGCGAGCGCAGTCCGAGCTGAACTCGTTCCAGTGCTTCCCCCTTTTAAAAGTGTCCGTGAGCTCATTCAGTCCTGTAATAGTCTAAAGACACAGATATTTAAAGCTAAGATTTGAGATGATTCTCATCCTTTTTGTACCATATCTTTACGTTTCAGAACTATATATGTATATATATATTTTTTTTTTTTAAAAATATATACCGGTAGATGGAGAAGGTGAGAGGAAAGTCAATAACATGCCTGTCCCGGCTAGTCAATAGTGTGATATGATAATGGGGAAGCTCTGTGCTTAGTAGTGCACAGGACAACAGCAACTGAGCTGGTTAAAGGTGAAGTGTGTACCGTTAAAACATCTCATTAAAGCAAGAACTGAAATGTAATAGGAATAACTAAAATAAACAGACGGATTATTTCTGTCTACAAGTTTAACCCCAAAGTTTGTTTGTTTGAAACCCGAGAAGCTTCACTTATCTAGTGCTTCGTGCTGAGATGAATTTTGCATAGGCCTGGCAGAAGAGACGTGGGATTACGAAAGTGAAGCAACGAGCGGCCTTCATCTCAGTTTTGCATCCCATTGGAATCATTTTCCTGACTTCCTACCGAAAAGCTGTGAAGAGACAGCCACGGGGTAGAGCCGTCCAAACGAGTCGACATTCAAGTGAAAGAGAAGGATATTACTGAGATGTCTACAAAAAGAAAAAAAGAAAAGAATCAGTAGCCTGCCTGTACAGTACAGGGATTTGTTCCAGATCACAGCTGTCTTCATAGTTTCAGAAAAATCTCTTTTTTGCTCCCAGGTGAGATTTAAGTAAGAGTAAATACTTAAAAAACAGGGAGGAGGAATGTTTCCAAAGGTACAAGCTGTGCATATCTGTTTTTGGCTGAAAAACAGCACTTTGTTTCCATACGAGGTCGTAACGGACATATAAATTAGAAGTAAATAAACTGAGGTGGGGGTGGGGAAATGTGACAACAGAAATGGACAAAATAAGAAAATTTGGTGCCAAAAAAGATGAAAGCAACGCTCGATATCAGCTCGGCAAAATAGCAAGCGAAAGAAAGCGTCCTCATGAGACAAGATTTGTTCCAGCGAAGAGCGTCTCGGGAGACTGAACCTCGACAAATATATTAAGACTTCGGTCTGTCAGCTTGTGTTCTTTTGAGCCCGAAAATCTGGATCTGAAGATAGTGTTGTGAATTAATTACAGGCTTCCCAAAAAAAGGCCACAAGTTTGTTTAAAGACAGAGCAACGCCATGTGTCCGCTGAACCGGTTTACTTCTGTTTACACTCAGAGTGGAATTAGGCACAAGTTTACCGTAAACAGTGTGTAAGTATAAGTGGAAAGCAACGTGGCGATACTGAAGTGGCATCTCGACCCCAAAAGTGATAAAAAAGTTACTCACTTGTCGGTGTTATTCTGGGAAAAGAATAAAGAAATGAGGCAACGAGA
The DNA here is from genome assembly GCF_036321145.2 of Pelmatolapia mariae. Lineage (NCBI taxonomy): Eukaryota > Metazoa > Chordata > Actinopteri > Cichliformes > Cichlidae > Pelmatolapia > Pelmatolapia mariae. Next base: position 26,227,064 of record NC_086237.1, read on the forward strand.
GATAGCAGTTGGAGTGCGACAACTTTCAAATTGTAGTTAATAAAGTAAAAACACGCCACGGGTGTGTGTCCGTGTGTGTTACACTGTTATTATATTAGCAGTACTCAAAACTTCTCATTCAAGTCCTACTGAATGTAAACATCCTTTTTAAAGATGCGCAGGTGTGCGCCGGTAGCCTGATGATATTTGCACCAATCATCTGGGAAACATGAATTCTGAAAAGACGACCTACGCTGTATCAGATTTACTGCATTAACTTGGTTTTTTGTTTGTTTGTTTATAAGTAACAAGAAGAACACTATTTTTCCTTAATAGTCTAGTTATACAGTCACATGTGGAACTCATGGAAACTCATTTGCCTCTACTTTTTTTTTTTTTTTTTTACTTAAAATAAAGGCAAAGGGTCTTGGCCATAGTTCAATGTATTTAAAAAAAAAAAAACCTTTTGAGATGTAGACAAAAAAGGCCAATAGAATTCAAACTCAATTTAAAACAAATAAAATTATAGGTAGGTACAAAAAATAACAATAACTAAAGATTTTAAGGACAAAAAAGAAAATATGAATCAAAAAATATATCTATCCCAATCCCCCCCCCCCCCCCCCCCCCCCCATGCTACATAGAGGGTTTCGAACCCTCTTGTTGATCAATCAAGGAAGAAGACTTCACAATACCAGGCACGTGAACGGGCTCAGCACCCTAACCTCGGCCCTAAATCAACATCATTCCTTATTCACCTACTCTGCTTCACCAGCTTAAAGGAAGCCAGATGAGAATTACACTTAGACACTGACCTGGGGTCAGTTTTGTATTTCCCTCCCCTACACACACACACGTCATGAACCATAAGTGTTGGGCAGGCTGATCTCTAATCAGTTATAAAGGAAATTGAGGGAAAAAAAGAGAAGAAGAAGAAAATCACATATTGCGAAGCTGAATGGCCTGGGTGGCTGGGGACAGACACTCAGGGCACACAGCGTCTGGACCCTGGCATATCTGGGTGGCACAATTTAGACAGAAGAGGTTATGGCCGCAAGGAACCAAGGCGGCGATCGCCTGGTTATTCATACACTGGACGCACAAATCCTGTCCCCTCCCTGTTGATCCGAGCCCCAGTCGATAGGCGAGCGAGGATTCGGGAGGGGAGGAAGAGGAGGCGGTGCTTTCACTTGAGGAGGAGAAGGCTGAGCTGTAAGAGGGGAACCTGTGGGCATCGAGAGCCCCGGCCGAGCCAAACGGCCCTCGGTGAACGCGCTGGGCTTGAGGATGCTCCAAGGCGTCGGTCCCAGAGAAGGTTGGCGAGAGCCGGGGTGTCCCAGGCTGGCTTGTCTGGAGACATCATAGATGTTGAAGATTAGATAAATGGAAACCATCAAAAAGTTTATGTTAAAATTGAGCTATGCAGGCAAATAAGTTTGTGAGAAACAACATATTAACTTAGCTTACCAAGTTTTATGTCCACCATCATTTTTTAAAGGGATTTCTAATGTTATAACAAAATCCTTATAAATGCACATCTGTGATAAATCACAGTTCTGAGCCTGCAATTTGCATATCAAACTCCCCCTGCATGCTGCTGACCATAAAAAGACTAAAATAAAACTGCACAGGAGGCCATAAAACTGCAGCTGTTAAATTTCTCTTACCTGAGACTGAAGAGCATCAAAGGCCTGGAGGGGCTGGTGGTCCACAAAGGGGCTCCAGATGTGTGGCTGTGCAGTAGGGTGTGACGAATGGGCAGTGGAAATGGTTAATGGGTCAAATCCTGAGGAGGAGCCCCCACCTCCCAGCCCAACCAGCTCCTCAGACCCCACGGGAAGAAGGCCCTCGCCAAACCAGAAACTTGCACTGCCGCCATTGCTGTTGTTGTTAGCGTTGGCATTAAACGGACCGGTCGGGCTGACGTCTGCCAGTCGGTTGACGTTCCCGCTGCTATAAAAAGAATCGGCTGAGCTGGTGCCGCTGCCCAGGGAGCTGGAGCTGTCGTTGCGGTAGTTGGAAGACATCCTGGCGCCATTGTTGATATTGCTATTGACTCGCTGAGTACCGCTGATGTTTAGTGGCAGCAAGCCACCGCCGCCTGGTGATGATGCACCTGCCTGAAGCCATCCGGCCTCTCCCAACCCAGCCGATGTCTCGAAGCTGACATCTGTCCCGTTGAACTGAAAGTCATTGTTGTCTACACCTGGAGCCTCGATGCCCCCGCAGGTTCCGGTGCGGAGGGCGATATGGGCCTCTATCTCCTCCCTCGCCCGGTCTACGTTTTCCGGCATGCCTGTAACCTCGAACACTGGCTCTTTGTCCCGGCTCGGCGTCACAATGTAGGTGTGGGTCTGCTGCTGAATGCGTTTTATGGTTGCTCCTGAAAGATATGACCAGACCAGCTCTTTCACTCAAAACATGAGAGACACATTTTGAGTACAAAGACTCAATCGACGTTCTGCTCACTTTGCTACGTGACTGTCCGTTATAGTTTGAAGTGGATATAATATGTTCATTTTCACCCTCATTATAACCTACATTACCCTGACCTTTAGTTCAGGTTCAGCCCCTTAATTTCACTGTTCCTTAACCCGAATAAAAACAAAGAGTCTGAACAGGAAGTGGGCGGGGCTTAGGTCCTCACAGTCAGAGCAGTGAGATGGCTGTATTGGGAATATACCCCTCCCCCCTTTGATGTCACACAGATACAAGAGTAGAAAAAAGTGCTTGAACAAAAGTGTCACCTAACCTTAACCTCATGATCAGAAACTTTGTCCATGTTTAATATGAGCAGCCACCAATATAAAGCAAACAAATGGCACATGGACGCTTCATTTTTAATAGCTGGTGGTAAAAATCTCAGTTAAAGTAATAATAGTCGATCAAAATCTCAGACTGCAACACTAACAGCTCTGTGTACTTGTTTGTCTTTTAATAACTGCAGCTTGACAATCTGACAAAATAGGCCAAGCTGAGTCACACAGAAACTGCAGTCATAGCTAAATACTCAAGATTTTAGTCACAACGACAGTATTGTGCATTTACGGCAGTTACACTTGTTTCTTGGTTGTTGCTTTTTTTATAGATTTTTATTTTTTATTTTTTTGGGAGGGGGGAGGTGGGCAGGAGAGGAGAGGAGAAAGACATAACTCAAAAGCGGGCCTCAGCATTAACCTTATAGCATATGCATCACTGTTGCTCAACCCAGTGAGTCAAACCAGTGCCCCACACTCAGATCTATTTAATCATTGTGTGTGTTGCTTTGAAAATGGAAACAGCACAGCTGTGCAGTAATTACAGTGCTCAACTACAGGCTGGCCTACTGACTCATCTGGCTGAAATCCACACCACCTGACCAAAACACTGAATTCAGATCCAGTGTGGAAACCTTATCAAATGTCAATACTGTGTTTTTAACCGAGAACAATATCCTAGAGTGCATTTTGATGCTTGTAAATACTCCACAGCACACCTCTCGACTCTGTGTTTGTGTGACGCGGTATTTCATCCTAAATTTTCAACTCCAGTGACTTTTTTTGACACGTCACCACTTCCTTTACAGGTATTATGGCAAGGACCGTTACAGGTTGGTTTAACAAACAAACAAAAAAAAACAAAAAACAGCCCAGAGCTATTTGACACACAGCTGATAATGTCAACAGGGCAAAGAGTTAAAGACAGTGAGCAAATCATAATCAGCCTCAGGGCATTTTCCACACACAGGTGCTAATGTGTACAAAGACTAGCTGAGAGCGACAGGGAACCGTCTGGACTTGAGATGATGGATATCAAGATGCAGAGGCTTTTAGAAATACAGGATATCCATTAGACAACACAGAAACAGAAAGCTGTTAGATGTGGGGCCTGATAGCAGAGCTACACAACTGTGAACAGTCCCATAGTGTCTTGCCTATATCATCCAAAAAACACTTTTAGTCTGCATCTGCTAACATGAAATTTGTTTTTCTGACTCTTTTTGTCCTAAATTGCATGTTTCACACATTTCCTGCCATCTATGCTAAAAGAACATATAATTAAGCTAAAGGGCAATTCTGATTTTTGTTTTAGAGACTTTCTTTAAAACTATGACTTTCAGCAGTTACATACATGCAAACAAAACAAATTAAATACCCACCTTTAGGACCCACAACCAACCCAACAACACGATATGGTACCCGCACCTGTACAGTTAAAACGATAAAGGTTAGCTATACACACTTTAAAATACAAAACACAACAGAGAGCCTTATTTATACAATAATTTTGCCTAGATGCTGACACTAATAACACCGAGTCATCCTAACGGTTGTTCTCAACCCCTGAATGACTTTGTTTTTTTTTTCATTTAAAGTCAAGCTTGCTGACCTGAATGGTAGTCCGTCCAGGTAAAGCCGGAGTCCCGAGGCTGGCTCCTGCAGTAAGAGGGCCTGTCCTGTTCCGAGAGGCTCTGATAAGGGAAAAGTGCTCAGCCGCAGACAGGATCTCCCTTTTAGCCATGGCCACATCTTCTTTACGCCCCGTCACAACAAAGACTGGCTGTTCCCCCCTCACTGGTGTCTTAATGTAGGTGTTGGTCTTGGCTCGAAGTGCCTTGATCTTACAGCCTGTCACATGGGCAAGTTAAAAAGCACATAAAGGAACCACATTAACCTCCACAGATTCAACATTGAACTCTTGAAACGCTGCATCTCCTAATAAACTAATGAACTAATAAAAGATCATGATACAAGCACTACAGCACAGGTCTCCAGTCATTAATGCCACATAAAAGTTGCATAGCTTATAAATTAAATATTCCATTCAGCAGTGGTTGAGAGTCCAGCATCATTACCAGAGCCATTTCCTGTTGTTGTCAACAGCGCAGTCTGTGCACCATCCCCCAACTATAATCACACTGCCCCACTAACCGAGTCCAGCCATCTATGTAAAGTTTATATAAAACAAAGACCACATATAAGGGTCTAAGAACAACGAGGGGATGTTTAGCTGAAATCGTATCGGTTATGTCACGGAGCTAACTATAACCTGCAGCTGATGTGGCAAAGGAATGGTGCCCTCTCCTCCGAGACAAAGCCCAGGCTGGTTTAGCTCAGCAAAGCAGGGCTACGGGGAGGCTCACTGACAGCATACCCGTGATACAGGCGAGCTACTGCACCGAGGCCACAGAGTGGGTTCCGGAGACTAATAAAACTTTAGTTGTAAACTTTTTTCAGGGCGTTGGGCGAGGGTGTTGTTGTTGACCCAGTTTGAAGGGGGAGGAATGCTAAGCTAGTAGCTAGGTATGCCACTTTTCTTCGCGACGATTTTTTTTAAAGCTATAACTTAGTTTTATGTCGTTGCTTTTCTGTTCCACGCCTTTAATTAATTAGAAGATAAACTCGCGATTCTTTAAGTTTCTTTATTTTGCCCATTAATTCGGTCCTGCCTAACTCTCCCCACAAAGTTTAGTCTAAACTCAGTTAGCACCTTAACGTTAGCTCCACAAGCAGTCGAAAAGAAAGCGACTCACCCTGCCTGCCAACGATCTCCGCGACGTGCTCCGAGCTCGGCACGGCCACACACTCGGTCGTGTTTACGCTCTTACGCCGGTTCAACAGTGATGTCTCGGCCTCTCCGTAATCCGGCTCCCCGAACCCGCCGGACGGTAGCATCGTCATGCTGTTACCCGGCGGGAGAGCGCCGCCGACCGCAGGATCGTCCCGCTCGTCTCCGTTGTACAGCAACACAGTCTCGATGTGCTCCATCCCGGAGCTAGCCGGCCCAGAAAGGAGGTGTTGGTTGCGGTGGTGGGCCTGCGTTAGCAACGAGGAATCGGTTGCAACTAATGGCTCCTCCTCGTCCTCAGCCGCTGCCGTTTTGTTAATTTCGTCTCCCGAGGGCGGACGAGGCAGTGGCAAGGGCTTCAAGTCGAGGACCGTACCGAGGAGGCTGAAATGGGAGACCGAGGAGAGCGGGAGGTGGTGAAAGGGGAGGCTCTCGTCAGCTAGTTCGGGCGTCTGGCTATGAGCGCCGTGCTGCTCGTCAAGGCCCATACCGGCGAAAGCGTGCAGGAGCGGCGGTGGGACCTCGGACTCTCCCTCATCGGCCTCCAGCAAAGACGTACTACTCGGCATGATGCAAGTCTTTTATTGATATTGCCGGTAATCGTTATGAATAATGAATGAAATTTGTTTGATTATAAAAAAAAAAATAAAAAAGCGACCAGCGCCTGTTCGTTGAAATGTGTGGCTTTGTTTTGTCTTTACGGCGCTCCTCTTCTCTTCTTTATTGAGGCGCATTTACAGCTGGCTTTCGATTATTTGGCGCATTACTGCCCCAAGTGGTATGGAGTGAAATTTACAACGTCGAGCCAATCCTTTCAACATTCAGAAAAGGCGAGGGGGGGGGGGGGGGGGGGGGGGTGAAGGTGAAAGAAGCAAAGCTGTTCCAAAGTTGAATATTTTAATGATGGTCCAATGTGTCTGATGAAAAAGTCGTTCCTTTCTCCACACCTACTTTCTCCCACTTTCGTTTAAACTCTAGTCTTTCCTCTTGACCTTTGATTGTTTTTGATACCTTTCATTTGACACCTGCTTCATAATGCATTTATTTCCTGCTTAACCATAACCCAACCATAAAATCCATCTGACTGATTTCTGTGGCTTGTTTTGCTTTCACTGCATACACACTGCATGTTCATGTGAAGCTTGTTTTCAGGGTGAGATGCAATTTCACAACTATCAGGAAGATGCACTCAACGTGCATTATGAGGGGCGTTGTGTCATGGGAATATTAGAATGATACAACATCTGTGGGTGTTGGCATGGGCTACACCCCCAAAAGTAGTAAATGAGTACATGAATATTAGATGTGAGAGAAAGACATTGTGGTGTTTTCAGTGTGCATTTTGTTGGTATAAAGATTGAGAGATAAATATAAATGCTTATAGGGATGGGATGTAAATGTATAATGAAGGCATGAAGAGTTTTATTTGCAAGGCAAGAGGATCGATGTAAGTCTGGCTCCTTGCCATCTGTAACATCTCTAAGTGGAAAAGTGCAAGGGTTTGAAGACAGCTGTTCTGAACATTTAAAAGGTAAGCCTGCTATGAATAGAATGATATAGTTTTGTTTTTGTTTTTCATTCTTACAATTCACAGCAGAAATGCTAATATGTACTCAAGACCAATATTTCTTTTTCATGATTTCAGGGGTTACTTTGTAATGTTCAACTCCAGCAAAAATGTTTTAAAAACAAATTTTTCTATATATTTGTTTTAAACACACAGGGAAAATAGATTATTAGCTGGCACGATAACCTTTAAAATCAAGTCTACTACATATTGTGAATGAAAACTATCCACTAATATTTAAGTCAGTCATTCATTTTACACCATACAGAAAGGACCCAAAGTAGACCTCAAAGTAGCTGGAAAGTGGTCTAAATCCATAATGCAACTGCGACAATGAGCCAAAATGTTTTTATAGTAATAAATGAAATCAAAATTTTCCTTTCAACAACCAAATATACTTCTTCACACATTCATCCACATACAGGTAAATTTTAAAGATTATTTCACCCCCTTAATCCTTATATATTGTGTCATTATATAAAAATAAATGAATATAAAACTTAAGGCACAGTGTAATAACAAAAAAGACAAAAGGAAATAAACAAACAAGACAAATCAAACAAACAAAAAAACATGTTTTGTTGCCAGAGTGTGACGCTGTCATAGGGGTTAAATATCCCAAATGTGTTACGAAACATTTAATGTGTCTAATGAAATTTGGTTATAAGTAACATAATTGTAACCACCATGCTATACCGATAGGGTTTAAGCAGCATTTCTACTCCATTCAAACTGCCAAACATACTTCACTTTCATTTTAACCGGCGGCCACGTTGGAGCCCTGGATTCAGGTAATAAAAGGGAAGCTACGCTTTGCTCACACGTACGTGGCCCACGTGATGTCACGATGGCTCCTCCTTTTATGTTTTTCCACCAGTGAGAGCAAGCAAAGGCGGGCTTTTACGGATGACGGCCAATGAGATGTGTCGTTAGTAATACGCGTCTTAGCATTAGTTGCATCCGGGTGAGGACTTTGGGGTGAGTAGGTAATTCTAACTAAAACACAATCTAAAATCGTAAATATTTGGATTTATTTTAACTCCTGTTACTACTTATGTCCTAATAAAACAAGAACACAGCAACCATTGAAACATATTACAAATCCCGAGCTTCTTTCTTTCTCTAAAATATAAAGACCAGCTAGCTCGCTAGTTAGCTTTAAGCTAGCAGCTAGCCGCTTATATCAGTGTCCGGGTTTTCCTTGTCGGTATTTTCGCCACCTTCGGTGACGGTTTTAGTTTTAAATCTGTTGTTTTTACAGGTTTTTTTTCTTAGAAGCTGTCGGCTCTCAGTCTTCAGGATGTACGGATCGTTTCGGGTGTTGCTTCAGGTGCTCTGGGCCCAGCTGCTTTGTGGGTGGGTGCTCGGCTCCGAGCTAACTTTTGAGCTGCCAGACAACGCTAAACAGTGTTTCTACGAAGACATCATCACGGGCACCAAATGCACCCTGGAGTTCCAGGTGCGTGTCTGTTCTTTCGATCCCTCCCATCCATGCGAATCATCCTAGTCGGAAGGTCGTTTTTTTCCCCCCAAATTAAATCGAGTATAGATTGTCCTCTTGAAATCTGTATCAGGCGTCAAAGATGAAAACCCAGGGATATGAACAGCTTCATGTGCATGTCTGATAAATACTAGAAATGTAAACCAGCTCAGTTACTGTACTTCTACCTGAAAGATCTTCAGGTAAATATTTAAATTTAATAAGAGGTGTCCAGGTAGCAGCAGGCCGAGTTATAAGTAATAAATACTATTAAATGATCTTATTCATTATCTGTGACATGTGCCTTAAACATTTCACTAGAACTACACACACACACACACATACATGCAGGGTGTACAACAAACAGATAGAAGAAGTGGCTGATATTGAAAGATTCTACCAATGGCTGGTTAAAGCTTGACAGGGTAGACGGCACAGAAACACTACTCATGGTAGCAAAAGATCCTTAGAGGTCGAGGTCTATCATACAGGCTGTGCAAAGATACCCCAGAGATAATCCAGCACATAACAGCAAGGTGCAAGATGCTAGCAGGCAGGGCATACATTGAACACCATAACCAAGTGTGTGGCATCGTATACAGGAACATCTGTGACGAGTATGGTCTGGAAATCCAGAGGTCAAAATGGGATACACCCCAAAGGTGATTGAGAGTAACCCAAGCTAACATCCTGTGAGACCTCCAGATGCAGACGAACAAACTGGTGATGGTTAACCAATCAAATATAATGTCCACATGGTGGACCATCAGAGGAAGAAGGCCATGGTGATGGATGTAGCTATACCAAGTGAATCAAGAAGAAGGAATACAAGAAGCTTGAGAAATACCAAGGGCTGAAGAGCCCACAGGGCGAGTGGGGAATTATTGTACAAGTATGCATTAGGAGCATAGTGTTGTGTTATTTTTAAAAGTGCAATAATCACATACTGGTGCCTCAAGTGTATTTGCCAAAAAAGAGAAAAAGTGCAATAAATAAAGATTAATCTGGGTGGTTGTTTTTATTTTTTAATTGTGTGCATAATTAGCCTGTAATAACAATCTGATGATATATAACTTTTCACTGTCCACTTTCTGCTGTAACAAAACAAATTTCCCACGTGTGGGACTAATAAAGGTTATCTTATGTTGGGGCAGTTGTTTTAAACTCTGTTTCTACACTGTGTTCAGATTAATTTGCACTGACACTGAAAACATGTGTAGGACTCAGAAATGAAATTGATAAAGAATCTGACCTGTAAGCAAAAACGCTATCCATATATATTTTTAAAAACACTTTGTCAGTATCCATCCTACCCCTCCTTGGCTTTGGTACTCATTCCTTCTGTGCTTTCGATTCCCAGGTGGTGACCGGTGGTCATTACGATGTGGACTGCCGTTTGGAGGACCCAGATGGCACAACACTCTATAAGGAGATGAAGAAGCAATATGACAGCTTTACCTTCACAGCAGCCAAGAACGGCACCTACAAATTCTGCTTCAGCAATGAGTTCTCCACCTTCACGCATAAGACAGTTTACTTTGACTTCCAGGTTGGCGATGACCCTCCACTTTTCCCCAACGAGAACAGAGTCACTGCTCTTACTCAGGTAAACTGTGAGGATGCACACATAAACCTGTTAACTGCCTGTTTCTCTCACTGATGTTTCCTTCATTGTATTTGTTAGGGCGAAATAACCTAAACGGTTATCCTGTCTTCATCCTTGTTGCACAAATGAACCAACACAGTTTATTTAAATTAAAAGCAAATAAATCCTGGTGATAAATAACCCCCAAAAAGCAGAGCAGCCATCTTGCAGAGTTTTTTATTTTATTCAGATAGAAAGGGTCACCAGACAAGCTTTGTCTGTAAATGAAATCTCAGTACTGTGGCTACTCTCACAAGATAATATCAACTAAAAGAAGGGTGAAATTTGATGATGTAGCAAGACAGTGATCTACCAAAGAACGATTTTAAACAAACAAAAAAAAAAGACGTTTGGAGAGACCCAGACAAACCCAGAAAATGACCATTTGAACTTTGTGCAATTACTTCAAGGAAGCTGATTACATCCTAAAAATATGGCTGAGCTGGAGTCATTCTTTTTAGAATAATGGGGGGGGGAAATTCCTGCTAAATGTTGCAGATGTTAGTCCCCTCCTTCTGGAAATGTCTGACCTTATCACCTTTTTGTGTTTCATTAGATTAAGTAAATAACGGTTGTCATTTATCAGGCACAAAACTAAAGGCAGAAAAAGACAGCAAGATGTGGGATGTTCAAATACTGAAATATATGTCTGTTCAGACAGACTAGAAAAAGCACAAAATATCATCTCCCTACTGTAATATTAGCTAAGGAAATCTAATTAAAAAGCAATGCCAAAACCACTGTTGCCAAAAGAATACCAATGATATAAATACAAGCACCACCCCTCCCTTAAATGACAGACTCATATTTGTCAGCCGTGCAGATTTAATGTTCCTGGTGGATGAATTTAGTAAATATTTTCAGCCATCTTCCAAAAATCTAAAATCAGTTTTGTTTTCCAATCTTCACCATTTACAGATGGAGTCAGCCTGCGTGTCCATCCATGAGGCTCTGAAGTCGGTGATCGACTATCAGACACACTTTCGCCTCCGTGAGGCCCAGGGACGCAGTCGTGCCGAGGACCTCAATACCCGCGTCGCTTTCTGGTCTATCGGAGAAGCCATTATCCTTCTGGTGGTCAGCATCAGCCAGGTGGTCTTGCTGCGAAGCTTCTTCTCTGACAAGAAGACCACGACAACACGTGTGGGCTCATAACAGCCTCTGAGATCTGACTCATCACTTCCTTTGTCTGTTCTTGGGCTTGTGTGCATGGAGTGCATAGGAACAGCCGCGCTGATCTGTAATTGAATCATATCAAGCGGCCAGGTCGTACAATCTGACGCGGCCTCTTAAATCAGTACAGCTGTTCTTACAACTTTATGCAAATTAGTCTTGAGGAGAAAAAATAGTTGTGGGTTAAAAGTGTTTTTGAGGATTAAAAAAAAAAAAACAGGAGGAAGACTTGATTGTGTTGCTTGTAACTATCTGTATTTGAAGCAGTTCAAGCACCGGCCATATAGCTAAAGAAAAACTTTAAGTCATTTGAATATTTGAAATGATTTCTAAATGTGTTCTTATTTTAAATGTGTCCTTTTCTAACCCCTGTCTTCATGATCTGTTCCACTTTTCATCCCAAACTGCTCTGAAATAAGCACCCGAGTGGATACTGGGACTAAATGTAGTCATATTATAAGAATACTGCAGATATTTGTCTTTATCTGCACTAGCTCTCAAAAGCCACACTCTCAGTGTGAAGGTTGGATTTGTTTATGAAAAATCTGTTGCATTTTTTTCCTGTGTTACTAAAACTCACTTTATTAAGTGAGAAATGGTAGATGTTGTGTTTTTTGTTTTGATCAGCTTTGCCGTTTTAGATAGTAGTTAGAAAGGAGTTTGCTGTGCTCTGCAGAGAGTAAGCAGTCCTTTAATCCAATATTAGTTTGACACCCTTTGTTCATAAGGTGGTTGTTGGGTTGAAGGATTGAATTAAAATGCAGAAGGTATACCACGAGTGACTGCAAACCTAATTCCTTAAAGAAAATCTCTATAAATTAAAAGTAAGTTTTTGCTTTGTTTCCATTTGCTCTCTTTTACATTGGGGGAAATATTGGTCGGTTTAAGTGTGCAACATAAATTCTAACAAACGGGATGTAGGGTTTTTTGTTGTTGTTTTTTTTTTTTATTATTACATCTGTGTGACTCTGTGGCAGACAAAAAAGAAATGACTCATTCTTGTATTTAAAACTGCATCATTTTGTCTGTTAAGTGGCAATCCCAGCTGTTAGAGGTGCACCAGTTCCTTAAGTCACTGTCTTTCTTTGAGCCGACGCTGTCCATTTGGTTTTGTACAACAATATTGTAACATTCGTGTGGTTGGAAGAATTGTTGCTTGAATAGAAGATAATTCAAGTGAATACGAGTTATAATTTGATGTTTCAAAACTCTCATCTCACCCTTTTTTTGACATTTATTTAGCAGTGCAGAAAGAAATTTTAAACATGCATGTTTATTTTTAGGGGTTTCACTACAAATTTCGGTGAGCAGTTTTTTTGTACTAGTGTAGGTCACATGCAATGGTTTATGGGCTTAGTTCACCTGGGTGGTTTGACTTTCAGGCAGGAATCACGTGGATCTTTATTTGTGGTTTACAAACATCTTACTGTAAATGTATCTCTTTCACATAGACATTGGCTAAAGCACAAGTATAAAGAAGCTGTTTTAGCCTACATAATTCTACTATACACAGCTACATGATTATAAGTTAAACCTTTTCAGTCAGGGATGAGAAAAGAAAAAAAAATCAGTGTACAAATATTATCCCACTGAAAGAAGCCAAAAAAAGCTTGTTTCGTTTTATTGTCCAGGTTTATAGAAGTGTCCTACTTGGGATAGAAGTGATTAAAAACAACAAAAACTTCAAGAACAATCATTTTGATCTGTTATTCTCTCTCCAGAGGTCGCCATGTTTTATGTGGTGCAATTTTGGCATTTCCATTTGCACAGGTTCAGCTCCGAGGCATTGTGGGAAGTTGTTAAGATATTGTGGGATGGATGAATAAACTTTTTGTTTAAATGTTAAATTCTGCACTTATTTAGTCACCATTAATTAATAAACAGTGTGCATTGAGGTGTTGGGTTTCTAGATAACACCATCTGCTCATGCTTCTTTTATCCTGTGGGGGGTGCTATTGTCAAGGCCATCACAATTTTCTAAAGCATGTTCATGGTTTCCTTTAGGTCAGAGGTGTAAAGACTCCGTTTATTTCCTTTGTCACATGCAGTCTTATTTTTTATTTAATTATTTTTCTCATTTAAAAAACAATAAATTTACAAACAGCCTGATCTTTAGGTTGTGTAGAAAAACTCATAAACCTGCATTTTATTCACAGTAGAATATGGAAAAGCCCTAGATGAGGCCCCATGGTAGACTCAGGACACACTGGAGAGATGATGTCTCTTGGCTGTTCTGAGAGCGCCCCTGTGTTCCCTCGGATGAGCTGGAGTAAGTGGGGGGAGTGCTGGGGAGGGGAGGTCTTGGCATGTCTGCCGAAGCTGCTGTCCGCATGGCCCAGGCCTGGCTAAGCAATAGAAGATGGATGGCTGGATCCTGCACATCTCTTTCAGAGAAGGTCTAGCATATTTCAGTAAGACAAGACTAAATCACATAATGCTGCTATTACAACAGCGTGGCTTCATAGTAGAAGAGTCCAGGTGCTGAACTGCCAAGCATGCAATCCAGACCTTTTTCCAACTGAAAACATTTTGCAGCTAAATGAATAAATATGAAAAAGCAGACCCAGAACTGTTGAGCATCTAGAATCAGACACGAATGGGACTTTTACAGATGTCATCTCCCAGAAGTCCAACACCTGGTCTCATAAGTTCACAGATATTTACAGGTTGTCAAAGAAGAGTGGCTGCTATGCAGGGGTAAACACAGCTTAAACACTTGATATGTTTTCTCTGTTCTGTTATTATAAACTATAACTATATCCCAAGTTATAGTATTATTTGGTGCATTTGTACTGTTGGCAAACTGATGTACATAATCAAAGTGAGAAAAATTGAAATACAAAGGTGGTAGATGCTATTTATATAACTAGAAGATCAATATGGGACTCGTTCTATGTTTATATACAGTAAAATGTATGCATACATCTACGTATGATTACAAGACCTTGGTATGTGTACAAAAATAAATATGCTACTACACTCATCAGACCCCTATCCCAATAATTTATATGTTGAAAAATTGTTATACAAGATTTTATTGTATTAAATATATACCCATATAGGAAAAACGTGACTTGACTAACTTTACTTTCAGTATGATTGTATATTTATATGCCTTGTGGTTTATCTATACATGTCAGTTACATTCACCTAAGACAAATGCTTGAAAAAAGGTGATAACCCCCACCTCTCCAGCCTCTCTTTCACCTGTTTTCTACTCTCTCTACAGATCACAGTGTTGTCTGCAAACATCAGTGTCAACAAAGAATCCTGTCTGGCCTCATCAACCTGTCTCACTGTCCTGACCAAGCATATTACAGTTATTAACAAAAAACAATAATTTGCAAACTAAATAAATAAAGCATACAATATATGATTAATGTATTACAGGGTATTGATGCAGATGTTAGTGGGACTGGAATCTCCAAATGACTGTGAGTCCCGTGTTTTTATTGCAATAGTTGATCTAACCCTAACAAATAAGTTAAAGGAAAAATAAAAGATTAGATTGGATGAATAACTTTATACATAAATAAATAAATAAATAAATAAGTATAGTCATTAATATAATTTTAAAAATCATTTTTCATACTGTGTCTCTTTAATTTCAAACTGCCTCTGGGAGCAGCTGAGGATGTGCATTACTGTGTGTCTTCCTCAGCTATCAGTGCAGTATTTGAGTCTTTCCTGTGCCTCTGTTTCTCTTTCTATGGTAGTAAGAAAATTCATTGGTGCTTGAAAAACAGACTCTTTTAACTCTTTGTTGTTGTCTGCGTAACAGGGCTTCCAGCTCTCTGATTGGCTGTCCACCTGTCAATCATGTGCTCCACTGGAGAAAAAAAAAGACTGCGTCGGGTTTGTGATTTGACACAAACCGAGTCGTGATCATCCGGTCGAGCCGTGGGTGGTTAGCCTCCCCTGTTTACCTTCTTTTCCTTTGGCGGACCTGCCAGCTTGTTGAGCGGCTGTGTGGACGACTGGTAACCTGCCGTTTTTGTGGTAACGTCTGTTGTTTTTTTGAAGGGGACGAGGTGTGTCTGTGAGGGAGAAACGCGGCACGGTTAGTGGGGGATATCCCCTCGCTTGTTTGACTGAACGTCGTTTTTCCAGGCTAAGCTAACATAAGCAGCAGCAGCAGCGTAAACGGGTGGGGGTGGATTTCTACACTTCGGCCCTTGGAAAGCGAATATAAATAACCCCATGAGGAGTAACGTTATGCTGGGGAACAATGACCAGCGAAGGGGACAGATCTAAGGAAGAAGGGCTTCTCGGGTGGAGCGGACATGTCAGTGGATGAGCAGCGGTGAAGAGTGGTTCGGCTAAGCGCAGCTAGTCGGTTAGCTAAACGGATCGAGGAAGTTGACTAGCCACTTTTGCTAACTGGGCTAAAAACGTCTGAGTTAGTAATATAGTTTAAGGTTTAAGTGGTGTCAACTTTTTAAAGCTGGAGCTTTAGAAAGTCACGAACTATTTGCGGATTTTAATCCCCAACAACAACAAGAAAAGGTAGCACATTGGTTTAACAGTTAGCTAGAAAGTCGGAGCTTGTTATAAACAAAGGCTGCCAAGGTTCACCTGTCCACAGCGACCTTACACCTCCACGGGTCGTCGACCCTATTGTTTGACAGACAGCGCTGCCATTTTTTAAAATACTATTAAACCGTGAATTTAAGTCTCGGGGATGGATTTAAAGACCGCGGTGTTTAACGCAGCCAGAGATGGTAAGCTCCGGCTGCTTCAGAAGCTGCTGGAGAACAAAGATGGGCACGAGGTGACCAAGTTAATGGGCGAGAAGACAAACGGGGCCACCCCGCTCCTGATGGCTTCCCGGTACGGCCACTTGGACCTGGTGGAGTATCTGCTGGAGTGCTGCAGTGCTCCTGTCGAGGTCGGTGGATCGGTGAACTTTGACGGGGAGACTATCGAGGGGGCGCCCCCTCTCTGGGCTGCCTCGGCAGCGGGACATCTGAAGGTAGTCCAGTCCCTGCTGGGTCACGGAGCTTCTGTCAACAGTACAACGCTGACCAATTCAACGCCCCTGAGGGCGGCTTGCTTTGACGGCCACCTGGATATTGTGAAATACCTGGTGGAGCACAATGCTGACCTGGAAGTAGCCAACAGACACGGCCATACGTGTCTCATGATTTCATGCTACAAGGGGCACAAGGAGATAGCGCAGTACCTGCTGGAGAAAGGGGCAGATGTCAACAGGAAAAGCATCAAAGGTGAGTCTGTAAAAAGCTTTCCTCAGAAAAATGTTGACTACATGGATGATAAGCCGTATTTTCTTTTTCTTTTTTTTGAGCCGATAGCAGATAGTTTGAGAAAATCAAGCAACAAATGGGCAAAATGCACGTGACATGCATGCATCCAAGTATAGGGTTTGTTATGGGATGACAAAATTAACTAATTTGCAATTGCTTTTTTTTCCTGTCTGAAATGACTCAACAGCAAAGCATGAACTTCTGGTTTCACAGTGGAAAGTTGCAAGCTAGCTACGTCAGCCTGGATGCGTGCGTGTGTGTCAGGGTGTGTCTGGAAGCTCATACTTTGGATGGTGTTTTCTAAATACAGGAACAATAAGAATTTGTGTTTAAGATCATTGTGTTTTATACCTGTGCTTAAAAAGAAAAGCACTTAACTGCTCAGGATGTCCATTATTTTCTCTTTCTATGGAGACGGCTGCTTTGGTAGGCTTGAATTCATGGTTTCTACAGTGAATTTCAACCACAGACCTTTGGCTACCTACCTAGATTGGCACATTTAAGCCCCTACTTTTAGCTCTTGTGTGATCAGAACTATACAGTTGTAGCTTATACTTACTTTCCTGTGACTAGCACTAAATTCAAGAGCAGGGCACAAACCACCCTCTCTACACTGCTTTTCACAAAACAGCTGTATTGACATAAGAGGGTAAATCTCTATTATTAGATATGACTGGAAACTTTTCAAAAACAATAAAGCTTATGTTTAGGCAGGAAAGTGAGCAAGTTAGAGGAGAAAAACAGTCCTGACAAAATAATCACAGCTGACTAGACTACTTCAGAAGTTGTGCCCTGCTCACTTCCTTCTCAGAAAAGTCATCACTTTTCAGTTCGTGAAAGACTTCCAGTAAATAACCTGTTTGGTGAGGTGTCATCTTGAATTGATTAATCCAGACAAACCAATCTTGAATGATTTCTTGAAGTTTTTCCCCAGTTTTTCCAAGCTTGTGTCTTCATGTTTTGAGGAAGCTTTGTGGTAAATTTCGACATGTTGTAATATCAGCATTATTTATCCAAACCACATTAAAACACTGATGATATAATCAAAAGTCAGTTTAAACCATTTTTTAGTATAAACATGGCTTTCTTGTTGTTTACCCAGTTTTGCTTGTACATATTTAACTGAGGGGGGAAACTGTAGCGCTTCTGCTGCTACTGCTGCTGCAGTTTTCTGTCCAGAATTGTTATTTTTGCAGAAACATAAGAATATAACTGCTGGTTGATCCCAAACTAACCCTGTTTGGTCTCATCTGACTGAGTGTGGAGTAGCCTCAGAGAGCAGAAAGAAAAACAAACACACTGTTAACCAGAGAAAAAAAAAAAAGATGGGGGTGAGCTTGAAGTGTCTATAATTCCCAGTCATGGCATGTGTTGAATTTCCTCAAAGGGATTTACTTATCTTTATGGGACTCAAAGTTCAGTAAGCACGTGTGTGTCTGTAGATGTGTATCCCTTCCTCTTTGGGGAAAACTGAACCTGATTTTTCAGGACTGAGTGACCTACTTTTAACATGCCAGTCTTGAGTAAATGTAGCAGTGGTGGAAATGGTCCTGCTTCTGCTCCATGAGTGATCTTGAATGTTATTTTTTGTACTTTCAAATTGTGGGTTTGTTTTGTTTTTTTCTTGGCTACAATACCACTGTGTGAATCTCGCACAGTTTCACTGACAATGTGACATACCCTGGCACGAAGGCAAACAAGTCAAGACTGAAAACACTGCTGGTGGAACTTCATTTTTCACTTTAATTGTTTGTAATAGGTCCTCCCCCTTTTTTTTTTTTTTTTTTTTTTTTTTGTTTTGTTTTGTTTTTTGTTTTTTTTGGTTTTTTTAACAGTAGCTTAGCTCACCTGACAAAGTGCAATCTCTCCTTTTTATCTGAGGAATGTGGTGTTGGAAGTTTGTGGTCATCCCTAAATATTCTTACAGTTCATGATGGAAGTTATCTGCACTTGACTCACCTTTACGTCCTGCAGTCCAAAGAACCAGTGGAGAACAAGATTGAAATTTTTGAAAAATTTTGAAGCATTTTGTGTTATTGTATACATTGCATTGAAACCTTTGTCTAATAAAAAGACTTTTGAAAGAAAAAAAACTTTTATCAGAACAGCTTCTCTGAAATTCAGCACCACAATAACACCAAGGTACTTGAAGCTTGGTGACTAATTGTCTTCTTATTATTGACTCTTAATAGTTGTATTTAGTCTCAGTAGTGAATGGAGTTAAACAGAAGTGTGATTGGGAGTACTTCCTTGTTTTGAGTTTGTTTGGTAAATTCCTGGGAAACCCCCAAGGTGGAGAGATGTCTTATTTTTGTTGCTAAACTGGATTAAACTAGAGCTCTGGTATCCCTGGAATGGAACATTATCAACTAAAAGGAAACTAAATTAAA
Source organism: Pelmatolapia mariae (assembly GCF_036321145.2). Lineage (NCBI taxonomy): Eukaryota > Metazoa > Chordata > Actinopteri > Cichliformes > Cichlidae > Pelmatolapia > Pelmatolapia mariae. The sequence continues at coordinate 26,246,109 of NC_086237.1, forward strand.
TGGATGAAACTTTTAAGGAATGCATTCTGTGCTCTTCCTTGTTAGACATTTATATTCGTCTTTGTCTTTTAAACTGCTTATGTGTTTTTGTTTTTGTTTTTGTCTTTGTTTGTTTTGGGGTTTTTTTTATTGAGTTGCATGTTTTGTTTTGTTTTTTTTGGTTTGTTTTTTGTTTTGTTTTTTTTCTTTGTCCGTGTTGTGCTAAAAAATACTTAGTGTGATGTGTGTCTGTTTGCTCAAATCCTTTGTAGAAGTTGATTCTCTTTTTCTGTTCTAAAACTGATGAAACCACAAAACAAAGTGAATATGACACATCTTATGGTATAAATAAATGTAAAGTGGTAGCATCCATAAGAACTTTAGCGTCAGTCATTGAGCTCTTTAAATATTTTTTTTTTTAAATTACCAGCTTATGGTAACTTGGAGAGAGAAATTCCTTAAGTCCTTATGAAGGTAATAGGATGGATGTAGTCATGGCTTTGCAAACTGAATTCCTGCTAGGCTTCTGTGAGCTAATGTAGGTCTTATTATGTTTAACTCACTGCACAACATGCGTCTTCTTTGTTCACAGGCAACACGGCGCTTCACGACTGTGCAGAGTCAGGCAGCCTGGAGATCATGCGGATGTTGCTGCAGTACGGCGCAACCATGGAGCAGGATGGCTACGGCATGACACCCTTACTTTCTGCCAGTGTTACAGGCCATACTAATATTGTAGACTACCTGACTACGCATCAGCAGGTCAGGCTTCCTGTCGCCTACAGTTAAAGTTTGTTTGTGTAGAGTTGTGTGAGGATCACATAAATCACATATTTTGTCTCTGCAGACGAGGCACACAGAGCGCATTGATGCCCTGGAGCTCTTGGGAGCTACGTTTGTAGACAAAAAAAGAGATCTGCTTGGAGCTTTAAAATACTGGAAAAGAGCCATGGATCTGAGGTACATGGACAGTAACAACATCATCCAGAAGCCGGAACCCAAGCAGCTGATCATGGCATACGATTATGCTAGAGAGGTGAGTGCATTTACCCAGCACCACCTTAAAGTGGGCTTGCAATGTGTTTAAAGCTCTTGAAATAAGTTTTCTTTTCACATGATGTCACATTTTGACATCAAGATGGAAAAAGTAAGTTTTTATTTTGCTGGGGAAAACCTTTAATGTTACACTCTGGTCTTTAGTATTGGAGACGTAGCCTAAAACTTTATTAATTAGCTATATAGATTAAATCCAAGTCCGATATCTGGGTCTTGGTGCTGAAGTCACAAGTCACTCTGCTACTTTTTAATCTGCTTTCTAGGTAACAAACGCAGAAGAGCTGGATGGACTTATTTCTGACCCGGATGAGATGCGGATGCAGGCTCTGCTCATCCGAGAGCGAATCCTCGGTCCACAACACCCAGACACTTCCTACTACATCCGTTACCGTGGTGCCGTCTATGCTGACTCTGGAAACTTCGAACGCTGCATAAATCTGTGGAAGTACGCGCTGGACATGCAACAAAGCAACCTGGACCCCCTCAGTCCCATGACTTCCTCCAGCCTGCTGTCATTCGCTGAGCTCTTCTCCTTCATGCTGCAGGACAGGGCCAAGGGGCTCTTGGGGACATCGGTGTCGTTTGAGGACTTGATGGGGATACTGTCCAAAAGTGTGATGGAGATTGAACGAGCCATTAAACAAAGTGGACCAATGCCTCCTGACCCTGCTCAGCTCAGCAAGGCCCTCTCAATTATTCTCCACCTCATTTGTCTTTTAGAGAAGGTGCCATGTACTGCAGAGCAGGACCATTTCAAGAAGGAGACCATCTATAGGTGTGTTCCTATTGAAAATCTCCTCAGTGTTGTTTATAAAGGTCACATATATCTCTGTGTACACAATATGGTAGTTGGAAGGGTCTAAGAGTTTCCTGTGACAGTGATTTATGTTAACGTTCCTTTCCAGTCACATATACAGCCTTTTTTAGCAAACAGGCAGGATGTTAATTGACCTTTGCCACAGGCTTTTTGCAATTCTGTCAGTAATCTTGATTTAAGAAAAAATATTAGTTTAATCAAACTTATTGTTCATATTCATAATTCTTTGCCTTTCATTCTGACACTGTTGCATCTCTAGATTCCTGAAGCTCCACCCATGTGGCAAGAATGGCTTCAGCCCGCTGCACTTGGCAGTCGACCGCAACACTACTTGTGTGGGCCGTTATCCCGTTTGCAAGTTCCCTTCCCTCACGGTCGCTTCAATCCTACTTGAGTGTGGGGCAGATGTCAACAGTCGAGATGACGATGACAACAGGTCTGTTTTTAAATATCGCGCTTCTGTTTCACCCACACTCTCCAGCTTTTAGTTTTCACCTAGATTTGTTCAGGGGAAAATGGCAGAGAGTGGATAAGAAGACATGTGTGCTTGTATGTTGTACAGGATAATCCTCTAACAGATCTATTATCTTTGTATCCACCAGCCCCCTCCACATAGCGGCATCCAACGGTCACCCTGACATCATGAACCTGCTCATTTCCTGCGGGACTCACTTCGACAGCACCAACGCCTTCCAGCAAACGGCCTGCGACCTCCTGGATGAGAAAGAGCTGGCCAGGAATGTCATCCAGCCCATTAACCACACCACTCTGCAGTGCCTAGCCGCCAGGGCTATCATCAAGCACGGCCTCGACTACCGGGGAAACATCCCAGAGAAACTGGAGGCCTTCGTCTTGCTCCACAGATAATGATTGTGAAGGAGTGGAGAAGAATGGATGGGTGCACGGGGAAAAGTGTGAAAAGGAGCAACATAATCTCAACGCCTCACCCACAGGGTGCTTGAAAAACAGAGACAATTATGTGGGTTAGGTTTGCAAATTCAAACTACATGGAGAGTATGAACTTGTTGGAAGAATTAAGTGCACAAAAAAAGTCCTCAACTAACCAGGATGGACTTAAAATGATTTGGATTAACTGGCCCAATTTTTGGGGGATGCATCAGGAGTGGATTGCAACATGGACAAACACAGCTGCATCTCTGGATGAACTGAGCAAAGGGGTTTATGTATTTTTGCTTGAGATTTTTTTTTTTTTTTTTTTTTTGCATATTCCTCGATTTCTATTTATTAAATGAAACTTGAGAGATTTTTCTCCATGCTGGCTGCAACCCAGTCTCAACATTGCCTGCTCACGTCTTCTCAGTCTCAAGGCATTTCTACATATACTGGGAGTTCAGGTTGTTATTATTATTAAAAAATATTTTTGGTTTGCCAACAGTCATGGACCCTTCCTCAGTCATTAGATTTTTATTTTTTTTTTGTTTGTTTTAGGTTTTTTTTTGTACTTTTACAAATACACCTAGTTTTTGGTCATGCAAATCTGGACATCTGCCAAGTGCTGTGGATTCTAGACTCATTTGTCGTTCCCACTTAAGTGTACAACAAAGCTTTACAAGAAGGGTTTAATGCGTGCAAACACCATAAGTGCTTTATTCTTTCTATGCACAGGCTAGGCTGTTGGAAAGAGAGACTGTTGTATTCTGTGCCGGCACTTGTCTGTGCAATATCTCTCATGAGTTTTTGTGTTTACCTCATTGCTGCCGTTTTCTTCAGTATCCACCTACTTCACTCAAAAAGGAGGGGGAGAGGGGTGCAAAAAAACATTGTACTGATTGTTGTAAGACGAGTGAATGAATTTGAGCGATTTTTTTTTTTTTTTTTTTTTTTTTTTTTTTTTTTTTTTTTTTTTTTTTGCCTGAGTGCGTGTGTGAAAGAAATGCGAGTGCCCCCCACGGTGCGTTCCTTGTATGCAGAGTGGGTTTTTTTGCTTTTGTTTTTTTTGTTTGACTTTACACAAATTATTGACAATGGGAATTTTGGTGAAGTGGCGCTCATGGAGATTCCACAATGCACGTGACTGCCAGTAGAAACCACAGCGGCCAAACTAACAGTTCACAACCGCTGGCGAGTGCAGGCTCGTACACAGAAGTGACCTCTTTAACATTCATACATGGCCGACCTTTAAGTACTGTCGTTCTTTAATAATTTTTATCCCCCCAAAAAAAGTCTGGGTAAACATTGTCCCACTGTTCACGTGCAGCAACATATCAGCCAACCAATCACTGCAGAAGACCTTTCATGACAACACCTACACTCCAAACTAGAGCAGAGCAAGGGTAGATCTGTTTGTCTTATACAGCTGTCATCCAGCTGTGTGAGGGGTTGAAGACACGAGTGGGAGGATGCCTCTACATACAGAATAGGAAAGCTTTGTGAATTATCTCGTTTGCACATTAGCTTTAGATGTGTGGGTTGGAAATTTTAAAAAAAAGGGCTTTTCATAATTCTTAGGATTTCATATTACAGTTTAAAAAGGAAAAAAAAGCAGACTTAGCAAATGTATTGAGGACACCCAGGGCAACTTGATGTGAATCTGCACTTTACTACAGCGGAGTTTAAGATTTGATATGGCATTAATTGAGTTCATGTCTTAATAACCAGTTTGACAATAAACCCATGTTGCACTTGTCGTTGTCCAAATGTCTTTATTTCCTGGTTTTTCTCTCTTTGTTTTAATAGCTATACACCAATCAGCCACAACATTAAAACCAGCTGCCTAACACAGTGTGAGACCCCTATTGTGACTTACTGGGTCAGGCACAAGGGACCTCGGGGGGGTTTCGTGTGGTTTCTGGATTAGGAAAGCTGGAGAAAATCCTTTCAGGATGAGACTTGTCTCCCATAAATGTCTGACTGGATTGGGAGTTGAGCAGTTTGGTGGCTGGATTGATGCACCTGGCTCTGTTTAGATTCTTTGCGCTGTGGCATTGACACATTCTCCTCCTGGGAGAGGCTGCTGTCAATGCGTGTTGTGCTTGACCTCCAACAATGTTTAGGTGGACGTTATGTGTCTTAAGTGAACTCTGCATTCTAATAAGGCAATATTACTTGACCTGTCTGCGGTTTTAATGCTGTGGCTAATGGTGAAAGAGCGCAAATAGGCTACAGCTGATTGAGTCAGTGTTCCCACTGCTTTTGCTCTGTAGTCACTGAACAGATCTTTGAGCTGGGTGAAGCAAAGAGGACCCCTGAGATGTGAAACTGCAGACGGGGGTTGCTCATGTTGTTCATGAGTTTCTTCCAAGAATTGCCCCCAAGTAAAAACAAGCTAATTTATGACTTGCTTGTTCAATACTTTGTGCATGAAGCAATTAAAAACAGCAGCTGACTGCTGTGCAGAGAACCTTGGAGTGTTTATTCCTCTCTAGACTACAGTCATTAGGACCCAGTAGCAAGTATTGTCTCTGTATCCAACACCCGATGTGCTGTGTTGTATATTAACTCTGTGTGGCTCGAAGCTTCAAAAACACATCAGCGAGGCCCTTGATGCTCCACAAGAATCAACAAGAAAAATCTAATGAATTATTTAAAGACCCAAGATGATGAGATTGGTGTTCAGCCATGCTGTGTTATGGCTCCACTGGTGGCAATGTCATTTACTTTGCGCATTACCCTCCAGGATTACATCAACATTTCACCAGGAGCCAGAGGTTTTCTCATTTTAGAAAAAAAGGCTTCACACAAATGAATGGATTAACTTCAAGTGTGGTATGATATCAGTCGACAACATCGAGTGAATGGATCTGGACTCAGGCTAAATGAACTTCGGTGGTTTTATTTAGAAAATCTGGTGCCTACACTGCAGTCCTGCCAGTTAATTACTGATGTTCTTATACTTTTGGTTTATGGGTGAATTTGGGACAAACTCAAGGCCTCACTCAGCTAAAAGCATGACTTTAGATTTCTTAATTGATACAAAATCCACATTCACCACATGCGCTGCCTTAGTTTAATCTCCCGAGTGATCATAGCTAATCCCGTTTCAGTTTAACAAAGTGAAAGGGTGAAATGTAAAGAACTGTCATGTAACAGCCAGATGACGCAGCTTCCTCACACACAAACTGACAAATACCTTCATGAATACACATTTATTCCTTGCTTCCTCCACATGTAGAGCCAGCAGCGTTCATCCCCAAAATGTGAAACCCGTCCTGAATGTTCTGTGATGAGTCACTGCCAGGATCTCCTGTAAAGCAGAGAGTGGGACTTTCTTAATGAGTCACGATCACTGTAGGTGTGTGTGTGTGTGCGCCAGGCCGCCGAGGCTGGACGGAGTGCGTCTGGTTAGATATGTATGAATCTCTTTTACGATCTGCAACCATTTTGTGGTCTATAAAAATGGATTTCGCAACCTTCAGGGACTTTTTCAACCAGCCTTCCTTAATAAGTGGTTATAACATGTAGCCATCTGAAATCATGCCACTCTTGCGTAACAGACCTAGCCACAAAAAAAACAAAAACAACAACACTTGAAAAGAGAAATGGAGACAAATAAACAGGTAAATCAATTTTTTGAGGAAGTATTTACCGCCGTTCCTTCTGAGAAGTGCAATTAAACTTTGCTGTTTTGCATTTTCACAACCACGCCCAGAATTACCTTTCTAAAATTAGCAAAGGTATCATGAGGTGAAAGTGGACACATGTTTATTTTTATTTAGTGTGAGGTGTAACTGTAGCTGGAAAATCTATTTGGTTTTACGCACATCTTCCATTCCAGCCTCAGTTATGCAAAGCTCAGGTAACCTTCTTTTCCTTCTGCAGGAACGCTAACATACCTCATTGATGGTAATTGTGAAATATACGGTTTAGATGTTTCTAGGTCGAAGTGCACGGAACAAGTCGAGGCTTATCACAGTACTGGTGTTTACGTGGCTCAGCCCCACTTGAAGTGGCTCTCTGTCCAACAAGGAAGAGTTTGAAAAGGGTGCAAGGAAATAAAGGTGAAGGGCTGATATGAGGATGTTAAGTTTGTACTAAGGCTGTGTGGATAAAAGCCAGAGTTTCTAGAAAAGGAATTGTCAGCTCAGCAGGGAGGGGGTGTACTGAGTCAGAGGAATGCCCATGAAGTCTCACGAATGAAGATGATGAGAATCTACCATGCTGAACTGTCTTTTACTAAAATTCAGGCTCCCTACCAGCTTTCAAAATTGTGTCATTCTTTCTCACTAAAATATAATAAAACGCATATTCAAAGGATAAAATTGTTCATATCTCTGTTAAAATAGTGACATGCCCTTATTTCCACCAACACGTTCTTATTACCTGCTTAACTTTGAAGTGTTTGGAAATTTATTTTTTTCCATCTCTTGCATTGAAATTGCTTTAAGGTGCAGAGTTACACATGGGTATAAAAACATGTATTTGTCATCAGCTGATATCATTAGGAAGGAGGTAAAGAGGAAGACCGCAGAGGAGGTTTGTGGATGTATTGAAGGAGAAGATGGAGAGGGTTGGAGTGACAGAGGAGGGTGCTAGGGATAGGGTGAGATGGATGATTTGCTGTGGTGACCCCTTAAGGATCAGCCAAAAAAAGGAAAAGATTTCCTAATTTAATTCAATTCAGTTCATTGTATTTATATATCCCCAACTCACAACTATTGCCTCAAGGTGCTTTATATAGGCTACAGAACCTACAATATCAAACAAACTAAATAACAAGACAAAAACAGAGAAATCAGATGACCTCCAATTAAAAAGCATGTGGAGATGGTGAGAAGGAAAATCTCCCTTACCCCCCTGTCACAACCATTTGGGGGTGAAGGAAAGAAAAGAGAGGAAAAGAATCTCTGTGGGAGAGAATGAAATGAAATGAATGAATATTTTATAATAATTCTGCTTAAAGGAAATAAGTATCATGTAAATAGACTTGGTCCTAGCACAGAGCCCTGTGGAACTCCATAATTAACCTTAATGTTTGAAGACGACTCCGCATTTACATGAGTAGGTTGGAGTCTAACAGATAGATATGATTCAAATGCTGCACTCTAGTCTACAGAAATGAATCCACTGTCACAGACCATAGGAAGGTCGTTAGCAACACCCACGAGTGCTGTTTCTGTGACACTCTAAATCCTGAGTGAAACTCTCAGAATAAGTCTTTCCCTTGCAGATGATCAGTTAGCTATTTAATGAGGTTTGCTCAGGAATATGATTTTGAGCTGGTGACATGTTTGAGAAATTCTCTGAAGACTATTGTTTCTCTAGTTGTGATTACAGCTGTAACAATCAGTGAGCTAATACAAATGAGCTAATACAGAGGAGTTTGAGATTCAAGACTCATTTTAATTGTGTAACACAAGGCTGTATAATGAAATTGTGATGAATCCCCTGCATGCCTCCAGCAAACTAAATATGAGTGAATAAACAGACAAGTGATAAAGTAATAAAGCCATTACTTGTGAAGTGTACAGGGTGAGCTCAGTACTTTCAGAGCCTGAGAGGAGAAACTGTCTGGAGTTTAGCGCTTTCAGATACTTCTGTATCACTTGCCAGATGGCAGCAGGGTGAACAGGCTGCAGCTGGGGTGAGAACTGTCTTTTAGTATCCTTTGGGTTCTTCACAGACATCTCATCTTACTGATATCAGTGACTCTGTGGGAGGCTTTAATCACCTGCTCCATATATTCTGTATCTGAGAGCGATGCTTATGATGCGTCACTTAAACTCCAGAGTGATTTTGCTTTGGCAAACAAAGTGTATATACAGGTATGTGTTTCTGCCATAACCAGTATAAAAATGACATTTTTGTACATGTTTTTTTTACAATTACGGTGCTTTGACACTGTTTTGCCACCTTTTTCTATTATGTACAAGCTCAGTACAGCTCAGAAATAGCAGCTAATTGAATTTATTTAAACATTTGCGCATTCAATCAGGGCAGAAAAAAGAAATAAGATAGTGGAGATTGAACGTGTAACCCTGACTCCTCACTCACTGTACACAAGGCTTCACATCAAGTCTTATTTTTATGGCTTTTGGCAGTGCTGTCAGCTCGGCCTACTTCTGCCCTGTCTATATTTAGGGCTGAATAATGCCCTGCTGGAAAGCTGTCCTACATTAACCGTGCTCCTCCGTGTCTGAATACCTGCAGTTGAACTCACCACCAGACACCTTTTCTTTCCCCGTGCCTCAGCCTGTCTGTGTGTGCCACTCAACCCATTTCAGCTCGCTTCAGTGCCAAGACAAGCAGGATAATGCTACCATACAAAACCAAGACATGAATATGAATACAAAAATCTGGTCTATTGTCCTTTTTTAACGCTTGATCTCTGTCTGCGTTATTGTGTGTGGCTGTCAGTCTGCCGTCTCTTCGATCCTCTCTGGCCTTCCCCACAGCAGCAGGAGACTCGAAAGCTTTATAAATGGATGAATTCTCCGGTCACGACTCAAAGGAAACCTGATTTTCTAGTCAGATGGTCTGACTTACTGCACAGAAAAAGCATCAATAGAAGCAATGTTCAGGGACAAACTGATTACTGCTTTTGAAACTAATTTTCTTTGGACTTTGCTCTCATGCAATAGGCAATGTTTCCATTTTTTGCTTAGTCATTTAACTTCTCTAATAAAGAAAATATGTCTTTAAGAATAACATTGTCTGGTTCTAGTTTCAAGGATGGATTTCATTGTGTTTCATGATTGAAAATTGATTGTTTTGGGGTTGTCCTCTCTTGAGATGCTCTGCTTTCACTGCAGCCACATTCACTTGAGCTTGATTGTAGGTTTCTCTCATCCCGTTCTGTCTTCAGTAACTCAGATGTATGCTATACTGTTCTGAGATCAGGTGATTGAGATGGCTATTGAAGAATATCCAATTTCTTTGCCTTGAGAAACTCCTGAATTGCTCTTGCAGTATGCTTTGGGCCATTTTCTAGTTGCACAGTGAAGTCTGATCAGTTTTGCAGCAATTGGCTGAACCAGAGAAGAGAGTATATCCCTGTACACTTCACAATTCATCCTGCTACGTCTGTCAGCTGTCACATCATCAATAAACACCAGTGACCCGGATCCACTGGCAGCTATATGCGCCCATACCTTCACCCTGCCTCCAGCATGTTTCCAGCATGTCTTTCATTATTCGTCTGACATTTTTTAGGTTAAGCATTTTATCTCTGACTTAAAAATAGTAACTGGCAAGCTTAATGTATAAACGATGCAAGTGGTAAGATGCTGTCCTAAACTCCATGCAACAGGAGCTCCTTTAATCTCCATTAATCTGGACTTTTCCATAACTGCTAGCTGCCAGATGTCAACATCTCCCCTCTTATATATTTCAAATGAAGCTTTCAGCGTGGATACACGCAGACCTCATTGCATGCTCGTGTTCCTGGCTATCTTCCTGTGATTGCTCGCAGCCCCACAGCTTTGGGACAGTAAATCTGTCATCACCGTCCCTTTTAAACAGAGTTTAGATGGAGATTATCCTCTGCACCGATTCACCAGAGGGTCACTCATTGCTTTGCTGTTTACTTTCATGGTCCAACATTGCATCTCTTTGGATGAGAGGAGCACCTGCTGACTGTTAAATGACAATGTGGTGACGGACAAAGGGGTGCTGGGAAAACGTGACAGATTACATAAGAGACCCCTCAGCTAAAATAGACTGGCAGGGTATTAACGTGGGGATCGCTGTGGTCTGAATCTGACACTGGTCTGGACTGGACACAGTCTCCACATCACCTTTTCTCTTTCTGACTTATGCACATAGTCGTTGATTGGACCATGGGGCAATGCTAATTGTGTGTGGGTGACTGTGAGGGATAAATGATCTATTGTGTGTATGTGTGATAGAGTTTTCTGCTCTCCAAGCTCACTGGCACCAAAACTTTCCACTTTGAGTCAGCTGTCAAAATAACACTCATATAAATAGAGGAGGAATTAGCTGGCATGGCAGTGATTAGCACAACAAATACACTAATGTAGCACACATGCACACAACAGACACACACACACACAGGCCGGTCGTCTTCTGACAGAGGATCTAACACTCAGATGAGCTCATTAATATACACTGTTAAGTCTTCAGGAATAATATTAAGCAAACATACTTGCACTTACACACACACACACACACGCACGCACGTGTCCTTCCTGCCAATTTTTAATATTTGTATTTATCTTCACTGATTTTTTGCCTTTATTGGACTTAAGAAATAAATAAATTAATGAATTAATTAAGAAACAAAATATGTGGAGCAACAAAAATAAGTGGCTTGATTACAAGCATGAATATTGCAGCTCTGCTAAGGTTTATGTTAAAGCCTTTCATGCAGTTCTGCAATCTGTCACATTAATATTAGTTAGCATGTCCTGTGAAACAAGATAAAAGGGAAACGCTACAGTATATTATTGTTTATTCATTTATTTATTTTTATTTTGTGGCCATGCTTTCAGCTCCTCTGTGTGACCCGGTGACTCAAATTCTAGTGTTTAATAGTCTTTTACTTTGCATTAATAAGTCCACCCATAGAGTCTGAACGCAGCATTCTAACCAACCAAGTTTGTTTGTGTTTGCTGATAAGTTAACACTGCAGTGTTTTATCAAAGTAGCTCAAAAAACTAAAAGTGAAACCTCAGAATCTGGATTCTAAAACCTGTGGGTGACGTGTGGTGGTTATGTCCACGTTGCCAACCCAACGATCACTTCCTGTTTCATATTGTAATTGCTTACCACGTATAGTATACTGGTGCAGTTGTTCTGCTTTCTGCTTTGTTCTTGCCTTTGAGATATGAGAGTTTTACCTGGTTTCCTGTTTGTATCTATGTTTGAGTTAGTTGTTTGATATTTGATGCCTCTTTTTATTTATTTTTTAAAAAAGAAAAGAAAAGTAGTAGATTTAGACTAGAACTCCTGCACAATGGTGCACTTAAGGATTGATTTCTAAAAAATGCTTTAACAGGTTGTGTGAATCCCATTTTTTCCTGTTTCTCTTTATCGGGGTCACAGGGAGAGGGCGCTTACACCCTATCCCATCTACCATAGGGCGAGAGTCGGGATACACCTTGGACAGGTCGGCAATCTGAGACAGGGTTAATGCGGAGAGCCCGGTGTTACCATTCACAGTTACAGTCACATCTATGGGGAATTTAGAGTGACCACTTGAGCTAACCCCACTAATTGCATGTTTTTGGGCTCCAGGAGGAAGCTGGAGTACCCAGACAGAACCCACGCAAAATTTCAAATCACCCTAAACTGGTATCTTTCTGCATTTGAATGGTCTCTAAAGAGAAACTAACTTTTTGGAGGGCATGATCACAGTGATGTTTGAGGAAATTCAAGCCAGGTAATCAGTTATTAGCAGGACTACATATTAGGAGCTAAAAAGTTTGAGATTGTGCTGCCCAAACTGTGGCTGACACACATCCCACACAAAATGATCAGGGAAATTAATATTGTACAGACTTTGTTTATGAGACGAGATTGCTTCCAGAACAATTTAAGGTTTTGTGAATAAATACTTCTGCAGGTTGTTCTGAACACTGCTGCAGGGCTTCTGACTACCACTGCTAACTCAGTTCTTCTGACTCTCCGTTAACCTCAAAGTCTATTTTAGGTGGTTTTGACTTTTAGCACAGACAAGCTCTGGTACACATCAGTAAACTTTTACATACATTACAAGCAGGCCCCAGACGTCATGTGATCAGTACCTGCTGACTGTGCATCAATCAAAACAGAGAACTGAAGTAGGCAGAGCTCTGTCCCACTGAGTCTGAGATCTGCTTTTTAAATTTTTTTCCAAATTTGCTTTTGGGGGAAAGTTTTGACTGTATAGCTTCAGTGCTTCTCATCTGTCATACTGTAAATGTACTGTTGGAATAGTGGATGCTCAGTCCTCAGTGTGCTCTGAAAGCTTTACTTCAGATATTTTTCTATCTTTGTGTCTGTCCCTTGTGATTTCAATGCTCATATCACGCACTCAGCTCTGAAGATACTCTTGGACGGATCTGCTTCAACGCTCTTCTACTCATGCTCTGTAGCTAATTTGGCTTGCCTGGTGCAGCTGATACTGGTAGCTGTCCAGGCATGAACATGCACAAGTGGGCATCCTGAAACTCAAGTATTGTTCAAAGTAAACGATTGCTGGCAGCACTGATGCTGAAAGAGCCAGGAGTCATTTTACACAGAGATTAATCAGGCATTTGAAACTTCGGTCTCCAGAGAGCAGAGGCTGCTCATTTATAGCGTGTGAAGCTCAGAATGATTTGATATAGAGAACTGTAAACTGACTTCATCACCCTTATCACTGTCTCTGGCTTCATGATATTTCTTTTCACTGCATTTGTGCTGGATCTTCCTGCATAGGTTTTAAAAGACTAGTCTGCAGAACTGTATACACTGATCAGACATAACATTATGATTTATGATTTATAATACAGATTGTCTCTTGATCGTGGCACATGTTAGTAGGTGGGATATATTAGGGAACAAATGAACATTTTGTCGTCAAGGTTGATGTGTTAGAAGCTCTTGTGGGCTTTCCCCTGTCTGCATTGGTCAGTATCTATCAAAAGTGGTCCAAAGAAGAAAGAGTGGTGAACCAGTGACAGGGTCATGGGCAGCCAAGAGTGGCCTGTGTGGTGTGATTCAACAGATGAGCTACTTTAGCTCAAGTTGCTGAAAACGTTTGTGCTGCTTCTGATAGGAAGGTGTAGGAATACTCAGTGCGTCACAGTTTGTTGTGTATCGAACTGCATAGCTGCAAACCAGTCAGGGTGCCCGTGCTGACCTCTGTCCCCTACTGAAAGTGCCAAAAATGGGCGCATGAGCATCCAAACTGGACCATGGAGCAATGGAAGAAGGCGGCTTGGTCTGATGAATCATGTTGTGCACGTGCATGTGTGTTGCTTACCTGGAGAACACCTGACACCAGTATGTACTACAGGAAGAAGGCAGTCTGATTCTTGGGTCATGCCATTCATGGGGGTGTTATTTTGACACATACCACCTACCCAAGCATTGCTGCAGACCATGCACAACCTTGGAAACGGTATTCCCTGTGGCTGTGGCCTCTTTCAGCGGGATAATGTGCGGCACCCAAAAGAAAAAAATGGTTCAGGAATAGTTTGAGGAGCACACCAACAAGTTTAAGGTGTTGACTTGGCCTCCAAATTCCCAGATCTTACTCCAATCGAGCATCTGTGGGATGTGCTGGACAAACAAGTCCAATCCATGGAGGTCCCACATCGCAACTTAAACAGAGTTAAATGATCTGTTGCTAACCTCTTGATGCCAGATACCACAGCACACCTTCAGGGGACTAATAGAGTCGGGTCAGAGGTGTTTTGGCAGCAAAAGGTGGAACAACACAATATTGTTGGTTCACCAATCAAAACTATTTTCTTTATAAATGTGATGCAAGTTGTTGTGCTTTCATTTATCAGTCACGCACATTAAACTGGGTTATTGCCACTTACTGTAGAGAACTGCGGTTTCACAGGCTAGATAAGAGGAAAGTGAGTTAAATTAGCAAACACAAACACCGATATCAGCGTCTGCACTCCCTGCCTTATCATTATGAATCATCAGAAAGTGGCAGTCATGTTCTGCTACAGCAGATGCTCACATTTAATTTTTTTTTTTTTTTTTAATTCTATCTGCCTCACAGAAAGCACGTCAAGCTGAAAGCGTTTCTCTGGTTTCGGTTGTTTATTACAATCAGAATATTTTCCTCTTCTGTTGCTCTAATGAAAAGCATTCAGGTTACATTACAGAAAAGCGTTTCCCCGAGATAAGAAATGCTTCCATTTCCATTCAGTGCTTCCATTAAAATGCAGCTTGTACAACAACAGTTCCTCCTGATCAGTGAAATTGTTTGGCGGCGCCCACATTTGTTGCCAATGCCAAACCATCTGCCACAAAGCAGCACTGACTCATCGGAGCCGCCTGCGCTCTCTTTTGAGAATCCATAATTTCCACAAGGTACCTCCTTTTCTGTCTCGTAACAATGTACTGCACCTTGCCCGGTGTTTCTCTGCGGCTCTGAATCGAACTCAGACCTGAGTATGTGGGTGCAGAAGTGCTGCAGATAAAAGAGCAGTCGTGGCTCAGAAGCTCAGCTGTGAGGCAACTGTGCAAGTAATACATAACTCTGGGGGTTGGTGGGGGGGGGCATCCAGATTTCACGAGCAAGCACCAAGAGAAGGAGTGCTAGATGAAGACTAGACTAGATGAAGAACATGGGCTTTGGGAAAGGTTTCGCTCGAGGATCAATGTGAGTCAGTGTCAGGCAGAAGAAGAGGGAGAGGCAAAGAAAATGAGATCAGGTGTGAAGGGCAGGTAGGCATTTATGACAGGATGGGTGCGGCCCTGTTCCTGAACCTCACAGTTATTTCCAATCACACACGTCAAACCTATTCTACTCTATTGTAGAACATTCAGCTTTATGCCTCATTGTCTGGTTCACTTGTTGGACTGTTCTGTCATGCCTCTGTTGCTCAGGCTTACACTGATTTGCACGTGTGAAAAAGTGTGCACACACACACTCACTCACTCACACACACACACACACACACACACACACACACACACACACACACACACACACACACTCACCCACACATATATTGTCTCTTTCGCTTTCTCTCTCTCGCTCACTCTCGACCTTGGCACCTATCAGTAGCTGATAATCTAACCAAAAAGAGGCGGCAGTGTTTGCTCTGATCCTGAGTTGCTGGGCACAGGCAGCGACAGATCCAGTGTCTGGAGGATAAACTTGATGCTCCAGCCTGCTGGTGTCCATTACTCACGATCTCACTGGTGCAGCCGATACCTTACCCCAAGCTTTCACGGCTTCTCTTTTCTGTCTGTGTCCACTGCCTTTGTCTGTGAATTTTCTTTGGTAGTTCTACTCCTGGTTTCAAGCTTCCATCATACCTCTGTTCTGTTCTTCTTCCGCACTTCTGTTATGACGTTACATCTCAAATAAGGGAGTGTCTGAGAACAATCCACAATTATGAAGGGTGGTGTGTGAAATTACAGCATTGTTTTGTTTGCTCATTTTTGTTCTCCTCTCTCAGGCAATGAAACTCTGAGGGAAACTGGTGTGGTAAAGGGAGGGGAGTAATCAAAAAATAATGTGGTCACATACCAGAATTAAAGCAGAAACCCCAGTTTGCCCCTGAAATAGCCCGTCAGTGTGCTTCATGACACATAAATTTTCTTTATTGAATCATCTGTATCTGTGTCTGAGCTTAAAGCCTCTCATAAATCTTTCAGGTACGGGTTTCCAGAGGCTTTTCCAGATAAGCACCAGTAGTTCAAAGGAGCACAGATGTGAAGAGGTGGGGTTTATATTCAGAATGAAAAGATAAGTCTTCTTATTTCCTACTGACAGCCATTTTTAGGCAGTAAAAAGCTGTGATAGTGGCGCAGTCTGACTGACATCACATTCTCTGAGCAAAATGTTCAAGGCTTTAATCGATCACTGTTAAACTTAATAAAGAAATCCACCTAACTGAACACTTTTTGCAGACTTCATTTACTCTTTTTCAACTATTCTGAACACATGTGATGCACAATTGTAACCGCAGATGGCAGAAGCTAAACTCAACCACAGCTCGGGTGTTGTTGGTTGCAGAAGTACTAAAAATTGTTCTCGCTTGTATCTAATGATGCGATGAAAGTATTATAAACAGTACGAGCTCAGACTGCACAGTGTGGCGTACACTGAAACCAAGAAGTGGATCTGGTGAGTCTTCGAGGCAGAGTGGGAAGACTGTGTGTGTGTGTGTGTGTGTGTGTGTGTGTGTGTGTGTGTGTGTGTGTGTGTGTGTGTGTGTGTGTGTGTGTGTGTGTGTTTGGGAGCTAGTGGATGAGGAGGATGAGAAGAGCAAGACAAGAAGCAGTTGTTCAACTCAGTCTCCACAGACCCTCTGTGGTTTTGCTAATAGGGAAATTCAGAGGAAAATTATTTGAGTGATGGCTCCTGCAGCAAATCTATTTTTATACCTTGTTGTTACTATAAGCCTGTGTCCACAAGGAAGAAAGTGAAACTCACCATGCAAAGGCTGGTCAAAGAAAATCAAATCGAAGTGTCTGTTTTAAAGGGATTCTGCCTGACTGCTGAGCCTCACCAATCAGCCTGTAGATCATTAAACAATCTGATTAAGTGAGCTTCTGTTCCAAGTATCCATGACCCAGAAGAGAAGGACAAAACAAGCTGAATGAAAGCGCCATAAAATGTGATCATTGTGCATGAGTTTGTGGAAATAGGCAAGTTCCCCCAAACAAAAAGCTGTCCTTTTCTGTTTGCAGCATAACAACTTGCCTGATCAGTCGGAGGTTTTGCATTTACACTTTTGACAAAAAGCTGGAAAGTTTTAAGAGAGGTGTCTTAGTAGTTGTGTTAAACTGTAATAAAACTCTCGGAGTAGGGTGACACCAGCAGCCACGGACTTTAGAGCAGACAGACAGCTCATTAAACCACACACACACGTGGGTATTTATATCCTTGTGGGGACATCTCATTGACATAATGCTTTCCCTAGCCGCTTACCCTAACCCTAACCATCAAAAATGAATGCCTAACCCTGACCCCTACCCTAAACCTAACCATAACCTAATTGTAACCCTGACACTAAAACCACATTTTGAGTCTCAAAAATGCCTTCAAACTCATGGGGACCGTGATTTTGGTCCCCACAAGAGCTATTTGTCCCCACAAGTATAGTAAACTACCAATTTTTGGTCCCCATGAAGATGTTAATACCCGTCCACACACACACACACACACTTAAATGCACCCCAGCACACTCTCTGAACCCTGAGTGGCATCTCTGCAATCAACTCCTATAAGCCCCATGGGTCATCTCTGTAACGTTAACACTTGTCTCTCTCTCTCTCACACACACACACGCACACACACACTGTGTGTGTGGTCAATGACAACAATATCTGGACTCCTTTTAACAGTCTCCCGGTGTCCATGTGAGTCTTCATTCACTTTCTTCCAGTTAATGCTTAATCAGCTTGTAGAAAACACACAGACAGGGCTCAGACCACAGCTGCATTATTTAACAGATGCCACAAGATTTTACTCCAACACAATTTACTTTTCCAAAGAAGAAGCAAGAGTCTGCTGACATCACAAACATAGTTTTCAATTAGTTATGGATTTTCTTAATGTAAAAGTTTGTTAATTTAGGAAAAGGGAAGAAAGCTCCAGGATCCTGTGTTGTTGGTTTAATTTCAGAATGAGTTATCTGAGTAATATTTCACACAAAATGTTGAGTTAATCTAATAATGAGGTTAGAAACATTGTTTTTGGGTCATCTCTCAAACTTTATTTCCTTAATTATCTAATATGAGAACACTACATGAACACTGATGAGATGCAAAAAATGGATCCCAACACACAAAAGCATATTTTTCACATTTAAACCACTTCATTATGTGATCTGCTTGTGTGTATGAGGAAAAAGGTTATTCTTTCATCATTAACAGTTAGTTTTAGAAGTGTATTAAAAAAAGGTGTATAAGAGGAAAGCTAAAATAAAACAGTGCAGCTCTGCTGTTTTAACCTCAGCAGGCTGTCAGGCAAATTTTGCTAGTATGGCACTGATGTGAAACTTATAGGTAGAAACTCTGGCATACACATGCTGCATATAACCGGATCGTGTTTATCCCACGAGGATACTCTGTGGAAAGTATCCTTTTAGCCAGAGCTCAAGCACACACATGTCCAACATGAGGGCTGAACCGCGTGATATGACTTGAATAATTAGTTGCAATACTAAGTAATAAAGTACAATCATAATTTCAGTTGTAATGTACATGTTAACAGGTTTTGAAAGCAGGACTGACTAAAAAAAAAAATCAACCAACTATACATTTTTGTTTGTGCTTAGCACAAGGTCCATTTGATGACTTTCTTGATCTGTCTTAGGCGAGATGTCAGATTTTCAGTTTTCCATTTTAAAAGAACTTAATAGGGTTTTTCATCATATTTGTACGGAAGCATAAAGCTGCCACCCAGGCAAAAGAAAAATAGAGCTATATCATGTTATAACATGAAAAGTTTATTTTTCTAAAAATATACTTTTCATGTTAGTACAATATACTTTTCACATTTGAACATAATTATCACATTATAACAAAAAACTTTCATGTTCTTACAATATAAATATTATATTGTAATAACGTGATTTTTATGTTGTTCAAACGTGAAAAGTATATTGTACTAACATGATAGTATATTGTATATATAGTATATTGTACTTTATATCCACGGGTGCACATAAGTTGTCCGCTGGTGCGCATGGGCTGTCAAAATAAAAGACGCGCACCAGATAAGAAGTTGCAACGCGCGTTTGCGTACGTAGGATTTTCTGGAGGAGGACAGACATTTGTTTAGAACTCTTAAAGATGTCGAACAAGCAAGCTCCTTTAAGCAAGTACTTTGGTGTTCCTCCACCTCCAAAGAAATGTCAGAAAGACTCCGAACCGCAAAAGAAACGCGTATTCTCGGAAAAGTGGTTGCAGGAGGTGAGCTGGTTTCAAACAAATGATGAACGCACAGAGATGTGATGCAGAATATGCTGTGAAAATCCCACTCTAGCGGACAAAAACAGTGCCTTTTATATGTACGCAAATGCGCGTTGCAACTTCTTATCTGGTGCGCGTCTTTTATTTTGACAGCCCAGGCACACCTGCGGACCACTTATGTGCACCCCTGTTTATAACGTGATATAGCTCTATTTTTCTTTTGCCTGGGTGGCAGCTTTACGCTTCCATATATTTGCTTGTCTTTAAAGTCTTTAAGGAAATTTAACTGCCTCCAATTATATGACTACTGGTCAAAACTCCCAAGCTGATGAATTTAACAGTTCAGTGACAGCCATTCAGGGAACATTACTTCATATTTGCATATGAAGTAATGTTAGCTGCTTCTGTTGTATCTTTTATTTGGGTAAGCTTTAGATATGCATAGATCATAGATACTTCAACCACATCCCAAAGGTGCTCTATTACACTTGGATCTGGTGACTGTAAAGGCCATTTGAGTACAGGGAACTCACTGATGTGTTCAAGGAGCCAGTTTGAGATGATTTGAGCTTCATGACACGGAATGTTATCCTGCTGGAAGCGTCAGAAGATGGGTACACTGTGGTCATAAAGGCACGGTCAGACTCAGGTAGGATGTGGTGCTGAAATGGTGCTAAGCTGGTATTACAGGCATACTAATAAAATATCTCCTACACCATTACATCGCAATCAACAGCCTGAAACACTGATACAAGACAAGATGGAGCCATGCTTCACGTTGTTTACACAAATTTCTGACCAAACCTAGCCTTGCTAGCGCTAGCCTCTGTTTCCTGTTTTTAGCTAACAAGAGTGGCGCTTGGTGTGCTCTTCTGCTGCTGAAGTCAGTCTGCTTCAAGGTCCATTGTGTTATGCATTTACAGATACTCTTCTGCACACCTTCACTGTAACAACTATTTGAGTTACTGTTGCATGACTGGCTGATTAGATATTTCCATTAAAACCCATAAAAGTGCACACTGAGCGTAGGTATGTGCAGTGCATGTGTGTATATATTATGTAAGATTTAGAGCCCCGCCACTCTATATAAAGCATTAGAGTAACAACATAACCCTCTCTGCAGGTTATCTGAGGTCAGCAGTGAAAAGCCTTGCTTGTACATCCTTTATCTGAGAGGGTTGTTGAGGTAAAGAGTCATGTGAGAGAGCCTCTTATCCAGAGGCTCTCTCACATAAAAGTGGACAATATAAGGAAGGCAAACAGTAAAAACTGATTTGTCTCTAAGTGTTGTCTCTAAGTTTTTTATAAAGCTAAGCAGAATGTATAGCTTTCGACGTGACTGGAAGTGCGGCTGTGACTGTCCTTGTATGACATTCAGGGTTGTTATCTCTCAAGCGTCTACTCATTTTTGTGTGACTTCCTGCCTACGCTGATATAGCTTGCTTTAAGTGTTTAATTCAGGAACTTGTACCATGATTTTTATTAGCAATGCGGTCAGAGAGTAAAAATAGCTAAAGGAAGGGTTAAATCAGCAGTTCACATATGCTGTGCATATGTTTTTCACAGCTAGCATGCTACAAAAATGTTTTCAACCTTTCATAAAAAGTTGAGGCCACCAGGTTTTTCTCCTTTTAATGATTCTTATTAAACTGCCACTTATTTAACAAGTAAAGGTGCAATGATACTGCAGCTCATTTCAGCCATCCTGCATAGAGCGGAGTGCTGGATGAGCAGAAACGACGGCCCACTGGTGGTGTTGAATGAAAGGTCAAAAGAGAGGATGACTGAAGTTATCAGGACTCCAGGGACCGCTGAGGTTTGCATGCCAAACATTCACCCTGTCCAAGCTGTTGCATTATTGCTTTCTAGACCAGTCATTACCCCCATTTCATGCCCTGCAGCTGTGTGAAATAAAGCAACTGTTTAACTGTCAACTGTCCAAAAGTAAGAAAAAGAGAAAAGTCGATATCGCTTCTCCTCAGACGTCTCCTCTGATCACTGAAAGAGGTGCAAAACTGCTATTTTTGAAGCAAGAGTTCCTACAAAGTCTGGCTGCAGACGATAAATGTGGTTATGTTAAGGGCAAGAATAAAAGAAATAAAGGCATTAACACAAGCACTCACAATAAATGACCAGAAGATCAGAGCGAAAGGAACATTTGCAGAAACATTTATGTGCTGACGTCAGAGAGGATGTACAAGTATGAAGCACAGCAGGAAAAGCAATTAGACTGATCACTTTCCTACTGCCTACTCAAGTCCTTAGAACACAAGTGATTTACTGAAATGCATACAAACACACACGCACACACACACATACAGAAATGCATGTGTCCGCCCCGGATGGCAACCTGTATGGGTCTAACATGCTCAACATGCGCAGGGCACAGTCAGATCGTGTTGCTTTGTAGCACCGTATACAATTACAGCAGGTGTCAGAACAAACTCTGCGTATGCGGGTGCACGGCATTGCTCATGTTGTGAGGACCTAAATCTGTTTAGACAGTCAAATCACAGGCTGGAACTGTCTTAAGTGGACAAAAATCAACTCCACCACAATGCAGATCACTCAGTTTTTATGTTGAAGACATATTAGAAGATTTAGATTTAGGGTGAAGTGATGGATATGCAACTGCCTGTGCATGAATGGTCAAATGAACCTGTTAAATGGGCAACAGATAAGCTATTGCATTAGCTAAATAACACTTTTCTGTAAGCTTCACTGTCACACCTACATCTGGGTGCAAAATTAAGACACAACCTTACAACGAAAATAAGAACAGGAGAAATGTCGCTTTCCCTTTTCTCAGTTAGTTGGATGTTGGAAACAGCTGGAGCAGGTCTCATTGGGCTTTTTTTCTTTCATTTTTGGCAAAAGAAAAGAGGCCATAGTTGGAGAAGGCAAAGAAGATAAAAAGGGGGACAGCGATAGTGACTAAAAGTAAAACAAGCCTGAACTTTTGGCAGGCATGCAATGGAAGGAAAGAGCTCCGAGACCTAAAAGGGTTCAAAAACTAAATTTAGTTGACATTATTTCTATCACTAAGAAGTAATGCATTTTTTCCCATCCCCAGAGGGGATGAGATGTGTTTTGCTGTGCCCCAGAGCCTAGACAACTTCCTCAATACTGTGGATGTCTTTGGTAATAGCATAAAGAAAGCTTCACATCTTTATTGTCCATAAATATCTTAGCTGGGCACCTCCACAAGACTCCGCTATACCTGCAGGTAGCAGATATAACTTAATACATTTAAAACTAAAACTATAAGGCATGGGAGTCCCCTCGGATAGATTGTTAAACAGCCATCATGTGTGTGTGTGTGTGTTAATGCTTTCCTATGGGAAACACACACACAGTTTGAAGAATGGCATAAATTTTAATTTAAAGATCTGGCATGAGTGACGCTGATACTTCCACTGTTCAAGAATGCAAAACTGTCCACTCAGTTTACAGCGATCGTGTGTCATAACATTTCCAAATAGCTCATTGGCTCTTAAGTAAGAGGTCAGAGGTCATGTCATTCTTTCTTTCATTCTTTCTCCTACCTGTATTGCCTCATCCAAATGCCTTCCAGTTTTAAGACATGATTTTAACATTGACTTACGAAAGTTTGACTTAAGTTTTAATCGGTTTTGTGACCTAATTCTAAAAAAGCAAAAGTGCATTTACTCTGAGTTCTTTGTATGTCATTTATTTGAGTTACTCCTCACACAGAGACAGCTGTGACAGGCTCCAGGGCCCCGGGACTCTAAGCTGTATAAGCGGTAAAGAAACATCATGGCAGGATTTTAGGACTCAAAACATTAGAAACTATATTATAGTGAATATTGCAAAGTAGTGATGTACATTAAGATACCCACCTGATAAATTCTACAACTGCAGAATTAGTGATATCACTAATTATTATCCAATAACACAAAGTAATATAAAAATTTGTGTATAAAGTATTTTTTAGTTTTGGCACTTTATTTTGAAAATAAATTTGAATCCGTGGGTTTTACTCAGAAGTGGGAATCACCACACACCCCATGATACAATATCATCACAATACTTCACTAATGATGTGATATTACTGCAATTTTTTACACTAAGGTATCCTGAGTATTGCAATGACATTTATTGTTATTTCTGACCTTTTTTTAAACGGCAAGTTATGTCCACAAAGTTAAACTTTGTCTTTATTTGTTTTATCCAATAAGATTGTCAAGCATACGAAGGCTTTCACTAAAGCCTGCCATAAAATGTTTCCACAAGCTGGAGTCAGTCTGCTATCAGTCTGCAAACAAATGGGGTCAAGGTGGCAACTGCATGCAATCTGTTTCTGATAACACAGCAATTAACTATGATAAATCATTAAAAATCTCATATCTGTTGCTTGCAAGGAGGTTGCTGCGCAATTTCTACTCCTGTGGCTGAGCCATTAGCTTGCTCAGAATATCACGCGAAGTGTGTCCAGTGTTGGATGGTGTTTCAGTCGAGCTGATTTAATGCAACTTCCCTCAGCTAACATTATCTCAGGACGGTGGTGGTGCACGGGATTTATTGAATAAAATGTTGAATTAAACAGCTGTTTTTTAACTTCCACTCTGTGCTACTGCTAATTTTATATTGAGTATTTCTCCTGTACTGTTGCTATGAGACATATCTAATCACACGTTTAACTTATGACAGCCACATATAGTGGTAGTAGGTGATCTTTGAGTTGTGGGTTGTTTTGCTGAGCTAATGCCTTAACGCTGGAACGAGTTATGTCATCTTCAAGCTACTTTCATTTGCTCTCCTTGACATTTACATTTTTGTATGCAGATACAAAGTATGTGGTCTGGAAATCCCCAGCTTTGTACCCACTTGTTTGATCTGTCATGCCAACCAGTCATCTGATTGCCTCTTTTATCAAATTAAGTGGGTCCCTCTGCTGAGGATGAGGACAGGAAATTGTAACACTCTCCATTAAGGAGAGCGGTTGCTATTTATGTTGCGATCACAACTCTGCCTCTGCACCCGAGGGAGAGACCATCCCCAATATCTGCACTCAATAATGGATTCAGGTTTCTATTTATACTGCCTTCACTCTCTTTCTCTCTCTGTCTCTGTCACTGTCACTTTGGCAAGTCTCATAATAATTATAGCTGTTGGCCATCGTGAAAAAGCTGTTACAGAAATAGCCGAGGCCTCGGTACACTGCGCAGGCGGTTATTTTAGAGAGTGAGAGGCATATAGGTAACTTTAACTATCAAGCTGCAGGGTACAGTCAGATTTTATAACTCGAGAACTGGGGTACAGAGACTGAAAGGAAAACATGGAATAATAGTCTTTGAAGACTTTTTATACTTTGTAAGTTTTATTAGGCCACACTAAAATCACTTTTCAGCAATTGAAAGGTTACTAATTCAAGGAAGATTTCAATATTTCTTTGGCTCACTGACTTTTCTGGCTTTTGACTTTGCGTATCTTCTAGAAAACATGCAAACCTACAAGGCTGGGAATAAAACCACATGGCAGTGGCAGGAAAAGATTGTGGTTATGAATAACAAAACATTTAAGGAGTGAGCCTGGTATCCATGTGACAGCTTCACACTGGATAAAGAGGATGAAACATGTTTGTGTAAGGTTTTCTTCGTGGTTATATACAGTCATATACAGCTACGTACAGTCCACGGTTCTTTTACAGTCACTTGTTATACCACAGTCCCTTAATGACAGCAGCGCCCTCTGCTGGTACAAACCAGTGACTGCAGAAGTACTCCACTCCAAACATGGCTGCCCTGGCAACTGCATGGGAGAATGATAAACATTGCTCGGTATCTGTCATAGTGCTCATTATTTCATTTATTCCTAAACTGCCTTACATTAGACAGCCGGCTGTATTTGAATGATATGTTTTGTTTTCTTTTTGGCGCGTTTTACTTTCAGTTTTCGGGCCATCTGAAAGTCTAAAGAGCTAACGTTAATCAGTGCTAGGTAGCAAAGTTAGCTTTAAGAGACGAAACTGCTTGGTAATTTTACAGATTTGTTTATTGCGCTAATCAGTAGTATGCAGGACTCTGACATACACGCGCCATTAATGGTTTTAATTGTTTTTGAAATGTTTTTCAGAGCTTTTGTTGCTAAATTTGCGTCTGTCCGATAATGGATGCTGTATAAATAACATGGTTACAGATGCCAATGTCGTTGAGTAGACTGTGGATTTATTATCGGACAGAACTTTCTGGACAAAATCTACACCTGAGGTTGTTGGCATGAGCTGCACTTGTGTTTTACTAACACTAACTGAATATGAGCAGGGGGAGGAAGACCCTAGTGTCCTGCAGCCATGCACATCACCCCTGCTAAGCGGTCAAAGTGTGGACCACAGGCTGGCCACACAGAAAGCTGCACAGTTCCTCAGGGAGGCTGAGAGGAACAGGAGGCAGTAAGTAATACTGCTGCTGTCACTTCTTCAGTGTTTAAATTGAATTTCTAACACATATTTTTATTTACATCGTCCAAAGTTTCATATCGATGTTATGTTGATTTCTCATTCACTGAAGATGAGTTGGAAACAGTCAGCAATAATACTCTGTGCCATTTAAGCGATGCTTAGTTGGTATTAAGGGTCCCAAAGTGTGCCAAGATAATATGCCCCACACCATTACATCACCACCAGCAGCCTGAACCGCTGATACATGGCTGGATTGTTCCATGCTTTCTTAATGTTTATGCCAAATTCTGACCCTAGCATCTGAATGTTGCAGAAGATATCAAGACTGATCGACATGTTGTGCATTAGGAGATGCTCTTCCTATACCACATCTGGGTTATAACAAGTGGTTATTGGAGTTACTGTTGCATTACTATCATTTCAAAGCAATCAAGCCATTCTCTCATGATCTCTGGCATTAACAACACATTTTCTCCCAGAGAACTGACGCTGACTTGATATTTCCTCTTTTTCAGACCATTCTCTCTAAACCCTAAAGATAATTTTAATCACAGGTCATCTTGACCATGTCTACTTGTAATTTTAATTGTTCTAATAAGGTGAAATCAGATTATTTGTAATAATGTGTAACAGATCAAATGAATTGCTGAACTTTTCATAGGATTGAGAAGTTGGAGAAAGAGAGGACACTGATTTCTCAGTGCAGAAAGAATGGCTGGGCGGATGTGAATGGAGAGATCGAAGAGTACGAGAAAGTGCTGGAGGGACAAAGAAATGCTGAGAGTAGGTCTTTCTTTACATATACTAACATTTTCACCTGACATTTTAATGTTGCGGGGTGACAGGGCATCTCACTCATCATTTTTTCTGTGGGGTATAAAATACCCTGCTGGGAAGACTTATTATCAGATCCAGAGAGGCTGGAATCTCTGGAACTGGAGGCATAGCAATAAACCTTTATTAGAAGAAACATCCATCCTCTGTGATGAATATCGCTTTTCATTAACCTGTTCTTTTTCCTTCAGAGATAAATCTTCAAAAGCAGCTCATGAAGATTCATAATGGTGTGAGGAAATTTCAGAGACATCTAACTGATGTGAAACCAACTCCGGAGTGTAAGCTTTTACTCATTTATGTTAAAGTGGACCGTTTCTGCTTTTCCTTATTCCTGTCATATATATTATACTGTTGGCAAATGCTCATATTAAACAGAGTGAGGGTTTTAATTAGTAATAGCTGGTATTTGTGCAAGAAATCCCTGTGAGCCACAAGCTCAGGCTTCAGACCTCGCTTAAAACTCCCTTTTAGACAGTTTTTTTCTGCTCCTGGGTCTGGATGATGTCAAAGAGATGGGATATCCTTAATATGGACATCTCACTCCACCTGCTATTTAAGCGTTCTGTTCTCGATTGGCAGCCAGTCATAAAAATGTTGCTTCAAGGACAAGGAGCTAAAACAGCTCATTTCAGACTAAACGAGACTTACTATGAAGTAAATGGGGATGATTTTGAACATTTAATCATGCAAAGCTGATGTAGTAAAGATCCAAGAGTAAATATCTGGAAATGGAAATGAATGTAATAGGTCCTCTTTAATTTAATTTCCACTATTGCAGAGTATTCAATTCAATTCAATTTTATTTATATAGCGCTAAATCACAACAACAGTTGCCTCAAGGCGCTTTATATTCTAAGGTAGACCCTACAATAATACATACAGAGAAAAAAAAACAACAATCATGTGACCCCCCTATGAGCAAGCACTTTGGCGACAGTGGGAAGGAAAAACTCCCTTTCAACAGGAAGAAACCTCCAGCAGAACCAGGCTCAGGGAGGGGCGGGGCCATCTGCTGCGACCGGTTGGGGAGAGAGAAGGAAGACAGGATGAAAGACATGCTGTGGACGAGAGCCAGAGATTAATAACAAGTGTGATTGAGCAGAGAGGTCTATTAACACTTGTTGAGTGAGAAAAGTGACTGAAAAGGAAATACTCAATGCATCTGAGTAGTGCACTGCTCAACAAAGTTGACTGCATTGTTATATGTACAGAGTTCTTATTGTCTCTGCATTTCTTCTTGGATTTTCAGTGATTGAAAAACTGAAGGAAATCATGTCAGAGGTGGAAATTTCTATTAACAGCGTGAAGGAGGAACAGCGCTCACGGTAACAGCATAAACCAAACAACCTGAGTTAGATATAGAGGCTTAAAATCCATTTTAAAATATGTCATCCCTATTAAAGAAAACTACCTTTAACTTAAAATATAATAATATTTAACATAGTGAAGCAAGCAGGTACATTGCACTTGTACATGTTGCATTCGTTCGCAGCTTTATGTACGTTAAAGGAGAGAAAGAGGAGCCACCGTTTAATATTTTCTGGGGGTGAACTTTTGTACTGATGTCAATATTTTGTTAAAATTGATTTGCTTTTCATTCAGCTTTGAAGAATTTTTGAAGGAAGAGTGGACATGCAGACAGGAAATCACCGCTTATGAGAAGAAGATTGAAAACTGGAGCCTTGCTGTCAAAACGAATCCCAAACTACCCACAGCTCCCACTGTTAGGGTGTGTCTCTGTCTCGTCTTCCTCCTCTCTGAATTTTCTGTTGTGTCAGTTAGGCAATAAAATATTAGAGAGATGAGTTTCAGTGAGAAGTCTCAGAATTAGAATAAGATAAATAAATAGCTCTCTAACCAACACAGTGGCTGTTGACTTTATTTCAAAATGCACCCCGAATTCATAGCTGCCTCTTTTCCATTAGACCAAACCACCCGACAGAGACCTGCCAGCAGAAGTCAGAGCGCTGGAGGTTTTCCTGCAGAAGACTGGAGGCTCTTATGGTGGCTGGGACCAATATGACCATGAAGCTTTTCTTAAAGCAAGTAAACCATTACTGTTATTTCTTTTCCTTTCACTTGCCGATCATGTCATACGGTCAAACACTACTGATTAAACTAACGGGCAGACTCAGCAGCTGCCAGCCCAAAGCTTGGTGACCTCAGCGCGGTTGTCTGTCTGTAATCTGTCTGACTTACAGGTCTGGGTGAAGCACAGTGGGGAGCCAGGCTTCAGGAAAGAAGCCAAGCTGTATCTGCCTGGTAAAACAATGGAGGAAATAGAGCAACACGAGGAATGGCATCAGGAGCTCATCTACCTGCAGGACAGGAAAAAAGAGGTAATGGCAAAACATGTCTGAGCAGAATAGAAATCCAACTATTATCTATATATGTGTGCATATAGGTGAGGTTGGAGAAAAAGCACCTGTGAACTTCACTTTTAGCTCATCCTCAAGGTTAAGGCCATATCTGTTGTTTTATGGGAGCATTTCCATTTTCACACTATAACCTTCATGCATGCTGCTTACAGTTTCACTCCTCACTCCTCTGAGTGAAATTAAACAGTATTCAATGCAGACCATTACAGTAAAGTTGCAAACAGAAGATTCTGGATTTTGATATATTTTGCACAAAATGATAAAGAAAGAACTTCATGACATATCAAATGATGTAATAGCTTTAAATACTGCTTTGCCGCACGTCCTGTTTGTTAGATGGTGATGATTGTAATCTTAGAGGCTGGTCCTGTTGGTTGACTCCCACATATCACCGTTATGCTAACATCAGTAATCGGGTCAGTGATATGATATGCTGATGCATTCACAGGTTTTCTCTGGCTGTGGTTGCTACTGACCATGTAGTCATGTATTACTCCTGAACTCAAACACTTTGGTTTTTCAGTGAAGATGTTTGTGAACCACCTCTACTTCTGAGTGGATTCTAATTTTCGGTAGTTTGTGCAACACAGCCAACAGAATTTGCACTTCACACACTACAATAACCTTTGAATTTCATTGATGGTGAGCCAGTTTGACCTTTGAGTTTTCAGACAGAGTTACAAAAAGCATTTAATAATTTATTAGGAGGGGAGACTTAAAACATCAGCGCAGGAGTTCTGCTGACAATCCACTGTTTTTAACTGAAAACTAAGCAATCATAAAGAGTTAGATTTTCATCTTCACTACATATCCCCCCCGATTAGTTTGAAAAAATGGTGATGATTGAACATTACCTCACATTTTCTTTATGTGTTAAGATTAAATAGACAGCACATCATAAGAAATTTTTTGCAACCCGTGCTGCTGCTTGCTAAGTATTTTGTGGTTTCTTATGTCACTGCTTATTTTTATGCCAATGGCAGGCTATTCAGCGCTGGAAAGCCAGCAAGCATCAGGAACGCCAGATCAGGATACAGACTCAGGAGAAGACAGAAGATGCAAAAAGGAGGGAAAAGGAGGCCAAAAGCCAGGCCCAGCAACACAGGTGAGCCAGGAGTGTGACACACTAGTGTGAAATAAAAAGGAGATGATGCAGGCGGGTTGATCACCTAGCTATGCCAGTTTAATTCAACCCAATGTCGCAAAGCCCACCTCATGTTATGAGCACCCAATTGATTGATGGATTTTTGGGGATGTCGTTTGTTTATGTTATATAATTTGTTTTAGGACTGAGGAGGAGAGGAGGGAGATGGCACGGCGTCTGGAGGAATGGAGGGAAGAAAAGAAAAGGAGGGAGGAGCAGGAAGAGGAGCAAAGACTGGCTGAAGAGATTCGAAAGAGGAGACGGGAAAAGGTGCTTTTGTGCTCGTGTGTCATTTTACTGTCGCTGTAGTTTATAGTCAGGGAGCACTTCTGTGTAGTTATGCACTCGTTTAAAGTAAAAATTAAAATACAGAGTAAAACCAAGGAGTAAATATGTGCATGTTGTGTCCTGAACTGCTTTTAACTTTAACCAATAATGTATACATACTTTTTATTAGGAGGAGCACCGTCGGCAGCTTGAAGTAAAGCTAATCGTAGAGGAGCAGCTCCAACTGAGGAGAGTAGAAGAGGAAGAACAAGAGAGGAGGAGAAGAGCAGAAGAAGAGAGAGAAAGAGAAGAGAGGAGAAAGGAGGCAACAAAGAGCATCAGGCGTTTTAATGAAAGGGTACAAAAGTGCCAAAATTACAGACACAGGGAAACACAAGATGTGATGTTTGCATGTTTTAAACTGAGATGCCTTAAGTGACTGCTGTAAAATGCCAGATTTTCAGATGTCTGGTGTTAAACAGGACGTCGCTCTGGGTTAGAGCGCGGTTTTCGTCAGGCGAGGTTGTGATGTCAAAACACTGTGAAATACAAGGCTCGTCTCTGCCTATCTGCAGGATCTTCACAGGGTGGAGGCAAAGCGCCATGAGAACCAGCTGAGGGAAAAAGAGCAAGAGGAAAGGCAGAGGAGACTCGCTGCCAAGTTGAAGGAGAAGGTGAGAGGTTTGTTTTCTTGTGGAAAAAGTAACAGTTAAGTCATTAAATCAGAAAATCATCATCGTGAAATCTTGAAATAAGAAGGTTAAACTGCGTGTGGGAAAAAGGTTGACGTTTTGTTGTTTTTTCCACATTCAGGTGGACAATCATGTCAACAGAGACCCCTCCAGGCTTACCCGCCCTACGAAGGGATGGGAGGAGCGGCTGAAACACGTTGGACCGTCGGGAGATGGGCCAATGCTACAAATGTTTCACAGGTCTACCTCCTAAACTTTATTTTTTTCTGTAAATCGTTCAAGTTTCTGTCAAGAAACATTTGGTAATAATGAGTAATTTATTTCTAAATGACTAAAATTTTCTTTTTGTTACAGAGCTGTTCCCACTTGGAGACAAGGCCTGTGATGAAGAGTCCTGCATTCCATTCAGAGTCCTTTCTATTTTTGAAAGAAAAATTTGTCATATAACTTTTAAGTTGCAATTCAGTTCAATTTTAAACTGTGAAACTGTTATTTTTAAAATAAAGATTTTTATTGTGATGTGCTGTTTACACTTTAGGTAAATCGAAGTAGTATGAGCTTTTATTTTGAAACTTAAACGTACCGGAAAAGGATTCTCATAGGTGCGAAAGCAAAGATGGCGGAAGAGGAGAACGAGTTTGAAGAATTTGAGCAAATAGACTTTTTAAGAGATCGGCATGTACGATTCTTTCAGCGAACACTTCAGGTGTTACCTGAGAGATACGCCTCGCTGGAAACGACCAGGTCAGTTCACCGAAATGAACAAAGATGCTCTAGTTTGTGTGTTTTGTGGAAGAACTTCACTAGCAGCTAAGCTAGGTGGTCTTCACAAGCAGTTTTGAATGGAGGCTAATGCTAGTAGCATAGCATAACTGCAAGCACCAGCTTAGCCAAGTTATGGCAGATGAACAGATGTATTAACACAGTGCAGTGAGGTGTTTATTATTAAGTGATAGGTCGTGTTATTATCATAGTCAAAGGAATTGGTCTCACCTAACTGTTGCAGCGAACTGTAATTTGTAAATTTGAATATTAACTCTGTATGTGTTTCAACTATTTTATTTAATTAACGGAAAACGCCGCTTTACAAACTATAAACTAGTCTTTCGCTATAAAGAAAATGTGTCTCTAATGTAGAATGAACTGAGAGGTTTACCATAATTTAAGCAGAATAAATGAAATGAAAAGTAAGTACTACAAATGACACTAGAAAACAAATCATAGGGAAGATATTTGCTTGATGAGGCGTTTTTAGGTTTCATTCATTTTAAAGAGTTAGTATATAGGTGCCCCCCTGCCCTTTTTTATACCCTCTGAATGTTTTTAGCTGTGTGAGTGTGTAGGGATGGGTATCGTTTAGGTTTTGTCTGATACCAATACCAAACCGGTACTTTTGAAACGGTGCCGGTGCTTAAACGGTGCTCGAACCGGTGCTTAAAGAATGGAGAACACAAACTTTGTCCAAAAACCTCACATGTTATGTTGTTATTTTGTAAAAAGATAATGTTAGCCTTCTGCAGCTATAGGGCATATATTGTATCACTCTTGCTGGAAGCAGTGCTTAAACAATGGGGAAAAACACAAACTTTGTCCAAAAACCTCTCATGTTTAGCTGTTTCCCACTTTTTCTTTGGTTATTTTAGCCTTTTTGGCCAGGGTGAAGGGAGTATCTGCCATCAAATAAGAAGACAACCGCATGTAACTACAACGGTGTTTGCTAGTTCATCTTACATGCATTAATTTAATAACGTGGTTAGCCTACTCAACGTAAATTACACACGAACAACATTAAGCTACTCACGCAGAGAAGAACGGCTGCTGCTGCCATCATCATCCGTCATCATTTCTGCTACACTGGCAGGGCTAGGGGCCAGGACTCTCCTCTTCGGGTTCTTGGGGGATGTTGCTAACTCCGGTCCGATAACAGGCACCACACCCGCAGTAGATGTGCCGGTTTGAGGTCTCGCAGCAAGCTATCAAATACGGTGCATTTCTCAGCTTTTAAAAAAACGCTATGCGTCGCCAGGTGTTTCATCAGATTCGAGGTGTTACCTCTTTTGTGGGGCCTCCCTGCTGCTGCGGAGTCGGGGCAGTCTGCTTCTCCCCACTGCAGGGAAAAGGGTAACACCACCTGGGTCTGGGTGCAGTTTCCCCCTCCAGGGGCAAGGGTACCTAGACCCGGTTCTTAGAGTACGCTTGGGGAGTGTGATTGTGTGTACAGCGTCTCTTTATGTCTGTCTCCACGTTGGTTGAGTGTGGAGTAATTGCCTATGAGAGCATGAGGGTGGGAATGGATGTTTGTATTTGAGTGTGCCTGTATGTCTGTGTCTATATGTCAGGTTGGGTATCAGACGCCACCTCTCTGGGGACATCTCAGGCCCTCCAAGGTTTGGAGGCCTATCTCCCCCCACCACTTCCCCTGCCGGTGGCAGACGCCCTCAGACATCGATGCGTTGGTGGTTCTTTGTGTCCGGGGGTGGGCGTCCGGGTACACACCGGCTCACTCCTTGGTGGCTGCTTATCGGGGCCTGGAACCTGGGGCTCGCTCGGGCCACTTCGGGGGTGGGGTGCCCTCGGCCTCTCGGCCTGGGGCTCGGTCACTCAGGCACAGCTGGCTGCCGGCGGAGCTCACGGGCACGTCACTGCAACCCCCCCTGGCTTCTGCTCCGCGGCTGCTGAGTGATCCCTCATCTGGGACTCTCCTCAGCTCTTTCTGGGACAGTGGCGCGGCTGCCCCTCTGTTGGTCTTCCTTGGTCTCTTGTGTTCTGGGGGCCTCTGGATGTCTGGAGTTTTGATCTCCTCCATACCTGCTTCATGCCCTGGAGGATGGGACTGTGGCCCCCCCACACCCTCTAGCAGATCATTACATTAAGGAACCTTTTAAATACAAGCGCGCTCATGCTCACAGGTGTACACACGGGTGATCACACACACAAACTACACCCTTTTTGGCTCCTACCTCAAAGCACACTGTGCGCTGTCGATCTTACGTGCTGCACAATAATGTTTAATATTAAGTATGTAGTGTTATATTCCCATATATCATTGTGATGTTGTTTATTCTATTACTCTCGTTTTCTTCTGCTTGTTTTCTTTTTTCTTTCTCAACAGGTGATCCAGGTGATCGATATATGTATTTTTTGTCTGCTTATTTTGTTGGTTTTTGTTTTTTGCCCTTTATCCCCGTCCCTCTTCTCCGCTGTTTTTTTTTTTTTGTTTGTTTTGTTTTTTCCCCCCTCTTTCTTTCTCCCTTTTCTTTTCCCCTGTCCCGTATCTAGCAAGTAAAAAAAATAATAAAATAAAATAAACAATAAAAGGTAAATCAAATGGACCATTACGGCAAGGCTGGGATGGTCCATTTGGTAAAGTAAATCCGTTGGGCATCATTCTTCGCCTTTAGACAATAATTCTGATGGCAAAAGAACCAAACGGGACAGGTTTAAAAAAAAAAAAAAAAAACTACAACGGTGTTTGCTAGTTCATCTTACATGCATTAATTTAATAACGTGGTTAGCCTACTCAACGTAAATTACACACGAACAACATTAAGCTACTCACGCAGAGAAGAACGGCTGCTGCTGCCATCATCATCCGTCATCATTTCTGCTACACTGGCAGGGCTAGGGGCCAGGACTCTCCTCTTCGGGTTCTTGGGGGATGTTGCCAACTCCGGTCCGATAACAGGCACCACACCCGCAGTAGATGTGCCGGTTTGAGGTCTCGCAGCAAGCTATCAAATACGGTGCATTTCTCAGCTTTTAAAAAAACGCTATGCGTCGCCAGGTGTTTCATCAGATTCGAGGTGTTACCTCTTTTGCACAGTATCACCTTAAAGTACTTGTTGCAGGCTGCTGAGTTTGCATCTTTTGCTGTGAAGTACAGCCAGACCTTTGACCGCTTTGCCTTGGGCATTTTTAATCTGTAGCTCTGCTCTGAAAGAACGTACGTACCTGGGCCCGCCTACTACGCTTGCAAAGGTAAAATGATTGGCTAGAATCCAAAGTGTATGACATTTCAGGAAAAAATAAAGCACCGAAATGTGCGCTGCGTTTCGGTCTGGTTACTACCGTTTATGTCAGGCACCGGATACCGGTGTTGTGCCAAAAAGTGATTGTCTGCCAAAAACTGATTTCCGGTATTTGCCAAAAACTGATTGCTCGTATTTAAACTGCTATAAGTAACTTGTTGGGCTATAATATGTGAAACATATGTCAAATGCATCCCTCATGGATGACATGAAATCATCTTGAGCCACAAACAACATTCGTGTAACAAGGTACAAACCGCAGTCAGTTTTTGGCAGTGACTTTTATATAACCTTTATTTATGCAGTTCAAAAATTCTCATTAACATTAAAAATGTCTTTTGTAAGAGTAAGTTGGCCATGGGGGCAGCAGAAATGGCAGCAAATATTACAATAGTTCTGTAAAAATATTTTAAGTGGGGATAAAGGACTGGATTGGTTATAATGTAAGTACAATAATACAGACTTGTAAAGATACTTGAAAAAACAGATAATTTTTAAATTCTGTATATAACCCCTTTATAAACCCTGTTCACCGAAGTCTATTTACCAACATATGTAAAGATATTACACATAAAAAATACACAGAAACATTGGAAATCACTTTTTGGCAGGCAATCACTTTTTGTCACAACCCCGGTACCCATCCCCATGAGTGTGTGAGACGTTATTTATAGAAAATCAGGAAAGAATGAAACAAACACGTACCCTGTTGTGTTAGCCTCATCTTTACCACTTTGGCCAATCTGCTTGTACGGGAAGCCTAAGGTATGAGCTAATTGGCTAACTAGGCTGTGATCTGAAGTAAGAACACGAAGCAGGTGATTGATATATGCTCTCCATAAAAGAGTAATGAAAGTCAACAGAAGCAAGATGGAATATTTCAGTTCAATTCAATTTTATTTATATAGCGCCAAACTAGTTGCCTCAAGGTGCTTTATATTGTCAGGTAAAGACCCTACAATAATACAAAGAACCATGACCGGTTGGGGGTGAATGGATGAAGACAGAAGAAAGACATGCTGTGGAAGAGAGACAGAGATTAATAATAACTAATAATTAAATGCAGAGGTGTATAAATGCACAATGAGTGAAAAAGGTGACTGAAGAAGCATCATGGGAATCCCCCAGCAGCCTACACCTATTGCAGCATAACTAAGGGAGGATTCAGGGTCACCTGGTCCATCCCTAACTATATGCTTTATCAAAAAGGAAAGTTTTAAGCCTAATCTTAAAAGTAGAGAGGTTGTCTGTTGCCCCGAATCCAAACTGGGAGCTGGTTCCACTGAGAGTGAAGAGCTCTAATGGTGTGATAGGGTGCTGTAAGGTCATTAAGATAAGATGGGGCCTGATTATTCAAGACCTTGTATGTGAGGAGCAGGTTTTTAAATTCAATTCTGGATTTAACTGGGAACCAGTGAAGAGAAGCCAATATAGGAGAAATATGCTCTCTCTTGCTAGTCCCTGTGAGATCTCGTGCTGCAGCATTTTGGATCAACTGAAGACTTTTCAGGGAGTTTTTAGGACATCCTAATAATAACAAATTACAGTAGTCCAGCCTAGAAGTAATAAATCCATGAACTAGTTTTTCAGCGTCACTTAGAGACAGGATGTTTCTAATTTTGGAGATATTGCGCAAATGGAAGAAATGTGTGTGAATGATAGAGAAGGAGGTGTAACAGTGAAGGAAAATGAGTACCTGACATCAACCATCCAAAGCGATGAACAGTCCAATAAAAGGTGAAGAAGAGAGTGCAGGCAGGGTGGAGTGAGTGTCAGGATAGCAGAAAGAGTGAAAGGTAAGATTTACAAGATGGTAATGAGAACTACTGTGATATATGGTTTAGTAACGGTGGCACTAACTAGAAAACAGGAGGTGGAGCTGAAAGTGTTAAGATTTTCGAGAGACGTCTGTCTCGCCCTAGCAGCGCCTGTCCCTCTCCTCTCCTCGTCTTTAGTTCGCCTCAACATAAGCTCGTCATATTCTCTCATATGATTTACTCTGAGGTGTTTGACCAGGTTAGTGGTGTTGCCACAACACCTCACTGTCTTGCAACATGTATCGCAAACCGCGTCTTGGCTGTTTGTGGAGGTAAAATACGTCCACACACGGCTCAGTTTACGCTCAGCCATTGTTGTGAGTGCGCATACCATGGGGGCTGCCGCACATTTATACAGCCGTATTTCGCATATGACTATGAAAGGTGGGAGAGGAAGTAGTTCCTTCCAATTTAGATGATCATAATGATATAGTTTCTTTCCGCTGTGTTCCTGTTAATGATAAACTACAAATTTACCACAAATTACTAAAATATCGATATTTTAATATGAGAATCGATTCTAGAACATAAATAACTGGTATCGGAGGAATCGATATTTCAGTATCGAGCCGCACACCACTACAATAAACCACATCTTACATTGCCTCTGATTTTTTGCATTCTCACGAATATGTTGGTAATAAGTAAAAATGAATGTAAAATCTCACCTTGTTTCTAGGTTGACCATCGTGTTTTTCGCCCTGTCTGGTCTGGATGTGCTGGATGCCCTAGATGTGATTGATCGGAACGTCATGATTGAGTACATCTACTCACTACAGGTTCTGCCTACTGAGGATCGTAAGTCACACATTTTCCTACTTTTATAACTATTTAGCAGTTGGCAGTGCAAAAAAAAAATCATTGCCAGTAAGAATATTATTTTTAACAAAGGCTAACATTAAGTGGTAGGTCAATACAGCTGTCAGAGTAACTAGTTATTTCCTGAATGCATTAATCAGGCATTGCATCTTTGCCTACACTTGTACCCTGTTTCCTTGGTGTAATATTCCACAGTTAAGTTTAACTAGTTTAGTACCTAAATTGAACTGCACTAGAAAATAAATCAAAAAGATTTGAAAATTATGGAATTCATCATCAATCTCTGGTGCTGTTAGCAAACGGGATGCTGGTAGGGGGTGAGGGTTAGTGCGTAGTCCCTAAGATATCATCAGGATATTACAGAGAGACTGAGTTACTGTGGGATTGATGGGCTCTTGGGAAGTTCAGCTTTCTGCCTTTTTAAGATTTTTACCCCAGGATACATTTCAGGTTTTTCTCTTCATGTTTGTCAACTTCAAAGCTGTCGAACTTGAAAGTCTGGATTATGAAACAGATACCGACTTCCAGGTGTTCTCCTCGCTTACCCTGTTACAACTGTACCGTCATTCGTCAGGGAAAGTTGGACTCTAAATCTTTAATGACTTGGGTTTTTTTGTCTCTAACAAGCCAATCTGTGCCATCTGTTTAGATGCCCATTCAGTTAATTATTCAAGCCATCAACATAAATTACAGAGGGGTAGCCATGCCTGATTGGTCTCGGTTTTGTTGCTGCCATATGTTTGGCGTCACATTGATTTCTTGTCATTAGGTGTAAA
This sequence comes from Pelmatolapia mariae, assembly GCF_036321145.2. Lineage (NCBI taxonomy): Eukaryota > Metazoa > Chordata > Actinopteri > Cichliformes > Cichlidae > Pelmatolapia > Pelmatolapia mariae. The sequence continues at coordinate 26,284,636 of NC_086237.1, forward strand.
AAACACAACTCAGGAGGCACTCGAGATTTCCTAATGTATCATTGGTATGGAAATAGATCTCTGGCATGAAACTGCAAATGTTTCGAGTGATTTAATCTTTATATTTATGCATCAGTAATATTATAAAGGTGTTGCGCAGCAAGTATAAACTCAACAATAAGTAAGAATAGCACCTGCCACTCAGAGCATAATGATCTGTAGATGTAATAGTGATAAATGTGCGACATGTAACAACTGTTTAATTATCATATGTTGAAACTGCTGGAGCATGCTGTCCACTGTAAGTGGTGTTTCTGTCATAACCAGGAGATGGCAGCAGTGTTCTTTTTTATTTTATTTTTTTTTTTTGAGAATTTAAAAAAAATCTAGTAATGCTTTCTTTGTCCCAGTTTTTCTTCACCAGTTTAGAGTGATGACCTTTTGTTAAATATCTGCTCTTCCTTCCACTCTTGTCTTTTTTCAGAATCCAACCTAAGTCGATGTGGGTTTCGGGGATCATCACATATTGGAATCCCTTACAGCACTAAGGTACAGCCATCGCCCACCCCAGCATGTTTTTTGCGGTTATGTTTTGTAAAAACTAAAGCATCACCTTCTTTTGCATTAGTCTTAGAGGTGGTTTCACTACTATTATCCATATTTTTCTGTTGTTTTCTATATTTATGGTAATCCGGCTCCAAATATTTTGTTATTCTTCCCTCCAGCTGAAGGATTAGTAGTCAGAACTATTACCATTCTGTCTACAATCTCTTCCCGTACAGCTTCAGTGGTAAAAATAATATCTCCTGCTGATGTTTTCTCCAGGGCCCAGGTGTGCTCCATCCATATGACAGTGGCCATGTAGCTATGACCTATACTGGGCTGTGCTCACTGCTGATACTTGGAGATGACCTGAGCCGGGTTAACAAGCAGGCCTGTCTGGCTGGTCTGCGGGCACTGCAGCTGGAGGATGGCAGGTCAGAGTGCACCCGCACACACATACACGCTCTGATTTCCTTCAGCAGCTTGAATTAAATACACCTGAGGTGGTGGAGACAACAAGCAGCCTTAACACGGACTGACTCACATTTGATTCTGCAGTAGCAGTTCTGTGTGCAAGTCTCCAGGCACCCTGATAACAGATTGTACAGCAAGAAAACAATACAACTCTTGCAAATCTTTAGTGGGGTAGACCAGTGAAACGTCCCTTTCTGTTTGTGTAAAGAGGTTCAGCTGCACATTTATTCCCTGAGATATCTTATCTTATGGTATTATTAAAAAAGAAGTGCAGTTTGATCAGTATGTCTCAGTGCTTCTACATGATAAAGAAATGGTGCTGGTGTAAATGAAAGGAATCAGTCAGCATGACTTCCTGGGATGTCATTGTTAGAAATGAACATATAAAACTACAGAAAATGTCCTGTAATTATAAGACAGAAAGCCTAAATGCATTTAGTTTTGGTTTACTGTGAAAACCACTGTAAAAACAGAAAAAACAGTAGATGGTGGAAAAAAGGGACTGTTCTGTCATTCAGCTGTTTATCTGTTACTTAGTTACCTTGACAAAGTATGAATGGCCATAGGAGAGGTCTTTATCAGTGGAAAAAAGATGCAAAACTACAGTTAAAAGTCCAAAATTTATGCCCTCTTTTAGAGCTGGGCGATATATCGAGTTTTTAAAAAAATATCGATATATTTTTATACGAGATATAAGATGTGACAATATCCTTTATATCGATACAGTCTATGTTACGTTATAATTATAGTTGTGGAGCCACAAGTTTGCCTCTCTTTCGTCCACTTTTGTCTTTACGCAACGTTACTCGGCCTCGCCTCTCCTTCACTGAACACAACTCCCCCTCCTCCCCCATCGTTTCACCTGCAGGCAGCGACAAGATGGACACGGCAAATCTCCGTTAACAAGTTACTGCGCATCGCCCCGTGTGTGGGGCTGGACGGCGTCAACGTGTTAACGAGCTAACCACGCTAACCCCATGCAGCCCAGAGGCGCTGCACAGCCTAAAATCCTTTCATTTTCTCAAAAGTTGACAGCGCGCCTTATGTATGAATTCTGGTTGTGCTTGATGGCCGCGAACCGATTTTATGTGGTACACAGCGCTCCGCAATCTGTCAAAAAATGTTTTAGTACGACTTTGGTAAGCTACGGAGCTGCACCGCTTGATGGAATGTCGGAGCATTACGGCTACCGAGGAGCCTCGCGGAGTGATACGTACTGTGCTTCAACGTAATATCACCGTACTGTGTATAAGGACCATAAATGGCACCTGTTAAGAGACATGGTTACAAAGAGGATTTCAAACTCAAGGCTGTCAGTCACGCAGTAGAAGTTGGGAATAGAGCTGCTGTGAAACATTGCTCCATAAATAAAAGAAAACATTATTATTTAATAAATGCTCATAAAACTCTCTTTTTGTTCTTACTTTATGGCTTAAAAAAAAAATATCGAGATATATATCTTATATCGCCATCCAGGTAAAAAATATTGAGATATGAATTTTGGGTCATATCGCCCAGCTCTACCCTCTTTCATCCAGTGGGCCAAATTAGAGTCTTTGCCGTGCCGATTCTGGCCTCAGGGCCTTATGTTTGATGCCCCTGTTCTATAAATTTAACGACTCTCTTCTAACCATCACAGCAGGATAAACCTTCCTAAAGCGGAATTATTGTTGGCATTGGTCTTTGCTCGTGGGAACTGTGACGTCACCACATCCCTGTAACTATTTATAGCTGTGCTTGAGGCGTGCTGCCACAACGCAGAAACAATCACTGGATCGGTGCGGGAATTAGAATAGAAGAAAACGAAACGGGCAACAAAGCGATCGAGAGGATTTTGGCTCATCTGGTCAAATGACCGATGAGCCAGTGCCGTGGCCAGACGTCTGCCAAACATCCACTCTTCCTATAAGTCGGCCAGAATTTAATCGAACTTGTGGGTGTTTTTCCATTTTCAGAAGATTCACTAGTCCTCCAAGAATATTGATCAGATTTTAGTGACACTTGAACACAGTGACCACCTACTAGGTGTTCAACCAAATTTCGGTCAAGGCTGAGGTCACGTGTGTTGTTTTACAGCCAATAACCTGCGACCTGTGATGGATCGTGAGCTTAGATCTCACATCTTACTTTTTCTGCAAAATATCTTTGCTCTCTGTAGCATAGAATAGAATAGCCTTTTATTGTCAATGTACATGTAACTTTTGGCACGCCCGCCATTCATAAGGGCGACAATGGTAGCCAACAACTGCCAGTATCTTTGACAAGTTCACTTCGTGTTAAGAAAAGTAACAGCCGCCTCACTAATGATTAAAAAAACAGGTCAAAAACAACAGTTAGCAACATTAATCAGCAACCTCTGAACAAACACATGACAAATAAGTGTTTACTCTGCGACTGCCAGCTCCCTAAAGCGGCACAAACTATGCCTTAGCAGTTTTATCTGAGAAGCTTTATAAAAATCAAATTCAGTATTATATACATCTTCAGTATGGACAGCAGGCTTATTTCCAGTTGTGTATGTAGCTCATCTGCCTTTACTGCTTCCTCTTTTTTCCAGTTTTTACGCAGTGCCAGAAGGAAGTGAGAATGATATACGCTTTATCTACTGTGCAGCCAGTATCTGTTACATGCTGGACAACTGGTCAGGCATGGACATCCAAAAGGCCATTGAATACATCCGAGGAAGTTTGGTGAGTAGATGTTAAAAAATTAAAAAATAAGATTGTAAATTTGTGTGAAATGTAGCTTCCTGATAACTGGGTGCAGCAGTAAACAACAACACCGCTATTTGTGCACCATTCAGAGCAGCGCGGCAACATTTGAATGAGAAGAACAGGCCACCCACCTTCAGTAGGTGGCACTCTGCCGAGAAATACTTCATTTATAATAAACGGAGGGGGCTGAGCAGTGCGGTGTGGTCTTAAAGCTGTAGCAGAGTGTTCTTTCCCCCCACCCGACCAGGAGGGAAAACACATTTTTTGCACCAAACTGATATTTTTATCAAGAGCTCAAGTCCTCGAAGCAATCCTGGTTCCACTAAATCTGTAAATTGATTCTGTATCAGGACATGCTCATATAATTTTGGCAGTTAGCACAAGTGGCTTTTATTACACAGTTTATCATTGTTTCACTGGTGTGTTGATAACAGGCTTCATACTTTTGGATGGATACCAATTTTTTTTTTTTTTTTTTTTTTTGCATAGCAGGTTAATTATTCGTGAATGTAAGTATGCCAGAAGCAGTGGATGGTGGGTGGTTATGTATCAGAGGGCCTGTTTATGAGCAGCCACGTATCCATTTACAAACCTTATTGTTGAGGCGTGATCAGATCATACACAGGGACAAATTACTGTTGGACTTCCCCGCGTACCACCTGTCGTTTATTGTGAATTTTGTATGAGCTGCCTATTGTAGCAGGTGGCGATTTTTCATAAATATGTGTAGAAAACTGTCATGTTTCATGACAGTTTCAGCTTCTTTTAAAACAACAGGGTAACCTTATCTGGGCTTGTGAAATGTACCCTGGTTCTCATTTGTAATCTCAAAATGAGGCCACAGAGCCCGTTTGTTCATTACTGCAGCTTTTTGAATTAAAAGATGGATGTGTAGTTAAAACATAGATTTTTTTTTTCAACACAAATGTATTTAATCTTTTTACTAAATTGGGTGTCAGTGTGAATAAATATATATTCAGAAGACTGATGTGGTGTTTTTTTTTTTTTTTTTTGCTCACATTTGAACATTTCTCTCTCTCTTTCTAGTCCTATGACAGCGGGTTTGGCCAGGGAGCTGGGCGAGAGTCACATGGTGAGTCTGATATTATTTTAATTGTTTATGTTATCAGATAAGTGAACATTAGAGGAAGAAAATTATCAACTTTGCAGCACAAATGTCTTTGAATAATGATTCGATTTTTGAGTTCATATCAGCTCAAAGGATTTGTGGGTGTGTTCGCCTGTGTCGTAGTAAAGAGTATGAACGTCCCCGATGGTGCTAAGTGCTTTAAAGGATTAGCCATTTAAGTAACTCTCTATAGATACAGTACCTTGCTCTCATTAAGCTCTCCCCCGCTCAAATTAAACAGTGTTATTCTGGCACAAAAGCCTTCATCCTACATGCTCTTACACACATACACACACACACTTCTCAGTAACACATCCACTGTCACCTTCTTGGCACAGTGAAGAAATCATTTTGTGGTAGCTTTGTGAGGCGCTGTGAACGCATAAATTACATCTAAAACCGCTCAAAGGCACAGATTCTAGTGTGTCTCAGTGATTTCCTTCCTTGAGATAAATTCGACCTCTGTGATTACAGCCTTCATTGAGACTCTGCTCTCTTCTGCAAGCATGCCAACTCTCTGTCTGAAGGCTGATTACACATCAGTAGAGATGCAGAGTAGATGCCCATACATCCCTAAAGTGTGTTTGTTCAGCAGCAAGGCCTCCCACGCTGTTTGCTTTGCACTGTTTTGCTGATAATTGTGTTAAATACATAAAATGGGGTATTATAAAAACTATGTGCAGGGTATACTTTTGTCGTTTTTCTTGCCATGCATGGTTGTTTTCTTAAGATGGTAAGAAAACAACCTTTTTCTCATAAATGCACCTCAGAGAAATTCCATAGATGTCACCCTCGTGTTTAAACTGCATTATCAGTGTGTTTGGGCTCATTGTCATGCTGAAAGATGAATTTGCTGCCAATCAGATGCTTTCCAAATGGTATTGCATGGTGGATCAAAAGCTGATGGTGCTTTTTCACATTTGTAATTTTACCAATGTTGACAAGATTGCCAACAGCAGTGACTGAAATGCAGCTCCAAATCACAGAGCCTCCACCCTGCTTTACAGATGGCTGTAGACACACTGTTGCACCTCTCTCCTGACTTCCACACATGTCGATGATGATTTGAAACAAAGATGTCAAATCTGGGTTATTCACTAGTATAGCTCAGCCTTTTCTCCCTGTTCCCCTCCCTTAAGAATTTTTTTTTGTCCTGTTTCATAAGCACATGAATTTCAGTTTAAGTTCATCTCCTGTAGATAGTTAATTTTTCCGGTTTTTTTTTTTTTTTTTAGGCAAGCCACTTCTTCTTTTATCTTCCACTTTTCCTAATTTTTTTCTTTAAGGTCAAACCGCACACTATGCCGCAATGTGCCAATTTTGGGTTAGTAGCACTTTGGGAATCACCTTGTTGGTCCAAAAATACAATTTTATCCTTGTCAATTTATGTTATATTTGTCATTTTTGGAAGATTAAACTAAAATGAGAATAAATTATGTGCTTTTATTTACAATTTAAAATTAGTTCCTTGCCAAGTTGTCTGTTGTAACACTAGTTCATCCCGTGAGTTTGGTTCATTTTCATGCCACCTCTTTTTTTTTTTTTTTACATCTTTTGAAAATGTTTCGGTCGAAGGACTTGACTGAAAATGAGTGGAAAAAGCAGCTGATGTCCAAAAAGGAACTTAGAAACACTATGGGAAAGCCTGGAGAACTAGTGCTCAAGACCACTAGTAAGTAAAATGACAAGAAGGACATACTCCCGAGATTATTTAAAATGAATCAATGAAAGTTGGCTCAAGCTTTGGGACTTCACTGTATATGTTGGCACAGGAGGAAATAAGGTTACATTCACATGTGAATATTTGTTATACTTTCCAAACAGAAAGCTGCTTTTAGGGTCTATTTTTATTATAAAGCCGATTGTTCCCAACCCTGCGGTTAGAGTAAATGGTTAGGATTCCCCTCAGTTCTGTTTGACATTTATATTTATCTCCTCTTCCTTCGCCTCAAGCAGAAAGGGAGCTAGACATGGCTGATTATAGGCAAGTGTAGCATGTTGGCAGATTTACACTCGTGACCCAAACACTTCACCACGCCTTTTCTTTGTGTCTCCCCTTCACACGTTACCACGTTCACACAAACACAGATAAGCTGGCAGTGATGTTCATGTGTGGAGGTCAGCTAGAGCAGCTGTGATAATGAAAGCAGTTGACAGCTGGGTTGTAGAAGATGGCTTATGGCTGCTCTGATAACAGCTTATCATCAATCAATCAAAACTCTCATGCTGGTATTAGTCCAGCTGTATGATGCTCTGTTTTTCAGCCCTCAACTCTAAAAGCATCTCTAAAGGTTTTTCTGAAATACTGTGAAACATAATGTAGATCTATATTGTTCTGGCTTTTCCTGCAAGTCTCACGTTTAGCCTGTGAGTTATTTGAGCCCACACACAGATACAAAATCTGTGTTTTGATTGCCGTGCCCTGCAATCATCTTGTTTGTCACCAAAACATATGAACCACCGGCGCTGCTTTCCAGTTTGAATACATTGTGAGATTAGTCAAATTTAATGAGCCTGTGTTGTGTTTCTAGGCGGCTGGACGTACTGCGCTATAGCCTCTCTGTGTCTGATGGGTCGACTGGAGGAGGCGCTGAGTCAGCGGGAACTGGACCGGATCCGGCGCTGGTGCATCATGAGGCAGCAGAGCGGTTTCCACGGCCGCCCGAACAAACCCGTAGATACATGCTACTCCTTTTGGGTGGGAGCTACTTTGGAGGTAAAGACCAGTGTGACAGACACGTGCACGCATATAGAGACACCGTTTTGCATGCATTAAAAGTGAAGCTGGGTGCTGCACTAAATGGAAATTAAAATACCAGCAGTTTAAGAGGAAGTGATTCCTGTGCACCAACATGGACACACAGCCAAACCGGCTACCGAAACACTAAATAGGGAAGCTCAGATTGCAGCACACAGTGAGGAAGCGCTGCTCTTTTTCCTCCTACAGAGGCTGTTACCCTACATGTTCACACTGGGAAAAATGTGGGCTTGTCGATAGTCTCATTTATAGAACCTTTTAAGAAGTTAAGTTTATGAAATTTCTCTTTATTACAGCATAGAAGATGTTACACTTTAGAATATATTGGCATTCACTAAATGTGAATCATTTTTGAAAATCTCACATCGTCTAAACTCCTGGTTTACTGTGGGATTTAATTGCTTGTAAACCGCAAACCCCTCTGAAACCCTACAGCGTCACCTGATATGGACATGGAAATGTAACTATACATCGTCTAGTTACATTACAACAGCTCGGTGCCGTTGAGTCCCCGTGGCATTTCCGGCTACTTTTTTGCCACAGTTTTTGAATTTTTCAATCGCAAGTTGCCGAAATTATTATGGTGGATGTGAAGGAATGTACAATGAAGACAAACTGGAGGGACAAATATTTTTGCCCCTGAGGGAAAAACTGACCACAAAGTAGGCTGGGGACAGAAAAAGTCCCAGCATTTCTTTCCTTCAGCCTGCACAGCATATAAAACACCGGGACATGTGGTAATTAATACATAGGTTGGTCTTCACTTCCATATACGCTAAAAGCCTGACCTAAATACACACACACACACACACACGCTTGTGCAAAAACAAACCCAGTGCAGGAAAACAGTGGATTTGTGGGTTGTCAAGCGCCAGAAGGATTAAAATTTCACAGTCAAACAAAATATTTGCAGATGGCTCACACTGAGGTTTGATGTTTTTCTCCCCTGATGTCTGTATATAGAGGGAGAATATCAAGTGTTTGTAATCACTGGTTTTCACCTTTGTGGAAATAAATGTTGTCATATGTGTGTGACTTCTCTAAACACAGTCTGCTCTGCTTCTTTGGAAATGAGTGTGTACTGAGCCAGTTTAACCTTATAATAAACAGCGCTCTAAATTTATATCATCGCATTTGTTTTATTAGAGTCTCTTGCAAATTTTTTCCTTTTTCTTTTTACCCTTATTTTCCAGCTGTTAGATGTGTTCCAGTATACAAACTTTGAAAAGAACCGGAGCTTCATCCTGTCCACGCAGGATCGGTTGGTGGGCGGCTTCGCCAAATGGCCAGACAGCCATCCAGGTAAGCATCTCACAGTACATGTAGTCATTAGGTAAAGTACAAAAAGTACCCGACTACTCAAAAGCCTAATGTGGATTCCACCCATAGTTTTTACAGAAATCAGTTTTGCTGTTTGTTTGCATAGAGGTTATTTTTGTAGAAGCTTGATTAAGGTTACTATACTTTGCTGTAGCTCTAAATATCTCAAGGATAAGAGGTGGTGGATGTAAGCAGTTAGGATACCTTTATTTTCCTCTCTCTCTTACTGAACAGTTTCCATGCCCTCCACAGGTACAGGGAGGTCAGGGTGGAGCTGTGGTTGCCAGTTTTATTTGAGATCAGCGGATGAGCTCTTGTAACCCTAAACTTCACTGGTCTAGTTGCTCGTCTGGTCCGTATTTGTGCTTTCTTCCTCGCCCTTGTAATGTGTAATTGATGAGGTGGTTGTTGTTGGTAGCCAAGGACACAGCAGATCGGGCTCCTCACGTTACAGGAACAAGGCAGGGGAAGACGGGGTGGAAGGAACAATGAGGTGAACAGGGCAGGTAGACAGTGTGATGACAAAGCCGTGTGAATATACATGTACAAAGGAGAGTTTTAGGAAATAAAAGAGACTGCAGCAGTATGGGAATAGATACCACTGGACTTCTGTGTGCGTGTGTGTGTGTATTTGAGTTGCGCAGTCATGCACAGGAAGGAACTGGCTTGGGAAGATGGGACAGTAACAATAGCCCGGAACAAAAGAAGGTGTTGTGTATTTGTTTAGCAGATCTGCACCAAATAAAGCCAAATATACTTTGAACATTTGGCACAGCCCAAGTTTGTCTACAGGTACTGTTTAACAATCTGATTAACAGGAATATGTGGGATTACACGGGATAAGAGTGGCTGAAATTCCAGTTTAAAGTGATTAAATTGAACCAACAAAATATCAGCTGTTTATTAAAAAAATCAAATAAAATCCACAGGTCTTTTCAGCTAACTTTTTTTGCTGTAAATGACGTGACAGAATTTGATCAAACCAAATGGTTGTCACAAAGAAAGCTCCTGCCTTTATTGTATACGCGTGTCTCTGCTTTTATAGCACTTACAAGAGACAGTTCGTGGCCCAAAGGCGTAACTTAATGATCAAAGCAGCCTTATACTGATTCATGTTGGAGGAAGTGCTTTGAAGTGGCATTGATCAATACGCTGCTGTGCAAAAGTCTTGAGTCACCCTTCGTTTCTTTATATTTTGCTAGGAAAACGGGAAATGGGTGCAGCGATTTATTGAAACATATTCAAAAATAAAAGGAAATGCAGGATATAAGGGGAAAACAGAGGTTGTACAATTCTGAGGAGCACGAAAGTCAATATTTGGTATGACAATATTTATTCTTCAATGTAGCCTGGACTCTATTAGGCAAGCTTTGTTGTCATTTCTTTAAGTAGTCTTTGGAAATAGTTCTCCAGACTTCTTCAAGGACATTCAAAGCTCTTCCTTGGATGTCTATTGCATTTTGTTCTGTTCTCTGTCAAGATGATCCCACACTGCTTCAGTTATGTTGAGGTTCGGGCTCTGGGGAGACCAATCTATGATATTGCCCCATTGTGTGGTTTTTCTATCCAGGTATGCTTTTACTACTCTGGCAGTGTGTTTGGGGTCATTTTCATGTGGATCTAAATCTAAAAAGAGTTTTCTGTATTTATATTTCCATCAATTTTTACAAGATCCCAACACCACTGGCTAAAATGCAGCACCAAACCATGACAGAGATCAACCATGTTTTACAGATGGCTGTGTAATTTAGCACACCTCAGCCTGCTCTGCCTGTTTGCCTTCCTTAAGAATGGCTGATGTTAATAGTAGATGGATCAGCTGAAGGTTCAGATGCATCTCTGGTCCCGTGTCAGGTTTTTGCCATTTTTTTCCCTGTTTCTTAAGGACATGACTTTCAGATTTGTCCAGTTTCTTCAGTCTTTTTAAGAGCAGGCTGCACACACCATGCTAAGATATGCCAAGTTGTAGAGCTAACAGCTCCTTGAAATCATCTTGGTTTTTTTTTTGGAAAAATACTATTTTTCTTCCTTTCTTTGAGTTGGTAGATTCAACTTAAGAAATGGAAAGAAACGATGCTTTTTTGACAGGCTGCTAGTAACAAAGTGCGTAAAGATACTATTTAAAATTGATTCTTTCTTAAGTTGTCTGTCACACAGTTCTCTGTGCTACCTGCTCGGACCCACACATTTAGCACTTAGCTGCTAAAGAGCCAGATAGAGGTATCATTATTTGTAACTAAAACTGAGCTAACAGAGGTGACTCTGCTTTAACGATAATGTTCATCTGCATCTCTGGGTAAGTAGACGGTTTGCTAAATGGACATTGATAATTTCCTTATCAGTCAAACCGCCTCAAACCTTGGACTGATGGAGACGTCTCTTCTGTTCAACCTTTAGTTTGAGTCCTTGTTGACTCCTGATTGATGCCACTAATGGTGCTTTGATTGATTCTAATGTCTGTGTCCAATCATCTGTCATTTCATTATAATTCAATTACTGCTCATTTACTGGCTCGTGCAGCTTTTACTCTCGTCCCAGGGGAGGTGAAACGACCACAGAGGCGACCTGCATGCATTATTTATGTCTACTTAAAGGTTCAGTGCAAGAAAACCATATGGAGGAAGGTTCTTATGTGAAATGAGGTTTTTGTTTTATTGACTGCACATGGATGGGTAAAGGGACATCCAGCACGTTTATCTTATCCAGGGGTTAAACTGGGTTTATGACGGACGTCAGGACTCAAGACCATACAGAGATTTTTCATTACTAGACCTTACTTGCCTTCTTGTTCCTGTACTTAAGAGGCCGGTTAAGTTTCATAGTTGTAGTCTTCTTGAATTCTTACATTAGACTTGAGCATGAAATTGGAAAGCTCCCAGTAATATGATTTCAAGCTAGTAACAGTACCAGCTCATCTTGATACTGCAGATAGAATATTATGATGGTGCAAAAAATGCCAACAGCTCTCATGGTGCTGTATAGACTCTGAATCTGTTTAGTTATGTGTCTCCTTCCTCATTTCTTATTCTTTGACATATTTTTCACACTTAAATGTTTCAGATCATCAAACACATTTTAGCATTAGACAAAGATGGCTTTGTTTTTACTTACTCGGGTTATCTAACCTGCCCTGCCTGCCCTCTTTTGTTAAATCATAAATTAAATGTGCTTAACCAAAATCTTTTTTTTTTTTTTGGAAAGCTGGGTTTAGTTTCACTAGCCACTCCCAGGCCTGATTACTGCCAGACCTGGTGAATCAAGAAATCACTTAAATAGAAGCTGTCTGACAAAGTGAAGCCAGCTAACAGATCTCGAATAACATGCACAACATGGCACAATCTAAAGAAACTCGAGAGAAGCTGAGAAAAAAAATCTCTGGCATCTGTCAGTCTGGAAAGGGTAATAAAGCTATTCCTAAGACTTTTGGACTCCAGTGAACCACAGTGAGAGCCGTTATCCACAAATGGAGAAGACTTTAAACAGTGGTGAACCTTCCTGGGAGTGGCCAACCTGGCAAATTTATTACAAGAGCTCGGTGACCTGGAATAACCTGGAACATCATTTAAAGAACTGCAGGTCTCACTTTCCTCAGTTAAGGTCAGAGGTCATGATTCAACAATAAGAAGGAGACTGAGCAAAAATGGCTTCCATTTTTTTTTCTCTGGCGTCATCAGTCAGTGTACGAGTACTGCAAAGGCTACAGACCTGTCACATACAGGTGTTTGTGCTGTAATGCATGTTATCATCTCTGACCTAGTTTCTTCTTTCCACTCTTTCAATCTCTCTTCCTCTCTGTCAGATCCTCTTCATGCATACTTAGGGCTATGTGGTCTGTCCCTGATTGGAGAGCCCAATCTGAGGAAGGTCCACCCCGGTCTTAACATCACCCAGAGAGCCTTTCAGCACCTCCAACAGCTGCAGCAGACATGGAGAGACAGCACCGACACCTGCGGACGTCAGCACTGAAAGCCGGATGAACCACGGCGCTCCCTCTCAATGGCTTCACTTATCAGCAACGTCGAACAGTTACCAGTCAAGGAGGACTGGACTTGTTGAAGAGGTTTGGCCACTTACCAAGAGGCCATCTCATGTGAGGACTGAAGAACGCTCTTTTAAGACACTCGTTACAAAGCAGTAACTTTGTGGCGCTCACTTTAAATCCATCCAGTGCAACTCTTCCGTTAAGAGCCACACACCTCACGTTTTTTGCTGCCTTTTATTTGCACAGTAGTCAATAACGGTGTGGTTTGTGGTTCGTGGGAATAAAAACGTGCCAGAAAGTCAAATTTGAGCTGCTAAAAACTTGAATTTTCTGATGCCTCCATTGTTCCATTGAGTTTTTAGATAATGGCCTTTTGAGCTTTGCTGCTCATCATCATTGTGAACAATATCTTCATAGCCAAGGATCAAAACTCTAAATGTACATGAGAAACATTGTAATAAGTGTTTAAGGGGGGATCCCTGGAGGGCTGGGAGCATCCACTTTTTATCAGGTTTATTTGCTAAGATTATGCTATTGCTGAGTAGTGTCTCTAAATTTTAAACATAATGGACAATTTTAAGGTGTAAATGTGAGAACTGTTAAGGTCTCCTTTTCATTCAAAGACTTAAAGAATTCGAAGCATAGTCTCCTTTTCCTGCTTTTGCTTTTGCTTTTTGTTTTGTTGCCCTTGTAGCATTTCCATCCTGACATTGCTTGTGAACCTCTTTAAAGCCTCAAGCTCTCATGTCCCAAAGGTGATACCAGGCCACGTTTACTCATCTCCCAGTTTCACCACTGCAGGCTGTGTGCACTGATCAAGATTTAAATTAAAGAGCGCCTGGTGTGAAATTAATGGAAAAGGTGATTATGGGTTTAGCTGCAGGCAAATCATTTTAGAAAATATCATTCTTTGCCTGCATTTTTCTCTGAAGGCTAACAGAAAAGAGATTGAGCCTCTCCAGGGAGTTTGTTAAGAAGGGGAAAACCACCTTCTTTCCTGCAGAGGTAGTAGCTCCCGGTTGTGGCAGCAGACCCCATCCTAACACCCCACAACTCCTGCATCCTGACCTGTGCTCATTCGCTAGCTTGCATGCTCCCTGCAAGGCGCTAACCAGCCTGAAACCAGTAGGAAAAGAGGAGACAATAGCACCATAGCTTGAGGAAATGTATTCCTTTGAACAGTGCAGTTATTTTCAGTGCAGAAAGGATGCAAGGTAACAACAGAGAACAATGAGCATGAGCAGAATGGACCACAGAGTGTTGGGAAACAGAAGCAAGTGTTATCCCAACGAGCTACTTGCCCCCCCCCGAAAATGTTCATCACAAAGTTTTTAGCAGTGATCTGACCCCAGACCCCCAAATCACTGAGGCAGAGCTGTTAGGGTTTACTGCACAGGTGCTCAAAGGAACACCACTCACTTGTCATTTAGGCAACCTTTTTGCCCTTTTACCCTTGACCCGAGGCAGAGAGTTTTAAATTTCAAAAACAACCCTTAGAGTGACACGCGACACTGAGTTGATCACAGCCGCCACCTCCTGCCCTCACTGAGGTTCTCTCATTCCCAAATAACCATCTTCTCCCAGCCACATCCTTTCATACCGGCGTCGCCGTCTAAGCAAACACTGCCTGCAGTGGTTGCACCCTCACCGTAGACTGCATACAACAGCCGTTCCCACAACCTTTTTCTTTTTATCCCACCATCTAAACTAAAGCCGGACCTGGCATCATCTCCCTTTCCTCCAAATTGACCTCGTTTTCAGTTAAGGTTACAGACCAGGGAGACGGAGGAAAGGAGAGGTGAATAAATAAATAATTTGAGCCATCTATTATTAAAAGTAAACCAATGTAGGCTGACGTCTTCTCCTCGGCTCCCAACAAAGCCCTCAGTGTTATATAGCCTGGTTTTAGCGCAAAATACAGCTATTTTTTAGCCAATGCTTTATTATCTTTCATGTTTGCATGCTTTTCCTAAAGCGACAGGCTTTGCTGCGGTTATTCGTTGTTACTATAGTATCATTTTTCCTAAGATTTTGTTTCAATGCATCTTTTTCAGATGTTGCAGTTCTTGAATTAAGCCTTAGGTAAGTAAAGAAAGGATCTGAATTCAGAAAAAAAAGTAATTTTCTTTTTTTAAAGTCATCATTATATTCTTGAATCAATGTGTTGTGATTTGCTTTGTTCTGTAAGAAAGAAAACTGTTACTTCTGCTGCACCACTGTAGAGCCAGATCCGGTGAAATTTAATGATCTGCATCTTAGGACGTCACTTCTACTTCCTATACAGATTCCTCAGGCCGTCCTCGGCCTGTCACTCGCTCAAATTTGACTTTGAAATGTGCCTCGTGCAGCGTCGTTTTGGGTCATTGCTCTATGAATACTGCTGTTCTGTACATGCAGCATGGTTAAACTGGGTTAGGGATGCTCCTTCTGTCAACAGACGCCCAGGATATTTTTCTTTCCTGGAGGAGAAGAAAGAGGAAGGAACCATCTACTCTAAATGCATGTAAACTTACAGGAAGGGTAACGACTGCTCTCTAAACTCTTTGCTCCTCCCATCTTTGTTAAATGTGCTTATACAATCAGACTGATGTACGATCTGACTGATGGAAGTGATTTTTTACCGGAATCTGTTTTTTGGGGTGTTTTGTTTTGTTTTTTCACTCTAACGCTCCCCGTGGACACTTTCTTTAAAAGCATGAAAGATTGGATTAATGGCTCTGCCACATGACTGCAGATGAAGGCTGTGTCTCAGCAGTTGTTATTAGAGTCACCTGTTCTCTCCCCCGGTCGCATCGCAGTCCACTCTGTCCCAAAACAGGTGGACGACGGCTTTGTGCTTTTAGCTGCAGTGAAAACTGTTTTCTTTCCGAGATCCAGCAACATGTGGTCAAACCATAACCCCCTGCTTTGCCATCAATAAATATACATAATGTAATAATGAATAATGTAAGAATAAAGGTAATGAAATTTATTTTTTCTATGCTTTGTAGAGATATTGAGTGTAGATACACATGTAAATGTCTATAAATATGTGACTTCTATCGTGCAAGAGAGAACCAGGTTTACGGCGACGTGAGTGAGACTGTTAGAGGAACTGGATATGCAAATGTTGGCATGTGATGTACTGTTTGTCTATAGCTTTGAATGAAATGATGTTGGCTCTGGCTTGGCAGTGCAAACTGTATGTATGGTAAATAAAACCTGTACTAACTGTCTGAATTGTTTTCTATGGGTGGGTTCATGCAGCTTTTCACTTTAGCTAAGTCGCACTTTAGCCTCAAAAGCTGGAGAATTTCTTTGGTGCAGAAGTTAAAAATAAAGGTTAATACAACCTATAACGATATAGTTATAATAGTGTATAGCTCAGTAAAATAAAATTCAAAATGGCAACATATATTTTACTAAAGTAAAATCTGATTTGAAATCCAAATAAGGAAGCAAAGTATATGTTTAAATATAGATCTGTCCACCTTTTTTTTTGCTATGTGTCTGGGTCCTGGGTGCAGGGTTTGAATAAACCATTCACATGAGAAAACATGATTTTCAGATAGATGTGTCACATGACCTATGAAAGACTTCCTGTATCTGTCCTTGTGGCTGAATCAGCCTGTTAGAGAAAGTTTCTCTGCTGCTGTCCAGTGCGTGCAGCAGAGGTGGTTAGGTTTGTTACTTCCACCAGAGTTTTCAGCCAATCACAGAGCCAGCCTTCCTGCTCTGTACACTGTGCTCGCTACAGCAGACTGATAATGCAGCTTTATTAGTAAACAGAGCCAGCTCATCTTCCAGTTAAGCCTGTTGCCGTCATGGTTGCGTGGGTAAACCTCCATCAAATCAACATCCGGTCCCAGGACAAACACTGGTCGTGTAGCTGTGCTCGTCGTCACCATCTCTTTGGTCTTATTCACATTCACAAGCAGATGATTCGTCACAGAATGCACACAAAATCATCCACTAGCGCTCTGTACTCCTCCTCTTGCTTATCATTAGTACATCCAACCACTGGATCACTATGATAAGCCAGTCTGACAAACTGTGGCCTGTCTGTCAGGTACTCTGTAATCTGGGAGATGGTGGCCAACCTACTGGCCCCTCTTGAAGTTTTTCCTTCAGTATCAACAGCTTCAGATTCAGAAACAAACAGTTTAGTTTTGTCCCGTGAGGCCAGTGTGCATCATCTGCACAAATTATTGATTTTGCTTGTTAAAAACAGACTCATTCCTGGAGGTGAAAGGCTATGGGGGTTACCAAAATTGCTTGAAAATGAAATGCAAATGATTATGTTCCAGATGTGCACCAAAAGGGGGGAAAAAACATACTGTATATCCCATGTGTTTGTTTTATTAGGAAAGAAGGCTTTTCCTCTTGTAACCAAAAATACAGATAGAAATTTCATATAGCAAGTAGCCTGTAGCTTTTGAAATGCCTTTATCTGCACAAAGGTGTGATAAGGGAATAAATCCTATCCCTGCCTCCCTGCCACTGAGACCCTCTTCCTATATGGCAAGTTTCTTTAAAAGGAAATCATTTCATAAGGAAACCTAGGCCTACAAATGCTTTGGCTTTATCACTGAAAGGACAAGATTCCAAACATGAATGAGATTAAAATGGGAGCAGCTCAAACATCCACGCTGCAACTGTCTTTCCCATCAAGCTCTGCTTGATTCTGAGTGGAAGCACCAGAGCTGTCAGCCTGTTTGGCCTCATAAAGATCCCAAAAAACTGTTTGTAAGTGAACACTTTGAGCAGTCTAAAGCCTGGGTATACGGAGACATTATTTGAAACTTTGGCCATATTTATAATAAGCATCCACAACTGCAACAGCAATTACAAACAATCCACAATAAAAGTCTCTTTAATCATTAGCTGCAATAAATTCTCACAGAAAGAAATAAAGCACGGAATTCTTAAAACACAAAACTATCAAAAATGTGATCTTCAACTAGTCCTTACAGAGTCAGTCCCTGTCCCCTCTTTGCACTAAAACATGAGTATGGACTCTCACCTGTCCACCTTAAAGGTCTTGGATCAGCCTCAGAATGAAAACAGGACCAAGTTTGGATAAAAGTTTCGATCTTTGCTATGGTGGGGAGAAAAATGCTTCTCCTGGGTCTGACGGGTCATGGCATGGCACTTTTATTCTCACTATTGTGAATCTTGTCATCCCAGCTGTCATGCCAAAGATGGATTTCCCCTTGCTTAATGCCTCTTGGATGGAAGTATCTCATGTTAAATACTTCCTTACGGCAAAAAGAGACAAAGCAAGTGTTCGCTCCTTTGGGTGTTACATGATTCATGCTGCCCGCAACAGCTGAGTTTCTTTATGAAAGGCTTTATTTCCTTTCACTGTGTCCTGCATATGGCTCGGTGACTCAACTGTTGTTGCTTTATTTTTACATCGAAAGATGACAGCTGGTAGGTATTTTCCCCCAATTTGCCTCAGTTGCCTTTCATGTTCCTACGGTGTGGATGGCTTGTGTAGTGAGTAAAGCTGGGAGATGATTTTTTTCCCCTCTGCATTATTAGGTCAGTGACTGAAACATCATTAAAAGCTGAGGGGGAGGTGGGGCGGGGGGTTCCTCTGGATACAGATCACACGTGCAAACATACATGGAGTCCCACCTGGGAGCTGCACAGCACAGTCACAGACTTCACTGCTGGCACTGATAGGGTAACACGAGCCAGGCTAATGGAGCCCAGTGGCACTGATATCCAATCTTTGGACATTGTAAAATGTTAAACAGCAGTGGATCTTACGTTTTGCCCCCCACTCCCCAGAAAGCAATAGAAATACAAACATGAGGTTAGGAAAGTATTTTTACCCAAGTGATTACAGCCTAACCCAGACTGGTGATGTCTGGAGATATTCCCTTGGCAGCAAGTTGCAGCTGTGGCTTGGGTGGAGTTCATCAACACCTCTCATACTCCCACATGTATATCTGCCAGCAAAGAAGACCTAATATAAGTCGGTAAACATCGCTTAATGCAAACTCAGTCGTCAACTGAGCTGTTTCTACTAAAACAAGTGAAGAAATGCAGCATGTTTACCACTCTGCCTTTCATGTGATATTAATGACTCATCTGGAACCATCACAGGGCCTTAGGTGAACTAATGTGTGCTTATAAAACATGTATTCTCTGTCAGTCCTACTTAGGGAAACACGTTAATCAGTACTTTATATTGATTTTGCAATAGGTGTAGAGCACTGTGGCGTTTTATGGGGTAGTTATGTGTCATCTCGGGTTTATATACATGACAACTAAAGCACTGCATCGCAGCAGCACATGATGGAAGGCCATAAACTCTGTTCCAGACATTAATGCCTCCTACACGATGAGTTCTTACTAACAGTGTGGTCATCCCTCAGGTTTTCCTTGTGCCAGGATGAGGGCCACATTTAGTTTTGGTGTGAGATTTTTCCACTGAAATCTGGTGAAATCACATTGCCCTCAGACAGAAGTTCAGCTTTGATAATCCCTCAATTTATCCTTCTGTCCTCATCATTGGCCAAATGCAGCCTCTCACTGCTGTCTGTTCAGTCCACAAGTTGATCCTAGTGACCTCTAAATCATTCAACGATGCGATGTTCGTATTATTGTTGTAGTATTCTATTAGAAGTTCAGTTATGTACCTGCATCTTTAAATGTTTTTTGGGGGGGTTTTGGGGGGGGGTTAAGGAGGTTTTTCTACTGATGCCAGCTGACAGTGATCGTCTCCGTGGTTGGGAGCCACTGGAAACATACTTAATAATTTTGTTATGGTTCGATTGTTCGGTCAGGGCAGTCTGCCTGCTTGTCCCCCCTCCACATGCTCAATGGGGTGGAATATGTCTGCATGAAGCCATGCAGCCATCTGCCGACGCGGAACAAGTGGCATTGCCAGAAAAATTAAAAACACGAACTTAATCCGGCCTCACAATCCGGCTTTTTCTCCAAACCTCTCCACGTCTGGATGCGTCACATTCAAGGGCGGTTTTCAGCTTCCCAAACAACAAAATAAACCAAATAGTGGCATAAAAAGGTTACCTGTTCTCTCATACGTGAATCTAAATGACCACAAGTCGGCCCATAAAGCGTCATGTGCGCACGTGAGTGCGCCGCCAGCCATGCGTAAAAGCGTAAAAGAAACTTGAATAAGCGGCACTAACTGATTTGAGACCCCCCCTCCTCCCTACCCGACCCTTAATCTTCAGGCTGACATGATTATGATTTTTGTAGTGATTGACAGATTAAGGGAAGTCATTCACTCGGGGGTGGGGGGTGATAAATGGTAGATCAGGCGAATACAAAGAGCTGTGTGAGGCGAGACATCGCCGCCGAGGGATGATGTGGGGATAAGGAGGGAGATGGCACAGGAGGCTACAAAGGAGCGAGGGCGGGGTTTTTCCTTCCAAGATGAGGCTAACTAAAATTAAACTGCTGCCGGCGCATGTGAGGTACTGTAGTCTCCACGGACAAACCTAAGCCCGTGTGGAGAGAGAAAGAGGGAGGGAGGAGAGAGGATGGATGTGGTCTGAGGAGCGGCTCTTCCTCTCTTGATGTTGTCTCACCTCCCCTGCGAAGCTGTGAAGCTTTTATCCTGTTTCTTTAACAAGCCGCAGCAGTTGTTTGCGTCATTTTTTCCTGCATTTTTAAATATCGAGGTGCTCTCTTCTTCTATATACTGTACATCCATCGTCATTCCCACCATCATCACCATCATCTGTAGCCATGTCGGACTCGGAGGATATGACGGAGTTCGCCAGAATCGTGGAGCGGATCGAGAGGGGCGAGGTGAGGCTCATCCGCTCAGATGATTTATGGTCCTTCTGACAGCGGCGATCTGCCTGTCAGCATGCTCCGACAGCAGCAGCAGCGCCGGGCCGGCCTGCAGGACTGTCGGAGGATGGAGAGGCATGCTCATAGACTTCTATTCTAATCTGTTCTTTGTTGGTATCACACAATATCCTATTATATTACGTTATATACACTACGATTGCATGACTGAGTTATTAATGGGCCATATGCACTAGTAAGACCCACACCTATTGTATTCCTGTAGCACAAACTATTTTATTTTATTCTGTTCTTGTAAAATATGTCACTTTACATTATTGCAGTTCAAAAGTAGAGATTCATTCCCTTAATTTAACCTCATCTATCTATCTATCTATCTATCTATCTATCTATCTATCTATCTATCTATCTATCTAAAAAAAAAAAAGCTGAACATGATGAGTTTAATTAGAGGTTTTTCTGGGTGTGTTACTGGTTACTGCTGCAGGGAGAACACCGACTTTTGTCAAAATGTGGGCCACTTGGCAGCAGCTGTGGTTTTGGTGAGACTGGGTTACTGAGGTGTGTTTGTGACTAAAAGGGGAGGGCTGGGTGGGTGTCTTTACCCATTTCATGCACTCCAGACTGACAGAATGTGTTGAAATGTATCTCTCCTGCTAGCACAATCTCTGGCATTCGTTCATGCGTGCACAGAGCTGTGCATGTGTTTCGTGTGTGTGACAGAAACAGGAGAAGACCTTACAGGCGACTGACTCACACATGCCAGCCGCAGTTGCAGATTTCTGTTATATTTTAAGCTGTTGTCAGACCTGTCGTGCACAGTGAGTGATAGTGTTATACCAGAGAATAAATAAAATTAGGAGCCCAGTAAATCTATTAATGAAACAGCAACTAGAAATTCTTTGCTGAGTGTCTTTCTGTGAACAGCAGTTCAAAAAATGCTGCAAGTGAGGGTAAAGTGTCAGAACATTTCACGACCTCTGTGAAACTGTTAAATTTAGTTTTAATAGATCACATCCAATCTCAGAGGGCTGTGAATCAAATCCTAGAAGACCAAGTTAAACTCAGGACAGGCTGTCAGTCAGTCACAGGTTGACATACAGCATACGACATAATGACATCATACAGGACATTTAATGTTGTCAAGTCTTTGGACTTTGTGAGGAACAGAGGCACAAGGAGAACATGAAAGTCCACAGCGGCAGAAACTTCATCATGTGACACAGCAGCAAGACGGTGCTGTCTGGCAGTGTCGCTGCAAGGCCCGAGTGTCTGGCAGCAAACAAACAAATGACTAAACAGAGTCCTAAAGTTGCCCTCTGTGCCTCCAGTGACCGTGCATGCAGAAGCCGGTTAATCAATTCAAATAACATGGCCACTTTACTTCTTGAAGGAATTACAGCTCCTCCTCAAAGCACCCAAGTTATTTTATAGTCACTTTTTGTTCTCTAACTGAAACATTATTGGGGTGACTTGCCAGGCAACCCTAGTGTTCAATAAAATAATTGCAGACCTGCGCAATAATCACTACAGCAAGCAATTATAGAGTCATAAATCCCCTAATGTAATGGGAAGGACCCTGACGTTGTAACGAGCATGGCAGTCTCAGTTTACTGGCCCCCTTTGCTTCTGGGTGTCAGTGTAGTAACCCAGTGTAAAGATGGACATACTGAAAAGGGTAGGCTGTTTTGTATTTTAAGTACTTTTGTAAAGCTTTTGAGAGCTTTCCCTTGAACTTCAAATTCAAGTGCTGATAGGCACATGAAGACACTTTAATTACCGGTCTGTTCTCAGCAAGCCTTCACACATTAAACACCACACTGCTAACACTGCTACTGTATCTGCAAACACAGCATACTTTTCCCGAATTCAATTTGATTGCAAACATTCAACATTGTCTCCCAAAAATGTCAACCTGGGCTGTCCCTCTGATATACAGTACAGTATTGTGCAAAAGTCTTGAGCCCCCCCCCCCGCCGCCTTTCTTTCTTTCTCTTTTTCTTTGTTTCCAAGGAGCCGACATTTCTTTCACTCATTTTCAGTCCAGTCCTTGTACCTAATCATTTTTCCAGAAGAATGTTTCATTTGTTAAGCTACCTAACATTGACCTATGAATAATTCAAACATAAGAAGGTAACTTAACTCAAGGGATGAATTAGTGGTGAATTAGTGCTGTGTCTACACATAACAGACATAACAGAACCACTTTTAAATTGCATCTTAAGGCACTTTGTTACTGGCAGCCTTTCACATATATGTTCCTTTTCTTTAGTTGAATCTATAGAAAGTGCCAAAAATAATATAATTTGATAAAAATAAAGCAGTATCTTTGCACCAATAATTCCCGAGGTGATATTAGCCAAAAACTTGGCATATCTCAGCATGGTGTGCAGTGTGCACTTTAAAAAATTGAAGAAACTGGACAATTGGAGGACAGAAAAGGAAATGGTATGCATTAAAACATATGTACACCAGATTAACAGCACCTGAGTGTCATATCCCTAAGAAAAAAACAAACAAAACATATCCAGCGGACACGGGACCTGAGAGAGGCTTAGGATGATCACAGAAGCTTCATCAGAAATGGTCTCAGTGAAAGAATGGTTGGCAAGAGGGAGTCCATCATGCAAATGGACAGCATTCCATTGGCAATGGCTTCATTTTCCAGCATCACAATGATCCCAAACACACTGCCAGAGCAGTAAAAGCATACCAGGATAGAAAAGCACACAATGGAAAACTGACAGTCACACTGGGAACACTGACTGGGATCTGAGCAGAAAGGAGCCAACATCCAAAGAAAAGCTTTCAATGTCCTTCAAGAAGCCTGGAGAACTGTTCCTGAAGAACACTCAAAGAATTTATAAGTAAGCTTGTTGAAGAAATATTTAGTCACACCAAATATTGACTTTCAAGCTTATTAGGATTGTACAAACTTTATTTTTGTCTTATATACTGTATTTTCACGTATGTTTGCATGTGTTTCAATGACCTAGTAACATAATTCAGTAACTTTTCACAAGAATTAGTTAATTCAACAAAAAAATACCTTTCAGCGTTTCGTGTATTTGAACATTTTCTTATGAAAATATCGATTCTATCGCGCTAGTAACGATACTGCCGATAGTCGGCTCGATCCGCCCATCTCTAACATACGCACTCCCCCCTCCCATACGGCTCTCCTCCCCTCCTCCCTCCCCCCTGCCTGTCTCGGTCCGCCTGCTCTCCTGCAGCAGAGAAGCGGCTGCTGATTCACTCCGGGCGGCCGGCGCAGACTCTCTCAGCAGCGTCGCTCTATTTAAATTCACTCAGCCGTCGCTGTCGGCATCTTCACGTCGCGTCGGAGAAGTTCGGCTATTTTAGCTCGAGCCAACACGCCGGGTTAGGTGTTTTTAAGTCTCTCACACAGCGTTTTCTCCCCCGGGATGTCTGCAGAGATGCGGCGTAGCAGCATAAACGGGGTAAGTTGGAGAAAAGTGAGTTTCATGGTAGTGTGTGTGTGTGAGACTCGTCATTGTTCGCCTCTGCTGCTGGGACTGGGCATTGTTAAAAGTTACCAGTCTCCATTCATTGCTGACTCCAGCGTTTGTTTCACTTATTTCTTTACGTAGTGACTCGCTTCAAACAGGCTTGGTCACTGTTTTCTGTTTAAACTTCCCTTTATCCTTCTGGGTATTTAACACGTGAGTGTTTTCTCTAAATTACTGCTGTTCAAGCACCACCACCAGCTGGAGGATGGATTGATTGATTACGCCGGGATGTCTCATCACACCACCTGAAATAAATCACCAATCTGCCGCTTTAGGACTGCTGCAGAGACGCTCGTAATCGTCTTTAATGTGCTGAAACGTGAGCTGCTGGGCTCATGCGTTTCACTGTTTCTCTATATTTAGCAGGGCTTAATCCCGGTTTATGTAATCTATCTATCTACATGTTAAATACACTGCGGATGGCCATTATTGTGATAGGGGAGTGACTGAAATCAGTATAGCTGCCCGCCAGACCTACACCCCAGTGTGCCCAACTTAAAGTGCATTTCTCCACCTGCAGTGACACAGCATAACTGCTCAGATTTGCAGACAGCATCTTCATTATAGTAGTTGTCTGGGAATCAAAGAGAGCTGTATCCTTCTGAGCTGTGATGCTATTTCTGTCTTTCTGTTCACCTTTTTTTTTTTTTTTTTTTTTTTTTTTTTTTTTTTTGTTTCAAAGTTATTTTTGTCTTGTTCGGTGTACCTGACAGCACTTGCGCCATCTGAAAACTCCTCTAAATGTTAAAAAGAAATCTAGTTTATTCAGTTATCCCTTCTCCATCAGGTCCCGATCAAGAACATAGAGAGGGAGCTGATCTGCCCAATCTGCAAGGAGCTCTTCACCCATCCGCTGATCCTGCCCTGCCAGCACAGCGTCTGCCACAAATGTGTGAGAGAGCTGCTCATGTTGAACCACGAGGACTCTTTTGATGCCGGTTCTGAGTGCTCCCTACCGGGCAGCCCCAGGTCCAGGGTGCCATCCCCCTCCATGGAGAGGCTGGACAGGCTTGTGAGATCAGGTGGGTCTCAGGGTAAGGAACCAAAGCTTGTTAACTTAAAAGTGAGCTTCACAGGAAGGATTATGGTGTGGGGAGTTGAATCTCATATTTCTGTAGGTTTTTAAAAGCTTGTGTATCAAGGGCATTAGCAGGAACAGTGAGAGCTCTTGCACTGGCTGATGGAAGCTAATAATCAGAACACGAAATGCAATGGTCGACCATTTGTGGTGACTCCTAGGGAATTGGTAATGCCAACTTCCTGTAACATCTTCCTCCTAGCTCCTTCAACTTCATCTTTTGCTTTTGCTTCTCGTCAAAAGGCTGCATTCAACAGGTGTTGGGATTTTCCCCTGCAGAAAGGGAAAGAAAGCTTCTCAAATAAGGAAAAGTATGACACAAAAACCGAAGGCTTGGAGAGAAGAGAGGAGAGGAAAAAAAAAGGTAGTGCGACTGAGAAGAGGGCTTCATGAACCAATAAGCAAATCTTTAGCCAATGCAAATTAATGGTTGAGTGTGAATAGACTCATGGAAACTGGAAGAGACTCAAAATAGGCCAAGTATTGTGCGACGTTTGGGTGCTAGTGCGCCTCAGACGCCGCTCTCCCCTCCTCTTCTTGTCCTAGATAACGCAGAACAAACTTTGAGAAATGATTTTTAATCATTTTACCGCTCAGCCGTTACACCGTCAGTCATCACTACTTCTGATCCCGTCTGCTTCTGCAGGCCTCATTAGAAAGAAAGAAGAGGAAGTCGACAAGCTTTAGTTTTGTCTTCGAAAAGAAATGTTGACAAGCTCCATCAGGCCCTAATCTTCACTGTCTGCCTTCTATTGGTCCCCGGGGCATCAAACACATTTGGAAATGTTAAAGTAATGACAAGAAGAGCAGCTATCATTTTCACTACACCTTTAATTGGATATGTGTGTACGTGTTATGTACACACGGGTGAAAAAAGGAGATCTGTAAGCTCCTTTTTTTTTTGCATTTTTATTTAGAGTTATTTTAAACTCTTAAAACCAAGCTGAGCTGGGAGGAGGAAAGCTGGTTGAGATTCGTTCGGGCGCAGGTGGCTAAATTATGTTTATGTTCTCTGCACAGCACGTTGCACTGCTGCAGTCCGGCTCAAGCGGGTCAATGTCTAAGCCTAAAAAAAAAAAAAAAAAGCGGCATGGTGGGACACAAGGCCGCCTCTGTGGCTCCTGAGAGCTCTGGGCTGGAGGCCATTTTCAGAAAGATGTTGTCTCATTTGGGCTCTTGACATCACCCGGGCTGTGTCTGACTTAAATGCTACATACGAACTCCAAGCAGGTCCTGGGTTCATGCTGGAATAATGGGATTGGGAAATGGTGTGCATATTTAAAATCTGCAGAGTTTAATAAAGTCTCACTGTGCAATTCTTACTTTTTTCCCTTTTTAAAAAAAATGAGACGACAGATACAAAAATTGAGTAAATTGTGACATTGCTGCTGTGATGTTTACCAGAGAGCCTATGCATGCCTTAAAATGCCAAACATCTACATATGTGCATATGAATCCTTTTTTTATTTCAGTGTTTTATGAGTGTGTTGTATTGAACTGGGACACCATTCGAGATGTAGTGTTGAATGTAATGTGTTTAAATCACTGGTATTAAAGCTGTGGTTGTGCTTTTTTTTTTCATTTTAAATTGATTTTTCAATTTGTTCCTTAAGATGACGTTTGGGCATAATCAATGGCTGACCCCAAATGAACATGTTGAGTGATTATGCTGTGAAAGTTGATTTAAAATCAAGTTTACAGTGCTTGATTTTAGACTCCTATGTAATTTATTTATTTTTGAACTGATGCAGACTTGTGCATAAAGGTGGGCACTCATTTTCTTACAATTATGCCTATTCAGTAACTCATGCTGTATGAGACTGAGTGATGTTTAACCAACATCTCTTCCTGGAACACTGTCAAAATCAGAAGGGTAGCACTAATAAAACCGAAGTTTACCGAGGTGAACTCTTTGCAAGTTATTCAGCGCTGGTTCCAAACCACTGAGGCAGGGCTCTTGAACAGTCTCCCTGTTCAGCTCAAGTTTGTTCCTTACTGGCAGGACTGCATCTGTTGACGCAGGAAATAATCAAATCCTGCTTTTTGAGTAAACAAATCTGAGGTCCTGCAAAAATCCAGGTTGTGCACAGAGCCACTGGACTCATTATGACTACTGCCTCCTTTCAGGTCAATGCACAGCATTAACGTACAGTAAATTCAGTGACATTTGGTTGACATGATCTTTTAAAGGTTTTGTAATTTCCCATGTTTATTTAATAAGGCTGTTCATGAGTGCAGGTTTCCAGTGAGTGTAAGAAGGAAGCCTTGAAGTACATTATTAACACATTAACTCCCAACAGAACAAACTAAATCTCCTAGTGCCTTCACTGCTGGGAGCTCAGCTCATTGGTAGCCATGGTGATGCAACCTGCCTGAGAGGAATGACTGAGGGATTAGATGAAGGGAGAGAAAGAAAAGACTTGAGACTATATTTATCAGTGTGCAGCTTGGACAAGCCTCGCTGTACTGTGACTGAAAAAGGCGGTTACTAAAACGTGACGTTTCCCAGCTTTGGGGCTATAAACACAGCTAACCTTTAGCTGCTAACCCTCAATAAGAGTTAGCTGGCGAAGGCTGAGTTGGCTTTAGTAATCTTGTCACATGTTGAGAAATAAGCAAATTTGTTTTCTTGTCAGTGATTTAGAAGTGAAATGCTGGATGCGAAACTACAGCCAGGAGATGGTTAGCTTTGCTTACCTGCTTTCTATTAAAGTATGTTTTCCTTGCTCCTATTGGAAAATGTAACTGAATTATACATTTAAAAACACTTGCTTCGAAAATTAAGGGAGATGTAAAATGTTTCCGACTTTAGCAAACTTAATTTTGGTAACTCATCAACTTTGGTAGCATCTTTAGCTAACTTTAGCTAGTTGGCTAAAGATGCTAATGTTTTTAGCTCTGAGCTGCCACTTTAAAAAAAAGGGGGGGGGGGGGGGAGGGATTTCCACCCATAAGTCCAAAGTTTACATTCTCGAAAGTTTTTCTTATGGATGGCTATAATTTTTTTTTTTTTTTTTTTTTTTTTTTCTTTCCAGTGGCATAAATAAACTTCCATAGTGTTAATTTATTTTGGTGTCCAGGGAAACTGTTTAGCATATGCATGATTGATTCTTTGCCTACAGGTAAATGACAGTCAACCTAGTCAAATGTTCTACATGGTGATAGCCCTAATTATGGTGGCCTATCAGTCAGTTTATATCAATGTTCAGCCAACATCTCAGTTCAGTTTTATTCATATAGTGCCAAGTCACTGCAACAGTTGCCTCAAAAGGCTTTATTTTGTAAGGTAAACCTTACAATAATATAATGTGGTTTATAATATAAATCTCACAAAAATTAAGCTAACTTTTAAATCCCATATTGGATCTTGATGAATGAAATATCTGTCCTTTACTCTTTGACAATCTCTGTTTAATTTGTTGAGAGCAAAATGGTGTCTGAGCATCAAAAGGAAAAAAGATTTCTACCTTAAATCTTTGCAAAAGGCTGCAAGTAGTGCAGTGGTGCTGGTAGGAAAGTGGTTTTAGCTTTGCCTAATTTTAATGGTGAGCTAAGCTAACCATCTCCTCTTTTAAATTTTATGCTTGGCATATAAACATGACGAGGATTGGCAGGCAATATTTCTCATAAGCCAAACTGTTGCTATTAATACACATTCTAGGCCAAAAATAAAATGAGGACCACATTTATTAGTCCAGTCATGTATATGTTTCTCTCTCCTTTAACACAAGTTGTCTAGTAATAATGCATAAATCAAGAGTTAATTGTACTTTGTTCAAAATGTATTTTAAATGTTTTACATTACACTGAACTGCATTACCATTTTTGTCACTTTTCTCATAAGTTGACTTTTTTTCAGTGTCATATCAAAAAAAATCTGTATTCACGCATCACTTCACATTATGCTTTGTTTCATTTAAAAGATTTTTTTTTTTTCCTTGTTGGTCTCACTTCACTTCTCTGTTCATTGCTTGCAGCCACAGTGCGAAGGTCGTTTGGAAGTCGAGGTAGACGCGGGCTCCGTGTTTTGAGTAGCTGTAGTAGTGAGTACAGTGTTACTAGAACCCCTGTGAAACCCTAGTTTGGTTCAACCTCTTCTCTACATAGTCTGCATTAGCCCTATTCACACGACCATACAGACTCACACCAGATATAAAATAGGTTCTTATGAAGAACTGCTGTGATTAATACCATAAAGTAGGCTTTTAACTCTTTGTTAGACACTTAATGACTAATATCTGGTTTAAAAGACCCTTAAAAATGTCCACTGAGCATAAAACTTGAGTGTTAAAATGGGTATGAAATGCTCCAACGATGAGTCAGTATGTAAAAGAAAGTAGTGCCTAATGGAGGGAAGGGAATTGGAGGGAGGGAGGGAGGTAGTGTCCCAGACAGAGAGGTTGCTTCGTACCAAAAAGGAATTGAAAGGAGCTCAAATTAGTGAGAAAGGGGCAAGGAAGTTTCCTAGGAGTTGAAGTGGAACAAGAATGTGTGTGTGTGTCTGTGTGTGTGGACTAAGCCTTACATTATTCGCTAAATCACGGTAGCAACTAAAGCAGCTTTACAGGGATGGAGAACTGTAGGTCTCTTAAGTTAAACACACAGTGAAAAAAAAGCATACAGTATGTTTGGACTTGCCAAGTTTGTTAACTGTCATTATTTCCTGATATGTTTGCCTTTAATTTGCTTGTTATGCTTGACCTGACAATGAGTGTTCGAGAAACCACTTATAGGAACACAAACCTGTTTGAGCCTACCTCTAATTATTTTAAGCATGATGAATTAAGTGTCAGATTGCCAGCAAAGTAAAACAAGACTAACACAAGCCCTTTTAGTTTAATTAATGAAGTTTATTTAACATGCTCAGTGGATGTTTTTAATCAGGTGCAATTATTTTCTCAGCTTTGAAGCAGAGTCAGCGTCTCTTTCTTGAACACTGAAAAAATATTGTAGTGTCCCCAAAGCCCTTTTAAAAAAAAAAAAAAAACAAAAGTACAAAAAAAATAATGGGAGCTGACTTGATTTTTTTTTTTTTCGGCCCTGGAGAACATGTTAAGTTAATATTTTACATTTCCATATTGAACAAAGTGTAGTTGTACTAATTGGAGTCCTGTTAATCTGCCTCTGATATCTGCTCATAGAAGTAAATATTTCCTAAACTGCAGACTTAACCATTTTTATAGTATACACTCACTGGCCACTCTATTAAGTACACCTTGCTAGTACTGAATTGGACCCATTTTTGCCTTCAGTACTGCCTTAATTCTCCATGGCATTCAACAAGGTGCTGGAAACCTTTCTCAGATTTTTGGATCATGTTGACATGATGGTACCATACAGGCTTCACACGCACGACGATCTCCTGTTCAGCCACAGACCAAAGGTTGGATTGGGATCTGGTGACTACAGTGAGTACAGTGAACTCATCATCATGCTTTGTGATGTGGTGCAATATGATCAAGGGATGGACGTGGTTAGCAGGTTAGCAAAAATACTATTTGTTTTTTTACGATGCTCGTTTGGAACAAAGGGGCCCAAAGTGTGCCAAGCCATTATACCTGTTTTGATATTTGCGCTAAATTATGACCCTACCATGTGGATGTTGCAGATGAAATTATAACCCATCAGGTCACCCCCACCCCAAGTATTCTGAGCATGTGTAAGTTGTCTTAGCTGACAGGAGTGGCACGCAGTAGCTATAGTGCAGCTTAAGTTTTAATATAAGATCCAGATATGCTCTTCTGCATACCTTGGTTGTAACAAATTGCGTTATTTGAGTTACCGTTGTAACATTATGTTCTCTGTAAACTCTGTTGATAACTTTGTGGGAGAATCCCAGTGGATCAGCAGTTTCTGAAATACTCAGACCAGGCTATCTGGCACCAAAAACTGTTACACTAACACTTAAATCACCTTTCTTCCAAATTCTGATGCTCAGTTTGGA
This sequence comes from Pelmatolapia mariae, assembly GCF_036321145.2. Lineage (NCBI taxonomy): Eukaryota > Metazoa > Chordata > Actinopteri > Cichliformes > Cichlidae > Pelmatolapia > Pelmatolapia mariae. The sequence goes on from NC_086237.1 coordinate 26,315,860, forward strand.
CTTCAGCAGATCGTTTTGACCATGTCTTCATACACTAAATGCACTGGATTGCTGCTATTTGCATTAACAAACAGTTAAATAGGTGTACCTCATAAAGTTGCCAGTGAGTTTAAACATCCAGAATGTATCCTGATAATCTGAAACCTTTTAAGGGGGGGGGGGGGGGGGGAAAGAAATGGTAGGTTTCTGCATTATACTGTCTAAAGGTCTGGACAGGATGGAAAAAGGAAAGGTCAGTTTTTCTTTGCAATGACTCGTCAGTTTTTGCCTTTGGCTCTGCTCCCTCTGCAGATCCACAAATCAACACACAAACATGCTTTGCTTCAGGCATCTGCTCTGTGGGCCTTGTTTGCTCACACCTGTGCTGACTAGAACCTGAGTCAGTGTGCCTACATGACACGCACGTGCAGTCTTTGCAGGATATAAAGACCTTCAGCACCATTAGTTTAAGTATGAAGGCTTTTCTTTACATTTTTTTTTCTTTTTCTTTGCCAGACTGTCATCCACTGACTCTGCTTGTCTTTAATAAGACCTTGCCATCTTCATTTCCATCATTAGCCTCAGATTTTCATCGTAACATCATAGAAAAATGTTCGACTTCACCTATGTTAAATAAATTCAGGTAGAAAAACCTGGTAAACAAAGCTCTGTAGTTTGTGGTCAGTCAGATCTGACCTCGTAGAGGTGCACCGTCAGTGTTCACTGATACATCTGAAAACCCAGCATGGCTACACATCACATCAGTGTGTTTGCTGTTCTGCCGCTGCTTTTCCCTCAGCTGCCCCTCCTTACGTTTTTTGCTGAAGTGGCGCTTTCAAATCGTTTTCCTGTGTTTTGCTTACCTGAGGAGTGTTTGATTTAATTTTTTAGGTCCTCGGAAACGGAGCGGAAATACTGGCTTGCAAACAGAGATAAATCCAGCACTCCTCGCTTCCCCTGTCCCTCAAAAACGTGAAGCAATATATTAATTTTTGCGTGCTCTGACGTCAGTTTGCTGGCTTTAAGTGTGGTGACGATGTTTTGTTTAACAGACCCTGCTTGTGTCTGTGATGTGATCTCGTGTAACCGTGTTGCTGCCTTGTTCTGATGCTGCTGCATCAGTAACAAGCACGATGTTGTGAGACTCTTGAAAGCAATGTTGCTTTAAGAGGAGATGTGCTATGTGAAAAGTGTTCCTGCATTGAACTGGACATGTCAGTTGCTTGAAATTTTTATTGAAAGCTTATTTTCTTTGTCTTACAGTGCACTTTAGTTAAAATTGCTTGTTTGTTTTTTTTTGTTTTGTTTAAATCATGTGGTTTGTTTTTCATCTTTATTTTGCCAATCACCCATTTAAGGGAAATGGAATTATTTCCTTTGTCCAGATCATTGTGAGCACTTAAAATGCTCTTCCTTCATGTAGTAAGTGTTGAATGAAATGCATCTTTTATTAAGATTGTATTCTCTATAAGCTCCTAGGATGCTGACTTTCCTGTCAAACGTCACTCCTTAACCTGTTCCAGTACCCTTGATGGTCTTTCTTTGTTGACTTTTTTTCCCCCCGACAGCTGCTGGGTGTATTGCCCCAATACAGCCATGCCTCAATTGTGCAGCTGTCACTGTGGAAATAGAGCACAAAGAGAGACCTGCTGAGGCTCTATTTGTAACGTCAGATTTGCTTTAAGCTCAGTCATGTGAATTTGCTTTTCAAAACGAATCTATTTATCTTTAAACCATGCTGAAACATCCTGAAAGCTGTTAATTGACTGTAATTAGAAATCAGAGGACATGGTTCTTCACATAATAAAATAGGGCCTCAGGCAAGACTGGAAAATGGGTGTCCCGAGGCTGTGACTCTATATTCCCGATGCTCATTTCAGTGCTCTCCCCTCGTTGCTCTCCTCCAGGTTCCATCTCCTCTCCGGGGTGGCGTAGAGGATCTGTGACTCCCCGGGTCACCACCATCCCGTGCCCAGGCTGCCAGCATGACATAGATCTGGGCGAACGCGGCATCAGCATGTTGTTCCGAAACTTCACCCTGGAGAGCATCGTGGAGCGCTACCGGCAGGCTGCCCGCGCAGCCGTCGCCATCATGTGCAACATCTGCAAGCCTCCACAGCAGGAGGCAACAAAAAGCTGCATGGACTGCAAGGCGAGCTACTGCAACGAGTGTTTCAAGCTGCACCACCCCTGGGGCACACCCAAAGCCCAGCACGAGTATGTTGGTCCCACTACGAATTTTAGGCCCAAGGTGAGTGTGGCTCAGTAGCTGTCAGTTTGTTCTCACGAAGTAATAAACGATAAACAAAACAACTTTGAACTATGAACAGTTAACAAGATATGTTATCACGGAGTTAAACATTAGTTGATAGATTTTTGCTTACTTGATTGAATGGAGGTATGAGAGTTGCATGTCATGCATGGTGAATTTTACCAGCTGTGTTGGTTTTCTAATCATTGCTATACAGAAAGTTTGGCTTAAAACGTAACTTTGCTGATCAAACTATATTTAATCACTTTCTGAAACTCAGAAAGGTCAGTGACGCATGGTGTAACTCAGAAACAGAATCAAATATACTTTACTCTCAGCAGAACTATAAAATTGGTTCCTGTGTCATATACTAGTCAAAAACAGAAGTGCAAGTTTTATCTTTTTTTACATGTGAAAACCCAAACAAATTCTGTGATTAGTCTTCAGTTCTTGTTGTTTGGTTTTAGTCAGGGGATTGGTAATTTGTTTACTGAACACAAACTCGCGTGATTAAGTGAAGTTGGCCGAGGCCAGGTTATTGGCATGCTGGCATCTGTCCGAGCTGTTGCTGCAGACTTCCATGTCCATGAGAGCACCCTCTCTGATCTGCTTGTTCTCAGTGGAAATCTGACTGGACAGAGGACCTAAGAGGATGTGCTCCTACCTGTGCTTATGCCCTGTGGACGTTTTTTTTTATTTATTTATTTTTTTTTAGTGGGACCGTGCCAGAGTAGCACAAACCTTTCTGGATCAGGACATATCTAGAGACTTCCCTGGCTAGCATTTGGACCCCATATGTCTCCTGTTAAATGTGACCTGGACATTCTGGGTTAATGTATTCATCAGAGCAAACCACAACCTTGATCGCTGCAATCATCCAGGAATGGGGAACAGTTCCTCAGCAATAGAGCTGTTTGGGTCAAGCCAGAGCTTGTTTTAAATGTCTATACATTCCTGTTGTATAGTGTTTGTCTAGAATGTCCATTGGAAACACCAACTTGCATTTCTCTTTTTGGTTTTTGTGTATTTGTTGCATTCCTTGTTCATTGAGGAGTGATGTATCTGCTGTTTTAGCCTCTGATGAGGATCTTGGCATTTGGAGCGCTGATTTGCGTTCTATTTTAAGACCCATCAGGAAATGGTTCATCGACCTGTCTACCACTTTTTTTTTTCTTTTTTTTTTTTTTTAAATGGCTTAGCTCATCTTCCTGTTTCACTTCATTTGATCAACACTGTGTAACTCTATGCAGTCTAACACGGTGCAGTTTAATGTGTACATGCATTCTTTGGATTAATTTTAAGTCCTTGTTTTTCTGTAGCTTATGTAACTGCGAGGTAAGTGATACTTGTGACAAAGTGTGTCCTCGGGGGCGATAATGTATGTTTTCTCCTAAATCTCACAGGTTCTCATGTGCCCAGAGCACGAGATGGAGAAGGTGAACATGTACTGTGAGGTCTGCAGGCGTCCTGTGTGTCACTTGTGCAAGCTTGGAGGATCCCATGCTAACCACAAAGTCACCTCCATGAGCAGTGCATACAAGATCCTGAAGGTAACACATTCAGAGCCCCCCCCCCTCCCCCCCCCACACACACAGTCGGTACACTTGAAATTTTATTATTTAAAAAGTGGTAATGACTAGGTAAACTGTAGTGAAAGATAAAACAATGATTTGAGGTTTTGAGAATCCTTTAAAGGCAGATTGTTGTGCAGAAGTTTGGTGCTAGCATAATTGAACTCAAGTAAAAGCCTTTTGTCCACGCTCCCCGTCATCGCTAAAGTATGCAACAAAAGAAGTTCAGAGGCAGCTTTTTTCTGTAGTGGCCCACACACTGACTTGTTCCTGGATTTCATCTCCTTTGCTGTTGTAATATTAATGCTTGACCTGTTCCAGTGCTAGCATGCACACTGTAGATGTCAGTCACTGTTTGGAAACTTAAACCCAGGCTGGCTAATTGAGTTTAAACTCCTCTTGAGAGCTTTCCCTTTCAACATGATTACCTTCAATCCATTTTAGTGTTTTGTTTAGTTCACGTGGAGACGAAAATGTCATGAGATTGTGTTGGCAGCTGCTGTCACAGCAACCACACACTCCTAAAGCACAATTAGGCTATCAGCAGAATAGGTTTTAATTAAAATGCATTTAATAGTAATTGTTTTGTTGGCCTGAACTTCATCCTGCTTAAAAGGAATTATTTAACGGGGCTTAGCAAGTCGAGGAAGATTTTTGGGAAATTCTATATGCTGGTTTGTGTCGATACAAACATATTGGTGTTTTAATATTTAATGAGACCATTTGTTCCATGTGATTTTTGTGTGCTCTGCCTTTGAGTTCTTGGGAGGAGTATCAGATGTCCTGATCAGTCCCAGAAACCTGTCAGTTATAATTTCTTTGAACAGAAGTGCAGCGTCACTGTGTCCGGAGATGTCCATCAATAATAAACTAATTTAGTTTACCCCTGTTTTTGATGAACGTCTCAAACTACAAAGTCTTTTCTTTTTAAAGTGGTGCCCGTTACTGTTTATTTCCCTGAAAAGATGTATTTTAAGGTTGTGTTATTAGTCTCATGCTTTGTGTATGTGCCAGCAAGTATAAGGCTCTGTGAAGCTCACTGTAAATGCTGAAATGCTGCTGACTCTTTTTTTCCCCTTCCTCCCTCCCCAGGAGAAGCTGGCCAAGAGTATCCATTACCTCATCAGCAAAGAGGACCAGGTCAGGACTCAGATTACTGAGCTTGAGGTGCTCATCAATAAGACTGAGGTGAGAGAGCTGACTCATGCTGCTGTATCTCTCACATCCTTTGATGTTACTGTATGCTCTGCAGACCTTTTTTCCTTAATCATCAGTTGTAGTCAGAGGCAAAAGACCTGATTTGATTTAGTTTAACTTGGACTCGAAAGACCTGGAATTGGGTTATGGTTATTGCATCATCTCTGAGGTTCTTTGACCGTCAAAGTGCACACAAAATGTCTATATCAACAATTCCAACTTTGTCCAGGGATTTTGCAGAATATGATAGTGTTAAATCTATAAGGAGCAGAAGGTGGCTACATGGTGTAGTGGTTAACGCACTCACTCACTCACTTACTTACATGTTAAAGATGCAGGGTTTGATTCTGGGAGGAGAGGCTAACAAATTTGGATCCTGGATAAATGGGAAAGTTGCATCAGGAAGGCCATGTGGTGTAAAATCTGTGCCAAGTCAAACATGTAGATCTGGCCACTGTGGTGACCCAATGAGGAAGCAGCTGAAAGAATCTGTAACTCAGGATGGAATAAAAGGGCAGGTTATCACTATACTGCTTTTTATCACATTTATGAAGGTATTATGAACTTTGTTCACACTTTTAGCATTTCTCTAATCAGTTTGTGCCAATAAAGCTGCTCCTCCTTCTCGAGGAGAAGGAGGAGCAGCTTTCTGTCTAAACCTTTTGAATCTAGTCAAATTGATGTTATAACGCAAAACAAATGCATCTGTTAATTCCCATTGATAGCTGCAGAGAACAAATTTTAATATGGCTCAGTCGAAAGCAGCCTGAGTCGAACAATTACACACAGTCTTTGTATGAGTAAGCAGCATCATTAAACAAACAGTATGCAAACCACACAAACAAGGAAACACAGGATTTGGTTCCCTCATGCAAGTCTGGGTTTTTAGTGTCTCAGCTGGTTCCTCTTTTACTTTGATGTTGGTCATAGATGGAGAGCGCTCAACGTACCCACGCTTTCAGTTTTGTAAAGGGCACTGGGTGTGTGAGCAATGGGTGATTGTTATGCTTTAGATGCTTTTAATTTTTCATTTTGCAATTGATGTTTCTGTCTCATTGAGTATAAATGGGAGTGACTTTTATGTTGTTCAAAACTAAATGGAGGCCTTCATTCATTCATGTTTGCTACTTATGTGTCGAACAATGGCTTAGATGAGATGAGTTTAAAATGTTGAATGTCTGCAGCTGAATTTAAAATAAAATGAAATGCGTACCGTCAAGGTTCATTCAACAGTCGAGTGGAAAAAGTGAGGAATCGATGTCCACTGCTTTGTCTTAAATGATCATAGTGGCAATGACTTCCACTCTGGCTGGCCTAAAGAAATGTCTGCTTATTGCGTCTAATGAATACTGTTAGTTTAAGATGATTAGAAACTTGTCTTCTCCTTAAAGGAAAATGGCCAGCTAGCAGAGCGTCAAGCCAACGAGCACTTTGAGCGTCTGTTTGAGACTCTGCAAGAGAGAAAATCTGAGATGCTGAGGTCAATCGAGCAGTCTCGTAACCGTCGCATGGAGCAGCTCAGAGGCCAGGTGAGACTTTGAGTTCTCTAGCTCATGCATCATATTTGCACAAAGTCCATAATAAGTACTTTGAACTTTTCTAGATGTTTAAAAACTAGCCTGACTTCTCAAGATGCTGTCACAATTGTAACAAACACTTATAAATGGTATTGCCCAGGTTGAGGAGTACCAAGGTATGCTCGAGAACAGTGGGTTGGTGGGCTACGCTCAGGAGGTGCTGAAGGAAACCGATCAATCCTGTTTTGTGCAGACTGCGAAGCAGCTGCATGTCAGGTATGCAAATTGGTGAGATTTAAATCTATATTTCATCTGTAGAGGGATTCACGTCCCTCAGCAGGAGCACATGGAAAGGTTCAGAAACCAGAAAACTATAATCTTCACTACAGTCATCTGTTTAAAATGATAACATTTAGAAAAAAAAAAGTACAATAATAGAAATGATTTATAATGTAACAAAGCTTAGAGATGCAAATGGTGAGCAGTAAAAGCTGCCCATATATAATCATCTGTATTATTCGTGAGCAAAGCTGCACTTTTGTGAAGGAATAGTTGAGCAGTGCACTTAAAGCAAATATGAGCTACAGAGTTATGAAGTTAAATACTGTCAAAGTGAATAAAGTAACCAAGTATACATTAATAAAAATAAAGAAGCTAAATACGACGATTATGAGTCGCACGACTGTGCATAGTTGACTCCGATTAATCGCAAAAACTACAAATAACTTTAGTCTTTTCAAAGAAACCATCAGGCAGAGTTTGAAATCTGAACTGAATCAATATCGTTTTTATTCTTCTCTAGATGCCATAAGCAGGATTTTGTCTATTTTAGATTTGGTTTATTTTTGTGCTGCATTCAATCAGATTAAATGTTTATCTGACTGAAATGTGTCACAAAGCCATGTGTTACTGAGCCACAGGTTACCAAACTCAAGGACAGTTTAAAGAAGACTTGTGCCACAGTGCCAAGTCAGTGCTGTGTATCTCAGTATCCTCTCCTTTAAGCTCACTAATTGATCTCCTTGAGCAGCTTTTGTAAGCTAGAACCTTTTTCTCTTACAGACATGATAGGATGGTTTGGCCAGTTTACTCTTGACAAAGATTCAGCCTTTAATCCTTCATTGTGCTTATGAGAGACTGTATAAAAATAGCCAGATGTCCCCAGAGTACAGGACTGATTGAAAATACATTAGGGCAATGAAGGCACTGTCTGCTGTGAATAGTGTTGCTGTTTTGTGTCCTTACAGAAGTCTAGAATTAAAAATCTTACCTTAATGAGGGTTTTTTTTATTTTTATTATTATGTTTTAGGATCCAGAAAGCCACAGAGTCTCTGAGGACCTTTCACCCTGCAGCTGACCCCTGCTTTGATGAGTTTGTCCTGGACACGTCCAGAGAAGAAATGCTGCTTAAAGAGATGTGCTTTGGTGGAGGTAAATGATTTCAGAGTAAAGGCAACACTTGGGTTGGCAGAAATGTCATTTAATGAATCATTTCTGACTTAAACCCTGTTTCAGTTGACTTTGATGCACTAAAATGTTAATCTGTTTACAGGATAGTTTGTAAATATTGTTTTCAGGGGTTTGGTGTGCTCAGTCAAACTAATTTCTGGAAAAACGGTGGTAAACAGCAAGCTTCTTGATTGCGCTCGGCTGGAAAAAGGGATCCCATCAGTTCATGAAAGAAAACATGGTGACATTTATGCTTCTATTCATCTGTGAGCATGAAGACCGGCTTTGTTTGTAGCTCCTCCAGATCATGGCAAAATGTGGCAATATGATGTAGAGCCCTTCCGTTGTATTTCCTTACAAATCAAGTTGGTTAAAACATGAATAAGTTATTTTTGTTGTTGCATGCAGAGCCCTTCAAACTGTGCTATGCTAAGAGGTCAGAGGTCATTTGTAGGCAGCCAAAATGAGAGCCATGATGGTTTGTTCTGGTCTGCTGATTTACAAAGGCGCTTACTCTGTCAGAAAGCTGCTCAGGTAGAAGTTTCCCAGGGCTGAGAATATATATGCTTTCTTAAATTGCACTGGCAACCTGCATTATTCTGACCTATTTCAGGTTTGTCTTCCCACAGCCTCAAAATAATGAGCAAGCAGTAAGTCATAGCAGACTGATCTCAAAGCAAGACCTTACCGGTGTTAAAGCACTCAAACAAAAAATGTCTTAAATATCTGTTCAAGGTACGTAACTGTTCATTATCTAACAAGCTATGTGTACTTAACCTCTCTATATTGATCTGAAAGATTTGTTTTTAAATCTGTTCACCAGTTTTGAGACTCAAAGATCTGTGAAGGAGTGACCTGGATTATTTAAAGTGCATCCAGGTTATTGTGCAGGTTGCAAAAATGTCCTACTAAGGAAATGCAAGTCATCACAAGCTCACTGAAAGGCTGGTCAGAGGCAACGCAAGAACCTTAAAAGATGATGCTCTTTGACATTTATCTGACACACAATATGTGAAGAAAAACTGGAGAAGCTACTCCGGCCTCAACTGCTACATCGAGTCACACTCCAAACTCAAATTCTGGTTCAACCCCATACATTTCAGTCAGTCGTCCTAATTTATACAATTTACATCAGTATATCCAGAGATTTGAAAAAGCAAAGGGGACATCTTTGGCTTCAATGCCTCCCTCGAACTGTCACTAAAACTGAAGGAATGGAAAAGTGACACGGGTGTCACCTAGGAACCCACTCTCCTGTTTATAAGAAGGCCCACTCCAGACATTTGGCTCTAATCATAGACATGCCCAGGGAGACTAGTTGTATAATTGAAACAGCCTGTGTATCTGAGCAGTAAATGGTTAATAGACTGGTACTTGTATAACACTGTTTTACTCGTACTGAAGACTAGAAGCACTGCAAACTTGCATTCTTTCGAATGACCTCTGGTTGGGCAGAAAAAGTACTTCATACTCTGCAGGAAGGAGCGCTTTGGCAGATCATTCATCCCAACAGCAGTTACTCTATAACTCCTTAATCACAATGTCATAAGTCACTGGACATTGTGGACATCCACGGTCACCACTTCATGCATAATGCACCTTCTATGTGTATGGACATGTGCAGGTATATGTATGCATATGTATATTTAGTGTGTACATGTCTATACTTATAGATATCTATTACTTACATAGGAATAGTAGTGGTAGACTAGTTATCTTATAACTTTATAGTTTATGTCTTGCATATTTCCACAACCATATCCATAATCACATTCTGTATGCTACCGTTGTATATAGTGCATTATCTTACTTATTTTATATTTGTTGTTATTTTACTTGTATGTTTTGTATGTTCCTTCCTGCTATCTATACCTGAGCTGAGGTAACGCAAAAATTTCCCCACCGTGGGATCAATAAAGTCTTATCTTATCTTATACCTGATTTCTCAGAAACATACTTAATAGTTTTAGTATGTATATAATCATCTCTGGTTCTGTCAACTTTACAACTAGCCACATTTTATTTATTTAAAAAAAAAAAAAAAAAAAAGCAGCCGTCAAAGTGCTCAGACTGCACAAACCAATAGCTGTCATCATGGTAGCCAGCTCAGTCTTATACGTTGTCTGATTTGCTTACGCTCTTGCCTTAATGATCAAATTGGAGTTCAACACAGCCTTGTGAGTCATGCTTTGACATTTGGCTCTGTTGGGGAGAGGCTCATTCCTCGTGCCCTTTACTTTCTTTAATCTAACTTGACAACTTAATACGTATTAGTGACTGAGAGAAGGTGGTATTGATATTCTCCACTGCATATAGTGATGGTTAGTTGTGACAGGACTTTCAGTCATAGTTATGCAGTGACACTTGATTGATGTTTGAGGCCATCCTGAAAACTGATAGCAGTAATTTGACAAGCTGCTTCAGTGGCAGTAAAGGCTTTAGCTCTGATTGTCAGATGTTCTTTCAGACAAAGCGCTAGATAGTAAATATCGAGGGATTGAATGTTGATATTTTTAGACAGCACTGAGGTCTCTCGGTGCTGTTCAGCGAAACGGCAACTGAACATTATTATTTAGTGCAACTGAATAGCTGGCAGTTGTTCCAGTGACCGTTGGTGACATGAATTTGTGATTATGGGCTTTTGTTACTGCACTGAAGAGCAGCCCCGCTTGGTTTGTTGAAAATCAGTGATGTGAGACGTCTCAAAGGCTACCGCTGGCTCGGTGTAGACACTGAAGGAAAATGGTCTGTTTTTCTGTGACTCATGAAGAACGGTTGGATAACGATCTAGTTATTATCTCCTCTATAATCTGATTACGGGCCAGCTTTAATTTACTGTGGTTAAAAACGATGGATGCATAAAAATGTGTAGGAAAAGGTTTCTGTACAAAGGCCACGAGCAGAGAACTGTGGATTCTGTTTTTTACAGGAGGAGTATAAAGGGGGGAAGGTAATGCTGCTGGAAAACTTTTTCTTTTTGAATAGTCAATGAAGCTGTTTAAAAACTTAAGCGAACATGTTTATATTTTTAAAGAAGTTACTTACTTAGTCCTCGGCTTGATTTAAAAATGTCCTTTAAATTTCAGATTTGACTTTCTTTGTATAAAGTGTTGCCTGTGTAGCAGTGATGCATTTTCTTTTTTAGAAAAGTGCTGCATGCAGCAGTTTGGTGGCAGCCTTTAATCTAAAGGCCTGCAGGAGCCAGCTTAGTCCAAGCCCATGAGATAATAAGCTGTGAGTGCGCCTGTATACTGCAGTAATTACATTTAAGGAGGTTAAAAAATGACTGCATTATTGGTGGATCCTCTCCCTCATCCTTGTACTGTACTTGACTGCGTTTTTAAAAACTTGAGGCTGACTCCAAGTGTTTTTTTTGTTCAGTGCTTGTCTTTTCCATGTTTTCTAGTGCACTCGTCATCCTTTGGATAACGATGCGTTTGTGCTCACTCCTTTTAACCCAGCTATGGCCATACTGTGGCGTATGACACCCCCCCCTCTGCTTCTCAAGAGGATGTGAAAGACTGCTTTGTCTCAAGTGTAAATGCCCGTTTGTGGTCAGTTTCAAACTGGAGTTTCTGCTAAACATCAGGCTATGATCAGAGGTCTCAACATTTCATCTCTTAAAGGATGTTTTTCATGTCAAAGCTTAAAGATTTTGAAGTGGGAGCTGTTGAAAGTCCAGTACAGGGAGCAGGGGAATGATAAAGAATATGAGTCAGAGTAGCTCCCTGCAGTGTAAGCTGTAATGTACATGATCAATAGTGTTTTTCTTCCGAATCACTGAACGAGGGCTTCCTGCTGAGTCGGATAGCTGACTGCCCCGTTTGGTCCTCACTTGTTTGTCCATCTGTTTGAACAGGTGAAAACATAATTTTATTTGTCAGGGTAGCAGATGGCTTTTTTTTTATCAAAGAGGGCCTGTGGTGGTTACTCTTTACTTTCCCTGGTTAATGCTAATCTACATTAAGAACTCTTAATACATTGTGCTTTAAGATTACACAAGCTCATAAAGGAGAGCTGCCTGGGAGAAGTAAATTGGAGACTCGGGATTAGCCAAGTGACTTTGAAAGCTTAACAGCAGTGGTGACACTGGTCAGTGAGGGGAATCTACTATTGTGGGGAAAAGATGAGAAAAATGGGAAGGATTGAAAACTAGAAGGGGAAAAATATAACCAAAGGGATGAGGGGAACTCTCACTGGGAGGATGATGGAAGTATACAGAGAAATGCTTTGATCTTGGAGAGGAGCTGTGACCTACATGGTTGCAGTAATTTGATTGTTTCTGGAGGAAAAAAATTAGCTGAGTGTAACTGAGGGAATCCTTCAAGGGGTTTGTCCTCTAGCATAAGCCAGAGGCAGTTAATATGTAGGTGAATGTAAAGCCATGGAGAGATGGGTTAACAACACAAGCAGGAAATTGAAATGGCTGTGTTGAGAAAATGGATGGGAAGAAACAAAGTGCAGTAAGGGAAAGAAGCTGAGTTGGGTGTAAGTGCATTTCCTGGCTGAGAGTCTATGAAAAACTCTTAAGCTTCATTATGCAAGATAGTCCATTGTCCTGAGTGGATAGTCTTGATCCTGACAAAGCTAATCTTAGCTATACTTGCATTGCTTCATTTGCTTAAGCCCAAGCTATGTAGCTGAAATACAGGGCTCAGCATGATTAGAATGAAAGTAATTTGGCTGCTATTGCTGTGTATTTTTATTTTCTTAAATTCATATGCGTCTTTCGTCTCTTTAGGTGACTGTAAGTTGCTGTTATATAAATAAAATTGAATGATCTGTTGTCTTGCAAATCCTAAATCTTCCAGAACTGTCTGCCATGTGAGATTTGTTTTTAAACTTGGACAAAACAAGCTCTTCCCCAGATTTGTCATTGTTTTGAAAATCTTCATAACAGATGTTAAATGCTATATTTTAGAGGCTTTCCTGGTTGCACAGTTTCTACTTGTTTACTTGCTGTGTGGCCTTACTTGTTGTTTCACCTGATGAAACTGTTTCCTTTGCTCTATTCTTTACACACTTTCTTCCTCTTCTCCAGTTCCAGACCCACCTCTGATTGACCTGTCCAATAGCAGAGTCTATAATGAGGCCTCAATCTGCTGGAGGCTCTCTGATGACCACCTACCTACTGATCACCACATGCTTGAGTACCGCAGGTGAGTGCAAGCATGACTTTGGGAGTAGAGGGATGTGTAACGCCACGGATGAGTTACAGATACTTGAAGGAAAAAATATAATTGTTCTCCAGACTTGGAGGCCCAGGTCAGTCCCCATCCCAGGAAGACGGTGAGGACAATGGTGTCTGGAGGGCCACAGACAGAGTGTACGGCCCCAGCACCGTGGTGTGTGACCTGGAGCCTGACAGTCTGTACTCCTTCAGAGTTCGAAGCTGCAGGAACTCCATGTTCAGCCCCTACAGTCCTGAGGTCACCTTCCACACGCCACCTGCACCCGGTAAGCCTGAGACGCATGATTTATTCCCGTCAGTTAAAAATTTGTTGCATTTCCCCTTCAATCCTGTGTTGGTTCTTCTGCTGGAGACAGAAGAGTAAAAGCGTTAAAGAATGCGATGACTTTTACAAGACTTATTCAATTCAAGCTGTTGTTTTGTTGTTGATGCTGAGCTCATTAATGACTTGCCACGCTGACTACTGGAGGACCAACCCCTGTTATTGGGCCTCTTTCTGGCAGCAGCTAAGCTTTTTCTATCCCCTCTAGTTCTCAAAGCACGTCTGTGCTGAATGCTGTGCTCGACTTTAGGGAGATTATAAAATGATGGATGCTCCACTGTTTTTAAAACATTTTTGAATTTCCTTATAGAATGCAGGATGGAGGTAATGAAGCAGAGTGGTGGTGTAGTTTATCACCATAGTAATGGCTTTTGTTTCAGATTGCTGAAACCAATATAGCTTTTGTCTGTGTGCGTGGGAGTGGATGGCATACAGCATGTCAGCTTGGAGAAGAAACCTGCAGTTGCATCTGTTGCTGGCATTCTTAAGCTTTCCTCAAAGATGCAAGGTGGAATTCATTAAAAAGGATTATCATTTCCAGCCATCTGCTGGGCTTGAATTCAAATTGAGCCTTCCCAGTAAGGGACTGTATCACTTTGATTTACATCCTGCTTGGAAGGTGTTAGTCTCCTCACTTTGGGCTGTTTTCTCTGGGTGTATACTATAATTTCAGGAGTCAGGAGGTTTGCAGAGCCTTTTTTGTAATGAGTCATCCTTAAAATCTGAAAATCTCCAGGCTCCACCACTCCATCATGCCACAGGAGCCTGTATCAAAATCAGCTGTAAACATGTTGCATCCCCCTGCGATCTGATAGGCCTGCGTTTTGATTTGCGGATAAGTGTTGTTATTTGTGGTGTTTTGTTGTGCGATCGGAGCGTCCACATTCCTGTGCTGTCTGGTTCATGTGAGTCCGAATGGATGGACTCTGTGTGCGTCAGTAATGAGGTGGAATTTCAAGCAAGGGAGGGAAAAATGCAGAAGACAAAACATACACCCTTGTAGCTCCTGCAAGGAGCTGTTTATGATGTAACAGCTTCAGTTTAAGACAGCCTGATGTTCCTATGAGATGCTAACACTGTCTGGCCCCAGCCAAGCAGGTGACTGACATGTCAAACATTGACATGTTAAACTTTGCCTGTTCTAAGTCCTCATAAGTTGATATTTACATGACATCTTAACCAAAAGGACTGCATAAATGTCTAGCTAGCCTGAATTTGATTTAAAATGATTATTAAAAAATGGTTACCTGGAAACTAATTTCAAGCTGCATAAATTGTATGAGCTATCGTTTCTTTAAAGATTTAATAAATGGATGGTAGCATCCATGTTTTATTAGGAATTTTGAATAATGCTACCATCCAGTGTTGTTCCTATTTGCCCCCTGGCTGTGGCAAGAAAAATGCAGACGGGCATCTGTCGGACATCTAGCTTCAGGAGCAAAAGCATAAAATATCTGTAAACCAATGACATGATTGTTTTTCTTAGCAAACCTGACTTGTCAGTATTTTTTTACCTGGTTACTCATCACTATTGTATCATATTTTTAAAGAAGGATGAGCAATTGACACCAGTTACAGAAACTGTTTATTAATAAAAATTATTTACTTATGTTGATTTATGATTCAACTGTTTAGTGAGATCAGGGAAACCTTAGACCCACTGATACCCAGATCGATAACAAACATAAGTAAAAATGTATGAATAACTTATTTCTACTACTTCAAATCAATGACCAAATTATTATTATTATTATTATTATTATTATTATTATTATTATTATTATTATTTTTTAACAGAGTATTCTAATTAAATAAACTTGGGAAAAATAAGAAATCCAGTCTGAGACATGGGTTCTTGCACCTGCCTTATGCATCGAGAGAGTTGCAGCTGTTATTTCCTCCGTATCTTCCACTAAAACTGTTCTTAAAATATTCTGCAGACCCCAAACCATGAGGACAGCACAAACAGTTTCCTTAGAAGTGGTATGGACAAGCACAAAGCATATTGGCCCTTTTTTTTTTTCCTCCCCCCTCCCCATTATGGGGTGCTGCATTCTTTAGGGCTGGAAGAACAGATGGTGGTTTCAGAATCTGGGTTAGAGAAGGTGTGGAGAAAAAAAGATTTGTACAAATGGTTAAAGATGACCATTTATGTCAGACAAATTCCTCAAACCCCCACCTCTATATCTGCATGTGAACATGTTGTTTTTTTTGTCCCCACCCCACCCCACAGCCTTACACTTTTGCATGATGGCACATTCAGTGTTGACGTTACAATACAAATAGTTGCTGAGGACTTGTAATACCGCAGTCAAATTTAACAGATGGTCTCCTGATGCTTCTGACTCATGCATCCAATGTCTGGAGGGAAAAGTCACCCTGTGTCACTGTGTATGTGGAATCAGTAGTTCAAATGATATCAGACGTAAATGTCTGATATCATGTTCCTTTTCCTGTGTGTAATGGATGTATAGTCTACGGACTGTCTTTAGTTTTTACCCCTCAGCCATTAAAGGCTGATGGGGTATTGCAGTCGGTGGATGGGTGGGAAACATGGACACTCAGGTTTGTGAATGCGATAACTTGAAAATGAAGCGACATAGAACCTTTTAAGTTGATACCGCGGGCATTTCTATTGAAAGTCTTGGATAAATCTGCATCTCAGTGAACTTGAGGCTAAGGTCAGATGTTTAGAATCTGAAAGTTTAGTGAATGCAATAACTAGACAAGGATTTCACCTAGGGGTTTGAACTTTTGGTGTATAACCCTTTAGTTGAATTTCTTGGATGTCAGGGTGCACAGAGAATATTGAATTCTTTATATAAAATCTAAAGAATGGAAACAGCTCAGGTCACTTTGCATACATATTTCAACATCAGTGATACAAAGTTTATCATACTTGAAAATGGGAATCTACCAGCTTGTGTGCAATATTTGAAACAAATGCAAAGCTAAATAAGACTGCATTAAACTCCCCCCTCGTTGTCTTTTCACACGTTGGGTTAGCTTATATGAATATGATCATCATGCCCTAGTTGTTTAAAGGACTTCCCTAGACGCATGCTAATTAACTAGGTCTTCCCCAGTGTAGGCCTCAGATTGCAGAGACTGGCTGAGTGAACCGGCATAATCATGTTAGCTTGTATGTATCCTGGTGTATGGTAATCATGGCCTTTGGCCTTCAGACTATTTATAGAATACATTTGCAGCCAGATGAGAAATATGGGACATGGTTTCATTAGACTTCTCTCAGTCATGGTGTTATGATGATGGTGGTACTTGTAGTTCTTTCTGTAACATTTTAAGATTGTGTTATAGCACCCTCTTGTGTCAGTCTTTGTCACTTACCCAGTAACAGAATAGAGAAAATATTCCCTTTTACGTGAGCTAAATGCTCAATAAGAACTCTTCTTCTGAAACTGGTTCTGTTTGTCCCCATTCATATTTCTGATTTCCGTGTACTCTTCTCCTCTTTGTTCATCCTTTTTATGTCCCACTTATCTAATTCTTCTATTCTGTCTTTTTGCATGCAGTGTTTGGTTTCCTGTTCAGTGACAAGTGTGGATTCAGCACGGAGAGGCTCATTCTAAATAAGAGACGGGATACTGTGGAGAGCGTAGCCGGCATGGCCTTCCTGCTCGCAGCCGAACGTGTGCAGACAGGCAGCTACATCGGACTAGATTACATAATTGGGGACACAGGCATCTCTCAGGGAAGGTATGCAAAACACAAAAAACCAACACTGGGACTTGATACAAAAATCTCACTGAGCAGTAGATTTTGTTTCGTCAGTGCAAAGTAGGTTTAATTGTAAGATTTTCTACCAGTTCCCAGGTTTAGTACAAATGAGCCCATTAGTGAATGAATGGGCAAAACTGGTCATCATAACCTCCTGTTTCTGGAGTGGGAAAAAAAAAAAAACAGCACTTTTTTTTGTTTTGTTTTTTTGCAGACATTACTGGGCCTTTAAGGTGGAACCATACTCCTACATGGTTAAAGTTGGTGTGGCCTCCGACACAAAGCTGATTGAATGGTTTCACAATCCGAGAGATACCAGCAGCCCAAGGTATGTGCAGCCATATTTTCCCCCCCTCATGTTAATGTAATCTATAGGCATGTGGTCTACAGGTGACAAATCTAACCATAACAAATGCAGTATAGCGCCAAGTGTATTTGAGCCATACCTAATCCTGTGATGTAAGAGAACCAGTACAAACTCTTAAAGAGCTTATTGAGACAAAGCCTGGCTTTTTCAGCAAATTAGCCCATGTAAAGGAGAACATTACATAATGCAAATAAATTTGACTTCTATGGTAATTATGTGATGCATGCAAATTGATTTGGACCAGGCAGTGTTCAGACAATGCTTAGATGTTTCCTCCAGATTAATTGCCTGAAATTCATAAGTTCATCTAATAATTTCTGCATAAACTTTCCAAGTGCAAAACAAATCTTTACCGCTACCTTCCTTTTACCAGGTATGACCACGACAGCGGGCACGACAGCGGCAGTGAAGATGCGTGCTATGAGCTCTCCCAGCCCTTCACCCTCGTCACCTTGGGCATGGGCAAACTCATCATCCCGAAGGCTTCTTCATCGTCCAGCTCTTCCACAGCAAACGCACAGTCAGCTGACCCCGGCAACCGCATGCTTCCTATGCCCCAGCGCTTGGGCGTATGCCTAGATTATGATGCGTGCCGAGTGTATTTTTACGACGCCGACACCATGAGGTGCCTTTACGAGAGGCAGGTGGATTGTTCGGGAACAATGTATCCGGCTTTTGGTCTCATGGGCAGCGGCAAGGTTCAGCTGGAAGAGTTCCTAGCCAGTAAGAGACTGGCCTTCTAAGGAGTGCATTAAGCCTGGAATGCATTTCATCTTTAGCGTGTTCTGGGAAGAGCAGGTTTTATTGACAGGGTGATGGAATACAATTCAGACCATTTTTGAAGGTCAAATCAGGCAGATGTGATTAGGGCACTTGGTCCTAATGTGGAAATGGGATCCCTGCCAGGGACTAGCCCTTCTTTTTTCTTTTTTCCAGTGTTGGCATGTATAATGTATTACCCACACTAAGATAATGACGCTGAATATCAGTGTCCGCATACAGAGGTCTTCGGTAGTCGGTATAGATGTAAAAGGTCTTCTCTATATACCAAAGTCTCTGGATCTGGTAATTGTATTGGACCTGGTTTTATGATGAACTGCTCAAACTGAGTCTTTTAACATTAAACGCCTTCGATCTTACTTTCCTTTTTTTTTTTTTTTCTTTTTTCAGGTTTCGGTTTAAATAGTGTTTGTTTCAATTAGTGGGTGGTTTGTATTTGCTTGTTTTCTGTAACCATTTATGTTATGGTAGCAGCATAGGTGTAGATAGTGGACCTGAGAGCCTTGTAGCTAATTGAAGCTAGCGCCTTTGTGCCTTTTTTTTTTTTTTTTTTTTTTTTGTTTGTTTGTTTGTTTGTTTGTTTGTTTTTTAGGAAAGGGATGAATTAGTTCTCTCTAGCAATGTTGACATTAAATACTGGATGTGAGGATTTAGTGTAGGTACAGTTGGATCAGACACTGGCCTCATAGATATTAGGACTTATTTACTCTTTGTCACAAACGCTACTCCTCCTCACACTTATGTTTAGCTGTTTTTGCACAATAAAATGAGTCTTGCACAATAAATTTTAGTCTTCACAGCTGGATCACTACTTAGTTAGCGTAAACGTTGCCGATATACAGCTATCAGTACACTCACAGCTACCTTCTCTAACAGATATAAACCCTGGAGTATTTACTGTGATTTGAGACTTTTTGTTTCCTATTGTTTTTTTGTTTTTTTTTTTTTTGCTTTCACTTCTGTTGCACAGCACAATTTGACTTTAAACACCATAAAACTGTCAAGGTATCAGAACACCAGATACTTACTGAGGTCTGTTTGACAGCTGCAAAGTCACAAATGGCTCTTCGCCACTGACGCAGTGCCAGTTCTACTTTGGTGCTTTTGAGAACCAGCATAAGCTTTGACAGGTTTGATGCAAATGTTGCATGGCATTACATAAAAGTTGGGAGTCTTTTTTTCGGCCTACATCTGTGAATGCCTAACTTTCTTGCAGTAGTGCCTTTTGTAGCCACTTATTATGGATCCAAACTTGGGGCTAGCTTTTAGGACCCAGCAGCGCTGTCTAACTCAAAGGCATGGAGCTAGTTGTAGACTAGGCACTGCTTTGGTGGAAATAAAGCATATTAGCCAAAGCTTTTTTTGGTTCTGGTGCTGACTTGATTGCAACCCACATCTTTGTGGCCTCACAGCCTTTAGTTTAAAAAAAAAAAAAAAACCACCTAGCTCTTCAGGTTCTTACAAAAAGTGCTATCACAAATCGCACTGTTTAGTAGCTATGCTGTCAAAACCTTGCAAGTGTAGCATGTGTTGCTATCAGACGCCAGAGTGGCTGATTGGTTTTGATTGAATCGGCTTTTTTTTTTTTTTTTTTTTTAAAGAGCACACTAGACTGTTCAATAGGAAAACACATTTGTTTTTTGTATATACGCATACTGTATGTGGTTGCACCTGGGTTTGCTTGTACATGTGTATATATATTTTGATTTCTGGAGGGTTAGGGTCATCGGTGTGTGTGCGTTTTCTCAGGTTTCTGGCCTCGATTGAGGCTCAATGCTACCTACCTCTGTCCATCAGGCCTGGAAAACCTTAACTACTGTACCTTTCCTTACAGAAACTAGTTTGATTTGATTTACAGCTGTCCATCTAACAGTGCAGTATCTGCCTTCTCTTTCATGTCACCTAATAAGCTGATTTCTTGTTTGCTTTTTAGTTCCATGTACAGATTAATCCAGAGTATATTATTTTGGGTGAAATAAAGTACACAAATGTTCATATAATCGGTTGGTGTTTTTGCTTGTAGATCACTTTTAATGGAAATTACTGTAAGCAGATGTTACCTGGTTCAGTTGCCTTTTTTGGGAGACATTCTTGTTTTGGGTCTTAAAAACATGAAATTTGATCTGGATAGAAATGTTTAGTCTCAAGGTGAAATATTTAATTTCTCTGATGGTGCAAAGTTTTATTTTTTTTAACACCCCCCCCCCCTTACATGTTTCACTTGAGTCCTCAACATCTTTGTAAAACACTTCTATGCATTTATGAATTGGCAGTGCAGCTTTTATGTTTTATTTCCATCACAGAATGTATTCTTAATCACAGAACAAACTGAATGTCTTCAGGTTCTTAGTTTTTCCTGAGTATGTAGTTGTTCCACTTGAGGGTCACAGCACACTCATGTAGTTTATAGCATCCTGATACAAGACCTGTAACCGCAATACCACAGCTGACTCTAAATTAAACTGCATCCTAAATAAGATTTTGTTTTCTTCTTTTTACTTACGAAGTTAGAACCAAATATTTTTGAAGGCTGGCTCTCAATCTAATTCCAAGCTAGCACTTTAAAAATCTGTAGCATGTCAGCAAATGTTTGGCTCTGCAGGTGTGTGTGTATAATGGGTGTGCAATATTATTACTGAATGGGCTGCAGAACTGAAGAGAACACTGAAGACACAAAAGCCTGTTTAAAAACAATTTGCACTGCTAACATTTTCTAGGTTACTTTTGTGGTTTTAAAAAATTGGGCTTTAGCTTGATGCAAAGTAAATGTTGAAACTTTCTTTTGTAAGTGCAACACTGAGATTTTCTAACCTGTATATCGGTGACAGTGCATTTCTTTAGAGAACTATGTGGTGTGTAAATGGTGGATTTCTGTGTGTACCATGTTAAAGATTTGTCGATATACTTTGCTCTGATTCATGTAAAGGCTACACTTCAATTTCCTGTGTGGGGATTTCATGAAATAAAGGTAGTGTTTTTAAAAGCAGTTTTTCTTGTGGTCTTGTTTATGTATTTATACAGCTGTGTGGTTACTTTTGTGCATATTACAACTGCTGAATGAATCTAACACTGTCCCAGTTACCAGACTTAAAATGTTCTTCAGCATCATCACAAACCCTGTTACAGTTAAGTCTTCATACTTTAACATAAAATCTTGTTTGCAGCATGATTGTAGTCTAGATATAGTATGCATTGCAATGAACATTTGAGACTGAACCACAGCATTTGGATAGTAGGGCCAGAATATGACACAACTTGAAACTATGGATCCATCATGCTCGTTGTGTTGGGGTTTTTTGGTCCACTTTGGGCCCTTAGTATCAGCTAAACATCGCTTAGACACCACAGTCTTAGTGTTATTGCTGACAATATTTACGTCTTTATGGCCACATTTTAACCATTTTCTGATGTGTACATTTGAGCTTTGACACAAACTTAGATGAAACTGGTTTCTTGAACGTGAAAATGAAGTAGCTGTACTCGAATGGCCTCCAGTCTCCAGATCTCAGTCCAACAGAGCGCCTTTGGAATGTGGTGGAACGGGAGATTAACATCATACGTGTGCAGCCGACAGATCTGCAGCAACTGTGCGCTGCTGTCATGTCAGTATGGACCAAAATCTCTCAAGGAATGTTTCCAGCACCTTGTTGAAGCTACACCACAAGAAATTAAAGAAGCTCAGAAGGTTAAAAAAAGAGAGAGTGTAACCCAGTACTAGCAAGGTATGTGTCAGAGCCAGCATGTGTGAATCCTTTTGATAACCTGCACACTTTGGCCCACCCCTGATAATAACAATTGATCAGCTCATTCTCCAGTATCTAACAGTTTCACTTCTGAATTTTCAAGCAGGGCTGTATCCAAAGATACACTGAAAATATTGTTTTAGTGGCCTTTACCCTCATTTTGAAATGCTTTATTTTGTAAACGTCGTGCATTTCTCTTTTTTTTAGTCTTTTCTTTTGTCTTATCTGTGCAGTGATACTCCAATTCCCATGTGTTAGCAATAATAAAATTAAAAAAACAAAACATAGTCTTCACATTTTAGCACACAAAAAATAACAAGTAGTCATTTAGGAAACCAAAACAGCATCCTGCAATCCCGGTATTTAGTGGTTTCTGACTATAAGGGCACGCATCAGGATTCTTTTCTCTTTTTTGTGGTTGAATTCGCCAAAGAAAGACTGAATCGTCCAATCACCCACCTGCAGGAGGATGCTGGTCTGTGAGGGTATTGGAGGAGGAGGGGGAGGAGTACGGACGTCACGTTGTCCACGCTCGCTGCCCGTCGTTGCAACGCGGAAGAGACGAACGAGGAAAGGGCGAATCCACGTCACTGAGGTGTCATATTGGCGTCAGTGCAACACAAGGTGCTACCTATCCCAGATATTCTCATTCATGTAGGTTATAATAACTCGTATGAGCACAAAGCGAAGGTATATCCATCTGTTTGTGCGCCGGGGGGGGCCTCGGTGGAGACTCCGGGATTCCTCTGAAGGTAAAATACGCACATTTGTGTGTTTGTCCGCTACCTGCTAGCCAGCCTGACCGGAATCACCGGACGGAGCCTGCCGCTGTATTTCCTCCGGACACCGCTGACCATTGCGGAGTAGAGAAAGCGATTCACACTGCTTTACCGATTCAGCGTCGTGGTGGCGATTAGCGCCAGCACTTCAGTCTCCCGGTCTCGGTTAGCTAGTCGGGATTTAAGGCTTCACAAGGCTTCAGAGCGTTGTTGACGTTTTCGGTTTGACAGTTGTCGGCGCCCCGCTGAGGACCTGCTGGCTGCACTCATTTACATCCACAATTCTTATCTAATGCAAATAATTTACAATCATAAGCAGCTGCAGGCTGAATAATAAATGAGCAGGGTCCTCTGACCAGTTGTGAGAAGTGCAAGTTAAACTGTAACTACAGACGCCGAGGCCCATTCATTGTTGTGATTTTGAGCCCCACATCATCATCAGATCTAAGAAGCATGTAATTCAGCAGAAGCTTAAAGGACCACAGCATTCATTGCTGGAGCTCATGAAAGCAGTTGTGAAATGCCTCCTGTGGCCTCAGGGTTATCTAACATCGCTGCTTCACGTTAATAGAAGCCTTATTATTGTGCGTGGTTGGCACACAGCGATGGTCTGTGTTGGCAGATGGAAAAATGCTTATTTTGGCATGATGTGCAGCACTGTTTACAACAGTATTTTGTGATCATGGCTCCAGTGATCCCGGTGCAGTGTATCACACTCCTATAAAAATGTATGTAATAGAGTGTAAGTGTGTTCATCATGGCTGAACTGCTGGATATTACAGGGTTATTAAAGTGTTATAAGTTGCTTGTGAGTGACACAGTTTTAACATCATTCTGTCGCTGTTCATTCTGTCGATCTGTTTGCTCACATATTACTTCTATGCTTCATTAATCCTTCAAGTTTCCTATATGTATCCTGTTTCTCTTTAATGTTACTTTTCTGTGATAAAAAAAAACGTAGTTGCTTTTAAGAACCATCCACATGCTTATTTGAGTTTGCATTCTATCCACGATACGCTCACAAGTCTTCCCTATTTAAACATACACTGTCCAAATATCAGGCTGACGTTTATATAACAAGTTGCTTAGTTTATGTTAGGATATGTTTGCAGGCTGCACTTTACTTATTGTCCATTCACTCTAGCAATGGTGATGGATTACAGTTCTCAGTTCCATTCATGGTTAAATTGGCATCCTATTGCTTAAGATTGTTTTTCGTTTTCTCCACATGCCCTGGCTTGTGGGGTGTGTGCGTTTATTAAATATTATCAATACAGACAGTCAGAAGAAGCTAGATGAGATAGACTGATAAAAGACTAGTTATAACCTTGGATGTATCACTAGATTATTTGTAATGCAGCACTATAGCTTGCAGTTCAAATCCAGTAGTATTTATGTTTTTCAGCATGGAGGTATTTGCTTAAAAATATGGGAATGTTTTTCTTTGATAACACTGTCTACAGCAGCATTGCAGCCAGCTTACTCCTATTAAAACACACGCTTTTCAAATAGCACTCCTTCTCTTCAATCTTCCATTACATGTAATAGAAGAGTATGGTTTGCATTAACTCTAACATGTGGTTATGGTTTTGAAAATTATCGCACCCAGAACCAGTTTTATAGGAAACACCCATTTTTCACACCCTATACACACCTATTATTTCAAACCGATGATCATGTACAGTATCAGTGTAAAATTACTCTGAGATGGGAGGGTGTCTTTGTGGCATTGTCTGCTGATTGTTAACTATTGTTGTAGGGTGTGTCGATAAGATGTCAAAAACCGTAGAGCGCTGCATGAATAAAATTCTTCATTCTGTTTCGGTTTATTTGAGGATTGTGATATTAATATATGACTATTGTTATATGGAGTGAAGGCCACAATGACAGAAAACGTAACCTAGCATGTGTTTAATTTGGGAAAACTAGAGCTGGAGATCTAGAAATGTGCTTTGAAATCTTTCTTCTCCAATTCAAGTAATTCTTGATTTAAGTGAACACCTAAGCGGACAGTTATATAGAAGCAACGCCAGCTCACAGCAAAACGAACACTTTGCATTCAGCTCAGCAGCTCTGAGACTAATTGCAAAGCAAAGGGGAACTCAGATTAGGTGAAGTTTTGCTTCCTTTTTTGTAGGTAGCCTCGCTTCATGAGCAGTTACTGAGCAGTGATGAGGTCAGGCAAATGCCTGAGTGTCTGTTAGCTCTTTTGAGCCTATAATGTAATTTTGTGTTAGATTATAGATGACAGCATGATTATAATAAAACAATGCTTCCAAAGGTAGTATTGAGTGAGTGTATATTTGACATTTTAGCCCCTGTAAAGTCTGACAACAGGTTGTTTGCCCTTATTGTCAAATGAGAGAGGCGTTCTCAATCTGATTTAATCTGTCTAATTGGTTGTCTTAATCGGTTAGCCCAGAGTACTATGACCAGGTCAAATGGCTGTGTGGTGGATTGAAAATCTAAAGCTACTAAACTGTTGGCTAATCTGAAAAGGAAGTGTTTGATACGGCTGGTGACCGCTCTGTCTTGACTTGCACAAACAGCTAGATGTGATCGAGGACAGACCCTAGCCAAATACGTGTATGATGAGTTGTTTTGCGTGTGATATTAACGCCGTTGTTTGGCAGTACTATTTATTGACTTCCTCTCTCTCTTCCTTTTCCGTTTTATACATTGCATTGAGTTAAATTGTAATTTAAAATTTGCATCACATTTAGAATATGAGAACATTTACTTTCAGGTAGGTGACACTAATAATACGCCACTTCAGAGTGGAGAGTGTTAATGTAAGCTTATTAGGCAGAGATTGAAAACAAAACACTTCAGGAGCTCTTAGAGAGGTCGGCTCTTCAATAGTACAGGGACTGCATAGTCACTGTTACGCTTACTGAGTGCAAAAAAACAATGACAGGAGTATTTGCTCAAATGAAAGCCTTCCTTTATGACTCAAAAAGGGGAACTTTAGTCAGTTCCTACTAGCAGTGGGGCATTGTGTTTACTCAGAGACTCTCTTTGTAAGATCATGTGAGGAACATTGTTGTAGGCTGACGCTCTAATTTTGTATTCTCAACAGCCAGTGCAGGTGAGAGGGTGAGCTATAGGCCAGGAAGTTATGGTTGGCCATGAGTTGTGCTGGTGCTGTTATATTTTTTTTCCAAAATTCTGGTCTTTCCTATTTTGTTCTTTTCCATGTTGTGCTTTCAGTCAGTGGTTGATTTATTAGTGCTTGTGAAAGCTACATAGTAGTTTATAATGTATGGATAATCTGCACCACTGCAAACATTTAGAGGTTCAGCGTGTAAAATCTATAAATCCATTACTGAATTCTTTTAGGGGCATTTTTTTTCCTTTATTTAATAGTGAGAGGAGAAAGACCAGGGGAACACACAGTGAACCACTAAAGAGCCACAGGTCATTTCAACCATATTGCGTATGGCTGAAGGTGATACTGGACGTCATTTCCTTACCCCTCCTAATTCAGGTGCATAATCCTAGCTATGGTGGTCAATGTAGGATAAACAATTAAGTGAAGCTTGCTTCTGTGATACCGAGGTGAGCTTTGAGGATACGCTGAACTTTTCTGTTGGTAAGCGCAGAAAAACCTCTGTTAGCTTCTGTTAGCCCCTGTTAGCTGCTGTTAGCATCTGTTAGCTGCTGTTAGTCTCTGTTAATGAAACATTTTTTAAAGTTGATCTAGCATTGTTGGACTCAGATACTTAGTGGATAAAGTCTCGTATAATGTGGGAACGTAATCAAATTGTTTATTAGAGGGAAAGTGTATATTTATGAGTACAACATTCTTTTTTCTATCAAATGACCTTAAAAAATGAACTTACTGTACCTGTAAATAACTGTGCTAAGATTTGATCTTTTTCTAGTACATCCATACAAAAAAAACCCTTAAAGAGCGCTTAGGATATTTTGTAACTCTCTCTTCTTCACTTCCTTCCATTCTGTGTTTGTCTGGCTCTCCCCTTGGGTTAGGTCTGTCTGCACAATTTAGTTGTCAAGTAAATGTTAATTGTAATGTGTGACATGTTAAACAGAAATCAACCCTCCAGGTCTCATAGCAGATCTAATAATAGTCACATAAAGACTTTCTTTACATGCACTTCCAAGTGAAAATGACGTTTTGGGGCAATAAAGAGCCTTTTTTACTGTTTGATCTTATGAAATATGAGATGTATCAGAGCAGCAGCTTTTTTGTGAGACACGCCAGATGACCTTAAAGTAGGGATGCGCTAAAAGTGAAGTTCTCGGCTAGTATTGATGTTTTTAAAAAGCAATTTGTCCAGTAGCTGATGCCAAAACAGATGTTATTTTTTGGTTTTCTTGTTAGTTTAATCCACTTTTGTGCTAGAGAGAAACAAAGAAATTCTCATTATAAAAAAATAATTGAACTATTTTAAAGTCACCCTTCATCCCTCCTGTCTTCAGACATTTAGCAAGCCCCGAATTGATGTGGCTCAACAGATGAACATCGACTGCTGCTAGCGCTGAATGTTATCTGACAGGCTGATGACAGACAAAAAGGCCTTTTACAGCCAGAATACCTGCTTTACCGAATGAAAAATACTGCCTCTCATTCTGTGAGATCTCACACCTTTGTGAGAGTGTTAGATCCGTCTTTGTTCACATGTACTGATGTACAATAAACAGAAGTACACTTCAGCTAAGCCCCTTCAGTATGCTGGGTGTATTCAGACTTGACAACCACTTTATTTGTATGGAATAAATGTGAAATGAGATTCTGTTTTTGCCTCTTTTGAGGCAGGTGTTTGATTAAATTTTTCCATTAGAGAAAGTTCACACATAGACACTAGGAGAAATGGTGTAAACAACACTGTTTTGCTTTAAGGAATCATTTCACATGCCCGATTTGGGAAAAATCTCTTAAGTATGACACTTTTTCCATATCGGAATGGGTAAAGATGCAGCAGGAACTTTAAGAGTGGGAAATGTGAGCAGTTTGTGCACTTAAACTCCATTTTTGAAAAATAAAATTGTGCTTCAAGGGTTAATGGACCGGACTTCTTAGCTGCCACATAAGGGTTTGGCACCAGAGAAGAAGTGGTGTATGCCATGCAGTATTCAGGAGTTGATGAACGGTTTATTTATTAAATGTTTCTGTCTGCTTGTTCTCTCAGAGTGGCCCACTGCCTCAGCTTTTAAATGGGTGAATCAGGCTCACGGCGATCAACTCTTGTTTCCCGCCTGCCAATCTTCCGCCGCAGCAGCAGCAAGAGGCAGGAGTCCCTTCCCTCCTCTCCATCTTCAGGCGGAGTGGGAAATGGTGTCCACACCTCCTCGCCTTCCAGCACCAACTCCAGCTCTGGCAGCACCGGGAAACGGCGGAGCCTGTTCCGCACGCCGTCTCTCAGCTTCGCAAGTAAACGGAACAGCGATCCACGTGTCCAGCCTATCAACCTCAACCTCACACCGCCGCTGACACAGGGCACCGATGCCAACGGAAATAATCAGCAGGCAATAAGCACGTCGGTGTCAACGGGGTTCAGCGATGGCGGCGGACGGCCCAAGTCACGCCACTCATTTGGATTTGGCAGCCACAAGCAAAAGAAAATCACACGCTCTCAGACTGAGGACTTTGACAAGGCTTCATCATCATCCTCTACGACCAATCGAAACGTGTTCATCAACTGCATCAGCAGCTCGGGAACCAACGAGGGCGATGACTCCGGGATCCTCGATGACTACAGTGGCGGCAGTAACAACAACAAACGGTCATCACGCCAGAAGAAACAGCTGCTTCCGAAGTCTTTCTCAGCTCACCAACGCTTCTCCCGGACATCTGATCATCACAGGCCCCCTGAAGTGAAGCTGGAGCCTCCCAGCACCACCGCTACCATCACTCCAGGGGCAGGAGGGCTCACCCCAGGATCCTGGCCTGGTGAACTTGGTGCTGGTGGTGAGAGCTCACTCCAGTCCCCTATGATATCAGAGGATCGAACCACAGCGATCACTCCTTCCGAGTTCATTCCAATCACTGAAGACTCTGTATCTGAAGTAGATGCGCTGCCAGCTCCGAGCCCCGGATCGGGTTCAGCACCAGAACCGTCCTCTACGCCAGGGGTGGATGCGGAAGCTGCTCAACCCGATCATCCACCTGTTCCAGAAAAGTTCAGCGTGGCTGTCTCTACCTCCCAGGTATCATGTTTGTTTTGTTAAAGAAGGTTTAAAATCAAATGGGGTTAACCAGTATAGACTTACAATGAGTTTAATAACAAATAACAGCTTTTATGATAAAAACGCACCACGTTTAAATACTAAGTAATCGGTCTGCATGTAACCAAATAGACTTATAAAGATCAAAAAATGTTAGGGCTTCAGGAATTCAGAATACAGCTGCAGTTGCCGTTAAATGCAAAAACAAGAACAAGCACAAAGGACGAGTATTTGTGACCACTGTTTGGAGTGTGTGAAATATGGAATAAAAGTTGAGCACCGGGCATAAAAAATCCTTTTATTGAAAGAGCTTAGGCATGAAAAAGAAGACTAGTGCATGTCTGAATTCTGCCCTTCGCATTTCACACCTTTACGCTCACAACTTTTCCTCCTTCAAAGCATTTATTCAGAGATATTATTCTGTTTTACTGCCAGCTGAGGGAACTTCAAAAAATGAAACCATTCACTTTCCTTTATGGCTTTAGAGTAGTAAAGACTGCATTATTTTGCTGTCTAAACATGTGCACTTTGGTGCATGAGAACACAAACATCAACCTTTTAAATGCTAGCTGAAGGGCGATCTTCTCTATGTAAACTGTTAGCTTTTTGCTTCATTATCTTGCCAGTGAGAAATTTGAACTTTGCACATACTAAATAAAATGCCTTCTCCTCAGGTTTTCTTCACTCCTGCCCAATCAAGCACTGAAAAACCCTTACTCCCGGACACCAGCACAGCCAACAACACGGACTATGAGACTGCCGTTTCCGTCTCGGAGCCTGAGACGGCCGTACCCTGCCTACCTCTGCAGGAACAGTCACTGGAGGAGAGGAAGGAGAGGGAGGAGGAAAGGAAGGAAGCGAGGAAAGAGTTGTCAGCAGAGAAGAGGGAGGACTTGGACCTAGAGAGGAAGACAGGTTACCACACAGAGACCACAAGTGAGAGCGAGGCGTGCGTCGTACGCAGTGAGGGCTGCCACTCTAACCCTGAGCAGTCAGAGAGGAGGGCAAGAACCACGCGATCTTTTCAAGAAAGAGGAAGCTTCTGCGGCTGCCACGAACCCAGACCCTCTCACTTGAGGAAACCACACACAGGTATGAAATTCAAGCAAATGCTTGCAGGTAAATCATAGGTTTACATGCAATGCCAAAGCCACAGGCATACAAATATATACAGCATATGTGGTCAGTGTGAGTCATAGAGCTGGGTTGATCCCTTGTGTAAGAAACACACACCAAGAAAAAAATGTACACATTACGTTTGCTGGAAACTAAGCCTTTAACTTCACACATACACTTTGTTCACTCTGACACTTTTATTGTCTTGTACTTCTTTCCACACTTGACTTAAACACACAGATTCACTGTACTGACTTGAACAGATAAGGCATTTCCAAAAACACCAGTGTAGGGTTTGGCAATAAAAGGCTCAAAATAATATCACGATATTTTAAGGGAACTTACGATCATGATTTTGATGACAGTTTAGAAGATATAGAGAAAAAAACTACTGAACAACATTTTATCTGTAATTGCAGCGACAGAGAGCAGCATTTATTACTGCAAACCTCCTTTTCCAGCGAGTTACTGTCAGTGATGACAGACTATCTAATTGAAAGTGTGAATCTGTTGCCACAAGGTGCCAGCAGAAGCAGCATTACAGTGCAATAGTGGTGACACAGTATAAGTTGAATGCTTTTCTGCTATGTAACCGAATCAGTAATTTCATTCCACTGTTTGCTCGTCCTATCACACCGAGCCATGCTTGGGGGAGTCATTTGTTTACTATTGGTTGCACATGACCAGTTGCTAGTATCTCCACGTCGTGTGGATTCTGATGGTGTGTTTTTGCCTCAAGTGGTGAAACACATTTGGTACTAAATCATCATCATGAGAAGCTGACACATGGCTCTTGCTCTCAGATATGCCTGGGCTTGTCTTGTTTGGAATTGCTGTATTGATTGATATAATTGATATCATGATATGACACTCATTTCATGAAGCTTTCTACATGCTGTTCTTGAGCTAATCTTAAGGTCACATTAAGTTTGTAGCAATTGACTCTGCGCACTACGCACCTCAGCATTCACTCACCCCACTCTGTGATTTTATGTCGCCTACCACTTTGTGGCTGGGTTTCTGTCGTTCCCAATCACTTCCACTTTGTTATAATACCACTAATAGTTGACTGTCGAATACCGGAGTTGTTGCACAGACTGGAATTCACCGAGCTCCTGAGAGCGACCCATTCTTTCACAAAGGTTTTCAGAAGCAGTGTGTATGGTTAGGTGCTTGATTTGTACACCTGTGACTAGTGCTGGGCGATATGACGATATATATCGTGTGGACGATAGAAAAGTGTCTATCGTGCCATTTGTCTTCTATCGTTTCTATCGTTTCTAACCCAAATTTTATAAATTATTACATAAAATATATAATTAACCCTTTACAATCGGTCGGAGCAGGCACACTCCGTTTTACCTAACTATTTTTAAATCCCTGTAGAACTGGAACCACGTATGGTAGCGCAATAATTTTTTTTGCATGTGAAACCGGAGGAGTTGTACTTACATCTAATGCCATTAGCTTGCCCTAGGTCATGGTTTCCTTCCACATATAGCTTTGCAAAAATTGCATAAGAAGCACTTGCAGCAACAAAAACATAATATTCCAAACTTGCAGCAACAAAAAGGTAATATTTCAGACTTGCAGCAACAAAAACATAATATTCCAGAAACATGCTTTGCCGATGGTCATAACACTTCCTACGTTGGCATAGACGTCAGCGCGAACTATCGAATGTCCGCCATTACCTGCCCGAAACCGGAAGTGACGTCATTTTCGCGAAAGGGCCTTATAAGCCTATGTTGGTGTTTTTAAAAGTCATGTTTGACTTTATGCTTTTCTGTATCGTTTCTGAGATGCTTAGAACTCAAATTACACTGTTGGAAATAGTTTATTTTGATGCATTATAATATTTATTTTCATTTTTCTCGTGGTTGGAAACTATTTTGTGCAACTTTTTTGTATTTACAGTTTTGAGGGATACACCTCTTAAATTTTTCTAACTAGAAATATATGTAAAAAAAAAACAAAAACGATTTTCAATTTTTTTGTAGTTTATTGCACTACAATTTTTTGTAATTTATGTAGTTACTATGGACTTAATGCATACATATTATTAAAATTTGGGCTATAACGGTTGTATTGATGTATGGAAACTTTAAATGCTCCCACAAATGGCACTACAGCATGTAAAAACATAAAGATAAGCTCTGGCGGACTTGGTTCTATGGTAGGTCTTAAAAGGTTAAATAGCCTGTGGCAAATATATTAGTGTTGTCTTCTCACTATACATGCTCTTAACTTTATGCAAGAGAAAATAAAGTATAAAAAAAGATATTTTTTGCAAAGAAACTCCATCTTGTGGTTTGCGACCTGGTGCTGCTATACGTGCACCCGGATTTGTGACATACTTTTCGGTAACTCAAAACAAACACTGCACCCTCGGCACTTGCTGTTTACAGACTGCGTACTTTCCAGATGACCACAGGTCAGGTGGTATATTGTGATATATATCGTTATCATGATATAAAATAATTCATATCGTGATAAATATTTTTTCCATATCGCCCAGCACTACCTGTGACTATAAAAGTTATTGAAACACCCGAATTTAGTTATTTAGGTGGGTGAATAAATACTTATGGCAATATAGCATACATCATAGCAGGTCTTATTATCATCTTGTAGCCCGTACCTTTGACTCTTGATGTTATTCTCTATCACAAATCACCCCTAACACTTTTCTCCGCCAACTCCACCCTGGCTGCACTCTTTTCGTCACCTCTGTTATGCACCATTTGTTGCTTCAATTTGCATGAGACAGGCGAAAGTACTTAAACTCATCTGACTTCACCCCTTCTGCTCACTGTTACACCTGTCTCCTTCTCGTTCACAGACGTGTATTCCAACTTTCATTCCTCCTTTCCAGAGCATACCTCCACCTCTCCTGTTTCTCTTCCACCTGCTACTTACTCTCAGGGGCGATCGCAATGTCATCAAACATTATAGTCGATAGAGAATTCTGCGCTACTACTACAAACAAGAAAGGGCTCATCAGTCCCAATCCCTGATGTAATCCTTCCCCCACCTTGAACTCATCTGTCACTCCTAACATACACCTCATCACTGTCTCACTGTCCTCAAACATGTCGTGGGCCTGCATCACATACTGATGCAAACATATTGAACATGAATCATTGTCGGATTCTAAATTGTTGTTTTTCCATGAAAAAATTTATGGCAACAGTATTATTGCATTATTGGAGATATTCATTTGTAAGTATGATCTGAACAAATTGCTGTTAATATAGTCACTGTTACGTTTTCATCAAAAAAGATCCACATTCATCTCTGCTGAAATGAGTTTGACAGTAAACATTTATTATGAAGTTAAAGTGATGCTATGCTCCTGCTACTTCAGTGTTGTTTGGTTTTATTACTTCCTTATGCGTGATTGTACAAGTGTGAATTAGAATGCCAATAAAAATCTTGAGAGTTCATTATCAAGCCTATCAAAGAGATTCTCCCAGGAAGCTGATAAGTGGAGGTGCTGTAAATTGGCATAATCGAGATTTAAAATGATATTATTCTCATGTCTCACAGCTTGTTCCCACTTGATGATTGCAGACTACAAGATGATTTGTATTGACATACGGAGCATAATGCCTTTGCATTGTTTGCTTCCAAATTGTTTGCTAATTCAAAGTTGGGAGTGAGAATGTTTCCAGACAATAAACGAATTAGGGCTGGAAATCGGCAACATGAATTTCAAATCAGATTTGAAACTCGTGTGGCTGTCAGTCCTTCTTGCAGCAGCTCAGGCAGTTAATCTGGAAAAATCCTTTCAGTATATTAAATTAGTGGCAGCTGTGGACTGACTGAAACAGTAAGTGTCACATTGAAAGTGTTTTTCTTAAATAAAGCTGATTTGTTAATGTTATTCTTAATTCACCTCCAGCTGCTGCAACACAATGCGCACTTTCTTCTTGCCAGACTTTCTCTGGTAACAACAAAGAAATTCTACAAAACGATTCTGCTCAAACCTTCAGCCCATTATTAGGATTTCTGACAATTACTTGCCTGTCTTTAGTTACTAAAAACATGAATCTGTTGTGTTTCTTACACAGGAATACCTGTGGAGGTATGGAGATGCTTAGGAGAGAGGGCAGCAGACATTTTAGCCAGATTGTTTAACACGGTCTTGAAAAGTGAGAGCATGTCTCAGGAATAGAGAAGTGTGTTGGTATACTGATACACTTGGAGATAGGGAAGGTAGATGACTTTACATTCCCGTGTTTAACCATCCGAAGCAGCTGAGAGTGCTCAAGAGAGGTGAAGAAGAAAGGGTTGAGTGGGTGGAGACGACTATCGGGGTGATTTGTGACAGAAGGAAGCTGCAAGAGTGAAAAGAAAGGTTTACAAGATGGTACTGAGACCTGCTATGATGTATGGTTTGGCACTTACAACAAAGACAAGAGGCCGAGTTGAAGATGCTAAGATTTTTGTTAGGACTGACCGGAATGGAAAAGAAATGAGGAACAGCTCAGGTTGAGTGGTTTAGAGATAAAGTTAGAGAGGCAAGGTTTAGACGGTTGGGACATGTGCAGAGGAAGTATAGTGGATATACTGGACACAGGATGTTGAATATGGAGCTCCCAGGCAGAAGGACAAGAGAAAGACCACAGAAGCGACAGAAGAGGATGTTAGAGATCGAGTGAGATGAAAGCAGACAATCTGCTGTGGCGAGCCCTAAAGGCACCAGCCGATAGAAGAAGAAGATTTGAATCATTCAAACATGAAGTCCAGGGTTTCACTGGGAGGACTGTCTAAACTGTTTGATGAGGAATCAGAGGTCAGTTGCATACCGGCAGTACAGGCACTTTTGGCTGCTCCCTTATTTTCTTCGCCACAGCAGATGGATCCACTCGTTTGATTTGGTTCACACAATTTTATGCCAGATGCCATTTCTGATGCAGTCCTCTCTTTTATCCGGGCTTAGTACTGGCATTATGTCGCCTCCTGACTGGATTTGTGTTTCCTCACGGTCTCGAACTGAGGATCTTTCACTTGTGAGACAAATATGTTAACCACTGTAGCGCTAAATTGTTGTTTTGTTACCTTCACAGTTGAAACTGAAGAGACTGATAAGAAACTTGATGATCCACCAAGGTTTAGTCATGTTCAAAACATCAACGCCATTCACGTTTCCTGTATAAAATGTGGGCATTGATACACTTTGATGATGCTCCCAATTTGCCTTTTTTTTCTTCTGTTAGAAACTCTAGAAGGACTGTAACCTTGATTATTGCAACTGTTCAAGGCATGCTGTTGTGCAGTCGAAACATGGCTTGATTGAAGGACTGTCTGCAAGCAAACACGTAACATGGTATTAATGGCCTATTTTAGCAACACACAGACACACACAGCATGTTGCAATCCCTCCTGAAGGAAAATAGCTGAATATTGATTTACACTTTGAGTTTCTGGCTTCCAGGCAGTGAGAACTACAGACAGACTATCACTGAGACAGATAAGCTCATCTGTTGACTCTACAAAAAAGGAATTTTTTGTGCAAACATTTGAACAGTCTACAATAAGGGTCCCAATGTGTTGTAACTCCATGTGTAGTTACAGATGCAATCATGGCACTTCTTCAGTGTTCTCATGTCTGCTTAGTGCTTGCATGAAGACTACCGACTTGCATACCTGTTGTTTGCGCGTGTAAAGGTTCAGGTAACAGTGTGTAGCAAGA
Source organism: Pelmatolapia mariae (assembly GCF_036321145.2). Taxonomy (NCBI): domain Eukaryota; kingdom Metazoa; phylum Chordata; class Actinopteri; order Cichliformes; family Cichlidae; genus Pelmatolapia; species Pelmatolapia mariae. Next base: position 26,351,748 of record NC_086237.1, read on the forward strand.
AAGAAGGAAGACAAAATGGCTCATACAAAGTCTTGTTTTTGTGCGTGTGTGTCTCCTCTTGCTTACTGACAGGATGTGGTATTGTCTCTCTGTTTTCACTTCAATCTTCTAGGAGATCAAAATAGAGCAATTATAACAATCTTTCATTTATCTGTCTGAGGAGTATTTCCCCTGAAATTTCGCATTCATTGTCTACTTTTATTATTACACAGCAATCTTGGTGTTGGAACTCAGACAAAACCTGATTATTAAAAAACAATAAATAGCATTTGACCGAAAGCAATATTGCTGAAAAGCTTCGTAAATGGAAGATTGAATGTCGTTTAAAATGCTGAATATAGAAAAACATTGTGATTTAGTTTCATGAAACAAAAGCCCTTTTCTAACAGGAAATAGGGCTGACTCCATTAGGAATACAATAAAACATGATTACATCTATGCTTGTGGAATCACTGTTATAACAATTTCACCTGGATTCATTATTTCTCTCCATCTGTCTGACTGTGTAATTCTCTTTGTTTCATTCTTTCCTCCAGCCTCTCTGTGCAGCAGTGCCAGCCCCTACCACGAGGTGATGCGGATGGAAAGACGTCTGCGCTCCTCGTCCGAGGGGGCTGGTGGTCCTCGTATCCATGGAAACCATAGAGAAGCCCCCGGCATGGAGGGATGTGGTCTGCTCAAACACAGAAACAACTCTTCATCGTCTAAACTCGGGAGCCTGGTAGGTCTTAAGCTTTCTGTGTTTGTTTGCCTGTGTGTTTATTCGACAGCAGTGCCCTTTGATGATTATGTCATCAGTAGTTGTTTGTGCACATTTGCGGTAAACTATTTTTTATTTATATATATATTTTTTACATCAGCTAGTCATGTATTTTTGTGAGGTTATAATACATAATAAAGAACAAAAGTGTAAAGAAAAAAAAGTTAAAAATATATTAATTTGTGTGTGTGTGTGTGTGTGTGTTTCTGCATATTTAAAGCACTTTTGTGCTTTATTATTTGTGTGGTATTGTGTTGCTTTATATCATGCATATATACTCATTTGTGTTGAGGTGCCTACGGGAGTTTTGTCTTTTTGGTCAGTGATGGAGGCACTGACCAAAAAGGCACGCATCTCAGATCAGATATTGGCCACACCACTCTGTTGGCCCTGCTTCAAAGAAATTCTCCTCAGAAACATAGCTAACATGATGAGGGACAATTGATTTTATTGTGATAAATGCTGTAACAACCAATTGCGGAAACAGTGTTAAACCATTTACAGGTATTTAAGGTGTTTTTATGCCTACGGTTTGTTTACTCTGGTATGGAGTTTGTGATTTTGTTTCTTTTCACACAGAGAAAATTCAAGCAAATCCAAAAGCATCACTACAAATCACGTGAACTAAATAAATACAGAAGGAGATAAAAAATGTAGTCCTTTGACCAAATTGTCAATAAGGCAACATACCAAGTGAGCTGCTGGTTAATTTTACAGGTAGTTGCTATAGTTTGTGTAGTTTGTGCATGTTTGTGCAGAATGCACCACATAGCTGGCTACAGGAAGGCGTTTAGCTCCAACTTTCAGCATACACACAGTAGTTGGATCGGATCAAAGTTGGATCACATTTATGCCAAAAACAAACCCCACTGGAGTTTATCTGGAACTGGACTCATACTACCTTCTCCAAAGCGTCTTGTTTTGATCCACACCCGAGTGTAATTACCACATTAACATCTGCACAAACAAACTACACTAAGGGAGAAAACGAACCAGGATTTAATTGAAACAGACTCAACGGTGCAGGAGTGAAAACACCCGTAATGTCCACAAACTTGAATCAAGTGTAAACAACAGATACCCTCAATACTCTTGGGGTATACTGGTGCTGAATAAAAGTTGTACAGTTCTAAATGTAAAACTTACACGCTGGCTAAAGGACCCTTAAAGAGGATACTTGTGGAAATGCTGCTGGGTTTGGTCACTTTCACTAACAATATCAAGTCATTATTAAAGTAGTGCTACGACTCTCTGACCTTACTTTTTGCCACTGCTGTGTAAACACAGCTGGTGTAAACACTGTACTGCCTGTTCATACTGGCACACCTATACTCAGTGTACATGAAGGGTTATTTGAAATGCATTTACAGGCTTATTAGTAGAGAAAGAGATTTTAAAAAAATTAAACCTTGTCTGGATGAAGATGGTTTGCTATTTAAAATCATGTTTTAAATGATTACATTTAATTTCAACAATACACATAAAGATAACGAGGGGAAAAATACCCTCTTTAGTTGATTACTTGATTGTCATTTCAAGTATAAAATTGTGTCTGTTTTGAAAGGGAGTAAAAAGAGAAAATGTAATTGGCCTCAATCATAGCCAACCACTAATGCAATGCCATTTAATATGTAATGTAATAAAGGATCCGGCCTAATCTCACTCAGTGCTCATGCCTCTGGCTATGCAAACACTAAATGTTCCAGCATGCCCTCAGCAGTGCAGACATAGCTCTGTTTACTTTTTCAGCTTTGACTCAGAAAAAAAAGTTGTAAATTGTTGGTGTGATGGTACGTTGGTGGTGAGTAAGTGTCCTGATAATCTCAGGAAGTAACATTTTGAAATGAGACACTGTTGAATCGACTGTAAATGAAATGGTGAATGCAGAAATATACACTGTAGAGGTGGAACAGTTTATTGAGGGTCACCACTTCTTGATTCTTTTTAGTGGTACTTAACAAACGGATTAGGGAAAAGTGGTTCATCAACTCACAGATTATTACTAAGGGATGTACATGCTCAGCAAGGCTGGTTGTGTCATTTAAATGATGTTCAATTGGTACCCAAATGGGGCCCAAAGTGTGACAATAAAATATCCCCCCGACTCTTGATACTAGGCAGGATGGATCCATGATTTCATGCCTCAGTTTCCTGCTCTTAAACTGACAGGAAGTGGCACCCCGAGTGGTCTTCTGCTGTTGTACATTCAGAGATGCTCTTCTGCATACCTGGCTTGTAACGAGTGTTTGTGTGAGTTGCTGTTGCTTTCTTTATCAGCTAGAAGCAGTCTAGCTGATAAGAAGCCAGACATCCTCTGACTTCTGGCATCAACAAGGCATTTTCACTCAGAGAACTGCATGCTCATTGGTTAGTTTCTCTTTTTTGGACCATTCTTTGTAAACACTATAGATGGCTGTATGGGAAATTGCCAGTAGATCAGCAGTTTCACTGTGCCGATTTGAATATGGCAGGGTTACTGCACTCTAATTCTTGGTCGGTGAGTGCATGTCAGGTGTAGATGATGGTCTTGCAGTGTATTGCCAAATCCCTCATTGCTATGGTATTGTATCATACTATGAGGGATTGTGTGATTCCAACCCCTAATACAAGTCCTTTGTACCTTACTCATTGCATCTGTCTCTGGACATAATGCACACTTCAGTAAAGATGAAGGAATGTCTTCTTTCCCTTTTCTTTGTATATAAAGGGCCCGTCAGGGGCCTGAGTCATGAAGGAAAGGTACGAGCCTGGGAGTGTGTATTAAATTATGCATCACCACTGTTACCGTCATGTAAATTTGTGGGGTAGCTGTTAGGTATATACCTAAGTGTGAATTTAGATATTTTCGTGTTTGTTATGATGAGCTTTCTAATTAAATACAGAACTAAACTTAGTGAGGTGCATGACTGGGATACAAATGGTTTGCTTTTTGTTTATACGTATACTGTTTGGATGATTATGGTGGTAATGTGTTACAGAGCCCGTGGGATACAGTGATTATGCAACGCAAAACAGAGAACGGCTGAAGGATACAATACAAAAAACTAAAGATTTAGTTTGCAGTGACAAATGACTAATTTGTTAAATTTGCAAAGATAAACTGTGACGTGCCGCTGTGGACTGAAGCAAGCCGATGTTTGCTTGAGCTGTTTGGCGATTTCATTCCAGTAGTTATTGTTTTTTGATATCCCTCTGAGAAGCTGTGAGATATTTATTTTGTCACCATATTCAGTGTTGTTTGCTCATAAGTCTCTCAATGACAGCTGTGATAATACTGTGACAGTCTGACAATGATTACACTCAAAAGTGGCTAAAAAAAACCATTCTTGGGGAATTGTCTCTTATCTCAGAGAACAAACAACTTTGAACATGGATTTTAGTTTGTAGTTTGATGGATATGTATATGGCAGAGTAATTCCTCTGCAATTCATTTTACATTGACTGTTTTACTTATGCATATCAACTATCGACGGTCTCTTGATTGCTAGACAGTGTTGTAATACAGAGTGGCTCTTGTTTTCATATTTCTCAGTCTGATTGTTGCCTTGTGCAGGCTAGATAGCATAAATGGCACTTGTATTAATCATACACAGATAAGGATTCACTTCCTCTCCAAGACAGAATTTGTAATGACCACAAGCAGACGGTTTGGTTTGGAAATGAAAAACAGAGAGGATGTTCGCACGTACTGGTATTATATGCTCTCTTGGCCCCAAGACAGCACATAAAAGCAGTACCAATTATGATATACTTGAAAGTTCAAATCAAATGATTTTCTCTGAGGCTAATGCACAATGGTTATACTGCAGAGCCCTGACAGTAATGGTTTATGGGGGAAAAATCTTGCAACTTATACGCATCAATGACTAGATGAGCCAAAATGCTGCAAAATAAACACGAATTTAAGGTGGTTTTGAAGTATGCAGTTGTCACATTTAGTGTGTAGATTGTCGTGCAGAGGACCCGAGCACAGAACACTGCAGGCAGAGCACTAAAGGAAATGTAAAACTTTATTGTGGATTATCAGAGTCCTAAACTACAAAACTGTGGACCGTAATTCAAGAAAGTACCAGGAAACACCTGAGCAAGTGAAGGACAGCTCACACGGAGAGTCACTCAACAGGACAAAGGACATAAGGAGGACTAGAGTATATATAAACACAAGGACTGTTAGGGATAAGGGGCAGGTACACACAGTCAGGGCAATCATGGGAGTCAGACACTAAGCAAAATTCAACGCTAGACACTACAGAAAACATATGCCAAAGGAAACCACAAACAAGGCAAAGACACATAACTAAATGTGGACATACATAAGAAGACTTGGACTAAACAAGAGGACAGATACAAGGAAACACCAGAGGACAAAGTCATAAACTTAGAAAACAAGGCAACTACACTCATGAAAATTAACAAGCTCAAAAGAGAAATTGAAATTCAACAACTAAACATTATAACAATAATTCATCTTAACGGGCATCCAGACTCCATAAACATTAAACAGTAACCAGAACTCGGAATAACCAGGAAGTCATGCTCAAGATACTGGAAATATAATCGAAAAAAACAGGAGACTATAAAGAGCAGCGCTCACGCAATACAAAACAACTGGCAATCACTGAGAACGTGATCCAAAACACAGAATCCTAACAGAGAAAATTAATACCAAGAAAACCACGAGATGAAAACAGGAATCAAAAACATCTGTAACATCACAAGAAATCAAAACAAGAATCGACTGTTTAACAAAACTCAGACTTGAATATATTCACTCAGATAACATAGACAAGTACCTGAGATCAAGGCAGCAGTAAATTATCACATTATTATTATTATTATTATTATAAGTAAGGTTATTGTTGTTAATTAATTAGGTTTTATTTAACTGGTTGTCAGCACTTGAGAGGCTTTGGTGCACATATTTTATTGAGACTGTTCTAATGTGTTGTAGTAACAAAAACAACAATACATAATAACAATAACAGTAAAACACATTTTAAAACTGTGGTTAAAAAAATGTGCTAAAACTTAACATTTAGAATGATTAAAAATTATGTCGAAACAAGCAAATCTAGTCAGCTGAATAAAAGCAAGAATTAATAATGAAATTAAAAGAAAAAGTAACAAATTGCAATAGCTTTCTTTATATGTAAGTCTGACAGCTAGCTCATGAAAATTCAAATATATTCTTTATTATTTATTGCAAATTGAGAATGAGTAGTCTGTAATAATAATAATACTACTACTAATAATAATGATAAAAGCTATTTATATGGAAACAAACTGATCCTTGAATTAGTGCTCCATGGCAATTTCCCCCAACTGTACACGTCGCAGACCATGAAGATTTGATACTGGAAATAAATATGTCTTCACTTGTTTCACTGTAAAGAGGATCTGAAAGCTGGTCTGATCGACACTTTTTCTCTGAGAAAGCCTCGTGTCAGAGTTGAAGTTGTTTTTTGTGTTGTTAAATTTGCCTGTGAGTTCCTGCTCTGACTTGTCAAAATGCTTGCAAACTTTCAGCTGGCCTTCCAAGATGACCTGAAATAAATCTTAACCTGCAATATGTGATATCTTCTTAATCTTCTCGGAAAGATTTCATGCTACCGAAGCTAGAAATGTAGCTCTGTCAGTCTAAACCACATGTTCGGAGCGAGTTTCTTACAGCGTCAGCAGTGCAAGAATCTGGATTTGTTTCTCTTATCGAATCGCCCGTTGAATATGAAAACGTTTTAGTCGGGTTGCTTCAGTCTTGGACAACTGGTGTTTCTGTATTGAGTGATGGCTGTTAGAAAATGTCAAATGTCAGGTGTTAAGTTGTGAAACAAGGTTTTTTTCCCCTCAAGTAGGTGTTATTCAACAAAAGTTTCACTGGACGTTCAATCCTTCATGCCCTCAGGCGCACTGTAAACACAACTGGCTGCGAATCGTCGACTCAGACAGAAAGGAAGTCATTTTTTACTCCATAAATATCTGCAGCCATAATACCTGGCTGCAAAGCCAAATTGCTCTGCTGTGATACTAATGCATTCGCCACCTTAAAGAAGTGAATAAATGTAATTTTCATAGACTGTATATGTGGTATTTTTTACAGAGTGCGAATGGAAACCGCTGGCTTTTTATGGACAGAGAGAATCTCTTGCTTCCTCTTATCCCTGTTTTGGATGTCATTCTGCTTGGCATTTAAGAGATGGAGCCATTTTTTAATGAGAGCAGAATCTGATATTATCTCTATTAACTCAAGGATTATACTCATTCAACTCACATTAGTGATGTAAAAAAGGTGACATCTCAGGCTTGTAAAATCGTATTAACACATTTCTGTGGTTGGAGGGGCACATTAAAATGGGTAATTTTGCTTCAAATGAAGTCTGTGTGCAGTAGCATCACACAGTATGGCTCTTCATTTCTTTTCCCAATACCTTTTAGCTATTAGCTTTAATGCCTGAAATGAGGGCTTACGTGTTCAGGCGCATTACACTGAAATGCGTTCGGAGCTTTTTCTGATGTTTACCGCACCGCCATCCAGAGGGGAAAGGAAAGGATATAATTTTGAATGTTCATAAACACGTAACTGCTGCTTTGGAGAACATAAAGTCAACTGATTTGAAATTCAGAGGTGTGTTTAATGGTCAGGGATGCCATTGAGCATTGAGGTTCAGATGGGAGGAGATCGATACAGAGAGTCGCTCGGAGGCAGTTTGTGTCCAAACAACGGTGATGAGGGGTGAACAGAGATGGTTATTGGATTTTCTGATGCATTTTAATCTGTAGATGTTGTGCCAGACTGGTACTTGGTAGTTTGTGAATGCTGGTATTTCGCTCTGGTTTTGGTTTGTAACTTTTTAGTGTACACAAGTTCAGGGAAGATATTTCTACCAGTACGACCAGGACAGGAATGCTACCCACTTACACTACGTGTTGATGCAGAACTGCACTGACATGCAGGTTGTGATTTTCATTTGACTCAACAGAGACCCGCTGATGATAAAAACATGTTCCCAGGGAGGTTGACATATATGAGTTTATGTAGAAGTGTCTCATAAATATTACATTAGCTGATAAATAAAGCCTATAAGTACACTTCCTGTTAGGCAGGAATATGCAGTGTTTTAATACATGTATTTGCCACACTATATTTCTGTGTGTTTTTTGCAGTGAATTTACCCATTTGTAACCATTGGATGGCAGTATTGACTTTTAAAATCCAGCTGAACTTAAAGGAAACACATCTTACTGCGTCATTATAACCTCATAATGCCAAGAACATGGAAGCTTTTGCTGAAAGATTACAAGTGAATATCTGCTGTTAAGTGATGAAGCATGACTCACTGCGCTGCTGTGGCTATAGCTCATTTAAGAGACGAAGGATTAGGAAAATCTTATCAGTTATTTTCTGAAATTTAAAGAGTTTGTAAGAAATTGTAAAACCGTAACGTCAGTGAAGATAATGTTGATATTTCAAGGCCACCCAAGGTGGAGGGAGGTTTTCTTGTTGGATTATTATTGTTGACGTTTGGAGAACACTGGTTTTTACATAAGAGAATTAATTTAAACTCAGTCATCAGAAGGGACTGGCTCTTTTTTTTGTCACGGGGAATAAATTCCTGTAGATTTCTAGTTGTTTTTTTCTCTTGTTTATTCATCAGCAATTTTTAGCCTGTGAAGCATGGTGAAAGCTGACAGTGGCTGCACCAAACTACAGCCTCATTGAGCACACTCATCGCTTTCTCAAACTAAACCCTTTATTAATCGTCCCTACATAACAAGAAGAGCAATTTGTTCTCGATAGTTTGGATGTAATGATGAAGAACTAAATATCTTATTAAATGCAAGCAGAATGGGGGAAGAAATACAGTGCACTATTAAAAATAACTGCATTATTATCATTACTAATATTTATAATGTTTAATTTCTTCAGCTAAGTGATTCTTCTTCTGATTGCTCTGACCCACCTGGATTACTTTGATGAGAATCGTTTCATAATTTTTTTATAAAGTTGTCACATAGTAATTAGTATTCTGCGTTTCAGCGTTTGTTTTCAGAACCTTTTTGATTAATGACTACCTCACTGAAATTGTATTAAAATGATCTATCATAAGAACATCAGGCAAAAAATTGTCTTTTATTTTTGTTCATTTTACAAAAGCAGGAAAAAAACCCACCAGCGTGTATTATGTTATTGTGAGGATAATAATTAGTCGTTGCTTTATCGCTCACCTTTTCAGAGTTTATTTCAGGCTTGTGTTTTTGCTCTTTCTCATCAGGATGTTCTGAACAACCTGGGTTCCTCGGAGCTGGATGAAGACGACCTCATGTTAGATCTGGATCTCTCCGATGATCAGCGACATCGACATGGTAACGTTTTTTCTGCTGTTGTTGCCATAATAAACATTTGCATATTGGGCGGTGACATTGTAAGAAATCAGTGAGAGAATTCTGCAACCAGTAAAGATGGCGATTTTTAATCTTTTTAACCAGTTCTTAGCAGATTTCACTGATGATTCTTTACATGCAAAGTTCATTTAGATAATACTTCAAAATAGCTTTTCAAGATGCCTCCTACGCAGCGGGACTTGTTTCTAGAAGAACTCTGTGTAGGGGAGTTAATGGACTCCATGTGACTGGATGATGAACAATTGCATCATGAGTTACAACCCTGAGATATCTTTTGGAATTAAACAAGTTCTTTTACTCTTTATGATTCATGATTTGCACTCCCATTTACTACAATGACAAAGACTTCATTGCGACTTTCACACTTTGGTAATCCATCCAGTCTGGGGGGCCAGATTGGACCCTCTTTGAGGATAGTTCTGACCCCCCCAGACTCATGTTTGTAGGTTACATTACTCATGTCTTTTACATTTTCCTTTATATCTGTATCTCTTTTAATTAAAGGGAATATCTCCTCTCTCACCTTCCTCTCTGGTGTCACAGTCTCTCCCCTGTCTCGTTTTGCTTCAGTCTTTGCCTCTCTTTTCCTTTATTAGCACACTTCTCCCTCATCACTTTAAAGCATGAAACCAGTGTTCTCCCTGCTTCTTTCAACACGTGCTAGGACTTTGATGCGGCTGCCTCATTTACACCAATTCATCTCCTTTGTTGTTCTGGCATTTCCATCACACTTCTCCTGACATGCGTCACAGTTGAAAAGTGTCTGTCGGAGGAAAATTGTTGCTCGTGCCCTGCCACGGTTGAGCGTAGGAGTGCCAAAAACCCTGAACCCCAGCTTCCTCTCATACAACACATAAGAATTGTATTGCGCTGAAAAAGTGCAGTGTAACCACCAAACATAAAAATCTGTTAAGAGAAACTCTGTGTGTGCTCATGTATTGGTTTTTATTGCATCCATGTCTTAAAAATGGGATTTTTCTGTTATGAGTCAATGTTACAGTGAAATTGTTAGAGTTTACCAGCAGTGCTGGTTTTTTGCACAGACATAACTGAGCAAAATCGAAAGCTCTTGCAGTTACTGTCTGTACTGATTATATTTCTGATCTGTGCTTGCAAAGGTTTAGTTCGTATTAATATGCGTCAAACCGCACAGATATAGACAGTTGATGTGTGGTTGAGTGCAACACACGAAGAAAATGACTCAACGAGGTAAACATAAGCTTGTGATCATACTCCATTTCTGTGCTTCATGTTGCTCAGACACAGGGACTACAACAATGCAGCGAGGGGGTGCGTTTACGTCAGCTCGACGCTTTATCCAAGCATTTCTAGCTTTGTCTCTTATCAACAGATCTATCGGTGAAATTATATGTTAATGTGAGGTTGGATTCATCTATTTCTAGGCCATATTTAAGTCCCAGATGGGCTCCTAGAATATTGCAGTTGCAGTCAAATAAAGTAAAATGCTCAGCAGCACTGAGGAGTAAAGAATACAATAGGAGCTTCAGTCCTAATAAACAGAATTTCCTATGCTTATGGGGTTTGAAGAGCATGGGGAGGCTGGGTAGTTCACTCACACAGCCAGTCAAAACACACACACACACACACACATGTCTGGTTTGCTATCCTCGTGGGGACATCCCATTGACATAATGCTTTCCCTAGCCCCTTACCCTAACCCTAACCATTAAAAATGAATGCCTAACCCTAACCCTTACCCTAAACCTAACCATAACCTAATTGTAACCCTGACAGTAAAACCGCATTTTGAGTGTGAAAATTGCTTTCAACCCCGAGGGGACCTGGATTTTGGTCCCCACGGTGCAGAAAGTCCCCACCAGGATAGTAAAAGTCAGATTTTGGTCCCCACCAGGATAGTACGAACCCGTACACACACACACACACACACACACACACACACACACACACACACACACACACTGAAAAGATCTCTACAGGCACTGGCTGATGCAGAGCTAAGGGAGGCTCCATCATTAATATACACACTAGCACACAAGCGTGCATGCTTAGTCATTAGACCTAATGGTTTGCAGACTGTAGCATGAAATTAAAGGTTTGATGAATTGTTCTCATAAAGTCAAGGGACTAAGACTCTGTGCTGGCATTAGAAGAGTAAGGTTCTTCCACAAGCTCAAATTATAGGAACTCATTTAAACACACCGTAACAGACATTCACGCAGAATACACAATACAGACGCGCAGATACATGCACAGGTTCATATAAAGATGTATGCAGACACACAGACGTACACAATTTGATGCACACCCATCTCACAATCCCTTACACCCACGCACTCATCGGTACTCCTCATTTTGACCTCTCTCAGGTGGCTTGTTGAAGCCTTTATTAAAAAGCAAGCAGTTTCACAGCAATTTATGGCCCACAGGGCTCTGCGTTCTCACTCCTATGGTGACTCATGCCCTGTGGAATCACACAGGGACAGTGAGAGAGACAGAGACCTTTGGAAAGACATAAAGAAATACCAAATCTTGGCTTTATATCCAACTTTTATTTCACTGTCTTTTATATTGGCCTGTTAAATGTGCCATTGAATATGTAGGCATAATTGTAAAGAAACACAAAAAACAACAACTGATGGTATCATGATCCCAACGGATCACTACTGAATTTTAATAACCTCTTTGATCCAAGTTTTATAGCTCTAATTCATCTCAAAAGAAGATTTAAACAGAGAGCTGTGAATTCTTCTTAGGCTAACATATGTTGTCAGTCAGATTGTCACCTGCCATACTCGTACCAAGATGGCGCCGAGTATGGCAGCCTCGTCGCGAGCTCCCCCAAGCAACAGCTGTTTTTTGTGTTTAATTTTACTTTTTCTTTATTTTTTCACGAGTAGCACATGTCTCCTTGTGTACGACCGACAAACCTTACTGGACATAAAAGATGGACTTTCTCATCACTTTCCGGAGTTCAAGTTTTGCAACACGGACCCTCCGTTTGCAGACCCCCCATTCATCTCACCTGAGACGCCTTTGTTCTGGGCCCGTGGAGGCCGCAAACGCCGACGCAGAGGGAGAAGATCTGGCGTTCTGGTTCGACTGAGACGGCGCACTAACAGACCACCGTTACCCAGTTTATTACTGGCTAATGTGCAGTCTCTGGAGAACAAGCTGTGCGAGCTTCGGGCACGGATCTCATTCCAGCGAGAGATGCGGGACTGCTGCGTGATCTGCCTCACAGAAACCTGGCTATCGGACAAGGTACCGGACTCCGCAATACAACTACCGGGGTTCTCTGTGCACCGCGCGGACAGGTCACAGGAGCTTACTGGGAAAAGCAGAGGCGGTGGTGTATGTTTCATGATCAACAACAGCTGGTGTGATTATGCGAACGTGCACCCGGTCAAATCTTTCTGCTCACCGGACCTGGAGTACCTGATGATTAAGTGCCGGCCATTCTGGCTACCGAGGGAATTCACAGCAGTGATTATTACGGCGGTTTACATTCCCCCACAAGCCGACACTGACCGAGCACTCAGGGAACTGTACAGCGCGATCAGCAGTGAGGAAACCGCACACCCAGAGGCGGCGTTTATCACGACCGGGGACTTTAATAAGGGTAACCTGAAGAAAGTCTCACAAAAACTCCACCAACACATCCATTTCAGCACTCGTGGAGACCGGCTTCTTGACCACTGCTACACCTCTTTCCGGGATGCATACAAAGCCCTCCCCCGCGCCCCATTCGGCCAATCAGATCACCGCTCCATCCTGCTCCTGCCCGCCTACAGGCAGAAGCTGAAACAGGAAGCTCCAACCCTGAGGGCGGTGCACCGTTGGTCGGACCAATCGGAGTCTACGCTGCGGGACTGTTTTGATCACGCGGACTGGGAAATGTTTCACGTGGCTGCTAAAGACATTGATGAGTACACAGACTCAGTCTGCGGATTCATCAGAAAATGCGTGGAAGATGTCGTCCCATCCAGAACAGTTAAATCCTTCCCAAATCAAAAACCCTGGATTAACAGAGATGTTCGCACAGCACTGGCGGCACGGAGCACCGCTTTTGCCTCCGCGAACACATCGGACTACAAACACGCACATTACCAACTCCGGAAGACGATCAAAGCAGCCAAACGTGAGTACAGGGACAAGGTGGAGCAACAGTTTGACAACCCTCGGAGTATGTGGCAGGGACTAAACACGATCACAGACTTTAGAGGGAAAACCAGCACACCGCAGACCACGGCCTCTCTGTGTGAGGATCTAAACGTATTCTACGCTAGATTCGACACAGCGAACACCACGAGACCGGACAGTGTGCGCACCGCGGATGACGTCAGTGCGCACACTGTGTCTGAGGAGGATGTGCGGAAGTGCTTCAGGAGGGTGAACGCACGCAAAGCTACTGGTCCGGACGGGATTCCCGGCCGCGTCCTCAAGTCATGCGCGGCTCAGCTGGCTGGAGTGTTTACACACATCTTCAACCTTTCCCTCTCTCTGTCTGTAGTCCCAGCCTGCTTCAAAATGGCCACCATCGTCCCTGTACCCAAATCCTCCACCATCTCCTCATTGAACGACTGGCGACCCGTAGCCCTGACCCCCATCGTGAGCAAATGCTTCGAGAAGCTGGTCAGGGACTTCATCTGCTCTGCACTACCCGACTCACTGGACCCTCTACAGTTCGCATACCGCCACAACAGGTCCACTGATGATGCCATAGCCCTGACACTCCATGCTGCCCTGTCACACCTGGAGAAGAGAGACACGTATGTGAGAATGCTGTTTGTAGATTACAGCTCAGCATTCAACACCATCGTTCCCTCGAAGCTGGACAGGAAACTGCAGGATCTAGGACTGAGCAGCTCCCTCTGCAGCTGGATCCTTAACTTCCTGTCTGACAGACGCCAAGTGGTCAGACTGGGCAGCACCACCTCATCCCCCATCACACTGAACACTGGTGCTCCACAGGGGTGTGTACTGAGCCCTCTCCTGTACTCACTCTACACCTACGACTGCACGGCCACTAGAAACTCCAACATCATTGTGAAGTTTGCGGACGACACTACAGTGGTGGGTCTTATTACCAACGGTGATGAGACGGCCTACAGGGAGGAGGTCAGCGCCCTGACCCACTGGTGTCAAGACAACCATCTCACCCTCAACGTCGCAAAGACAAAGGAGTTGATAGTGGACTTCCGGAGGTGCAGAGGAGTACACACCCCCATCACCATCAACGGCGCTGCTGTGGAGAGAGTGAGCAGCTTCCGCTTCCTTGGTGTACATCTGGCTGAGGATCTTACGTGGTCAGTACACATAAACAAAACAGTGAAGAAGGCGCAGCAGCGCCTCTTCTTTCTCAGGAGACTGAAGAGATTCGGCATGAGCCCCCGCATCCTCAGGACCTTCTATCGCTGTGCCATTGAGAGCATTCTCACTGGATGCATCACCACCTGGTACGGCAACAGCACCGCTCACAACCGCAAAGCTCTCCAGAGAGTAGTGCGGTGCTCTGAACGGATAATTGGAGGTGAGCTTCCCTCCCTCCAAGACATCTACAGGAAGCGGTGCCTGAGGAAAGCGGAGAGGATCATCAAGGACTCCAGTCACCCCAGCCATAAACTGTTCAGACTACTACCATCAGGAAGGAGGTTCTGCAGCATCCGGTCCCGTACCAGCAGACTGAGAGACAGCTTTTTCCATCAGGCCATCAGACTGCTGAACACGTCATAGACACCTCACCCTCACTACTGGAACTTCAACATTATGCACTCCATACTGTATATAAATACCACTGTTTTGCACATACCAACCTCTGTATATTTTATATATCTTATTTTATTGTTTACTTTATTTCATTTGTAAAACATGTATATACATACTATATACACACTCAAACACACACACGTAGAAAAACATATTTAGTACACACATTCAGTAATGTATATACCTTTACATATTGTACATATATTTATTACTTTTTAGATCAGCCATTTTTATATTTTGCTTGTTTTACGTTATTGTATTTTGCACAACTCTGTTGCTTGTGAAGCTCGCACACAAGAATTTCACTCACATGTACTGTACCAGTGTACCTGCACATGTGATGTGACAATAAAAGTGATTTGATTTGATTTGATTTGATTTGGGGTTAGAGAAAACAACTTGAATTCATTACATGCCTGTTTGGTTGTGTGCACAGTGTCCAGAGAAGACTCCAGCCAGTCTCTAGCTTCCTGTCTGAACCTGCTGCCCTCACCTTTGGACCCATCTGGAGATCGCGTTTTGGGAAAAGAAAATATTCAGAGGTAATAAATACGTGTGTTTTTATTGTAGTGCTTTTCTGTACTTTGTGTTATACATAGGTTTATAGGGACTATCTTAAAAATTCTTAAGTCCATTTAGTGTAATTCTATAAAGAGCAGAGTTGTTTTGCATCTAAAAAAAGGGAAAACAGCAGCTAGTTTTTAAAACACATGGGCCACTTTATTAGGTATACCTGTTCTTCTACTCGTTAACACAAATATCTAATTAGTCAATCACATGGCAGCAACTCTATATACTTAAGCATGTAGGCATCCAGACCTGCTGGAAGTTCAAAAACAGCATCAGAATGGGGAAGAAAGGTGACTTTGAATGTGACATGGTTGTTGGGCTGGTCTGAGTATTTCAACAACTTAGATTGTTGATGGTCAGAGGGCCCGGTGGCGCCAGTGTCCGACAGCCTCGCCTCTGTCAGTGCGCCCCAGGCTGGCTGTGGCTACAATGTAGCTTGCCATCACCAGTGTGTGAATGTGTGTGTGAATGGGTGGATGACTGAATGTGTAAAGCGCTTTGGGGTCCTTAGGGACTAGTAAAGTGCTATACAAATACAGGCCATTTACCATTTACCATTTGACCATATCTGAGATTTACAGAAAATGGTCCAACAAAGACAAAATATCCAATGAATGGGAGTTCTCTGGGTGAAAATGACTTGCTGATGCCAGTGGAGAAAGGCCAGACTGCTTCAAGTTGATAGCAAGTCAACAGTAAGTTAAACAATCACCTGTGTCAACCAAAGTGTGCAGAAGAGCATCTCTGAATGCACAGCCCTGAAGCACATGGGCTGCAGTGGAAGAAGATCAGCTAAGAACAGGAAGCTGAGGCTACATTGTACACATGCTCAACAAAATTGGACAATAGGAGATCGAACAAGTGTTGCCTGGTCTAAAGAGTCTTGAGTTCTGCTGCTATTTGGATGCTAGGTTCAGAATTTGGTGTAAACAACATGAAAACATGAATCCATCCTGCTCACTATCAATGATTTAGGCTGATGGTGATGATGTAATGATGTTGGGGCCCCTTTGTAACACTTGAGCACCATTTAAACTCCATAGCCTTCCTTTCTGACCATGTCCATCCCTTTATGACCACAGTGTAGCTATCTTCTGATGGGTACTCTAAATAACATAACAGGCATGTCACAAAGCTTACATCATTTCAAACTCTTGTTCCTTTAACAATGGATTCATCAGACTCAAACGGCCTCCACAGTCAACTCATTCCAAATAATGGACCAAAATATCTGAGGAGTGTTTCCATTACCTTGTTGAATCTGTGCCATGACGAATTAAGGCAGTTCTGAAGGCAAAAGGGTCTCCAACAAAGGGATGGCAAGGTGTAACTAATGAAGTGGCCAGTGAGTGTATTATTACCCTGAACAATGCACGCTGAAGTAAGGTGAGGACACTTTTGAAATAAAAAATAATACCACAGTGTTACTGTTTTGCAACGACCTGTAAGTGCAGTACACAAAAGTAAAAATATGCCCAAATCATGAGTGAGTGTGACCACCCTCGCCTTTGAAACAGCAGTTATTGGAACTTGCACACAGTTTTTTAAAGGTATTTGGAAGGTAGGGTGTTCCCAGCACCTTAGAGAACTTGTCAAAATTCTCTTTCTCACTTTCTTCTGTCTCTTAATGAAATCCCGGATGTTGGATGTTTTTTGGATGTTTTTTAAACCAGGACTATATCGGACTGGGATAATATAACCAGAATCACATAAAAAATGTCCCCATGCACAGTGTGTCTGTGTGTGTGTTTTTTTTTTCATTTTACCTTATAAAATCCATATTAGAAGAGAGCGAGAAAGGTAGGCGGTTATTGTCTATTCTGGGACTTGCTGATGTTGAATGTTCTGTGTAAATGCATGCAAACATGTTTTATATCTTTTCCTCTCTTAGAGATGAGACAGCAAGAAGGAATATAAATAAATTAATTCTGATTGAATAAATATGCAAGCTGTCCTCCTCTCCTCTCCTCTCCTCAGTCCCTTTGTAGCCAGCGGTTGAAACAAAACACTTAAGAGTTTCTGTTTGCACATGTGCAAAATCAGATTAGATTTGCCCACTTGTTGCTTCTTTTTGCCCAGAACCAGGACAAGTCTTACTGGACGCACACAAACCTGCATGCAAAGCCATTTGTCTGCATAAAGATACACAAGCACAAACACACACAGTGCAGCTTTTCAGATGGGGCTTATTTGGGTTTTATGGAGCCAACTGAGTAATAAAGGGGTTGTAGCACCATTGGCTAGGTAAAGATGATTATTGCTTTACCTTTCAGTATTGCTTTCTCCACTCACTAGTTGAATTTATCTCTGCTGGAACCCACAGAGTAATTGTATCTGTCTAAATGTGTTTTTCCTTGAATAAACTAGCTCCGATCTTCTTTGTTTGTGGAGACAGTGCAGGTCAACTTGTGTGAGTGGTTTTAAAGTAGAGGTTGACAGATTTATACTATGCCATTGAGTCACTGGACTTAACCGGGGCCTCTTTTTGTGAGAAGGTTTTTTTTATCATGCTTCTGACGCTTCTCTTTGAAAGTTTCACTGAATAGAGAGACATTTTCTGTGTCTAGACAGTGTCAGTGAATCATGCAAGTCGGGAGTCAACCTTTTCAAATCATCCAAGGTTTTTGTCAGACTGTTCATTGGTTGTTTCATTTATAGTGAAGTCTCACTTATCATTGAAAAGCAGTGGAGGAGCTTTCATATCAGATGCACACATAGAGACACGCTCAAAAATATTTACATTATTGCCTTCTGTGTACAAGGTCATGGCAAAAATAACATTCTGCTGAAACCTTCTTTGGCTTGATTGAGTTTGTCTGAACTGAGCCATCGATGTTTAGCCTGGAAATGTCATAACTTGAGGAACTGGTTCGATCCCTCTTGATCAAAACAGTGACATGACTTGGTGTTTTGACAGGATCCCTTTAGCAGAGAAAGCAGATGAATGAACCAAAGCATGAATGGATGAATACGCTGGTGCTTTTTGCTAAAAATGTAAGGTCTCAGTCACACAGGCCTAGACATCAATCCGTGAACCCTGGGTAACTAACAGTTGTAAGGGAAAAATGTGTTTCACCAGACTGGTTGCCACTTTAGTTGCCACAATGCATGGAAGATGCCAACTTATCAGCAGACATTCACCATTTAATCTCCACGCCGTAGTGAAACTTTAAAATGGTAAATGGCCTGTATTTGTATAGTGCTTAACATAATCCCTAAGGACCCCAAAGCGCTTTACACGTTCAATCATCCACCCATTCACACACACGTGACGGTAAGCTACATTGTAGCCACAGCCTCCCTGGGGCATACTGACAGAGGTGAGGCTGCCGGACACTGGCGCCACCGGGCCCTCTGACCACCACCAGTAGGCAACGGGTGAAGTGTCTTGCCCAAGGACACAACAACCGAGACTGTCCGAGCCGGGGCTCGAACCGGCAACCTTCCGATTACAAGACGAACTGCCAACTCTTGAGCCACGATCACAGATCGCCAGAACATTCGCCAGCACATTTCTAAAGGTTCAGCTTTGAAGGTGAATATTCTCAGTTTTCTGTTTGTGTCACACTCTTTACAGAGAGGTCAAATGGTCTGCAACTTGAGACCAGCAAAATGCTGCCAAAACAAACAAAACACGACAGAAGTGTAAGAAAACACAACAGAATTAGAGAAAAGCATCACAAAAGCTAACAGTAAACCGCTAATAGCAAACATGTATCTGAATCATGTGATTAAAACACACATTACCCGCATCTTTGGCTCCTTTGCAACACTGATGAACGCTCTGCTTCTTTTAAGCCTATCTTAGTGCTCTTAAAACGTTTAGATTTCTGTCGCTTTTGAACATTTTTGTGTTTCCAGAAACAATTTCTGTTTTTTTTTTTAGTCAGTTTCTGTTGTTTTGTGTGTTTTTGGAGCAATTGTCTATTTGCTGGCATTTCCTTAAGTTGCAGTCCGTTTGACCTTCCAGGGCCACCATAGTTTGCAGACAAATTGATGCCTTTCGTGCAAACTATAGGTGACTGGGGCAAGGTGCTTGCTGCTAAAGAAAGCGCAAGAAGCACCATTTACCTCTTTACGACCAATTTCGTACCAGTAACATCCAGCAATCACTCATAGCTGGATGGAGAATATATATTTTTATTTTTGCAACCAGTGATTATCAGATTGTTGCCGTCTGGTCTCTCCGCTGTGTGACTGGGGCCCAACATCACCATGTTAACACAGCGATGTGTAGCAGCTGTTATGATAATGGTTCATACACCATGTTCTCATCTTGATTTACTTTTTTATGAATAGTTTAAATTAACTGTAAATGCAAGTCTGTTAGAAGTGGTTAGTTGTGGGAAAATAAACATTTTATCTGGTGATAGGGAATATGTTGGTACACCTCAAAGTGTTTATTCATCCTGGGTGGAGGCGTGGGTGCAGCGGGGCGTGGATATGTGTGCCAAATGTCAAGACAATCCATCCAGGACTTGCTGAGATACATATTTTATTTTGGACCAAAGTGGTAGACTAATTGACCATCAGACTGACATTTCCATCCTAGGAGTCATGCTGCTATCGTGGCTAAAAGTGTATGCAGTAATTTTACATTCAAGTCATGTTGCGTCTGAGTAATGGCTTATATGCCAACCTTTATAACAACTCGACAGTCCGCGCTGAAGTCTTGAACCTTGTACTCCAGAATGACTTAAGCCTCCAAAACTGTAGACACATTACACAATTTAACAGTGAGTGTGCTCCTGACAGCCAGACAGTGATATGATATAGTGGGATTAGAGAGAAGTGTGTGTTGAGCTAACTTCTCCACAGCAAAGGAGCAGTTCTTTTAGCTGAAGTGCAGAGCAGCAGAGCAGCTTCAGTAAACACTAAAAAAGACTAGAGGAAACTGCAGGCTGGTGGACTCGACTTGTTTTGGATTCAGAGTAAATTTAGATTCTGTTTCATTTCAGAAAGCATCATTTTAAAATGCAGGAAATCAGGTGCTAGTGTCACAGTTTTAACATACTGTTTTGGCTTCGGAAACACCGGAGCTGGTTAGATAATGAAACCAGGTGTATGATTCTTAGTCTGACCAGGATGTAGGCTGCTGGCAGGTGTTAATTTCCTACAGTTTGAGTTCACCATCCTCACTGATTTCTTCCGAAAAAATATTTTCACGCAAATGTTTAAGTCTGTGAGTGAAGAACCTGAGATTGGAACTAGGGGAAGAGAGCAAAATCTGTTTGCCCAGGGCTTCCGCTCTCTCTCTCACACACACTGTCTTTCTTTCTCTTGGAGTTGCTTTTGCTCTTTGTCTCAGGTTCCACATTCCCTCGAGGGGACATTGATTTGCTGGAGGCAAAGCAAGCTCCCTTCTGTTCACACACAACACATGCACGCACACGCACACACACACACATGCACGCACGCATTTGTGTTTCCATCACTTCAGAGGACATTACACCAACTTACATTGAAGACTTATTGGAATGCTAACCACAGCTGTAACTTACCTAACCCTCCATGACTCTAAACCTAACTTAATCTAAAATCAAGGCTTCGTAATAAAACTGAATTTCCATTTTTACTTTGTTTTTTTGTCCCCTGTAGCCACAGCCGGTCCCCAGAATATGACTGTGTAAACAGATTTATGTCCCCACAGTATGAGTAACACAGGATCATGCACACACACACCTGTCAGTCAGTCAGGCTGTCCAGAGAGAGTATCAGCTGCAGGATACTGCTGGCTGTCTGACAGGCTGCACAGAACATCTGCTGCATGCACGCGCACACAAACACACACTCGCACACGCAGGCGTGCAGGCACAGCTCCGACCTCTTTGATGTATGGCAGTTGAATGATTTTGATGGCAGGGTTTTAATTGTCTATGTTTATGACTTTGTAAACATTAATATCACAGTAACAAAGCCATGTCAGTGAACAGCCAGGTGCTCAAACTCTATTTCCATTCTTTGCAGCTGCATAGGTGTTTAGAGACAGAGAGAGGTGGGGTGGGGGGGCTGACACATCAGTCAGTGTCACAGCATCCAATATCACCCTATATGTATACCTTGCGTAGCAGCTTTCAGCAACGTAGAATAAAGTATTTATTGTTGTTTTTAGTTATTGATGAGAATGAGGGAGAGTACAATACAAAGTTTAGAGATGCAACTTTAGATAGATTTCCAGCTCTGAAATCGTGGTTAAATTCATTATAGATTCATCCAGTTTTCTGAACAAATTTGCCACACCAAACAACAATTCCAAACAAAGAAATAACTCTACTGTCACAGAAAATCAAGAAAAGCAGAATAATCCTCCCCATTTCCACAGCTAAAACCTGCACATGGCTTACATTCTGGCTTAACAAAAATATTTGACTAATCGATTAATACCCAGGCACCTCGGCTCTAGACATTTCCGCCCGAGTGACTTTGTCCTTGCCTCGCAGTACATCAGAAGACCTCCCTTGGAGTATAATAGGTTTGGGTCAGTTAAGTCCCAGGAGTGAGCAGTGTGATATTGTCTCTTATGAACTTCTAACATGTTTACATTTGCCTTGAAATATAAAATAAAATAAGACAGATCTCTTTAGTGCATTCTTTTTTTGCCAGTAGCAGTGCCGCCATCAAAGCATGACAATACCAAATGTCCCTCAGAGACTTTTGGTTCCATTTGTGATGTATCTTTATTGTCTGTTTTCTTTTAAGACCTGAACTGCTCCCGTCTCTTATACAAAAAGATGCAGAGGAAATTAAATTTTGACAGTTGGGATAAAGCTTGCCTGTTTCTATGGTAACGGCAGCCTGCCTGTTGAGTGTTCCCCTGCCACTCTTCTCTTCATTTTCCCCTTTCTCTGTTTTCATTGCCGTTGATTGCTATGCGGAAGACGGGCAATCTGAGCAGAGGACACGCAAACACAGAGGTGTCCTTATCTGTCAGTATGCAGCGGACGATCACAAAAGTCTCAATTCCCATATCTCCGCTTCTCAATTGAAGATTAAATGTGTAGGTATTACACTCACATGCTCTTGCGGCGGCATAATGAGGTGCATTAGAAAAATGTCAACATTCGCGCGCAGGTCCCAATTCACCCTGTTGACCCTTATTCGTATATAGAGGTTAAAAATCTTTTTTCCTCTGGTTGAATGTGTTGAGAAAGGAGTTAGCTGGATCTGCTCGTGAACTGAATGCTGTGTAAATGGCAGCAGTGAGATGGCGGTAGAAAAGACAGCCTACTCATAGCTGTCTTCATTGAGGCAGCTGGGTATTAAGATACTGCTGAGCAGAAAGAACAACTGTTGAGAAAGTGTCTTGTAATTCAGACAAAACCCCCCAATTCTCTCACATTTGGTTGGAATGCTACATAGCGATATACTCTCCTGTATATATCCTGTAGTCTCAAACGGAGACCTGTAATCTGCAATTTTATAGAATTTTCTCGCATATGCACAAAAACAGGAAGGAACACATTTATTTAATGTTAATACGATTCACAAAGTATATCGACCATGTTGTAATCGAATCCCTCCAGACTTAATATAGTCTGCAAAAGTAGCACACGCATCTCCTTCTACCGTAAGTCACATACTCACAAACATTTAAGCGCATGCACATTCATAAAAATAGACAAGCATAAAGAATCCCGTTTAAGGAGTGGAGCTGAGGACAGACGAAATTCCCTGCAACATGATTTTCAGACACACAGAGAAACACAGCATACAGTGGGAGTTGAAGGGAACACAAAGTAGACCCCCCCCCACCCTCTTTTTTTTCAGTTGCTGGTGTATAACGATGCAGAATTTGTTAATCCAACAAGCAGTGACACACTCGGTCTTTTATCTTGTTTTAATCTGTGGTTTTTCAGTGGAGAAGCTTTGGCTACATGCCTTGACAGCTTTTAATTTTTAAAACTCTAAACCTGTTAAAAGCGTTATAGTGTGCATGTGTTGGCATGCGCATTTCTTTTGTCAATTGTTGTTTAGCTTGTAATTCACATCACCCTATTGGGTTTATTAAATGTTCAGCATGAGGAGACTAATTAGTATTGGCTTTCATTTTTATCCCACTTGCTTCGAGCGGGAACTTGTTGTCCTGATTTGTAACGCAAAGAAAAACAGTAGATTGGCAATAAATAAGACATCCCTGTGCTTCCAATAACCTCTTTCTTAATCAACTAGTGTGTTCCAGAAATAAAAGGGAGTGTTGAAGTGGTGTTCACTGTAAATCGTACGGCAACAGATTGTAAGACACATGGCATTAGTGCCGCCGTTTCCAGCATTTCAAGACTTTTTTTTTATCATAAATATAGCAATGCACTTTTGTCTTTGGCTCTCTTTATCTTGTCTCAATTTGTTGCAGACCACAGTATAGTATATGCAAATGTTAAATCTATTTTAATACAACAGGATGAGATTAGAGATTGTTTCTAAGAAGATATTTCCCGCCCCGTTTTGTTGCTTTTTCAAACACCTTCCTTCTGCTGTTGTCAGCGATAAAAAATGTTTTGTGAATGCTGAATATTTCCCATGAGAATTTGTTACTGATGTATTTGTTCTTCTTGATGTTTGGTCTTTGTAGCTGTCTGTTGCACCTCGCTTAACGAGTGAACCCCCCCCCTCAAAAAAAAAGAAACAAAAAAAACCTAGAGTTTGAAATAGAAAACCTCTTTACACGAGTCTTGATGCTTGATGCAATCATCCAGGTAAGGAAAGGACTCTTTACACTGGGTATTAGTGAATGTTTTAGTCAAAGGTTTTTATCCAGGGACTGGAGAGAGGTTATGAAACTAAGTCAACCCATGTTGCTTTGGTGAGAATTAAGAGAGTAAATTGCGCTTGTTAAATGATCATCAGCATTTAGGTGTGTGCTAACAAAATGCTGCAATCTTCCCAGGAGTGGACATCACAACTAATCACAGCAAAAAAGCAACTGCAAAGAAGCCATGAGCTAGACTCTACAGCAAGCCTATTCAAATGCCGGCCCGCGGGCCAAATGCGGCCCAGAAGCAACCTGCGAGTGGCCCTGCCTGTGGTTCTGGCAGAAACACAGAGAAAACGCAAAAAATTAATTAATTAATTAAAAAAAAAAAAACAATTAAGAATTCCTACAGCGTAGTGTAGACTGTGAATGCAACACTCCTAGTAGCCTAGCAATATTTAACCCACAATGCACCGTGATGTAAACATATTAAACAATCATTGTAATATATGATGCGACAGCATCATCATATATCATGTCTTTCTCACTCCAAAAGCGTAAAATTGGCAATGAAAACTGTCGGTTTAACCCTGCCTGGACTGACAAATACTTATTCATTTTACCGCCAAATCCAAATGCCAAACCTATGTGTTTCATTTGCAGTGAGTGTGTTGCGGTACTTACGAAGACACCACAATGACAAACACCAGACTTTCTACACAAACTTACACAAAATCTCAGGAGAGGGCTGCAAAAGTACAGTTTAATTGCGAGTTTAATAATCTTACAACCGGAGTTGTACTACCATGGTGAGGGTCCTGTACAGCCCAAGAGAGAGCTGCAGCAGCTTCCCTTCGTGTTTGCTTCTTGGCGAAGAAGAAAAGGCCTTTCACAGATTCTGAAACAGTGAAATACTGCATGCTGGCCGTGGTGGATGTGGTGATAAGTGACGAAAAAATTAAAGTAAGTGTGACATCTGCTATTAAAAACGTACCCCTGTAGGACAGTTCAAATATTCGTAGAGTTGAAGTTCTGGCGTCAGACGAGTTTGAAATGCTGTTAGATGACCTGAAGAAAACTGATGTAATGTCTATAGCAGGAGATGGGTTCACAGACAGAACTGATAATGCACAGTTGTGCGTATATGTCCGTTTTTTGGATGGGAAATTGCTCGGCTTACTACCGTTAGAGGGACACACAGCTGGCAAAATAATGTTTGAGAAGATTTCAGCTCTTTTTGAGGAAAATGGTCTGGATATGAAGCGTGTCTGTATACTTGTGACGGGTGGGGCTCCATCCATGGCAGGAAAAGTGAGTAGTCAGCAAAATATTTATTTTAATTTGAAAGGGAATTATCAAAATGTTTTTTTTTTAATTATTATTTCAAATGTGCAAAAAAATAATTTAGTTATAGTTCCCTTTTTTTAAATGGACCTTTTGGTGTGCATTTGTGAGAGGTCACCAGATTTACTGGGGAAAAGGAATAAAAAAATTACCTGTTTTTCAATACAGTTGTGTGGGTTTGAAATTGATCATGATCTGCTGCTTACTGGCTGCAAAAAAATATCTGGCCCAGATAAATTCCTCGGTTTGAAAATCTGGCCCAACTAACTTCTTAGTTGAATAGCCATGCTCTACAGGCTTCAGTTAGCATGTTAAATGTTAAAGTTGATGGAAGTCCAATTAGAGAAAAACTGAACAAGTCAAGTCGAGTCAAGTCAAGGAACATGGCAGCACAGATTATGTTTGCAAATTTGCATCTTAACAAACCAACAGACTTCTGGAGCATTTGATTTAGAAAGAGGAGTCCAATGTGTGTGGCCTTAATGGACTGCACCATGTTTGGAGAAAACACAGCATATGAACTCAGACTTCCTCATCCATACATACTATCAAACACGGAGGTGGAGGAGTTAGGATTTGGGCTTGGGCAACCTCAGGATCTGGGCACCTTGCAGTCACTGAGACGGCCATTAACTCCTCTCTATATTAGAGTGTTGTATAATCAAGTGCAAGGCCATTTGTCTGATAGCTAAGGCTTGGCCTATATTGGGTCTTTCAGTGGAAAATTGAGGCAAGCATGCTAGTAAATCTACAATAGACTTGCTGAAAAATAAAGAAAAGAACCTCAACCTGATTAAATGCTTGGGCAGGATCTTGAGAGAGGTGTGCAAAAATAAACCTGCAAACCTCAATGAGCAGAAGCAACACTGTGAAGAAGAGAGGGCCAAAATTTCTCCGCAATGATGTGAAAGACTGATAAAATAAACTAAAGTACTTCAAGGTATTGCTGCTGAAGGTGGCTTTACAAGCTATTGAATCATGGGGACTACTGATATTTTCACAGGACTGCAGAGAGTCCTACAAAAACTTTTTCCCATTACTGCCAAGTGTTTGTTTTTTGGCAAGCTGAGATTATCTGAACTTATTATATATTATATTTAGGCTGGGCTCAAAAAAGTGGTAGCTTGGCTTGGTGCAGAAAGGTGAAAAAAAGAGGTTCAGTGGGAGTGCTGTAACTATGTCAAACAACAGCTGGATGCAGTGACTGTGCACTCTCTCTAATGGTTAATGTTTTATCCAAATATTGAACTATTTGGTGACTCATTTGTCTTCCAGCGTCTGGCTTCGAACTTCTAACCCTCATAAAAAAATGTAATAACATTGAAAAACACAAAACTGCAATTATCTGTAACTTAGGTGCGTGATAATTTTGTCAAATCAGACAGAAACACAGTGTTGGTCACTATGAAAGCACCAGAGTCTGAAAAAGATATAAAGCCCAAGTGCCATTGTTCATATTCAGGGACCAAAACGAAAATCTTAACTCACTGACCACATTAGGAAAACTGAAGATGCTATACATAAGCAGATTGTGTATCCAAAATACAATTACAGTGTGGAACTCTTGATAAAATAGTAGATATTATGTGTTAATTGGTGATGTCCTCACCGTTTTCCCAGCAAGGGTAAATCATGTTTCAAACAAACAGATCTAATACTTGCAGACTCTGTTGTCAACTTGCGTAAGTCTCCACAAAATTACACGAAGAGAGCAAAATCAAAGCAAAATTGTCACTTTCTGTGTGCATAATATCTTATTAGGCACCTCATAGTCTTATTTCAGTACTGCCATGACAACGGCTTTTAAAGAAACGAGGATGATGGCCATATGTGCTTTTTAATGTCCTTGATTGGAGAGGATTATCTGTGGTACCTTTTTATATTTTTTTATTTAATCAGCATCAGAGCTTTTGCAGGTGATTACAGACGAAGAAATCTGTTTATGTCGGCAGTCTCAATAAGATTAGGCCTAAAATGAGGGATTGATGAGGGGAATGCTGAGAAACATTTATTTAGAAATGATGTCAACAAGAATATGGGCAGTGTGGGCAGTCGACGTGAATCTGATCTAAGTGCAGAGATTGTTGCAATAAACATGCAGGCACAATAATTGTCATTTAAATCTTTCCTGTGCATGAGTCAGTATGGAAACTTGTTCTTAGGTGCTATTATTTTGTCATTGCGATGACAACAGTGCCACCGCAAAAATCACAACAAATCAAAACTGTGACTCATCTTAAACAATATATGGCTTTCTGAAAGGAAAGTGGGCAGTTTGACAATGACAAGAGGAAATTAGATGAAAAGGAGAGAGGCAACATTTACATTTCTTGTGATGCTGTTACTCTCTGTCATAAAATATCACCTGTGTTTGTCTCAAACAACATGTGTTACACTGGGAATTTACAACACAAGCTTGCTCCTCCGTGTCTTATTGTCTTATTAATATGAGCTTTGAGTCACACATTGGCAGCTAAGATCACATTAATTTGCACTTATTACATTTCTGGTCAAAATCTTATCTGAAATTCGATGCTTTTGATTTTTTTATGACTGCGGGATCAGCAGAAGATAATCAGGCTGTGCAGTGGCAACACGGTTATAAGGTCATTGAAATTCTGGTCCTTTATTATCAGGGATTTAGAATAAATAATGCAAAAATTATCATGTCCTTAAGTAATGAACAGACTGGATAAGCATTAATGTGTCCTCTAAATAAAAACTCCCTTTGGGTGCAGAATTTGCATTTTAAACATGGATTTGTTGGCTGGAGTTTAAAAAAATAAATAAAATAAAATAAAAATCGGGCTTAGTCAACCAGTGGTTGCTTTTGTGATCAGCTGTCACCTGTGGCACTCAGGCATTTTTATGCGATTCTCGCTAAAAATTGCAAACTGACAGAGTTGCTTTAAAACATGTGAATCATAGAAGAAATCCCTTCATGCTTGCATAACAACATAAGTTCAAGAGAGAGAGAGAAATGTCTCAGACTCCCTTGGGCAATAAGTTTTGGTAGTGGACTCACAGCAGGGTTTCTGTGCTAAAAATTGAAACTGTTCCACTTTAATGGAATATTGCTTGGAGGCTTTAATACAGGGTACGATTTGGCAACTTGGCATGACAATATTCTCGGAAAATGGAAAATGTAATGCGACACATGGGACCGATATTAAATAGATCTCTACGAGCAACAATAAGTTGTGATAGTAATTAGTGCAAGTATGTTCTGATAACTCCCCAAAGGTTCCCCCACCACCACCACCCACAAAGAGCTAATGTGGTGGTTCCCATCCTTTTATGGATTAACCTCACAGATGCCAAGGAAGCGGTGAGTGGGCAGTGGCAGACAGCAATAGATCGAGGTTAGAGAAGTCAGGGAGAGTGAAACAAGCAAGAGTAAAGCAAAAGCACGGATTTCTTGCAAACGAAGCACACATTCAGAGTGCAGAGTGCAAAGGGAAGCAGAAAGGACAGTTGGGTTAATCAGAAAGTTACCCCTGCCGTATTACATTAGTTTTATATTCTCCCCCTTTCTGTGTCTGAAGAGTTGAATTCACCATTAGATTCACTGCCTGGAGCTTGGCTTGCGCTCACTCTTTAGTCACAGATGCACTTTATGTCGGAGATGAGTTTAATGGTAGCATTAAACATCCGTAGCCTCAGGTGCTGAATGCAGATGAGTACACAGTGTCTGTCAGGTGGAAAGCAGTGACAAATGATGGCGATCACTCTTTTTTAGCTGTGGTATACAGTTGTACTTCACATGTGCAGACAAGCAAGCACACATGACGCACAGATGGCTGCAGTACACACACACATACACACACAGCCGTAGACACTCATATATATTGGATTGTTCCCATAAACATGTTCTTTGTTGTCAGTAAAAATTTAATGAGGGAAAAGTTGGCAGTGGGGACTGACTGCCTTTCTCGCCGTATCTCAGCGCTGAAGTGTCCTTTACTATTATTATTCCTGAGACAATGCCGTCTCTATATATTGCTGATTGACAAGGGTACAGCCCACCGCTTCTCACGGCTGCTCAAGATGATGTACTTCAATCCCACGTGATTTATTTGACCGGGAGTCATTATTCGTCACTTGACACACAAACCGAACACCGTGTAAACACAGACATCTAAATCTTCATATACATGCTTCTCAGGTCTCTCCTCGCCTGTGTGCGTGTATTGTTTGCTGCATGTGTGGATGTGGATAACGTGTGTGTGTGTGCAGGTATGTACAAGGGGCTGGTAGTCAGCAACCCAGTAATAAAACCCCATGTGAGTGGTAAAATAATGAAAGTCATAAAAACGCAGATAATTGGCTTTTTTCGGGTTGGTGAAATGGATCACTTCTAACGCTGCTGTTGAGAAATGGCTTCTTAGAGCAGAGGGGAGAGTCAGAAGGATGGAGAGGAGTAAGGGAGAGGGAGGGGAAAAAAACAAAGGAGAGCAGAAAACAGAAAGAGAGGAGGTGAGCGGGGGGGAAGGATATGGATTATAAAGGAATGAAAGTGAGGAGAGAAAGGAGGAGAAATGACATAACAGAAGGCACAAAGAAAACAAGAGCATAATGCAAAGGAGGGGGGGACATTTTTCATACTCTTCCAGTGTTTTCCTTTTCTGTTTAATTACTCTGAAAAGACAGTAGAGGGAAAATCTCTTTGAAAACATTTAATTGTGCTTTAATCCATATATTTGTTTGTAATCATCTTCCCATTTACATGCCCTATTTGAAGATGCAGTGCCATTGTCTGCCACTAGCTGGTGTAATACTACATCTTTATCAATTCAAATTAGAACTTGGTCCACTTGGGTAATCTTCTAATTGACTGCTATCACACGGTCCCATTCTCTGCACTCACATACATATAAGCTGTTCAGAGGGGCAGTGTGTGTTTGCGCGTGTGTGCCTGTGTGTGTGTGTGTGTGTGAGAGAGAGAGAGTTATAAAAAAGGGA
This sequence comes from Pelmatolapia mariae, assembly GCF_036321145.2. NCBI lineage: Eukaryota > Metazoa > Chordata > Actinopteri > Cichliformes > Cichlidae > Pelmatolapia > Pelmatolapia mariae. Next base: position 26,382,221 of record NC_086237.1, read on the forward strand.
AATAGAGTGAGAGTGTCGGGCTATCAGCTCATGACAGTGAAAAGACAGATGACCCTGAGTAGAGGAACGGCCTCCCTGCCTGTGTAACATCTATCATCACTGAACAGACTTGTCTTCAACTGTGCCCTGCGCTTGCTCGTGAGCGTGTCTGTGTGTGCGCGCGTGCAGTAATTACCTGCAGGTGAGACTCATGCTTAGCTGGAAATGACTTTGTCTGGCCTGTAACTGCAGTTTAACTGCAGCAAAAGTATGCATTCTGACATGCTTATTCATCTGCGTTCCCACATACATGCTGTACAAAAGTCTTGAGCTTCCACTCATTCCTTCATATTTGGCTAAGAAAATGGGAAATAGGTGCAAAGATTTAATGGAAGCTGTGCAAAAACACATAGACATACAGTTTGTAAGGCAAAAACTACTTCTACTTCTTCAAGTAGTCTTCAGGAATAGTTCTCCAGGCTTCAAGGACATTTGGGTACCTTTTTTAAGTTGTTCATACACATGATCCCACACTGTTTCAGTAATGTTGAGCTCCAGGCTTAATCCATGACAGATAGTATTCCAATGTGTATTTTTTTCTGTCCAGGTATGTTTTGACATGCATTGACATGTTGAAAATTGAAGCTGTTCCCAATCAGGTGCTTTCCTAATGGTTTTACATGGTGGTTCAAAGTTTGACAGTAATATTCTGTGTTCGTAATTTTATGAGTTTTGACAAGATCCCCAACACCGCAGGCTGACATGCTGCCCCACACCGTGACAGAGCCTCCACCCTGTTTTACAGATAACTGCAGACACTCACTGTTGTACCTCTCTCCATAATTTCATTGTACATTTACAATGACAGTAAAGGGCTATTCAGTTTATTCTATTCTGACCTCCTCCGTGAACATTAACTATAATTGAACCAAAAATGCTAGATGCATCTCTCAGGTCCTGTGTCAGGGTCTTTGCTGTATTTTTCCTGTGACTTAAGGACATGACTTTCAGATACTGTTCCTTTGCTTTAGATAGTTTTTTAGGCCTGCCACTTCTTCTTTTGTCCTCAAAGTGTCCAGTTTGCTTACATTTTTGGGAGGAGACACTGCACATACTGAGATATCCCAAGTTTTTTGGCAAAAAATCTCTGAAAATCACCTTGTTGATCCAAAAATACTATTGTAGGCCTGTCAAACTGTGTTAGTCAGTGAGTTTCAGTCAGTGTAAATACATTTAACGACACATGTAATCCAGTTTAGTACAATAAAAACGAGTGCAATTTCAGCAGTACATCTCAGTTTAACTACAAAATGAAGAAATGCTGCCACACAAATAACTAAATGTGTAAAATTACAGAACATTCTGGTACCTCATTGCCCTGGAGAGAAATTGCCATTAATTCACACTGTGTTTTAATTGTTATTGTTATTTAATTACTTTGAATGGCCATGGCGGTAGTCTTTATCAGTAGGAAAAGCCGTAAAAACCTGGAAAAAATTGAGTTAAAATTCCAAAATCTATGACCTGCTTTGCATTTTCCAAAACTGTCCAGTGGGCTGCACTGGGGTCTTTGGTGTGCCAATTTTGGCGCCCGGGCCTTATGTTTGACACCTCCTGCCTAGAGAAATAGTGGAGAAATAAGCCTGGCTCCTTGAAATCAAAATATAAAAGAATGGAGAGTGAGTCAAGACTTTTGCACAGTACTTTACTGCAATGTTTCATTCTCTGAAGATTCAACATAACTCTAGCAACAGATTACACACACAAGCAGCTTGACACCCCTTGCCAGTGTATCTCTTATTGAAACAAGCCCTTGGGTCTAAAACGTGATTATTATTCTGCTGAAATTCTTGAAGGGAGATTTGATGGTCAAAAGATGAAACACCTGAAGGTGCTAACATCTGTGTGAGGAAACGGGACCTTGCTGTATCACTGCTTAAATATACATCAAACGTTGCATTTACAAAGCTTTTTGGAGATAAAATGTTTGTATAACTCCTGATGTCTACTAATTATATCAAAAACTTTCCTAAAGTATATATATTAATGTTTTTGGACCTGTCAGCATTACAAAGAGTGTAGACATGCACTGAAAGATATGCACATTTTTTAAAAAGTGTTTAAAAAGTGTCCACAATAAAATGTGTTTACAGCCCTCAGCTGCTCAGTTCAAGCAGCAATGTTCAACTTCTAGTCCCCTGAAAGAGTAAATACTGTGCATACCTGCGCCTGATGTGTGATTGTTGTTTTGGGTGATTCAAGTGTTGTTTGAACCCTACTCCTACTCATTTTCCTGTCACTCTGTTTGAGCTACACCACAGAGGTAAAAGAAAAATCCAAACCTGAAACCCTGGTGAAAGCTAGAGAAAGGGCAAGATTGTCAGGCATGGAGCAAGGCGCAGATGCAGAGAACCATAAACAAAACGTCCTTGTGAAGAAACCCCCCCCCCTCAAAAACTTTGCTTTGGAACCGCACTGTGCCATTTGACACATCAGAGAAGAGTGCACGATTGATCATTTGTCGTTTATTTACCCCCAGTTCATCCTACCTGAATAGCAGAGTGGAGCAATACAGAAATAAATGGAGAAAGTTCACTCTTTTCAGAGATACCAGGCAGGAACAAAAAGCTGCAAATAATTCAGTTTAAGAAAGAGGGGAAAAAAAATCTCATCTGACTAGTTGACAGACAGCGCTCACCTGTCCTCAAAAGACAGCAGGCCTCCTCGACATTTGTATGAGGTACTCAGCAGTATCCCCAGGGGGACACCTAGGCTTTGATACTGCATCAGTTTAGTGTAGTGGTTGTCAGAGGAATACGTGAAAAAGATGAAGAGGCAAGGGCAGAGCTGTAGAGATGGAAGACACAGACTCAGGTGAGGGGTATGGCGGGGGTGGGAAAGGGAAGGGCAGGTGAACAAAAGAGAAGTAACAGAGGTGGGAGCCTGGAGAGAGTGACGAAGGTTTGAAGAATAGAAAAAGCGCGACAATGTGGGGTTAGACAGATATAGAGGAGGGGGAAGAAAGACAAAAGAGGGGTGGGATGTTGAACAGTCAGAGAAGAAAGTACGAGGGTGCGATTCAGCCTGACCTTTTCACCGAGCTGTGTTCAGAATGGCTTATGTTGTTCAATATTTTTGTGATGTTTTTTATTTTAGAAAGAAAAGAGAATAAAAAAAAGTTGATTTTTCTGGCTGACTTAATGCTCATGGCTGCTCTTTATTTGGTGATTTTTTTTTTTTAGAACCTCCCTCTAAATCTGTGAAAGTGAACATGGGCTCTTGATGATTAAGAGCTTCTTGTTTCTGCTACCATGTCTGCCTTTCCACTGCCTTCCCTCCCTCTTCTTTTCTTGTTATGCAGACTGTGAACTCTGAGGTTGTCTGTGTGGTTTTCAGACAAGAGGGTGGTATTTCTCGGCTCACCTTTTGAAAATGTCATAAAGAAGGTGAGATACACAGTCCCCCTTTATGCACTTCTGTCAAAATATCACAACCTGGCAGAGAAATGTTAATGCAGGAATTTACTTTATTGAAACAAGTTTGATTATTCTAGTTGCTTTCCGGCTTTCTTTCTCTCTGCTTTCTCTATGTGAAATGCGTGAACTCTAGTTTAATAGTTGAAATAGTTTAAGTCTATTTTGCAAACAATCTAGCTCCGTGTAGTCGTGTTAATAGGGTCCTAATTGCAGGGGAACTTTTAAGAGTAAAGACTTGGCGAAATGTCCAAGTCAGAGTCAGCGCCACATTTTTATTGATCAGACACGTTTGTGACTGTTTGCCAGTGGATTGATGATGGCTTGCATTTTAAAAGGCAAAGAAGTGCATAAACAGAACAAAAGGTTTATCCACGGATTATGTTTATCCACGGATTATGTTTATCCACGGATCATGTAACCCTTTAGGTTACATGAGTTATGCCCATGAATGCAGTTAGTGTTCCAGTGTGTTTTGTGGGTAATTGCTTGTGTAATTGCTGTTGTCTGAAAAGTAAATTGTTAACCTCAGGTAAGTGCTAATCCCAAAATGAGAATGTGGGGAATTAAAATGTCTGTTTAGAAAATATATCTTTTTTTTCTACCACTCAATAAAAAAGTATTTGAACTACAAACCACATCAGTAGCTCCACAGAGATTCAATTACCGTCATGTTTGTGCAGAGCTATCATAAAGTAAACTGATGTGCTTTGTTTTCCCGATGCTTTTCACACACGGCCACAAAATAGAATTAAAACGTCTTGATCTTTGTTCGGAGACTGTTTTCATGTCTGGTGGACTATAGAGAAGTCTGACATCTCGAGCAGGGAAATGTGGCAAACTGGCAAAAGGAGTAAAGCGGACTCCAAGCAGTTAATGACTATGTTAATATAAGAGCCCAAGGTGCATGGATTGAGCTTTAGGAAGGCAAAGAAAGATGCTCCAAGCAGGTCTGGCTCTTTGTAAGAATCCCTTCCAAAAATCTGTCTCCTTTTTTCCTAAATGCTGTGACTTTCAGGTGAGACAAGGAATAGAGGCCACGCACCAGAGACCAAAGACATGCTGGTACAAAGACCTGTTTACTGTTTAATGGAGTGTGTTCCCAAATGGGACAGTTAATTACAAGAAGGCTTTGGTTGAACTCCCCCCTGTTGTTTGTGTGTGTTTGAATCCAATCTTGTGCCATCACAACATTGCCTCTTTCGGAGACTAATAGTTAATAGTCCGGCCTTAAACGGTGACTTTTAACAGCATCTACCTACGGTCAGCTCTGCTGCACGTAACATTCAAACTTTCTTTGGACTTGAAGAATTTACTGTGGACGTCCACAAATCTCTTGGTAGTGAAGTCTCCCCCTGACTTCATCATAGAGGATGATAAGGTGGACTTTTTGTTTTGTGTGGTAGTTTGTTATCACTTCACGTTGTTGATTTAAAACCTTCTTAAAAAAGAATTATTGTAGAAATGACTTGTCATTAAAATCGAGTCCTCGGTGGATCCTGTGGGGTAGCTGCTGTGTATTGTGACAGTTGGTTGTTTAATTTTCCTTCTCCTGTTTTTTTCTGTCTGTCTCATTTTCTTTTTATTCTGTGTTTTTTGAAGCCACCTATTTTTGCAGCAATGGACTATTTTTTTTTATTCAATTCAACGACTCTGAAATAATAAAGATGAAAGATTCAAAATGTTCACACTGGGTTTCAATCAGACTAAAATACTGTGAATAACAGCTTTATGCTATGCAGGAAGGTTGTGTAGAAGGAGTAGTTTACTATGTTGCATCTAATTGCTACAAATTATTGTTTTGCATTCTGCCAAGTTATTGTTCAGACTATGTTTGTGCACTTTAGTTTGTTACTCCCGGTATCACACAGAATTCAAGGAATTACTGGGGTATTGAGAAGCAGCTGGCATCTTCACTTTACTGTGTAATGGGTCAGCTATATAATCGCTAACCAGCGAAGGCAATGATGAGATTCCACAAGTGGAGAACAGCGGGACGCGGGGAAGACGTGTTTATGATCAAGTTTACATGCTGACTCATAGACGAAATTAATATTTTCTTTACTGTTCTCCTTTTGTTCACCCCTCCCCTCCTCTAGGGAACCCTGCCGTCCAACCAGCCTGCTGCCTGCTGAGTGGAGCGCCGGGTTGGGCACGGGGAAGGAAGATGACCCTTTACCTCTGGGACTGGAAACCCTTCCACTAAGAATCATGCAGCAGGAGTGCACTGCTGTCAAAACCCTGCTTCTAAGGCTGAGACGGACACTGCAGGAGGTGAGATAATGCACATGGCTAACAGTCAGCAGCACATAAGCTCTTCTCGACAAGGACATACAAACAAATGAAGGAAGATTAGCTTTACATTTAGTGAGTCTGGCATATTTGGCTTCTACAGAGCACATAAGGTAGACCACACCGACAGCCCTTATCAAGTTAGAAACGCATCAAATTGTTTTAAACCAGTGAGGATAAGGGTCTAGCAAACAATAAAAAGCAATTTCATCTGGAACCACTGCGCACCACGCTGCTCTTACGAATTTTTCACCCCCTATTTTAATCAGGCTCTATTTCAGTTCCATGAAATCTGGTCAAAGTGGTTGCTTTCCCGTCTCTAAAAGGTCCATTTAATCACTTTGTTTTGTTAATTTAATCAGATTCTACGTTTAGAGGGGGAAACTGGGAGACTTTAAGTATCTGCCAGTTTATGCTTTACATGTACACAAACACACACTTAAAAGTGCACATATTATCCCTCCTGTTTCAGGCTATAAATCTGCTCTTTAAATGTTTTAGCCTGTTTAAAGCTAACGTTTCACCCCAGGCTATGTGTCTGTCTCAGTGTGAATGTTTGGAACCAACTTAAATTACATCCAAACCATTATGGACATGATTAGCTGAAACAGTCACTTAGTAAAGCACTGACACGTTGGAATACCTTTATAACAATATAAACCAGGAAACCACATTATCTGCCATCCTCTGCACTTACATATCCTCTTTAGATGCCAGACTCCACACATTTTTGAGGGGTCTCGGGTAATTACAAGATGCAGATGCAAATTTTTGTTTTACATTTTAGTCCAAATCAGGATCCAGAAAGATCATAACACTTTGCTCGAAAATGACAGATACCTAAATGATTGTTTTCTGAAGTTTTGCGAGCACAGTGTCAGTAGGAGTCATTTGGAAGGGGGTGTTGACAGTGTTGGGGAGTAACGGAATACATGTACCGCCGTTACGTATTTAGAATACAAAATATGAGTAACTGTATTCCCAGTGTTGGGAAGGTTACTTTTAAAATGTATTCCATTACAGAATACCGAATACATGCCCCAAAATGTATTCTGTAACGTATTCCGTTACGTTACTCAATGAGGGTAACGTATTCTGAATACTTTGGATTACTTAATATATTATCAGGCTGTTTACAACTACATGAATGTACTATTGCTGTGATTTATTACTGTTACTGAAGGTCCGCGGCTCCGAACCGTAGTAAAGGGACCTCTGGCTAATACGGTGGGTTCCGTGTCGGGCTCGTAGCTGAAAACTAGCTTTACTTTGTTGTCTGGGTCAACTTTGCTAGCGAGAGACAGAGAGAGGCGTTGAAAGGCTGCTCCAACGGAACTTATTTTTTCCGGAGGAAAACACAAACACAGTGTACAGTCGAGTCTTAATAGCTTACTTACAAATGGGCTCGTCAGGCACTCTTCTTGGCTGCAGTGGTTATTATTATATTTACATGCTTCCAGCTCCCGTTTTTGCTCCGTGACAGCTCGGACTTTTCCTTTCTCTCCCTCCCTCGCTCACAGACACATAACGTGTATGGCAGTCCATTCTCGCTGCAGCACGGACTACACTGCCCATGAGGCTACATTCTTTAGGGCCATGCCTGTAGCATTCTGCCTTTTAGCTTAGCACAACAACAACAACAAAAAAGCGCTCTCTCACCCAGGAAACACACTGTGAGAGAGCGTCACCCTGTAACCATGGCAACCGTAACGCTGCCGCCTGGAACAACAGAGCGTAGCTGTCAAACAAACCCAAACAATCCTGACCCGCGACAATATGAAACAGGAAAGTACCGCCGTGTAATCCATTTATTTCAACAAAGTAACTGTATTCTGAATACCACCCTTTTAAACGGTAACTGTAACGGAATACAGTTACTCATATTTTGTATTCTAAATACGTAACGGCGGTACATGTATTCCGTTACTCCCCAACACTGTGTATTCCATTACAGTTACCGTTTAAAAGGGTGGTATTCAGAATACAGTTACTTTGTTGAAATAAATGGATTACACGGCGGTACTTTCCTGTTTCATATTGTCGCGGGTCAGGATTGTTTGGGTTTGTTTGACAGCTACGCTCTGTTGTTCCAGGCGGCAGCGTTACGGTTGCCATGGTTACAGGGTGACGCTCTCTCACAGTGTGTTTCCTGGGTGAGAGAGCGCTTTTTTGTTGTTGTTGTTGTGCTAAGCTAAAAGGCAGAATGCTACAGGCATGGCCCTAAAGAATGTAGCCTCATGGGCAGTGTAGTCCGTGCTGCAGCGAGAATGGACTACCATACACGTTATGTGTCTGTGAGCGAGGGAGGGAGAGAAAGGAAAAGTCCGAGCTGTCACGGAGCAAAAACGGGAGCTGGAAGCATGTAAATATAATAATAACCACTGCAGCCAAGAAGAGTGCCTGACGAGCCCATTTGTAAGTAAGCTATTAAGACTCGACTGTACACTGTGTTCGTGTTTTCCTCCGGAAAAAATAAGTTCCGTTGGAGCAGCCTTTCAACGCCTCTCTCTGTCTCTCGCTAGCAAAGTTGACCCAGACAACAAAGTAAAGCTAGTTTTCAGCTACGAGCCCGACACGGAACCCACCGTATTAGCCAGAGGTCCCTTTACTACGGTTCGGAGCCGCGGACCTTCAGTAACAGTAATAAATCACAGCAATAGTACATTCATGTAGTTGTAAACAGCATGATAATATATTAAGTAATCCAAAGTATTCAGAATACGTTACCCTCATTGAGTAACGTAGCGGAATACGTTACAGAATACATTTTGGGGCATGTATTCGGTATTCTGTAATGGAATACATTTTAAAAGTAACCTTCCCAACACTGGGTGTTGATGGTGTTTAATATATAATGTGAATGTTTTGTTTTAGAGTGAAAGTGCTAATATTTTCACTAATACCCTTTGGCAGTGTATAATACATGCCAACATACCAATAAGAGATGTTAGCAATAGCATAAGCTCAGAAAGAACATCCATTAGCTTTGATTGTCTGATGCTTTGGGTTTTTTTAAATCTACATGGGTGACTGACCCCAACCATATATGGAAGTATTATACAGACCCGTACTCAAAATACAAATACACAAAAAGATATATAAAAGGGTGACCAGACCTTCCCTAAAACCACACCATTAGTATCTCTAAACTAAGATCAAAGCCTGCTGTGAATTACAGTCCACAGAGGCATATATATGGCTTTCTCCTGATTTCTTTCCTGCTTATATCTCTGTTTTTCTCCCAGGACCTCTGTGAGAGAGACATGAGACATGTAAATGAAATAATAATTTGTAGAGAGAGAGATAAACTAAAGTGGTGATGGAAAAAAACTAAAGGAGTGCAACAGAGAGAGAGGGTACACAGCAGCAGAACATGAATATGAAAGAGGCGTTTCTTTGCCCTCTTTGCTTGCTCTGTTGTGTCATTAACTTGCAAATTTTGTTACCTTCCAAAAGCAGACATAAACCATTCTGCAACAAGGGGAGGGTGACTCGACATGTCTGTTTTCTTTGCATTTCATTTGCTTGACCTTCTGGTATTGAGCCCCGGTCTTTGGCTTTGTTTAACTTAACTTATAGCCTCTTCCGTTCACCTTTGCCGTTGTACACTTGTGTCTGCTTTTGCAAGCTTTTGCCAATCAATAGCAGGTGCCAACACTTTTCACTGTCAAACACTTTTGTCCACTTCAAACGTCCTATCACTGGGCCGAAGCTCAGCCAAGTAGACAGGGTCATAACTCTGCAGTATGTGGAACCTGGCATGTGAAACTTTGGGATTAGAATTCCTGCTGTCAGTCCTCTGTGTGTGCAAAGGTGCAGGGACTGTAATTTGTTCACTTTTTACTTTATTTATTGGAAATTCAACTTCAAATCAAATCATCATTACATACTGTATTACATGCATTACGTGCATCAAGTTCACATAGAGATTCTTTTTTCTAATGTCTAATCTAACCTACATTTGGTGATTGAGAAGACCTCCCCGTTGCTGTGTCACCCTATCAGAGGTTATGAAATCAAAAGGCACTCAGTTTATGGTGGTGATTGTCCACAGGCTACCCAAAGATTTTGTCTTTCACCTAATTATGCTTATTGACTTGCAAGCTTTCAGTGCAGACCTGTGAATTTTCCCCTCTGAAGTAACACACTAGTTAATCAATTTTGGGGACTTTTGAGGCTCAATAACAACCCTAAATTGAGCTTAAGTCACCAATATGAATTGAAAATATAGGTGAATCAAAATTCACTTACTTCACTTACATTAAAAAATTAGTCCCAAATTTTGAACATTTCCTCAGTCTGGGTTGAAAATGAAGCTCTTAATATAATTTTTTATTTTTCAGCTATCCATAGGTTTGTAATTCTTGAAAAGGACTTTGGTCATTATTTTCAGCTGCTTTGAGGTACTGAAGCTCAGATGTGTTGTTCCGCACTCATGTTAGAGCGATACTATCATGGGTTTACATCTCTACAGTGTCTTCTTTGAATTGCAAATAAATGGAAAGTTATGGAAATTCACTTATAATGTATTTCAAACCGAAAACCTCAAGTCTGAAATTTTGGACAGTTACTTACAGTTACTTAACGTTGACCATATAATTCAGATTACTGTGTTTTTGGCTTCTGTCTAATTTCCATTGTTTTTTCAAGTGCCACAAAAACATGCAAAACCACTCGATTTAGGTGCTTTCAGAGATTACTTGATCCAATTTTGGAGTTGAAATTCTCTGCAGAACTAAACTTATAGACTTATGAACTAAACCTTAACCATTTGAAGGAAAGAGAACTTGCCACATCTTAATCTTATGTCAAAGTTATGGCAGGTGGAAACAAAACACAGAATTCCCTGTGGTTCAGCACTCAAGGCTCTAGAGCAGGGGTCGGCAACCCTAGGCACGCGTGCCACAGTTGGCACGCGAAGGGTTAACTGATGGCACGACCAATGCTGGACTGGCCATCGGGCATTTCCTCGGTGGCCCGGTGACTTTTTTTTTCCCTTTGTAACGGTATAAACAATGAAAGGTGGTGGTTTGGCCAGATGCTGGTCGGTGTGTTAAAATAACTCAGTTGTTTTGTGGTGGCTATCGCGGAGCTTCCTCAGATTCAGTAAAATTAGCAAGTGGTGGAGGCCAGCAGGTGGATGAGGGAGATCGGAGGCAGGAGGAGCAGAGACCCGAGGCGGCCGCCGGTCCGAGTGTCAGGTGAACTGAATTTCAGGTAAGAAGTTATGACCTGCAGTCTATCTGGGTCAGATATAAACCAAGTTTAGGTGGAGTTTATTTTCGTTGTGCTGACTTTTTACAGTCAGTTACAATAAGTCGTACTGCGTGCTAGCTAGCATGACGGAGTTTCTATACAGCTGGGTGGGTGCTTTGATGTTACTGATACCATAGTGAACTGTATTTTATTCATAAGGTTAGTTAGTAGAGTTGCCTGTAAAAAAGACGGAATCGTCCCGCATTCAGAGAAAATATTACGTGTTTCGTATTAAGGTGAAAAGGAACACAGTTTGTCCCGTACTTCAGCTAGGATGGAAAAAGACACAAAGCTGGATTTATTCTGTCGTTACGCTGCACAGCTGCCTCTTCTTCTCTCATTCTCCCCCCTCCATCTCCTGTTGCTACTTCAATCATGAAACTGATCAATGATCAGCTGATCGGCATTTCTCTCTTGTTTGTTTATCGCCCACTTTGCGCCAGAAAGAGGAAACCAGCGGATGTCGCGCTAAACAACAGCAGCACGTTTAAGCTTGATCAGCTGTTGTTAGAAGGAGCGCCGTCGGCCGAGAAGGAGACGTTATCGACCATCTCTTCCTTCTGTAATTATTGGAAATGTACGTTCTTTGCACAATAAATTGGATGAGCTCACGTCGCTAACCTGGTCACAGAGGGAGTACCGGCAATGTAGCATCATGATGCTAACGGAGTCGTGGCTAACACCGCTAACTCCGGACACGAGCGTGACACTACCGGGATTCCAGCTGCTGCGAGCGGACAGGACGAGAGAGAGCGGTAAGAGGAAAGGAGGGGGACTGGCAGTGTTTGTGAATGACAGATGGTGTAACCCTGGGCACATCACTGTGAAAGAACAACTCTGCAGCAGAGACATTGAGCTGTTAGCCGTTAGCATGCGTCCGTACTACCTGCCCCGGGAATTCTCGCATGTTATCGCGATAACAGCGTATGTCCCCCCCTCGGCCAACGCGGATGCAGCCTGTGACACTCTCCACTCAGTGGTCAGCAGACTGCAAACACAATCTCCGAGAGCCCTCCTCATAATATCAGGGGACTTCAATCATGCCTCACTGGACTCCACACTGCCCACCTTCACCCAGTATGTGACCTGCCCAACCAGAGACAATAAAACACTGGACTTACTGTATGCCAATGCAGAAGAGGCATACAGTTCATCATCTCTCCCTCCCCTGGGCAGATCTGATCATAACCTGGTGCACCTTGTCCCTGTGTATGAGCCCTTAGTGCGCAGGGAGCCACCAGCCACCCGCACAGTACAGAGATGGTCGGAGGAGAGCGAGGAGGCTCTTAAGGACTGTTTTGAGTCGACTGTGTGGGAGGTGATCTGTGACGACCACGGAGAGGACATCGACAGCCTTACTACATGTATTACTGACTATATTAATTTCTGTGTGGATAACACCGTACCTACCAGGACTGTACGGTGTTTCTCCAACAACAAACCTTGGATTACCCCAGAAATTAAAGCCGTCCTCAAGCAGAAGAGGAGGGCCTTCAAATCCAAAGACAAAGAGGAGTTGAAAAGGGTGCAGAGAGAGCTGAGGGGACTGATAAGGAATGGGAAGGACAGCTACAGGCAGAAGATGGAGAACCAGCTTCAGCAAAATAACGTTGGTGAAGTCTGGAGAGGCCTCAGAACCATCTCAGGCCACAAACATCAGAACTCTCTGCCTGGGAGGGATGTGAGGTGGGCAAATGAACTGAATCATTTCTTCAACAGATTTGATTCAGCCATGAGGCAGTCTCCAACATCGGCTGCAGACTCACCCACCCCCACTGCTGCTGTTCCACCTCTGACACCTCAGACACTTCACACCTCCTCTATTCACCCTGCTCACTCCTCCCCACCCCCAACAACAGCATCCAATACACAATCAACACAAGGCTCCAGCCTGTCTCTCTCAACCACCCAGGTTAGGAGGGAACTGAGGAGGATTAAAGCCAAGAAGGCAGCGGGTCCAGATGGCATCAGCTCGAGGGTCGTCAGGTCCTGCGCAGACCAACTGTGTGGTGTGATGGAGCACCTCTTCAACCTGAGCCTGAGGCTGGGAAGAGTCCCACAGCTCTGGAAAACCTCCTGTGTTGTACCAGTGCCAAAGACTTCACGCCCCAAGGACCTCAACAGCTACAGGCCGGTGGCTCTGACATCCCACCTGATGAAGACCCTGGAGCGGCTGGTCCTGGCTCAGCTTCGGCGCCTTGTGAGCTCATCACTGGATCCACTTCAGTTTGCCTACCAGCCTGGCATTGGAGCGGATGATGCCGTCATTCACCTCCTACATCGCTCCCTCGCTCACCTGGAGACCGCTGGAAGCACTGTGAGAATCATGTTCTTTGATTTCTCCAGTGCCTTCAACACTATTCTTCCCTCGGTTCTGAAGGACAAGCTGGAGAACTCTGGAGTGGACCATCACCTCACTACCTGGATTCTGGACTACCTCACCGACCGACCACAGTATGTGAGGACTCAGGGCTGTGTGTCGGACAGGGTCGTCTGCAGTACGGGGGCCCCACAGGGAACGGTTCTGGCTCCGTTCCTCTTCACCATCTACACTGCAGACTTCTCCCACAACTCCACCCAGTGCTTCCTGCAGAAGTTCTCTGATGACTCTGCTATAGTCGGCCTCATCACTGATGGGGACGACAAGGAGTACAGAGGACTGACTCAGGACTTTGTGGACTGGTGCCAGCTGAACTACCTCCAGATCAATGCCAGTAAAACAAAGGAGCTGGTGGTAGACTTCCGCAGGCACAAACATCCTCCACTGCAACCACTGAACATCCAAGGTATGGACATTGAGGCTGTGGACAGCTACAGGTACCTTGGTGTTCATCTGAACAGCAAACTGGACTGGACTCATAACTCAGACGCCCTCTACAGGAAAGGGCAGAGCAGACTGTACCTGCTGCGGAGACTCAGGTCTTTTGGAGTGGAGGGCCGACTCCTGAAGACCTTCTATGATTCTGTGGTGGCCTCAGCCATCTTTTATGGTGTGGTCTGCTGGGGCGGCAGCATCTCTTCTGGGGACAGGAAGAGACTGAACAGGCTGATCTGCAGGGCCAGCTCTGTTCTAGGATGCCCTCTGGACCCAGTGGAGGTTGTGAGTGACAGGAGAATGGTGGCTAAGCTGTCATCCCTGTTGGACAACATCTCCCACCCCATGCATGAGACTGTGACAGCACTGAGCAGCTCCTTCAGTGGGAGACTGCGGCACCCACGGTGTGGGACGGAGAGATTTCGCAGGTCTTTCCTCCCCACTGCTGTCAGACTGCACAACAAAGACTCCAACTGATCAACACACACATTCACACATGTGCAATAATCTTTTCTGGTATCGTTGTATTTTTACTGAGTTGTATATAGCACTTGTATTCTATTTTTATCTTATTGCATATTTTATTCTATTTTATTCTACTGTATATAGTATTTTATTTTATTCTATTCTGTACAGTTGTATACTGTATTTATTCTTATTTTATTTTATTCTAATTTTTGCTTCATAACTTTTGCACTGTCCACTTCCTGCTGTGACAAAACAAATTTCCCACATGTGGGACTAATAAAGGTTATCTTATCTTATCTTTAATATTACTTTCTAGTATGAGCTGATGTTTGCTGGAGCCACAGCTGTAAAAGCTGCTGGTCATGATGGTTTGTATATCTGGTGAGAGGGAAACATGAAGATGAAACCAGGAGATGTCCTTACTGAATCATCAGAGCTGAACAGGTGATGGAGAAACGGGTTTACCTTTTAGGTGACATGAATGAGTTGAAGGGAAGTTATGAACTGTTTCTGAGAGACAAATAACACCAGGATCCTTTTTCTAAGTAGCTGACAGCTGGTAACTGTGCAGGGGCGGGTCTAGCAAAGTTTTGCCAGGGGGGCCAGGTAGGGCATTAACAGGGAAAGGGGGGCACAAAGAAATACTTTCTTATTCTCATTTAAAATATCTAGCTGTTATTAAATAATTATCTGAAGCTTACAACCAAAGTTTTTATCTGACATAAAATGTATAGAAATCATACATATAACATGGAAGTAGCTGGAATCCATAGCTGTGCGTGTTCATGGAGCTTGCATTGTCACCTGCTGGACATCACTACCTGACAAGTTTAACTGTCTTCAGAACATTGCAGAGGCCTTATTGACAGTATTTGGGTCTACATATCTGTGTGAGCAGATTTTCTATCACATGAGTGTCCTCAGGTAGCGTCTGAATGCTGGACACTCGGAGACCTGTGTCTCTGAGTGGGAGACCAGAGATCACATTAACATGTGTATCTCTGTATTAACAAACATGCCATATTGGCCCAGTTTATTTTTCTTATCATTGTTGTGAGGAGACCATAAATAGCATTTGTATTTTCTGTATTTGCTGTTATGGAGTTCTTGTTATGGATAAAAAGTGTCTTTTTTTTTGTTTCAAAATAGCTGATAACTATTCGCTGATAGCTGCCAACATCTGCGAACAAATATAATTCTATAAAGTTGTTCTATATAGTGTGTAACTGTTAATATAGAGCGTTATTAAATTTATTGCTAATGCAATCATATGGCACACTGACTTCTGAGGAAATTTTAAATGGCACTCGCCATCAGAAAGGTTGCCTACCCCTGCTCTAGAGACATCAAACAGATTTGAGTTGGCTTCCCAGGAGACTGTAGACACTATTGCATATCTTCTTCCCTTCCATGCGCAAGTTTTTGCAAGAATAATTTTTCCCCCCAAAAAAGAAGGCTCATCAGTAGGCCTCAGTGGTCCACTGCAGAAACCTTACTGAAGAACCTAGTTGACACATCGCAACAATTCATGGAAGATGGAGGGTGAGATTAACAGAGCAGACTCTCAAAGCCCCAGAGACCGACATATTTAGATATCAACTCCCAAAAAGTAAGATCTTTGGAGAGCTAACCAAAAAGCCCAACATTGAAAGTACATTAAAAGATTTGAATGTGAGAGCATCACGTCTCAGAAAAAATAGATTTGCATAATTGAAAGTTTACATTGACACCTAACATTGACCATTTAATCCAGAATCCAGCCTTGATTTTTGGGACAGCCTAGCTGTGAGCAATCTACACCTTTGAATTCAGGAGCTTGTAAAAGTTACCAAGACACGACTGGGCTGCACACAGCTGTTGTGAGCTTATTTGATGTAAATTGATGCAGTTTCCCATTCTTTATAAACATATAGACTATAACATCTGTAGAACAGGATTAACAACTGTTTTAAAAGAATTTTCTTTTTATCAGTTAGTTAAGAGGAACGTATTTTCCAGTGGGGTTGGATAAAAATTTCTTATGGCGCCAAAAATTCAAAAAATTGAGGAAAAACAATTTATATAGCTTCCAATTTCAAATTGAAATGATATATAGATTAATAAAAATCAAAATACTAGCACAAGCAGTAAGATTTGATGTCAAAAATAATAACAAAGGATTGTCCTATACAAATAAAAGATGCTTATCATTATGCAGACACAAACAATTGGAACCATGAACACTCCTTTCAGATATTTAGTTTTTTTAACAGTGTTTTCTGTCGGCTGCATGGACGAACATTTGTAAAATGCCACTGTCTGTGTCCAGAAATGTTTCCTATCGTGATCTCCATTTGTCAGTGTCAGCCATGGATTCTAGGAAGACCGTGACTGACTTTTTGTTACGGCTTACACTCACACCTGTTTGGTCATCGTTGTACTTTGTTCATACATCGACTGCCCCACCTACTTCTGGCCCTCTCTGACGCGACTTATTCTGCTTCCTCCACCACGTTGTCAGAATGCGGATATAACAGAATGACATTGAAAATGGTGTTTGTTACAGTTCCAATTGTGCCATCCAAATCTGTTAAAACAGTTTTTGGAAAGAACAGTGCCATTCAGAACCAGCTAATGTGCTCCCATCAGCATTTCCAAAAGTTCTGATGAACTTCTACAAATAAATTTGTGTTGGATTGTACAGATAGGTGTGGAACACAGCAAAGCAGAGTAATTCAATGTCCTCGCTTAACCGCATGACAGTATTTTAAAGCAATTTCTATAAAAAAAGACGAATGTCTGTGAGAGAGCGAGGTGGTATGAATGCCCCGTGAGTTATTTGAAGGTTTTCATTTCTTGATTTAACTCATGTGTGGATGTGATTAAAGGTGCGCATCAAACTACAAAACCTGCTTTCCTTTCTTAGGCCATTCATCATCTGTAGACATTTAGTTTCAGTGTAGTGCCAGTCATTAAATCCATGGCTCCCCGGCAGCCAATTCCTAAATCTAAGAGCCTTTTTACTGAGCCACGTCTAATTGTGGGGACAGTTGTGTGTTAAGGCCTGTGGGACAGGGGTGACCTTAAAGAGGATGGGTATGTGTTAGAAGGAGACAGAGTGAGAGTGTGTATGTGTGTTTAGGGGGGTGTCACTGAGTACACGCCTGTCTGTCTACATAGGAAAAGGCATTGATCACCAATGACACATTGAGGGCCTGACGCCACAGCACACCTATAACTCTGATAGGGAGGCATGCTTCTTTAAAAGGTCAGCCAAACCAATAAAGCATCAAGTTTATGCTGTGCAAAGATTTGGGCTCAAGTGTTTCTCAGAACCTCCTTCAAAACCAATGAGACAGCTGGAATCTTGTGAGTTTTGCAAGATCACAATCGCAAGGAAATTGATCTTGTCAGGCTTCAAGCTAAGTGGCTGATCCTGAGTTGATCAGACCAAGTCAGCATCCTAGGCAAGGCAAGGCAAGGCAAGTTTATTTATATAGCACAATTCAACAACAAGGTGATTCAAAGTGCTTTACAGAGACATTAAAAACAAAAACAAATAAAAAGCATGATTTCCTAGGAGGAAATATTGGCAGCTGTGCCGAGAGACTTGCAGACTACAAGTAACCATAACTTTAATCTAACCTTACCCTAAGATTATCATTAAATTCATTTAACCGCAATCCCAACCTAACCTTGTAACAGTGAAGTGGGCGTGTCATGTATTGTAGTGGCTGTGCTGTGCATCTGCAGGCAGACCAACTTGGCTTTTTAACCTCCTAAGACCCGTACTCTTCTATGGCATGCATTTTTAATTTCTCTTTGATATTTGGGCATATTGGGGCCCGATGAATGTAAGAACAAAGAATTACCAGATTTTTTTTTTTTTTACCTTATTTTTGTCTTTAAGAAAAATAAGAGCCAAATATGAGGATATTCGTTTAAAATTTTGATAGAACAGTAGCAGTATAATGTCCTCGTAAGTGGATATCAGGCCCTTGGCTATGCGCTTACCTGCTGCTCTCTCGCAGGTAGCTCCATGCCCTCCTGGGTTTTAAATGCACCTTAGAACACACATGCATCAACACTACATATGAGCGGGCGGAGGGAGGTTTGGAGTCTTCACACACGCCCATTCTCTGCGGCCTGTTGGAGCGGGGGGGCTGGGAGGAGGAGTTGGCCGTCCGATTGGGGTCTGGATTGTGGGGCCTCCCTGCTGCTGCCGAGTCGGGGCAGTCTGCTTCTCTCCACCCCAGGGAAAAGGGTAACA
Source organism: Pelmatolapia mariae (assembly GCF_036321145.2). Classification (NCBI taxonomy): domain Eukaryota; kingdom Metazoa; phylum Chordata; class Actinopteri; order Cichliformes; family Cichlidae; genus Pelmatolapia; species Pelmatolapia mariae. Next base: position 26,400,753 of record NC_086237.1, read on the forward strand.
CTACCTGGGTCTGGGTGCAGTTTCCCCCTCCAGGGGCAAGGGTACCTAGACCTGGGGCTTAGAGTACTCTTGGGGAGTGTGAATGTGTGTACAGTGTCTGTTTATGTCTGTCTCCACGTTGGGTGAGTGTGGAGTAATTGCATATGAGAGCATGAGGGTGGGAATGGATGTTTGTATCTGTGTGTGCCTGTATGTCTGTGTCTATATGTCAGGTCGGGTATCAGACGCCACCTCTCTGGGGACATCTCAGGCCCTCCAAGGTATGGAGGCCTATCTCCCCCCACCACTCCCCCTGCCAGTGGCAGATGCCCTCAGACAGGCGTTGGTGGTTCTTTGGGTCCGGGGATGGGCGTCCAGGTACACACCGGCTCACTCCTTGGTGGCTGCTTGTCGGGGCCTGGAGCCTGGGGCTCGCTCGGGCCACTTCGGGGGTGGGGTACCCTCGGCCTCTTGGCCTGGGGCTCGGTCACTCTGGCACAGCTGGCTGCCGGCGGAGCTCACGGGCACGTCACTGCAACCCCCCCTGGCTTCTGCTCCGTGGCTGCTGAGTGACCCCTCATCTGGGGCTCTCCTCAGCTCTTTCTGGGATAGTGGCGCGGCTGCCCCTCTGTTGTTGGTCTTCCTTGGTCTCTTGTGTTCTGAGGGCCTCTGGATGTCTGGAGTCTTGATCTCCTCCATACCTGCTTCATGCCCTGGAGGACTGGGCTGTGGCTCCCCACACCCTCCAGGTGAGAAATTTGGGTGTAGTGATGGATGCAGACCTAAACTTAGAAAAACACATTAGGACAATAACAAAGTCAGCTTACTATCACCTCAAGAATAGGATAAAGACCTGATGTCTCAACAGGACCTGGTAAAACTAGTCCATGCATTCATCTTTAGTAGGCTTGATTACTGTAACAGCATCTTTACAGGTCTACCTAAAAAATCAGTCAGACAACTACAGCTCATTCAGAACTCTGCTGCACGAGTCCTCACTAAGACCAAAAAAGTGGACCACATCAGTCCAGCTCTGAGGTCTTTACACTGGCTGCCTGTCCGTCAGAGGATAGACTTTAAAGTTCTGACGCTGGTCTATAAAGCTCTGAATGGTTTAGGACCAAAATACATCAGTGACCTCCTGACCCAGTATGAACCTTCCAGATCCCTCAGGTCATCTGGATCCGGTTTTTTATCAGTTCCCAGAGTCAGAACCAGACACGGAGAAGCTGCATTCAGCTTTTATGCTCCATATATCTGGAACATACTCCCAGAAAGCCTCAGATCAGCTGAAACACTCAGTTTATTTAAATCCAGGTTGAAGACTCACCTGTTTTCAGCTGCATTTGAATAAAGCACCAAATCCGCACTGTTTTACTTTTAAGCTTAAATTTCAAAACTTACCTTTTTTTTCCGCCATTTTAAATCATGCTTTTTATTTGTTTTTGTTTTGTAATGTCTCTGTAAAGCACTTTGAATCACCTTGCTGTTGAATTGTGCTATATAAATAAACTTGCCTTGCCTAAAATGTCATGATAGGGAGACACTCACTAAATCACCTGCCAAGTATGTTTTTTTTAAGTATTTGCTCTTTTTAAAAGGAAAGCCATGGACAACATCATCTCAGAATGTTTGTGAAAGAAACCATCTGTCAAATTAGGTTATTTAAAAGCTGAAAGTAGGCCAACACTATGCACATATGATTAAACTTTAGCCTAAAAATCCAATTTTTATAGACTTCTTACTGTATATGTAAATCTGGTCATTTCGCCTAACAACAGTGGGGTTAGTTGGTATATAAATCTCCTAAAGGGCAAAATATGGCAAGGAATAGACTTCACTGAATATTCAAGTGGAGATAATGGGGTTTTTTTTAGATGATACTTCTTTTTACCTCTTTCCTTCTCTTGTCATATCATGTATCTTGTCATATCTTCCATCTGTGTACTGTCATGTCCCTACTATGCAAAAGTACACCAATAGCAGCAGTCCTAGCTTGAGACCTGATTTTCCTCTCTGCTTTCCCATATGACCCATCAGGAGCCCTCAGCAGTGATCTATATACCCGCATATGCTCTTCTTAAGGGACGGTGTTTCTGTGCACCTGTGTGCAGATTGTACATGATTGCACATGCTCCTTTTGTCACATGAAAACAGGCTGTGTGTGTGTGTGTGTGTGTGTGTGTGTGTGTGTTCGCGTGTGCATTTTGGATCCCCTTCTGGCTGCCTCTGCTCTCTGCCCACTAGATAACTGTGCTGAGAAGCAGTGCCAAAAAGCGTCAAATCACAACTGACATCAGAAAAAAAGAGCTTTTGTAAGAAACCAGGTGAAAATAATGCAGCTGGCAACATGAAATTGTTTTGATACAGACATGTTACCTACATTTACATTTTTGAGGTGATTCAAATGTAGATGAATCAGATTTTCTGTAAAAAATATATGAAAAGTCAGGGATGAAAATGAGCACCTGTCTTCAGAACTAACGTTTTTTTATACCTTCCTCTGTTTTCATACTGAATGTTTAGCGAGGCTTTTGTAATACTGCCTAACTGTGAATATATTTAGCAGAAAATGAAAAGTAAAAACAAAATTCCTTAATGTTGTAATGTTGTCATTTTAAGCACCTGACTGGTTTATCTTCAGCACAGTACAGCACGCAAACCTCATCGTGATGTTCTGGTTATATCCATGTTTTTGTCTTTTTGCAGAGCACAGAGACAAGTCCTGCCAGCAGCCTTCAGTCTCTACCCATCAGCCCTTGCAGTGAAAAATCTCTTCCGTTTAAGGTAACATGGAGCCGTCTGTTTTATACTGAATTGAGCTATTTGTTCAGTGAGAACGGCTGTATTACAAGCATCAAATTTACAGATCCATTAAAAGTGTGAGGTAATGAAAAATATTAATAAAAATGTCCTCCCAGCTTTATATCTTACAAAAATAGAGCTTATGCTTTCACTTAATACATGTACAGTAAAGTTGTAGTGCTCACTTGTTATACTTTTTTCATAGCCAACCTTTCACTTCACTTAGCCAGCTAGTTTAATTAAAAGAACACAGCAGGCTCGGTGTGATCAAAAATATAAAACTGAATCTTCCTTTGATCCATGTGTCTTGTTCAGTTTTATCCATATCAGAACAATTAACAGCTTTTTTTCACATCAGTTTCTAATGAATCATAAAAAGATCAAATAGGAAGAAAGAGAGCAGAGCAGCAAGGAAGGCAGAGTGAAGGAGAGAGTGAGAGAGAAAGAGTTGGAAAAAGGATGATTAAAAGCAGGAGAGTTGCAGATATTGAATGGGAGAGGGGCAACGTGTTTTGCTTGTCTTGACAGGCTCCAGATGCCCTCTGTCAACCTTGTCCATCCCAGCCGTGCGATCTGGATGAGATTTATTAATCTCTGTAGGGAGCATGTGCATCATTGTTCAAGTGGGTGCTTGTGTGTGAGCGGGATTTAAGTTTACCATGGGAGGTCTTTTGTCGAGCTTTTCCCTGGGATTTAGTTGGGTCACATCAGAGGTCTTGTTAGCCTGTTGGAGGAGGGAGGCGTAGTAGAGCCATCAGCTCTGTGGTTCTCATCTTTGATGTGTGTGTGTGTTTTTTAACTGCAACATAATGAAGTTCCCTTTACATACATGAATGTACACACTGGTAAAGGTCTTTTAAAATACGGTCTAGTGAAACTTACCCACAAAATACTGACACACTGCCAACAAGTACTGTGTTTGGTTGTCACTAAGTACACCTGTATGTGTGTACCACTTAATCTTAGGGCTGTATATAGACTTTGTGTTTGTATAGTTGTCACAGCGTGTTAGTGTTTCACAAAGAGTGGATGTTTGTGTGAGTGTATGCCCTCTTTATTGACCTACATGCTGTATCAGTGGCAGCTGGACGATAAGGAAAAATTAAAAATGTAGGATGGGACACAGCATGCTGACAGCAGCTCTGGCTGAAAAGTACAGATGGACAGACAGGGAACATGGACCGATTGAAAAGAAGGGATCAAATGGGGTAGAAAAGAGTAGGAAATGGTTTCAGTAAACCATCCAAAACAGACTTGGAGACAGGCAATTGACTATAATCAATAGATTACTTGACTGGACAGGGGGAACCTGAAATTTCTTTTTGGGGGTAATTTTATCTGATGTGACAGTGGATGTTGAGGAGGCAGAGAAGAAATAAGAGGAAAGATATGGTATGACATGTCACAAATGTCACTGGATTGAATTGAACCGTGGACATTTGGATTATGTGACATGTACTTTAACCATCTGGCTTAGGCTTTCAATCCTAAAAGCTGTAATTTCCTGTCTGTGGACAAAGGTTGGAGTGCTACTATGTACAGATCAATCAGAGTACTATAGATTTGTGTTACAATGTCTACGTTTGATTTTATCTCGACTTTGGAAGTGTATATTGTGCCTCAGTTAAAAACAAAACATTTCCAGTTAATCCCAGTTTTTCATCAAGAGGAATGACACTCACTGGATATTTACACTTTTTTGGACCATTCTCTGCAAAACCAAGAGATGGTTGTGTGGGAAAATCCCATTGGATCGGTAATAGACCAACAACTATAGCACATTCAAAGCCCCTTAAATCACCTTTCTTCCCCATTCTGATGCTGGGTTTGAACTCCAGCATCTCTACATCCCTAAATGCACTAGGTTGCTGGCAGGTGATCGGCTGATTAGATAATTGCATTTATGAGCAGCTGAACAGGTGTACTTAATGAAGTGGCCATGAGCGTGTGTGTATAGATAGGGAGAGAGCAAGAGACAGCGATGAAACACTCATTCAGCAGATCCTCTGTGCTTGTCATCAGATGAGGAGAGTTTTCTTAAAGGAGGAAAGGGTCACGATCGATAGAGATAAAAAAAAAAAATCAGGGAGAAAGCAGCAAGAATAGCAGGAAATGAGTTTAACTTGATGGTGGGACAGAGGTAGATGACTGAGAGAAGTGAATATATATATATATATATATATACATATATATATATATATATATATATATATATGGAGATATATGAGAGAGAGAATAAAAGGGTACGTGGCAAAGGCTGAGCTTTTCACAGAGCTAGATGCATTGAAAACAACATAAATACAGAGAGGGTATATCGCCTGAGTAGAAGCTTCATATGAGGAAAAAGTTTCAATGTTGAGAAGAGGACATTGCATTTCTTACTTTGGGACAGACTGAAGAAAAGAGATGAGGGAGAAAAGCTGCTGGGAAAAGTGTGGGAGCTATAGCTGAAGTGTATCCATTCAAGAGCAAAGCATTCGGTTTGATGACATTAACTTGATAAGGAAAAGGGGAGGAAATAAACACCGGAGTGCAAGAGGTGGAGGCGAGACCAAGCGATGAACGAGAGATAGAGTTAAAGAAGCCGGTGTTTGAGAAATACTGCGTGAAGATGGAAGAAGAACAAGAGGGAGGGCTGAGAAGAAGAGAATTTGCCCTGGCACTCTAGAAAACGACTCGGCATGTGTAAAAATAATCTACGGTATCCACCTGAGAGGCTGCAGTGTCACAGTGCGACCTAGTTTAATTTAGACCCAATGCATATGACATGATTTTTACCAGATTTTGTCCCAGTTAAAGTATTCTACTGTATCTTAGAATAAAGTAGCAGAAAAAAGAAATCACACTAGAGTTGCTGCTAGAGGTGTACTCCACCAGTGTGTTCATTAAAAAAAAAAAAATGTCAAGGGCAGCAAGTTTTGCACCTGATGAAATGTTGTTTTGTGTACACTCACCTTTGCTTCAGCAGCACGGTGAACTTCTTTTTATAGTGGAACACTTATCATCATGTCAGATGCAGCGTAATTAGAAATTAATAATGCATAATTCTAATGACTGTGAATTTATAATTACCGACTTTTCCCCACAGTGATGCCCTAATCACTGCGAGAGGGTTAAAAGGATGCATGCTTTCAGGAAAGCATGGAGATATGCAGCTATGTGCGTTATACACACCTTTCTGACACAGACAACACGCGGCTATATCAAGATGCACAAAATGTCATTTCTTTAAGCTGCAGCACAGAACAGACTGCCACTCTCATCTCCCCGTTTCATCCTTTGTCTCGTTTTTGAATCTCTCTTTCCAGATAACCGTTTATCTCTGTTACACTGCGTGAGAAACTTTGCGTTTAGTAATTGTTGTGAGGCTCAGGCATCAAATTCCACTTTTTTTTTTTTTCAAATTTTGCTCCTCTGCATCAGTGGTCCTGTGATATGAGTTCTCGGGTTAAAATCAAAACCGTTAATAGTGAAATTGTAACTCGCCTTTTTACATCTCAAATTATTCATTACATTTTAGCTCAGTGCGGGGTGCTGTCAGAAAAAAAATACAAATTAGACCATTCTACTGTGTGCTATGATAAAGCCTGAAAAGTTTGCCACCTTGCCCCCGGGCTACCTTAGAACTAGACAGCTGTGTTTCTGATTCCACGACACCTGCTGATAGGAGGAAACCATGCCTCATTATTTGTGATTTGCTAATAGGGTCAGAGAGCGAGAAGTGATATTTTAGAGACAGCTTTAAACCTCGGAAGTACAGATACTGTATATATTATATTATTTCTATCACCACAGCACTCAACTTTTGGACTTCACAGGAAAACATTTTAATGATTTAAAAATTTCCCTACAAGCCAAATGTTTTCTGTCAGTTTTAATGGATGTGGAGTTCTTACTTTACACAGATATACACTCACTGGATGCTTTATTAGCCAAACCTTGCTAGTACAGCGTTGGACCCCCTTTTGTCCTCAAAACTGACTTAATGATTTGTGGCATTGATTCAACAAGGTGCTCGAAACATTGCACAGAGATCCTGGTCCATATTGACACAATAGCATCAAACAGTTGCTTCATCCATGATGTGAATCTCCCATTCTGGTACTCTGTTGGACTGAGATCATAGTCATGTTCAAGACACCAGTTTCAGATGATCTGAGCTTTGAGGCATGCTTAGCTATCGGGCTGGAATAAGCCATCAATACTGGGGAACACTGTGATTGTAAAGGGGAGGATATGATCAGCAACAGTTCTCAGGTAGACTGGGACATTTAAACAGTGCTTGCTTGGTACTAAGAGGCCTAAAGTGTGCCAAGATAGTATCCCCTACACCATTACACCACCACAAGCCTGAACTGTTGATACAGGCAAGATGGATCCATGCTTTTCCATGTTGTTTTCTGCCAAATTCTGAGCCTACCATCTGAAAGTCGAAATAGAACTTGAGACTCATCAGACCAGGCAACATATTTCAAATCCTCTGTGGGCAGTTTTTGTGAGTCCGTGTAAATTAGAGCCTCAGTTTTCTATTCTTAGCTGACAGGAGGGGCACGTGATGTGGTCTTCTACTGCTGTAGACCATCTGCTACAAGATTCAACATGATGTGCGTTTAGAGATGCTTTTCATACCTTGGTTTTAACAAGTCGTTAGTTTAGTCGCCTTCCTATTAGTGTGAAGCAGTTTGGCCAGTCTTCCTGCCGTATGGCATCAAAATGGCTTTTTCCCCCAGAGAAAAGCTTCTTGCTGGATGGTCTTTTTAGAACCATTCTCTCTAAACCCTAGAGATGATTGTGTGGGAAAATTCTCAGTGGAACATCCATTTCTGAAATACTTAGACCAGTCCATGCAACATTCAAAGTCACTTAAATCACCTTTCTTCTCTATTCTGATTGGTTCAGCTTGGTTTGAATATCAGCAGGTTGTCTTGATCATGTCCCCAAGCCTAAGTGCATTAAGTTTCTACCACGTGTTTGGCTTGTTAAAGACAGCATTAACAAGCAGTCAGTCCGGTGTAGTGAGTATATTTACAACCCCTGAACCATGTACCGGTACTGGTCCGTGAGTCGTTTGGTGCCGGGCCGCGAGAGTTGAGGCTGGCTTGTGAAATTTATGGTTTTCAGGGTTTTTATCATTTTTTAGCGTTTTTATCTATTAAATTTTTTTTATAACACTGATTCCCTGGGTCTTTTCCCATGTGTTATGAATAAATGTTTTTTTGGTACCGGTACTGGTTTTATTTTGTTGTATTCATCCACAACACCTTAAAGGCTGGTCCGTGAAAATATTGTCGGACATAAACCGGTCCATGGCGCAAAAAAGGTTGGGGACCGCTGCTTTAGACATCTAGTAAGCACATTGTCTTTTTTCAGACTTGGATTTAGTTAACTTTTTTTTATGCTGTTATTTGTTGTGAAGCACTTTGTGATCCTTGTCTTGAAAGGTGCTATATAAATAAAATTTTACTTTACTTTACAGATATATCCAATGGTTTCTTTGTGTATGGGCGTGTCCAGAGCCACTTAAATCTTTTATTTTAAAAGCTACTGACATTATGGTGACCTGCTATTGACAGCTAATTTAATTAGAAAAGACAGCTGACCGAGGTCAGAGTAACCTGTTATCCATTCTTGATAAGACTTGATAATGTGATGCAGATCACACATTTTTAATCACCTCTTCTCTGTTTTTAACTTAAACGGAAAAGTTCACAACAAAATCAAATCTACATATTTTTCATCTAATCTGTAGGGCTGTTGATATAAGCTTTTTCTCTTGCCCTTTTCAATGTGCATAAATAAGCTATTAATATAGTTACCAGGGCAGACATAAAGTAGATAAACAGAGACAGCATGCAGATAGAAATGAAGATGGATTCAGATACAGGGTGAATATTAAATACTTGAGGCAAGCAACTTTATGCTGGATCAGTTTGCACATTTGTCTTTGTGATATCATTTTGGTTTTTTTGGTGACGAAATAAAAAGTGAGGTTGGACAAACTGTACTGGATTTTCCAAGAAGCCATATGTGAGATGACTGAATTATATTTGGTCTTGGTACACTGTGCCATATCACTTTTATAGACCGTTCATTTGTGTTGAGGAGTCCACATCGTGCTGCATGTCTTTGTCGCTTTTTTCTGGGGGTTTTTCCACAAACATAGCTAAGTACACAGTTTTTATGCAAATGATTTACCAACAGAAATCATTCGATATGTGGACATAAATCATGGAGTCTTAAGCTGGCGTTCAGTGTACTTAATTTCGTAATTTTTCAGCTGTGACCATATCAGACTCTCAAAACTTGATCAGAACTTCCACAGATGTACTTTTTAGTTAGAAACAAGGAGTTATTTGCATAATTAAGGTTTATTTTAAAAAACTTACATGGATGTAATATGTATGAAGGAAAGAATTTTTCCTTTTTCATCCTGTCTAACCTTCAGTTTTAAAATGTTAAAAACGAATGTTCAGTCCATCTCTCACGAGAAATCTTGTACATCTCAGAGACTGCATCTCGGCTTATGAGTGATAGATTCACAATTTAGTTCATGTCTTTTTTTGTGATGACACATTAGGCTTTCTCCGTGCGTTACCTGCATCAAGAAGTCGGCTTCAGACTGAGACTCCATTTAAAGAATCCATTTAAAGCTAAAGGGTGGCTGAGCATTTGAAACAGCTGCCGAGAATACGGGAAGTGCCTCCCTGCGGGTTTAAGATTTATGGACGCTTCTGAAACGTTTAAGTCAAATCAGATTAGCTGTTATTGTTTTGTGTTTTGTTTTTGTCTGTACTAAAAGCAAAGTTTAATAAATTAGGGTTTCTGAGTCCCTTCCCAACATGTGTATGCTGCAGTGCTGCTAAAAGTAAAATTGTCCGGGAGACCCTCTTATGGCGAACTGTGGTGCGATGGTAAGACTCCAGGAACGCGTGGTCAATTATTATTATTACATTTTACATCCCCTTAGCTAGTTTAATTCTCTAACACTCATAGTTCAAGTGCAAGGTTAGGGTTAAATGCTGGGTAAATTGGTATAAAGATAACACGGAGAAGGCATTCTGTCATGTTGTTCTTGCTTACACCCATTTCATCAATATCAAGAAAACTCCAATTTGTTAAAGAAATTGAAGAAAATTGGATGTTGACTAATTGACAAACAACCAGCACATTTTCTCAATGATGTTTCCCAAAAAAATAAAAAAGTTGAATCATTTCTCGTAACAAGAGGAATAAAATTCATCCCCATACCCTCTTCAACTGACTGCTGATTACATGCATAGAGAGCCTCAAACGCTTTACAAAATCACATCTCTTTGCAAAAGTGGATGCACTCCAATGATTTTGATCAGATTTAGCCCCACTGAGGCTGTTCTGTTCACATTAGAAATAAATTTGTATGCCCCACTTTTCTGCCATGGGTTCTCCATTCTATTCTGCCTTGAAAAATTGGTTTGAATGCCACCTGATGGGTGACTGAATGCACTTTATGGCGCTTCTTTCGGCGAGCAGAATAAAATTTCTCATTTTAGCTTTAAATTTGTTCATCACATTGAGATCTTATTTGTATGTCCACTGCCCTGGCATTGCTTGGCTCTGCATGTCCAGGGACCGTGGATAAAAATTGCATTGCACTGTAATTCCTCAGGGATTAATGCAATATTTCTGTTCAAGTAAAGCTGAGGTCTGCCGTCCAGTAGAAGTACAGAGAAGAATTGTGACAACTGTATAACTGTTCAAAAATGACCAAACCGAACTATAAAGGTAGTAGATACAAATTGGATGATTTGATCAACCAAACATACGGCCTGTGTATGTGCTATGCCATGCCATCACCTTCACCACACCAAGACATAAAATGAAAATAGATTTTTTTCTTTGTTTTACTATAAAGAAGTTTAAAAGGGGAATAAAGAAACAGGAAGATAATATTGCATAAAAATCTTTCACATGTTCAGCCAATAGCCATCCACTTATGTCCACGAATTATTGTAGGCTAAATCATTTATTGCTGCATCTGAATGAGGTTGTGATTCGGTGTTACCCTGATGCAGTATACACTTACCAGACATTTTATTAGGTACATTTTGCCAGTACTGGGTTGGACCCCTTTTGTCTTAAGAAATGCGTTCATTCTAGTGGCTTATAATCAACAATGTGATGAAAACATTCTTCAGAGATTTTGGTTCAGTAAAGTGTCCCTGGATTTAATCATAAGCCTGTTCTCATCAATAACTCCTTTCTTCTGTTTATACTCGCAAGTTGTTTTTTGACCTGTAAAGAAACCCATTAGGTCAATAAAGCATTGGATTTAGTCTCAACACTGACGTCAACACGACGATAGCATCGCGCAGTTGCTGCAGATTTGTCTGCTGCACATCTGTGATGCAAATTTCCTGTTCCACTTCATCCCTTGGATTGTATATTGAATTCAGATCTGGTGACTGTGCTGGCCATTTGAGTACAGACGTGACACATTAATCCTGCTAGAAACAGCCGTCATAAGAAGGATACGCTGTGGCCATAAAGGAATGAACATGGGCAGCAACAATGCTCGGTTTGGCTGTGGCATTTAAACAATGCTGAGTGGGTACTTAGGGGTCCAAAGTTTGCCTAGAAATGATCCCCTGCACCATTACACCAGCAGCAGTCTGAACTTTTAATAGAAGACAGGAAGTATCCATAGTTTGTTGTTTGTACTAAATTTTGACCCTACAAGCAGAAATTAAAACTCACCAGACAACATTTTTCCAGTTTTCTGTTGTTCATTTGTGATGAGCCTCTGCAAACTGCAGCTTCAGTTTCCTGTACTTAGCTGAAGGAAACAGGAATGGCATGTAGTGTGGTCTTCTGCTGCTGTAGCCCATCTGGTTCCAGATGCAATGTGTTGGGGAAATGCACTTCTGGATACAAGAGGTTATTTGTATTACTGTTGCCTTCTGGCATCAGCAGCAACCACGTCATGTTCAGAATCACCTAAAATCACCTTTCTTCCTCATTCTGATGATCAGTTTGAACTGATATGTATATGTTCTCCTGTGAGGTGTGTGATTGCTGTATAAAAATGTTCCTAAGTACTTTCTTAAAATAAATTTGAATATCAAACCATCTTTTCAGACTGTCATGTCTGTTGTTACACTCATTCATGGCCTGAACTGAAAAGGCAGATCTTCTTAGACGAACTCCACACTCTCCACGAGCGTTTGACTTTAATGCTCTGGTCACCTCTTTGCGAGCAGAGTTCTACGGATCTTTTCAGCAGTTAAGATGCAATATTGTGAGATTTTTGAAACAGATTATATTAAGCTGCTGTATTTCTTTATCACTCGTTTTATCTTTCTCTCACATACCCTCTCGCATGTCTTTCTTCCGTTTATACTCCTAAGGTGTTTTCTGGGTCGTAAACAAACCGACGAAGTCAATAAAGTGTCCCTGGATTTAGTCATAAGCCTGTTCTCAGCATTTCATATAACTACTCTTATACATGCAGTTTTAACAGCTGCAGATAAGCCACATAGAAATGCACGCACAAGACACGGAGGGATACCAACTGTGCCGTTGTAGCCAGACAGCTCATTTAGTGCAGCCTTCAGTCCTGTTCGGGTGAGATTAATTTTAGAGGCTGACTAATGTAGTAATTGTCACAGCATGTTAGTGATTTTTCAGTCCCATCCAAATCTCATGTTAGTAATTTGTGTGTGTGTATGTGTGTTCTTTAGTAGGAAAAAAATATCCTTATTATCTATAAATACTGTTATCTCCCCTGCAAAGGCAGGGAAACAGAGTGCATTCTGATTTAACACCACTGGGTTTTGTTTTTGTTAATTGTTTTTCTATTTCCTGGTGGAAAATGTATTCTTTTATAGGTTTTATTACCGTGGAAGCACTTAGTGAAGCTTTTAGTTATGTTCTCCTTGACCATTATCGTGTGCCAAGGTAAGGGCCCCTACATACACTTCAACATCAATTAGACTTGCAAAATAAAGAAGCCGTAAAAAAAAAAAAAACACCTTAAAAACTTTGCAGACAGTGTGAAACCTTTTCACCACCTCTGTAACTGTAAGTTTATCACGCAAAGATCAAACAACATCTGATTTCCCCCCACTTTGTTTAATTGCCAAAAGTGGTGAGACTTAACCTCTCATGATTGGCCAAGTTTTTATAATTGAAGAAGCAAGAATGCTGTGAAATTTCTTTTCTTTTCTTTTTGTTTTGTTCACCACAATTTCTGGCACTTTTCAATGGGAACAGCTCAAGGGAACACTGTGAATGGTTACCTGAAAAGATTAACAGCATTTGGTACTATCCTTTTGTTTAAAGATTTATCACATTTCAATAGTTTTAGTTTTTTTTCCCTTTTACTATTATTTTCCTATTCTATTTTCTTTAATTTCGTTTTAGCAGCCTAGTCTTCTCCTTCCTTTTGCCCTCACGTACATCCGCTGACACATACATCACCCATCTACATACAACACCTCGCGTACATCATAATATCCTTAACTTTATTCACTGTGCAACAGCACAAATTGTGCTTAGTCTGGCACTTCTACCATTGTTAGTTCAGTTTTGTGTTATAGCCAATCAGAAAAACAGACTGGCTAAGATAACATGCGAGTTTTTTCTTTTTTGCACTACTGCAAGAATATTATCTGGATGTCGAAACAAAACATTACATAGTAAACTTTATATTAACATTAAATTATTTCCCTTTTTAAAGATATGGTGTTGGAAATTCGTTTATATTACCCTGAACCAGAAATTATTGCCAGAAAACCATAAACCATGAAGCCAAAACAATCAGATATTATACATACTTTAAAAAACTTTATAGACAACACGGATACAGCACACTCATTCATTTATTTTTAAAATGTCTGTCAGCCAAAAATCCATCCATCCATCTATCTATCTGTCCATCCATCCATCCATCCAGCTTCCCCTTGATTAGGTCACAATTGTCTCAAAGGGTCAACCAAAGCTACTGAATGAATAAGTGTCAACATGTACAATACAAAACTTTGTACTCTACAGTGATCAGGCAGATTACAACCTCCTCATGGTTTACACGTAAAGGGTGAGAAAGTTGAATCTTTACAGTTTCACAATCCTTTCTCTCACACGGACTCAGACTTACAGAAATATTTTTTTTCTAGCCCTCGATCCCCGGGGGTGTTCTGTACTGATTCACCGTACAGGTTTCATTTTTACTTCTCTAAATTTTGAAGTGACTTGAAGAAAATTGTCAGGCTCAATGGGTCGTTTTTGCATCACAGAGGTCATTTAAAGGACGACGATGTAGCTATATGGTTCCCTGTGGTCTCCCTCTGACTCTGCGTGTCCTTTAGCTAGATGGCTCCCTGTGGTTTCAGACCATCATGCTCAGCCTCGGGGCCTCTCTGTCCTCTCCTCTATCAATGTCCCCCTTTTCTCACATTTCCCCCTCATTTTCCTCCTGTTATCTTGCCCCTCTTTTCCTCTTCTGCTTTTATGTCCTTGAAGAGGTAATGACAATCTGCCTGTCATTTTGCACTCTCTATCTTATTGCTCGTTTTCTCCCACTTCCTTATCCCCTTTCTCTTGTTCCCTCTCTCTTCACATTGTGTCGCTCTTTGTCCACATTTTAACTAACTGCCTTAGCTTGAATATTTTTAGCGAAGACTGTTGTGCTTTATATCTTATTTCTGACTTCCCCATGAGCCATCCTCTCAAAGCTCTCTGTTGACTGCAGGCAGGGTCTGAAGATGACTAGGCATTTGAAAACACTGAGAGTGAAAAGGAGGCGCCACGTTTACATTTTTGCTTTATTAAAAAAAAAAAAAGATTCCACGTCAACTAATTTTACGTGCCAAAAATTGTTTTTATTTATTTATTTTTTTACTTTTGCACTGGATAAATGAGACTAACACTGTTAAATGAGGACAGCGGCACAATTATAACATAAATATCAACCAGATTTTAATATAAGACATTTTCGCAACCATTTATAATTTCTTTTCTTTTGCCCTTAAGCATTTTGTAAATTGTTTTGAAAGGTGCCATAAGAATAATGTTGTTTTCATTAGTTTAATTATTTTCTATGTCTTCTGGAGCTTCTCTTCATCTTCCCTGCAAAAAAAACCATCCCCTGACAACACAAGGTCAAATAAAAACTGCTGTGTGCTCTGGGGCGCTGCCACAGGACACAACGAGTTTATCGCTGTGATGTAGAGAGAAGAGGAGATCACAGTCGTGCAGAACGCACCGCATGACAACTTTATTACACAAACACAGGGCTCAGCAAGAATCGCAACACTCAACAGACTCATAAGTACACATGAAAGACCTGCAGATACACACAGAAACTCTCAGAGAATCACATACAAAGACAAACACACAGAAGCATCCCTGTAATGTACTTTTGGCTGCATGCATTGCTTTGGTGGCTCTATGGTCCCTTAGATAAAACTGTAATGTTAAACATGGTTTGTTGTTTCTTGTGTTCAGGATCCCAGCAGAGAGGAAGCCTTGCTGCAACAACTGAGAGAGAAAGATGAGCTGATTATGAAACTCCAGAGCGAACTGGTGAGATCTTAGTTCTAAAAGTAATTCAAAACATTATGTAGACTTTTGATGATAATGATGCCCGAGTTCCTTCTTTTGCAATGTGGCATGGGGTTTTTCTTTTCCTTTCTTTTTTGCACAAGAAAAAAGTAAAATAAAATGACAGTAAGTGACAGCTTCTGATGATGGCCTTAGTAAATATAAATGAATCCAGTGAGGTGAAATATTTATTTTTCCCTTCCAGAAAATACTCTAATGTCTTTGTAGGTGATAAGAGAAGCAACTCAAAGTTTGAGACATGGAAGGTTTGCTCATATATTGTGTTTTATCTCTATCACAGTGTCTTTTTCTTCATCTTTGTCTTTTGGAACTTTGTTATGAATAATTAAAACAGCTTGAATGTGTTTGAATTATTTGTTTTAAGGATATAAATTAAAGACTATTTTTCTTTGAAGCACATTTTAAGGGTTCAAACTTTTAAAAGAAATGTTAACTAAAAAAAACAAAAACATATGGATTTCAAAGGACTAGAAAGTGTAACTTTTGTTAAAATCGCTTTGTCAGTTTATCATCTTCTTAAGATCTTCTAGAAAAGATTGACCATAAAAGAGAGAGTACATTATGTGAGAATGGTTTTATAGTTGGCTTGAAGTCACAGCATCAACAGCAGAAAGCCTGTCTTCGTTAATGTAAACTGCTCGTTCACGCCAGCTTAATGTAATGACAAAAATTATTGGGACTCTCGCCAAACGAGAGGTATAAGATGCAAAGCAACGACTTTTCCATTTTAAATGTGCTCGCCATTTATTTGAAATATAGAGATGTAAATGCAAAATGTATCGTCTTGACAGTGTTTTCCTTTTTTTTTTTTTTCCTTCTCGTCCTCTGGAGCGTGATTGTTGGATCATCTGCAGAAATGCTCCACACGGCAAAATTTTCCATCATTTGCCATTAAAATGTCTGCAATTTGTCACCTATTCTGTCGAAGTAATGCAATGCAGACATTGTGCCAGGCTTTAGTAGAATAATGTGCCAATGTTGTAGCGGTATTGTAAGAGATGCCAGTCTAACCCACTGACTTGAGTCTCATGTGGCATCTGTTTGTTTGATCATTCTGTGGAACATGCGTCTATTTTTCCCCCCCCCAACTCTTTCTCTCTTTCACTCCCATCCTTTCGCTTTCTGGCGTTCTGTCAGCATCACCTATCCCCCTCTCTTCTCTTTCTCACTGTGCTGTTTTCAGTGCTGTGCGCATCTAATGTCGAATTAATGTCAAAATTGAGCAATTTTCGGGCAGCCTGGCTGGCAGGCAGGCAGACAGGCAGTAGGCTACATGTAACGTCAATGTTCCTCTCTGAAATTCGTGTTGATGGGCAGTGTAACAGACTTAACACTCACACATTAAAACACCTTTTTAAGCCTTTTCACATTGCACCTTCTAAATAAAACACATTTATTCACAGGTCTCTCTTCTGTGCATGAGTGTTTCACACTCCCTCTCCCATACATTATTTTTGGACCTACCCTATTATTGAATGCCTTTGCACTGGGATCTACATCCTCCTTCATATCCCCCCTCAGTCATGATAATGGGACAAATGACCTCAATAAATTAGAGTTTAACTGTTTGGTCAAATGTTTGCTGCTTACAAAAAAATGTATATTACCAAAATGAGTCTGTTCCCCTACAGCTAAGATGTGTTATGATTAAATATTTAACATACTTAAAAACCTGCTCAGTATTTGAGTGGAAATGAAGGAAAAAGTAGATAAATAACAAAACCTTTTGGTAAATCTAGATTGTTTGTAGGTTTAATTGTTCGTAAAATAGAAAAAGGGGGTCTGTTTTTTCACTCTGTGTGTTAGTTGTTCCACATGTTGATATTGCCGATGTATCATGGCGTTGATATCCTCTTCTGTTTTGGCCATATGTAGTGCTGTGAATTATGGTTAAACATCTCCACTGTCAAAAGGGCGTTGTTCCAGATATCTTCTGATTTGTTCAGATGCAACTTTGCAGAACAATCCTTTCACGCAAGTCATACGTCCAGTCTTTCTCAAATTGTGCTGACTGGTTTAAAAGTAGGGTGGAGCAGGAAATGAGAAGAAGACTTCACCACAAACAGAAGTAGTGTGAAAAACATCAAATATTAAAATAAATAGCATGGCAAAGTCAGTGGCTGCAGTGGACTTTTCAGCTCTTTGTATATAGCAAGAGTAGTCCACAAACCAGTTGTTTGTGGCGTTGATCACTGGTAACAGTAAACAGCTACCACACGTAGACGACGGTCTCCAAAGCTGTGTATAGGCACAAACAGACACAAACACAATACCATAAATCCACCTTAAGATATAACTCTTGGGTGTTTATTTTATTTTTTTATTTTTTAGCACAGCAGGTCTGACCTTGGGGTGGATTCACTGAGATGACCACTTGGGAAGATTGACAGCTGACTTGAATGTTTTCCACTTGTGAATAATCTTTCTAACTGTAGAATGATGGACTGGAAATGACCTTATAACCCTTCCTAGGTTGATGGGCAGTAACAATTGCCTCCTCCAAGATCACTGCTGATGTTTTTCCTTCTTGGCATTATGTTAAAGCACCCAGGACTTTGCTTACTTTTCTGAATAAATAATCACACAGTGTAATATTCCATGTGCTTTTATTCATCTGAGGTTGTACTTACCTAATTTTAAGACCCGGCAAAGAAATTACCCTATGCTAACTTCACGATCTGCTACTGAAACACTCCCGCTGTGACTTAAAACAGTGCAAAAGTTTGAGGTCTCAGCTTGGGTAAAGTTTTACTTGAGTTTTACTTATCATACTAACGGAAATATAGAATATCACCTGGCCTATTCCTAAAACAGTCTAAGTCTTTATTTAATTTAATCACATTCCTCTTGTATTTACTTTACACCTGAATCTGTTATTATGGTTCTTTTCTGCTTTTTTTTTCTTACAATCTCTGCACATTTCACTCTTTGTCTCTCTCCCTCCCTCTCTCTCTTTCCTTTGCTTCTACATGGGGACATTTTCCTGCTGGGATTATCAAAATTCTTCTCTTTCATTCTCATTTTATTCTCCTAGATCACACATGGTTCTATCACTCAGAGTTTAGGGTATGCAGTTGCTTTTGCATGCTCGAACACACACAGATGCTGATCACCACTGACAGTGTGTATTCATCTGCTTGGCACTTCTCACTGACAGAGATGTTTTGGCTCCTGCAACCAGCTGGATACGATTTCCAAACATATACAGCTTGTGTGATGTCACGGGAACAAGTCTACGTGTTTGTTTGCATAATAATAGTCTAACACTAGGCCTCATCCGCACTGCATCCACAGCTAAGCCCTGTTTTATCTGCCCCATACGCCCTTGGGCATTGGCATTGCTTCACATTTATGAAGTTGTGCAGTTTGTGTGCGTGAACATTACAGAGGATCTGTACCTGTCTTTGTGTAAGAGAGTCTAAAAGGGAAACCTTTCCTGCCGCAGCTAAGTTAAAGTGCAGCATTTGAAGGAAAGGGCAGCTCATAGCCAAAGCTCTCCTCGCTCTGCCTCCGTCTGTAAATCTGCCAGTGAAAACCTATTAATTATCTCCTAGAAGGACCTGCTAGCTGGCTGGCCATCACTAGCTGTCACTTTTTATGAGTTTTCTTCTCTCTCTGCTGGTGCATTTTGTTGAAGGACCGTGTTCCAACTGCAGCATTTAGCTGCAGAAAGCCTTCCTTTGCTTTTTATGCATTCGAAGGCATGATTAATGAAAACTGATTTTTAACTCAATCTGTCAGCTTACTTGTGCTCACTCTGAAGTAGACAGTATATATTTGAGTTAAGAACTATAACATAAATTCATTTTATTCTAGAGTACTTACCATAAACCCGTCCTTACGCCTAGTCCTAATTTGGTTGATGAATTTTAATCAAGGTTAATGAATTTCTCAATATTTCATAGCCACTGCACCTTTCAAACCGTTCTCTTCTGTAACCCATGAGCAGCGTAGGGCAGAGATGTCAGAATGATTAGTGACATCGTCATAAAGTGCTCCCGGTGGTAGTAGTGCTGAGTTCTTTTCATTCAGAGGACTCGCATCCTGCGTTTTTCAAAATAATCATGCAGAGGTAACACCCGAGTTGCCGGCAGCCTCCCGGTCAAGGTAAAAGTTCTGCATTTAAAGAAAAAGAGCCAAAGCTTTTCTCTCTATCCTTTGATTGTAAATCTGCCAGAGGAAACCTATTAATTATCCAGTAGAAGGACCTTTTTAGTGAGCTGGACAGTGCTACCTGTCAATTTTTATGAATTCTTCTCTGAGGGTACACTTTGTGGAAGGTCCATGCTCCAATATTTGGCTGGAGAAAAGTTTTCCTGCAATTCAGCCCATTTTTACGACCTCTTTGATTTCCAGAAAATGCAGCCAAAGGGAAGAAATGGTTAAGGCTGTTCAGAGATGCAGTTTTTCTTTTTCTTTTGATAGCTAACTAAGCATGCAAGCCAGCTGTACCAAGTGTTGTGAGTGGAGGAAATGGCGTAAGTCTGCTGGGAGAGTACTTGTTCTCATTTCTATATATTTGATGTTTCTCTTGCTTATTTTTTTGTGAAATTTTGGACACGGCTGATGGGTGTGTGTTTGTTTTCTGCGCAGGAGAGTGCCAAAGCTGCCCTGAAGATGAAAGACTGCCAAATGACTGACCGCACAACACAGACTGAACACATGGGGCCAGAGGTGAGTCACTCACAGACAGTAGACACACTTTAGCTTTGTGAGGCTGAGACACACAAACAGGGCTTTGTACACTATCTTTTAAGACACCTGAGTCACAAAATTAGGCTCAGTTTTTAACTTTCCAGTGCAAACTCGTTCCTTCCCTATTTTTCTATCCTCGTATGTGTATCATTGCATTTTATGCTGCGTCACAGCAGCCGTCTCTCTGCCCCTCCTTCTTTTCTTTTCCATCTCTTAAAAACCATCTTTTCATGTTGAACTAAATCTATAATCCATCTTACTTTTTTCTGAAGATATTTTCCTGCAGTGACAGTCATATTATAGTCCACTACCTGCTCCGCCCCTTCTTCCTCCAATTCCCACAGTGCTCAGAGTGCTGTGATGCATCCTACCTGCCTAACGCCTTCAGCTGACATGGCCTCTTTGGCTTCACTAGGGGCTGACAGTATGGGAACATAGCAGACTTAATGGATGACTGTCTAAAAATGGCTGCCTGTGGAAACAGGAGCAGAGTTTTGGGGTCTGTTTCTTTGTCACTCTTTTCTTTCTTTTAAAACACTTTTTTCCCTCGTCTTCTTTGCTGCTCTCAAGGTTCCTTTATATCTTTAATCCTGCTGTGTATAAAGTTGGCAAGAAACACTGTTAAAGAGAGAAAGCTTTGCATTTGTGTGAGTGAGTAGGTGCAAAGTATTCACACCAACGCGCTGACTTCCCAACGCACATTGGCACAGGATAGTGTTTGAGAGCAAATCAAATACATTATTTGGACATTGTAACAGAAACAACAGTTTTGCATGAAAAGGAGTGTCCCTTCATCTCCACATATTCAACAACAGAAAAAAAATATCATGCAGAGCTATCAGTTTTAAAGCAGTTGATTTATTGTTTTATCGTCACTTACTACACATGGCAGTCATAGAGATGAGAGCCGGAAGCAGAGACCTCAGAGAGTGGAATATTAATTGAAAAATCTACTTTGTTAAATCAAGGCTAAAAATAATAAATAACACACAGTGGAGTGCAGACTCTTGAGTCACTTACTGTAGCTATAAAGTCAACAAACACAGTTAAATCAACAGATATGGTTTTGCATCACTACATAATATCAACCTAAGAAGCTTTGCATCAAAAGCCTGTCATGTTTACCCTGTACTCTTGAAGCCTCTGTAGAATATTACTATATTAAAGTAGTCAGATTTATGAAATTTATTTCGACTTTGTAACATCTTGGCATCGGCGGATCAAGCTCCTGTTTGTGCCTGGCTTGGACGTAGAGCTGGGCGATATAAGATTTTTTCATATCACGATATGTTTTTTTCATTTCAGGCGATAACGATATATATCACGATATAAGCCAAATAACTATATTTGTAAGATTTAAATGTGCCGTTGCTCACAAGTAAAATGTGAAATAATCTGCAGCTTGATTTGATTTAAATATTTATTTCCCATAATAAGTTCAACAGGGTAGATGTGCTTAAGGAACATGAGACTTCAGTTTCAGATAAATAAAGGCAAATATTGCAAACTACACAAAAGGCAGCCGGTAAAGCGTTTAAGTTTCAAAATAGAACAAACAAAACAGACTACTAAATTGTCAATTCCACTTAGAAACAAAATTTTAATTCTAAAAATAAATCTTAGTTTGTTTTACAGAAGAACAGACAAAATTGACTAACTTTTGTCAATATCAAATAAACTGAGAACTAAAAGGAAATTCTCAATCTCTCCTTGTTGTATAGCTTAGCTTTTCAAACAGTTTTAACAGTGACTTTAGTCTGACAAAAGCCGAATGACGAATTAGCGCTTTCAGTCAGAGATTGAGCATGCACCGGTTTATTGTATTTCCAGACTTGCTTTCGGCACAATTTACAGTGCGCGCTACTCTGTTTTTTGTCAGACTTGAAATAGCTGAAATACCTTCACACTACGGAACTTCTATGGCCCTTCCGTTCGATAAGCTCTCCGGCATTGGAACCATCATCGGTTTTTTTCTTCGGTAACCTTCGCTCACGCTCTCGGTTGATTTTTCTCTAGTCGGCAAACTCATTTCCTTCATTACCCGGGCAGCCCGGCTGCAAAAACAAATACACGTGTGCGCCTTGGCACTTGTGCTGTACGTAACAAGTCACGTGATGTGACGCTGCGGCTGTGATTGGTTCGGCTCTGCGCTACTTAATTTGGATTGGCTGTTTTTTTGTTTTTTTTAAGAGGACAAGAGAGATGAGGCCTATCGCAATAGTTTAATTTTTCTATCGAGAAAAAGTTATTTCGCAATACATATCGTTATCGTTCTATCGCCCAGCTCTACTTGGACGATGTATTTTTTGCCTGTTACAGTGGTCGCAGTGTCAGATTTTGTGATTATAGAATCATAAAATCTTGAATCTGTCGATAGAGATACTGCTCCTCACTCAGTCTTGCTTGCCCTCTTTCTTGACACTTATAATGTGATCAGGAAGGAGGCACTAGCTGATGATTTGGGATAAGACTTTAAACAGATAGTGGCAACCAAGGCTTTATGTTTTTATCACACAGCTAAACGTGCTAGTTACAATAGCTGGTGAACCTTATACTAGAACTTCAAAGAAGCCACAGAGCTGCGTTTTTGGATTTTTTTATGTCTTTCGTATACAACTTCACTTTTCTGTGACATAAAATGGTTCGTTGTCTTGCCTGATCTCCATTTTCCTGCCTAACCCAAATCAACACCCCGCACTGTTCAGACCGGGCTACCTGGTCAGATTATTGTGTCGATACAGTGTAGTCCAAACACAGCAAAAAAGCATTCATAATTTGTGCATCTGTGCTTTAACAATGTCATCACTCAAATTAGAGATTGAACACACATGCCTACTTTTTATGCCAGCTGAGTAAAGTAATCAGGTAATTGGATACGTCTTTAATCAAAATAACTGGTGAGAACCTTGATATTTACTTTACCCGATTGGAAATCGAGCTGTTTTGGGCTATGAACATGTAGTGCTAGTAGATGTTTCTGTTGTCGGGAGAATGGAAAGTAAATGTGAAACAGACAAGAAAAATATGCCTGTTTTCACACAGGGTTTTGAAAGGTCTGTCACACACATTAGCTATCGAAAATAGCACAGATCTACAGTTGCTGCAGTGCACTTCTGACCAGGTCCACACAGGCAGGCTTGAGAGAAGAAAAATTCTGTGAATCTTGACACCAAAATTGCAGTGTAGTGCAGGATTGCTAGTGACACTCCCCCTACTTTGTTTCTCTGTGATGCACAGTGAGTCACCAAAACAGGTGCAGGCAAGGCAGGGACCTTGCTGTGCCTCAGAAAAATGCTACTTTACTGCTACATATGTATGATGATACAATCCTGAAGCCTATAATTTTACCATACCTGCAATCATTCTCCCTATCAGTTGTTTGTCATATACATCTGTTGGTTACTTCACTTCAATTCTTTTTTTTTACACACACTGACACTGTTTGTTGACTTTATTTGCCATTACTGGCTAATGGACTTCTCAAAATGTAGTCTGAAGTAGCTATGTGCAGTTTTTTGGCGCTCAAGGCTAAAGTAAATAAAGGTGCGGCGCTCTGTTTGCAGTTGTATTGGTGTGCAAATTCGTATGCATGCCCATGTGTCTGCCTATGCAAGTGTGTATGTGTGTATGGTTGTTTTGTGAAGTAGCCATTAGTCCTGGCCTTGGACAGCGACGTTAATAAAATGCTGTTGAAAGTGTCAGAGTAACTTCAGTAAAATAGGTTGCGTTATGCCTCATACAGTATAATTCACTCATTAATGCTGCTGTTTGTGTGTTTTATGTGTTATCATGACTGGTGTGGCACAATTTGCGTATCAGTATGGCCATGCCATTAACGGGACATGACTTTAGTTGAATTATTACTCATTGTTTGTCCTGACGAAGGGACTGCATATTGAGCAGTTACTGTTGTTTGATACCCTAAGTTCTAATATTTTTTTTTCTCCCTGACTTTCTGATTGCTTTTAATTCTTTTCATTAAAACTAATTTCAGACAATCACTTTGATTTGCCTCACCAGGACCACCAGGTAGTGAAAAATATGTTCGGCTTTTGTTCCTGCGATGTAGTGCATATAAAGAGAGATTCAATCTCTAAAGATTCACTCAGTTATATCCACTCTCTGAGGTGAAGTGGTTTGATTAATTGGTGGGTAATCATTTTAATTCAAGAAGTGCCACTAATTGTCTCATCTGCTCCGCAGGTGGAAAACAGTGATGTTAGCATGCTGTATTGGTCTGTTTAACAGCAGTAGGACAGAGGTCTTATGGGCGTTGAACGTGCTCATTGAAGTGTCGAAGGTACTTTGGAGGTATGCAGTTTTCCAAAACTCTTTTACCACCCTGTAAAGGAAGGGATATAGGCGTGGATCATATAGCGATCTCTTCATCTTAATAGAGTCCATCCAGCTTTAAGAAGTCTGGCCAGTACTCCAGAGTATGGCTTTGGTGTCTATTATAAGACTATTACCTGGCTATACAGCCTTCCATATGTTCAGGCCCCTCGAGAAGATGGTCCCTTAATTAGAGGAGCAGCTGGTTGCCCGCTAGCAAGCTAGGCTAGCAATGCAGGTGACTTAACTCAGCAGTAGATTTCAGCATGTGTGGCCTGATTTTATGCCATGCTCCACCCCACCCCCCACCCCACCATGTGTGCATAAAAGCGAGGGGAAGAGTAACAGAGTGCATTGCTACAGCATGGAGCAAGCCTATATAGGTTAGCTACCCCAGTGCATCAAGGACAGTCTGCTAGCAACAGAAAGTGTGTCTACAAGTGGGGCAGCTATTTCTACTGCCTCTACCACTTTCACGGGGTCGACCATCTCACTCTCTCCGTTTCTCTCTCTCTACCTCACGCTCCCTATTTTCTGGAACGTCCTCTTGCTTTTCCTCACTTGGTTTTCGCCCTTTCTTTCTTCCATCCTGCTTTTGATCGCTGACCCCCCGAAAGCGCAGAAGTTAGCTTTCAGAAGCTCTCCTCTCCGAGCTCAGGAAACTCATGTGGGATTGTCCTGCCCTGGTTTCCCTGCCTGTGACACTCTGTCCCAGGGACAGCTCCTGGCCCCGTACTCAACAGATCTACAACTTCAAGCTGACATTTCACATTATACCACTTGTATTCTACTTTTCTGACCTTCTACTAAGGTCAGAAAGAGAAGAGCTACTTGAATTTCACGTGTGTATGCCTCACTTCTCACTGACAAGTACAGGGTGTCCTTTCAGGTGATTGATTGCATAAATTTTGAGTCCAATTAGATTAAAGATACTCATCTTGTTACTTTCTTACCGTTGTAGCTGGAAAAACAATAAAAAGTTAAGCAAATTTAATATGCTGTAATAATAATTTTTTTTAAAAACAAGACCCTTAATCAAGCACATTTTAGTCCAGTGACCTTTTTCAGCTGATTTAAGCTTTGGTGTGACGAAAGATTGCCAGAATAAATTGGTAAGAATAATGGGAAAAACTGAGACCTCGGTAAAAGAGTAAAAGTGCAATAAAAATGTGAATTTGATGTGTAACTAATGAAATAAAAATCTGTCTGCATATATGATATGTTTATTTATTGGTTATGGTCCAGTTGCTCTTTTGTATTGCAATCTGTGTGATTTTTGATTCTGTGTACTAAAACAGATTTAGGCATCTGTCATATAGTTGGTATTCTGGATCCTTATCACAAGAGCAATGAAAGAAAGTCTCACAACCCAGCAGCCAACTTGGAAGGAATCGAGACAGTTACTTTGAAGCCTCTATCTATCTACAGTAAAGTGCCATAACTTTATTTACTGTGGTAACTAGAACACGTATGGAATCAGCATTCAAATCCAGCACGCAACATTTAAAAACTCTGGTGACTGTTTTCCCCATCATGTAAACAGTTTCACAACAGATTCAGTAACAGCTTAGCTCAAACAGTGTCTCTGATTGTCTCACAAGAGCTTCGAAACAAGGCCGTGCTGTGGATACAGTGAGACTCTTCTTCTTCTTCTTTTTTTGGATGCTTGCTTTAGGGTTTGCCACAGCAGATCATCTGCCTCCATCTCACCCTATCCCTAGCATCCTCTTCTGTCACGCCACCCCTCTGTGTGTCCTCCTTCACTACATCCATAAACCTCTGAGGTCTTCCTCTTTTCCTCCTGCCTGGCAGCTCTAGCCGACCCAGCCACAGGGTAGGCCACGAGCCAGTGTACTCCCAGTGCGGCCACAAGCAGGGATAAAACTCGGGGGGTTGGGTCAGGAAGAGCATCCGGGGCGAAATTGTGGCCAAATCAAACACGCGGATACAGTAAATTTTAAAAAGTTAAAATGCACCAAGCTGAAACGGTCATGACTGTCTACTGTGTGAATGTGTCAGCACAGAGTGATTGACTACAGTGTTTTAGTTATAGATATTGACTGGCTTTAGCATTTCAGAATTCCCCCATTGATTTCTATGTATCCTTAAGCTGACAAGTAGCATCCTAACTTTAGTCAAACACAAACTGGAAAGTGTCAGCTGACCCCATTTTTTCTTTTGTACACTTAGAGATTTCTCTTTCTGTGATTGTGCCAATTTTGAGTTGGCAGGTAAGGTGAAAGGGAAACTGAGAAAGAGTACAAAAAAGAAGGCGGCTGGAGAAAAAGGCGAGGAGCTATTTTATGTCCGCGGAGACTCTTAAGAGCTGGAGGTATGGTGGCTGTTTGAAAGTTTCTTAGAGCGGATTCAATCGATTGAGATTGCTTTCTTTCACCAAGCTAATTTCATGGGCATTCTTAAAAGGAACGTTTTATGGATGGGATCAAAAGCTCTTGATAGTTAGCTCACTCTTTCCTGTTCCCTTTCTTACTTTGTCCCCCTCACTCCCTTACTCCGTCGTATTGTATTCTCAGTAGATTTGTGCAACTTTCCTTTTTTTTGCCTCCTACTTCTTTCTCCTTTTCTCCCTTTGCTCCATTCCCACCCATCTCCTCATCCCCTATCGCCTCAGTGGCATCTAAAAAGAATGACAGGAGCGTGTCGTTTATGGTCTGTTTGTGGGCCATTACATTTGAATAAAGAAACATTTAAGAAGATCACGCAGATTCTTTCCTCTTTGTCTCTCATTCTGGTTTACTGTCTTAAAAGCAGTAAACTGTGCTACGGAGTACATTTTTCTCCCACGTTTAATGAGGAGAAGGAGCATCTTTTTGAGTTTGGTGGGTCATTTCGAATGAAAATGTGCCGGCATTTTTTTGTGAGTGAATGTTGAAACTCGCAGACTAACACCACCTGACAGGTCATCATGATAAAACACAATCATTTGTACATATTTAGGTTTAGAAAATAAAAGTGTTAGTGTTAATAGTTGGTGGCTGTATAATCGCCTTGTTAAAAGCCAAAGTGATTGTAAACAACACATTTAATAAGAGTTTAATATACCTTATGATGGAAGTGAAACCCATATATGCTCACTCGATACTTTCTTTTCTAGAAATTGCTACTACAGTGTTGAACCCCCTCTTGCCTCCAATTTTGCAGGTTTCTTCTTATTAAAAGCAATTCCCACTGTCGCTAAGTGCTTGCTCTACAGAGGCTGTTTGATTGTTGGAGTTTTCTTTGTATTGTTTTAGGGTCTTTGTCTTATATATATATATATATATATATATATGTATGTATGTGTGCATATATATACATATATATATATATATATATATATATATATATATATATGTATATGTGTGCGTGTGTGTGTGTGTGTGTGTATATATATATATATATATATATATATATACACACACAATATAAAGTGCCTTGAGGCAACTGCTGTTCTGACTGGATCTTGTATAAATGAAACTGTATTGAACCAGCTTGAGATGATTTAAGCCTTATTTATGACATGGTGTGCTATCCTGCTGGAAGCAGCCATCAGTAAGATGTGTACACTGTGGTCATGAAGGGATGGACATAGCAAAACTTCTCAGGCAGACTGTCGCGTAATGTGGTATCAAGTGTGCCAATTCTGATCCAAGCATTGCACCAGAAATTGAGATTCATCTGACCAGCCTATGCAGGAAGATCCCAGATCAGCAGTTTCTGAAATACCAGACCAACCAGTTTGGCACCAACAACCACGCCACGTACAAAGTCACATAAATCGCCTTTGTTCCACATTCTGATAGTTGGGTTGAAATTTAGCGTGACATCTTGTTTGTGTCTACATGCTTAGGTTCATTGAGTTGCTACAATGTGATTGGTCGATAAGGTATTTACAGCAACAAACAGTTGAACAGGTGTACCTAATGAAATTGGTCCACGAGTTTAAATGGGTCACAAAGCATAAGAAGCCTGTATTTTTATGAGTTAGACTTAGGTTTGAAACCACTCTGCTTTCAAAATAGCATACTTTCCAGTTTCTGTGGTTTCACAGCTGCTCAAGACTAGCAGATAAATGTTTAGACATAATTAGATGTGTTGAATAACTAAAACTCTGACAGTTAATGTCAGTGCAGGGCAGCAAAAACAGAAATAGATATTTATATATGTCTGTGCATAACCCCGAAGCAAAGGACAAGTTTATTCTGCTGACACGTCTCCCTGTGGGGACAGCCCTTTAAAGTTCTTTCTGAGAAAACAATTTTGTGGAGAAAAGCAGCACGTATAGTCTCCTGTACCGTTTAAGTTTTAAAGTACAGATTGATATTTTTTTTCAGCGGCTGTGTATCATGGTTGGGGCAGAGATTTGTTCTTCTTCTGTGACCTCACCAACCGAGCAGACGATATTTTCTTCATTGTTGTTCTCTTTCAGCTTGTGGTTGAATTACAACATTAAGACATTCACAGCAACTGCTTCAAAGATCTTTGTTTTTTTCATATCATCACATGTCCACAAAAATGTGTTCAAAACTTTAGGTTGTTTTTCTCCATGTCAGCTCTTTAATAGTAGACTGATTGCAAAAAAAAGTCCCCAGTTAACTGATCAGTTGCAGTAATGATGCTTGCACACCGGAGCCACCTTTTAGCCAAGTGAAATGATTGCCCCGACACTTGTACAAACTAAAGCAGAGCAGTCATTGATCCTTTTTCTTTGCCTTTGTTCTGGGGATGTTTTTGTCTAGAGTTATTGATCAGTCAAGTCCGGTGGGTAAAGAAGCCTTTAGTGTAGTATTCCTGTACTTATATCCACCTATTACTGCTATGGTTACACAGATCATGTTCAGCGAACCCCCGTTTTCATTGCGAGCTCCTAACAATCACAGCTAACTTATCCATCCGTGTCTTCCTGGAGCCGGGGATCCTGAATCAGTATTTAATACAGATCTCCAGCATCAGTGCTCTCCACGTCTGTGCCAGTTTAAGCCAGAGGATGGAGGGTCCAGTGATGATTGTGACTATGTAGGTCTCCGACTCCTATTCCTGTAAAGTAGATCATTTTGTACAGCCTAGTCCTTACTGAGTAATGGTGCTGCTAAAAGAGAAAAGGAAGGAAGCGAGAACGAGGAGGAGCGTGAGAGATGCAGCTTTCTGTCCTACTTATAGTTTTCATAAATTCTTCTCTTTTTATTACTTTATATCCAACTCACGTCTTGTCCTTTCATATTCTTTCTTACTTACTTGTCTGAAATTTAATTTTTTCTTCCTTGTTTGTGCCCCTTCATTGCTTTTGGTTTTCCTATTCCTACATTCATCACTTTTCTTTGGTCTGATCTGTCCATAAACTTCCAAGCATTTCTTTTACCTTTATTTATTCTTTTCTTTCCGTCCTCTTCACGTTTCTCATCCATTCCTTAATATCCTTTTATTCTTCCTCTGTTCTCATCTTTATTATCAGCCTTTCCACCCATGTACCCCTCTGTTCACAGTCCCTCCCTCTCCCTCGTCTCTCTCAACTCCTTTATTACTGTTACACTGTCACCCTGCCTTGGCCTTCTTCGTCGCTATTCATGCTGTGTTACAGGTTTCTTCTGGTCTCTATCCCACAGCAGCACACCTTTAGGGCCAACTTTTCACAGTGTTCCTCTTTTATTCCACTTTAACTGGGCTGCATTATGTCTTGCTGAGTTTTAGAGAGGTCAAGAAAAAGGAAAAGTTATTTTGATTGATGGAGTGCACACTTCTGTCATCACAGATAAGTCGTGTTGTCCTTTCAAATGATTGTGTCCATCCTCCTCTCTCTTCTAACTGCATGCTGGGAGTTTGAGAGCGTTAGTAGCTGCTAGAGTGTGTGAAGCTGCTGATTTAGTTTTAGGCTTTGGTGTTTTTCATTAAGGCTTTTTAAAAGACTTAGGTAAGACTATTTTAGTAAATTACTGTAAATTACTATTAAGAATCTTGGGTAATGTTTGTACCCAAGTTATACTGGCTGTATCTGAGAAGGGTTTGCCTCCCTTATCTGTTAGAAAGTATTCACTGTGAAGCTGGTTGTCTTGGCTGCAGAAGAACAAGTGGGCCATGAGAACGTTTCATATGGCTCTCGGATGAATGAGGCAGTCGTGTCTTCTCTCGCATGACTGCAGCATTTTTAGTCTTTTCAAAGACAGCCTTTCATGTATCTGAATGATCCAGCACAGATTTTAGAAGTTAAATGCAAAATGTCAATGTAGCAGCATGACATGCTTTGAGTGTAGTATGGTATGCACAAAACAGGTCAGCTGCAACCCACAGGTAGCTCTGCATGGAACAAGGAAGGCCCCCACTGGCACCGGGCACAGAAAACACTGAACAATGAACGAATTGTGAGGCATAACAGTGAGGTGATAGACAGTAGCTCTGATAATACTGAGGGACAAGCTGTGGAGAAAAATATAAGCAGTAGGCAGACAGAACTGTGCACTAGATAGAAACTCAGACAACCAAGGCTGAAAAAACGGCAAATCAAGTGAATCAAACACCAGAAATGTTGAAAATATACACGTGGAAATCTTAGAAGATGGCTTCCTGTCTCAGTGCTCTGATATTGTCTCAAAAATATGATCAGTAGTCATATTCACCCGAGGAGATCGGTAATTTCCTACAAAATGGCAGACAGTTTGTTATATTTCTTTTGTAATGATTACAAAGCTGGCTAGTCAAGAACAGCCAACTCAAAAGAAACTGTTTAGCCTAAAAGAGATGCTTCAGACAGCAAATAAATTGGTTAAAACAAAGTAAATACAGAGAAGAAAAATGGCTTAACTAAGTAGCATGTACCTGAGGCTGGTGTGCGTTGGTAATAACTCAAAGAATTGTTTGCTTTTTAGGAAAACAGGTGCCTCTTGTAATCCCTTCATCATACCTATCAATTCACTGGACTGGTTAGCATTCAGAGCCTTTTGTCTTCAAACTGCATAAGGGTTTCTTCACCTTAAGCAACAGATCTGGATTAAATAAAAAGAAAAAAGGATCATGGTTCCTCTATCCCCGGCTGATGTAGACACTTAACAGACCTCCTCTTTAACCAGTCAGTCCTCCATACTTTAAATTCTGTTTTCAACTCAGAGAGCGTTTTAAACTCTGTGGTAATGTTGGGAGTAACTTTTGTTTTATCCACTGACTTTGAGGATTCTCAGTTCTAACCATGTGCTGATAATCCTCAGACCAGCTGGTCAGGCAGGCCAAGAAACTTTAAATGTCAGTGTCTTCTGGAGAAGATTCTGTAGGAGGTGAAGTGTGGTCATCCTGGTCTTTTAAGGGAGCAATCTAAGGCTCAAAATACCAGACTTCTTCAAAGAAGAAGGCCTTAGAAAGCTTCTCTCTCATTTAGCCGGTGTTCACGAATCAAGGTGGTTTGGTTTTTTTTGGGTTTTTTTACAAGGTTTCTAGAGGAGGCTTGAGGTCCCTGTACAAAACTCCCAGAAGAAAAATGCAGAAGAGGCTACATGTAGGCATACAGTACAGGGCATAATGACCATGAAGCAAGAAGTCTTTGTGTGTTTAACTAAGCTGATGAACGTCTGAGCTCTCCAAGACTGGTACCCCTTTTCTCAGTACTGCAGGCAGTTTGTTGGTTTAGGGTCTTATAGGTGTTAGAGGACAGGCCTTATATTTCTGGTTCCTGATATTCTGCTGCACAGTGCAGGCATATTTGTCTAGTGATTTTATTTGTATTTTTTTTTTATGGATCAAGCTGAACAGATGACTTATGAAGACAAACAAAATCATGATGGGTGCATGTGTTCGGAGGGTTGGCTGGCTGCACTTCTTAGAGTAGAGGTCGCCTGATATATTGACAGGGCTGACATTAAATATTTGCCAGTACACGGGTATCACATTTATAACTTCCAGTTAAAAATGTTTTAGCTATTGATGTTGCATATTTTGTCCACCTCAGATCACTCTACAGCTTCCCTTTTCGTAACGCGCCTTTGGAGCGCGACAAACAAAAAGTTGGGCAAATTTTTAAAAAAGTAATCCAGGAAAGAAAGATATTTTTTTAGTCAATCCATCCATTTTCTTCCGCTTCTCCGGGGCCAGGTCTCGGGGGCAGCAGCCCAAGCAGAGAAGCCCAGACCTCCCTCTCTCTCCCCAGCCACCTCCTCCAGCTTGTCCGGGGGAACACCCAGGCGTTCCCAGGCCAGCTGAGCGATATAATCCTGGCGGAGCGAACCCCAGCTACCAAGACTGGCAATATTTTTTTAGTCTTTGTTATATTCCGTTATTATATTATCTTGGTAATGAATCATAAGTAAACACACACAAAACTGTTAGGGAAATCAGTTTATACTTCAAGCGTTTGATAGAGAAAAAAAATCACAAGAATACCGTTATCGATATTGAACTTTAAAATCAGATATCAGTCAGGCTCTAGTATGGGGTTTGTATATAATAAAATCCTGTCAGACCTCTAAGAGGTTGTTCTGCTTATTAAGTTCAAGAGATTGTGTGAAGTAGCTCAATAATAATAAATGCACAGTACAAGCAGCCATTTATTTGTCTTTTAGTTTATATGTTTTATTTTGGGGGTCGTAAAGGAAGGGTTTAATAGTCGCAGAGGTCGGGTGTCTGTGCCTTCCCTTTTGTATGTGTGAGGTAAATTTAAAAAAATGTGCGCTGGGGTGAAACAATTTCTTTGGATCAGCAGCTATATAGTATGTGTGGTACAAACTGAACTTAATCTAAAATGCTAGCTCATCTGCTGTCTTGATAATGTTTTGAAATGCAGTAAAATAAAGGGAACAATAAAACAATTTAGAATCAGCTTTGGTGAGGCTAACACTTTACTGGCACCATTAAGGCCTCCTTAACAGTCGAAAGTCTTGTTAACAGGAGATTATGTAACATTTTACCACTACAAAGCCTGGACGCATTAAGTAGTCCATTTGGGGCTCCTGAGCTGACCATTATATTAAGTAATAATGATATGCAGTCAGCAAAACACAGAAAACACATTGGGCTCTATTTAAAAAAATTACTGTAGCGTGACAAAAAAATAACAAACTTCAAGATTATGTTATAAATAGGCAGTGTTTTTCCTCTGGTATCTTAAGAGAAGTGTTAAGTAATCATATTTATTCATACATTTTGTTTAACAGTGTAAAAATTCAAATAATTATAGTAACAGGAATATAACCTTGCCAGCTGGGACATCATTAATATGGATAACGGAGGTAACTGTGGAGGGAAAAAGCCATGGAAATGCTGTTAGCTGGGTATTGTTCCTACATGTTTACACAATTGCCCAAAAATGATGTCCTTGTCTCTTGGCTTTAAACACATTGTTGTGGAATTGCTATAACATTTGTAGTTTTTGGCAAGTGAATTTCTGTGTGGGTACAGGAAAGAACAAGCCTGTGTGGGAACATGAAGAACAAAGCACCAGTATTTATAAACCCTCTACTTTGCTGTGGTGTCACCCACTAGCTCTATTTTCTTCTTCTGCTCATCAAAAACCAATGTCATTGACGCAAAACACCACACAGTTCTTCAGTAGTAGAAAAAGGAAGCGAGTGTGTAGTCGTTTCGCATTGCCGAGTCGTCGGAAAGAAAGTATCAGGTGCGCATGTATAGAGTCGCTATGAGTGAGTGAGACATGAACAAATGAACTGCAGTGCAAGACATGATGCGGTCCAACAGAAGGAACAAGGATTCAGCTTTCTAAGCATTGTAAGCTTCTTTGCATCAATGACTATTCCTGTTTAGACGTAATGAGAAGTTACAGTCATGCATATTAAGTGTTAGAGGCTCCTTTAGGATTGCTGTGAAGTTGAAAATTATGTTTCCCTCTTCTGATCTAAATACAATTCCTCTTTGTCTCCGACCCCTTCTTCTTCTTCTTTTTTTTTTGGTTGCTTGTTCTTTTGTGTCATCATCTCTTTTATTTACAGGGCATCAAGGCCCATGGAAGCACTACTTTGTCAACAAGGAGACAACTGAGTGAGTGTCTCTGTTCTGCTATCACCTGACTGAACGTGACTGTCTTGTAGTGGTCTATCTTGATGTACTAGATGGAAGCACAGGGGGTCTTGGTACTAGGGCTTGATTCATCTGTACGGCTGTACTCTGATCTTCACTTGTTTTGCTTCACAAAATGAGCTAATCCAGTTCTTGACATCCACTGTTAGAACTGATTACATTCTTGGAGATTACATTCAGGAATAAGTTGTTTAAGATTAACCTGACTTTACTCACTTAACTGTTCGGTTATATTATGAGCACTCCACATCTGGAATGACCGGCTCACTATAGATCGAAGTAGATCGGCGGATGGATGCTGGTTTTGTGAAGTGAAATCATGGGAAATAGTACATTGAGCCAGTTCTAAGAATCAATCAAGCCCCAGTGTGATGATGAATGCCACCTGCACTGCCTTGTCCTGTAACGTAGACAAGAATGCTGCCTATTTATTATACCTATGTGAATCAATCCTGCCTAAAAGGGATGGTGACCGAGAAAGATCTTGGCTCCAAGATCATCTCTTTTCTTGTTTAAATCAATGTAACTGAGCAGCTCTGTCTGTTGGAGTTCACTGAAAAAGCCAATGTAATATTTTCTGTGGTTTATGTCAGAGTGGGAAAAATCTGTTCAAGCAGAAGACAGTGGTACAGATAATTTCTCTTATACTGCAATTCGATGGTGCAGATCATCTCTGTTATAAGCCGATGAGCTTGACAAATGGCATGGTTTCAGATATTGAACAGTGTGCAGTGTAGTCCCCATTTCTAAGTTCACAAAGCATTCAAGTGCCAAATCATGAGTTTAGCCCATTTGAAGAAATCTAAATCTATATCTTTTCTCGGTATCTACATGTTATTTACAGGGTCTTATTTTCCCTGTAAAGCGCTTTAAAGAATGGGACATGCCATCCCAACAAATTAACAACCCATAAGATGTCCACAAAGTGAAAAACTGTTCAAGTGGACCACTTTATCAAATATTCTTTAAGTGTTTTCACTTCAAAAGATTTATCAACTTCATTTCAACTTCCACGCGAGCTGTATGAAAAGTGTACATGCTGTAAAGTCAGTCGCTGCACAGAAAATATTATGTTGCAGGGAAGTTCAGGAACTTCCCAAGGTGAAAATGCCTCTGGGGACCTAAAGAAAGTAGTTTTTTTTGTGTGTTTTGTTTTTTAAAGTGTATTCCCTGCCTACCTTCCTGCACTGTACTAACGTCGAGCATGCTTTAGGATTCAGAGCACCAGTGCTTGAGTGTAGTGTCCCAGTCTCTCTTCTCCTGCTCTTGTGTGAACTTTAACCCTCCCCGTCATTGCACTATGAACTGCGATCCCAGCTGTCACAATATGCTAGCCTTTTATTGACGCCTGTGACCTGTGACCTTCCCCAGACAGGCTTCATCCTTCCCTCCCCTCTCTACTCAGCCCACCCTGGCATTACATAACATACACACAAGCCTTGATAGACACAGGCATTGATTCAGTATAACGCTTGCACATGAAGACCTTCGAGTCTTCAAGGACACGTCTTATGTTAACCATCAATTACAAAGGAACCATTTTTGTTGCTTCTGAGGTAAATAACCTCCGTGTTTGAAGGTTAAAGCACAAAGAGACTGTAAAAGCCATCGGTGCCCCATTTATGCAAGGGCACCTACACACTTCCACGTCTTTGTATGTGCATACGGTTGTTTGCCTCTGTGTGTGTAGTTGAGTTATTTTTACCCAAACATACAGATTTGCTGCAAGAATACCTCATCATTTTTGTGTGTGCCTGTGTGCTAATGTGCACGTGGTGATGATTCTTTTTTTTCTCATTAAACTCCTCAAGGACTGACAGTAATGCTGTGATGTTGAATTATTAGTCACTTCTGGACCTGTTGCAGTGAAAACAACATAATGAGCTAACCCTCATTTGCAAGGTGAAACCAAGTGGAAACCAAATCGGAGGATGCTAAAGGCACAGATTCCTCTTAACGCAGTTCTCATAATGTCCACTAGGTGCTTTGGTGGAAAAGACCTTAAATTTTTGGGAGGCAGGTCTTGCAAAAACGTCCTAGTGTAATTATACAACTTCACAGTAAGTGAGCTTTCCTTAACTTTAAGTTAAACTGATTTAATATTCCTGAGGTTCGCTGAAATATAATCATCTGCAATTATGAAAAATGTAATTTAACTGCAATAAAAACAAGAAAGCACAAGTAGAGTAATAAATCTATCTAAATATTGTTATTTGTTAGGATAGCAAACTAAGTTAAAGTTTTTATACCCAAATTTGAGCCGGCACACTGGACTTCTCTGAGAAGTCTGAAATTAATCACTCAAAGCATTCAACCACTAAAACTAATTTTTCTGTTCAAGACTGCAAGTAAATAAATGCAATTTGGCACCTTAACCCCAAAATAATAGGATGCTTTATTATTTTATTTATTATTTTCAGCTTTTTTTGGTAAAAAAGAGTACACAATGTTCATATTTATGTGTTGGTAGTTGGAGATCTAACTTTTTTGGTTCCTGTTCAACTGAACATCTACACTACAGAACTGTCTATACTCAAGTACATAACAAACAGCGTGTCGACTAAAAATGTAAATAAACCTACACGACTAACATAAATTGAGTCACGCTGCACAGTATTTATTACCCTATTTAATATAGGTAAGGAAATGTTTCTATTTACAGTTCGAATGTTTTAGCAAATGTTAGAAGGGATCATGTGTATTGGTTCCCACTCATTCGCCACTTACTCTGAGCTCCTTTCAGGCTCTAAGATGTGAATTTTTTATCCTCCAAACAAATAACAGCATGGCACTGAGTGATAAACCTGAAGCAGAGGCAAAATAAAACTGGAGATGATGTCAGAGGCACTATATCAAATGCGCAGTCTTAAAGTTCTGACTGAAGTTGTAAACCATGACATTAGGATGAAATGTTTTGCAGCGTCTCATAAAGGCTTGAGCAAAAGGGTCTCCAGGAGAAACAATGCTTCCATGACTTCATTTGAATTGTAAATACATTGAATCTTTGTGATTAAGTGCCTTGTAAAACATACATCTGCATTTACTAGTCAACTAGCAGAGTTAGTACTTGTGTTAATGTGTGTGTCGTTGCTGCGCTGACATCAACATAGCGAAAATGGGCAGCAGGTGGAGAGAGTGAAAGCGATGGAGAGAGAGTGCATGAATGTGCGTGGGGGTGTTCGAGCCTGCCCGCCTGCCCAGTGGCAGTCACATTAAGATGAAAGGTTTCTCTACCCAGGTGGAGGTTGCATGTTGGAGGAAGTGTTGTCTTTGTGGAGTATGTGTGTGAGTTTGTCAAACCACCTACATGAACAAAGTGACGGCTGACTGGTTTAAAGGTTGGCGGCAACTAAAAATCCTCTACACTTCTCATCTTGTGTTTTTTAAAACTTGCTTTCACTCCACTATAAAGAAGTGCTTTCTGTTCAAAATTACCAGCAGCAACATCACAAATATGAACAAGAGTGCATAAAGTACATATCTGAGTGGTAGCAGACAGCTACATAGGAAGACTGCATTTGTATAGCACCAACAACACAGCACGCAGGTGCCTTCAGCTGTCCCGAGGTTAAAAGAAGAAAAGTCCCTTTTTTGAGTGTTTCAATGCGTTTGCACGCATACGTGGCTGTGTCATGTCTTTGATCCACTATTCTGGGCTCCTATTGCATGTCCCTTTTCGACTACCTAAAATGAGAAAGGGAGATGAGAAAGCGCAGGTGGGTTGGTGTATCTGTGGATGTGGTTTCCAGCTAGCGACAGATATTGTCAAGCTAAAACTGGATACTTCCAAGTGGCCCCGTCCATGTGCAGGTGGTACTTTTCAGAGAAGGCTGAAGCCCCCAACCACCAACCACACAGCACTGCTAAAGAAGTGGGGGCTGTCTTTGTGCATGCTTGTGTGTGTGCGCACGCATGAGCTAATCTCCAATGCTGGCTAGCTGCCAGAGCACTTATCTAACTGTGATCCACAGTGCTACTCACTGTGACTCCTAATTATAGACAGAGGCACTCAAACAGACACATATACACACAGTTTCTACATGCTCTCCTGTGTACCATTCACGCTAATGAAGCACTCTCCCTGAGGAAGTATCCACACTCCTCTCTGCTCCTTAATGGAGGCCACCAAGACCACCTCCTCTGGCAGCCTACCTCTCAGCTTTCTACTCATACAGAAAGTTACCAACATGTGTACGCCATTTGTCAGACAGAAGTGGGAATGAAAAGAAAACGAATAATACAAACGCAGTGATAACTATAGAAATGCAGTGAGATGTGGAGCAAAACGGAGGGGATGATCGAAAGCTGCCATGGGGAGTGCAGGGGATGACGGAGAACGTCTGCCAAGAAGTGGAGAAGCCAACAGATAGAGATCATGTTGAGGGAACGGACAGCGGGGGACTTGGAACTGCTTGCGAGAAGAGCAGAGAAGGAGGAGAAGAGATGGAGAACATTTGTTCTGTTTACTTATTGAGATCCAAGATGCATGATCACAATCCTTTTACAGTTCCAGAGGCTTTTCTCTTTGTCCCTCTATCTTTACATCTCCTTTCCTCTCATTGTTTCCTCATTTATCCCTCTCGGTCGTTTTCATTCCTCTCTCATTGTGCTCCTCCTCCTCCCCCATTCTGCCATGTTACAGCAGAGTGAGAATGGCACGCAGTCAAATCCTTAAATCCTTCGAGATTGGGTTAGGGTACGTTAGCATATGATACGTCACTGTGCCATATGATATATTCGATAAAAACTCTGAAGGCTTTGTGCCAGTTTGTCTGGGTGAAGGCAACTTACAGTTGGGCGACATATTAAAGAAGAAAATCAAACCCTTAAACCTTACACACACTGATGTTATCTGATTGTTATGTTATGCTGTGAAGGGCATTTTGGTGCAATGTTTTGGGTACACTTGCTCCGTAGAGGGAAGTGCAAATCAATACGATGCTGTCCTGAGAGCTCACTTTTATCCTATGACTTGTCGAGAGGCCTAGTAAAATCAATCACAGAATGCACTGAAGTAGTTCTTGGCCTTTCTTACTTTGTGTTGTTTTTTTCTCCCCTGTAGTTTGTCACCCACATAACTTCCTGTGTCTGTGCATTAAGGAGCTATTTGCAGTTTCCCAGCACAGCTTTCTTAAAAGTATTCCAAGAGCAGGAGGCAACAATACAATTAATTTAACTTGCTTTGTATGCCCCTCAAAGCTTGATGAAACATTCCCAGGCGATGCATAGTTAGTTCACTTATGTGCCTTAACTGCGCCTTCCTCTCGCGTCCTCTAAATAACTTTATCAAGGTAACACCGCTGCTACCACCACCACCTCTCTCTATACATAGTGCTGACAGAAGGGAACAAAGCAAGCAGGACGGGACAGAAGGGACTGTGGTGGCTACTGCTGCGTGCCTCTCATCCAGGCTAACCCCACCTGGCCCCAGGGGCAGTGCAGGGGAGAGTGGGGGCTGACAGCAGAAGGTGTGCTTGTGTGTGGGACTGTGCATCTAAGAAAGAGGAACAGAGACAGAGAGAGTGTGCTTGTGTTTGTGTGGGAGTCTCTGATCTGTGTCCTCATGTATGGCTTTCTCCCCCCGGGCAGGGCATAACAGCACAGGGAGGCGGGCACCTAACTGGGCACAGATGGCAGCGACAGACAGACAGGGGCGGTGGTGATATAAACACGTTAATAAATAATTATCTGTACAATGACACTGGGTACACCGGAGTTGACGGGAGGGGGAACTGCAGGACAGGAGGGGAGAAGGAGACGGGTGGGGGTGGACGTGAAGAAAATGGACAAAGAAGGATTTGAGAAGACCAGGAGAAAGAGTGACAGAGGAGGTAAAGGAAGGAGGCAGGATAAAAGGGTGCGAGAGAGGATGAAGAGTAAAGAAAACCAGGAGAATCTGTCAAGTAAAGGACAAAGGAAATGAAGAAAGAATATGAAATTACGAAGAAAAGTGATAGAAGACTAAAGCGTGTGTGTGTGTGTGTTTGTTTGAGAGCTCCAGTAAATATTAACAACAGTTGATATTGATATTTATTTCAAAATGTATAACTAAACACAGTTTGAGCAAGTGAATCTAAAGCTGCCGTTTCACTATCTAGAGATCTTAAGCCGTAGTAGCTGGAGTGCCAAAGTTTAAAAGCTAAAACCTCAAAGGCACAATCGTTTTTAGTTTTGCGTCTGTAACTCCATAAAGGAGTTATGGTGGAAAACAAAATAGAGAGATAAAAAGCCAGGTATGAATCCGTGTGAAGGAAATAAGAGGTGGAGAGAGCAGTGGGAAAGGATTCAACTTCAGACAAGAAAAAGAGACAAGACGGGAGCGAGGGTAAAGACGAAGTGGGATGAAAATTGAGGAAACATGACAGAGGGGAAAAGAGGGAGTCAGTTACTCTACATTGAAAGGCAGATGAAAGCAATACTCTGCTGTTCAGTGACAAGTCGGAAGGGAGGCTTTAGGTGGACAAAGCATCTAGTGGTGTGTGTGTGTGTTTCTTGCCAAGTGTGTGCCACATCATGCATGCAATCCTGCATGCGTGTGTCGTCCGCTGACCTATAACTGCTTTTATCTGTAATGAATGACAAGAGGGCCTCTTGGCTGTTTCTCTCCTCCTCATATGCCGTCTTCCCCTCCGTCTCGCTCTCTTTTTCTAGTACCTGTTTCGCTTCACCTCTGTCGCTTTAGTCTCCCCATCATTTTTCTCTTTTCTCTCTCCTTCCTGCACCTCCCCGCTCTCCAAGCTTTCAGCCACAAACACCCTATCTGTGGTCACTTATTAATATATTTGAGTAGCAGGTTAACATAATTAGGGGTGTAGAGTTTGACTGCAGAAGGCTCGTGGGTGGATGCCAGTGCTCCTGCTGGCTCTCATCGACATTAGATAAGTTCTAAAAGGTCGAGACCAAATTAACATTTTAACTTTGGGCGTCGAGATGCAATCCTCCCTTTCCTTCCTTGACTTCTTTGCTCCTTGCTCATTTCCATTTTTCTCTTTTAGCTACAGGAAGTCACATTTTGCATATATAGTGTTTCCTATAATAGATGATACAGTCATAGCCAGTGCATTGACAGTCACAGCCACGGCGCATTACTGTATTGTAAGTTAGCTATATGCCATATTTTTATTTCCCATGTTGCTTTCTACAGCCCTCTTAGCATTCACTTTGAATTCATCATTAATTCATAACATCTCCCATCCTCATTGGCTATTCTTCAGCTCGAAACGATCAAAGAAACGAGGATTGTCGGGAAATGGCCGCATATGTAGCGAGTCTCCAACTTGAGATACAATTGTATCTATGTCTTTTACGTTATGCCAGCTCTTCCAGCTGGTAGATAATCAGTACATGTTAAAGGCCATTTGACTTTCTTGCACATAGGTGTATTGAAAAGGGCACACTTTTATTTGGTGTTTAAAGCTAAAAGGAGCCTTGGCTTCTCCACTAGAAAAAAACAGAGAAATTGCAACAGTTTGTGTTCACACACACACAGAAGCAATGTCAAGTAAGAGGGACCGTGTCCCACATGAGAGTTACTTGCTTTCAAATGACAGAGAGTATAATCTTGTCTGACAAAAAGCTATGTTTTCAGTATCAGACGTTTGTTATCTTTAAAGTAAAGTATAAAGGTTTGAGCTTTCTCTGTTGAGCAAGACAGCAGCTGCAGTCTGTTTGGCGTTCCAACACTTGCAATGGATCACAGCCCTAACCCAGTTCTGCAGGTATAAAAATACCCATAGAAGCCAGTACAGTGTTTTTTTTCCTTTTTTTTTTTCCTTTTTTTTAAAAAATTCGTTCATCCACTTTTCATCTTCATGCTCTTAGGGTTGTAAGCGCTGATAATTTCTAAAAATTTCTCTTCATTAATATTTTTTGTGTTGATATTTGTTGTTGACAAACCAACTTAGGCAGACATGTTTCCGTCTATTTTTAACATAACGCTTGGCAGTATGTTTTGGCATGGTATAGCCACGTTCGAGCCCAGGCGCCATGATTTTTGCGCCAGCAGTGTACAGCACGACAAAACTGATAAACAAAATATTGGCTACTGTACCATTTGCAAGTTTAAAATACTGATAAAAACAGGCTTCACCTATAGAATAGGTTGCGAGGGCATTTTCTTAAATCCTAATTTAAACTGGCACCTTCATTCCTTATCCCCTTGTCCTCTTCTTTGATCCTCCTCTCATCTTCCTCCATTCGCCACTGTCCCTTTTCCAGACCTCCTACTGTCTTGGCATCCTCTTCAGGTGCTGCTGCCTTTCATGGTTCCTCTATCTCTGTGTGTCTACCTCCCTTTTCCTTTTCTCCCCCTTCATTTTTAGGTCCTCATTACTTCTACTGACACAGTTTTCTTATCTTATGGTGCATTTTGAATGAGTGTTTGTCGTGTGAACGTGCTATGTGCTTGCATGTTTTCTTAGTGGATGTGTTGTTGTGTATTGTAGAAAAAGGCTGCAGGTTTGCACCTGCTAAGGCCAGCTTTATTGCAGTTGTGAGAGCATATATGTTTATTTATGGACTCATGTGTTGCTTTGATGGACCTTTGGTGTTATCTTGCTTTACTACACTTTAATATCAGTGCATAATCTACACGTAAAGGATCTGATTAGAGTAGAGGAGCTGATCTGATATGATCCTCAGTACATGGAGAGGACTGTAATATTCAGCTTTGCACTGGGACCACATTCACACATGCTGTTTCCTATCCCCTCACGCTCATCTCTGTTTCTTCTCCGTGCACCTCCCCGCCTATGTTCATTCGTGTTCTTGCATCCATTTGTGTGTATCCCATGTTCATATTCAGCTACATTCGTCTCACTACACCATGTCTTTTGTGTCTTCTCTTATGTTTTCCATCCATACGTGTCTACCTCCATTTGTCCGGAAGCAGTAAGCAGCATGGTATGACGGAGGAATGCAACAGGTATGGGTGCGTGAGTTGGGTGACACCACAATCCTGGGTCTGAAAATTGCTTTGCCCCAATACTATTTGTTTTTATTGCATTCCAGCTATAAATTCAAGATTTTATACCACATCTGTTGTGAAGGGCACCAACATATAAAAAAAGACATGAAATCTATATGGATATCTCACTCCTTTTTTTTTTATCTTTCCATTATTTTTTGTAATTGATTGATCTCATCTGGCAGGCCACAGACTATGTAATGGTCTGTTCGCCCTCTAGGCAGAGATAAGCTCACAACTGGCCCAGGTTTGTGTGTGCCATCTGCCATCTATCCATCATTTCTCTAACCGTTCATTGCTTAGCCTGTTTCTCTCTCCAATCAAGACAACTGAACATTTGATTTACCTTCGTTATGGTAAATGTGACCTCATGGGTGTATTCCAAAGCCTTCTAATTCTATGTAGGTCTCAGTG
Source organism: Pelmatolapia mariae (assembly GCF_036321145.2). Classification (NCBI taxonomy): domain Eukaryota; kingdom Metazoa; phylum Chordata; class Actinopteri; order Cichliformes; family Cichlidae; genus Pelmatolapia; species Pelmatolapia mariae. Next base: position 26,444,551 of record NC_086237.1, read on the forward strand.
CTCTCAAGTGGCTCTCTTATCCCTGCCAAGTCTCCTCTCCACCTCCACTCTCAAAGATGGAAATCAAATTCCATCTGTTAGTCTAACAGCATCTGTGAGAATTCAGGAAAAGAGGGAAAAAAAGAAGACAGTGATTGATTGTAGCAGGACGACCACTTCAGACTGCTGAGACATTATTTTCACTATTCATTGACTTGAGATCAATTTAACAGGATAGTTTCTAACTGTAACACAATAAAAGAAGTAACTTCTTTAATTTCGCATGATGATTTCTGGCATAATTTTCTCTTTGACAAGCTCTGTACTAATATGAGCAAATTAAAAGATATTTCTCTCCAGGTTGAAAAGATTTACAGGACGATTTATTAACTCAGACACCAGTTTCATTACCCATCTCTCATAATGGCATGTGAGAATGATGATTTGATAATCCTATTATGTCAAGTTTGATGTCCCTAAAATAGCCATAAAATTCAACATTCATTATCTCCTTTTCTTGTTTAATCAGCATTGGTTTTTTTTCAATTTTCTTGTACACTCTACATGATTCTTGTTTGAGCTATAAAAAATCAATCAGTTTGACTCACTATTGATTTGCATGCCCAAACTACCTGTCTCCAAGTAATTTATGCTGAGGGAAGCTACCAGTTGGCCATTTTGATTGATGGCTGGTGATTTGCATAGCTGTGATTGCACTGCATTTTTTGACTGACTTAAGTGTCAAGACTCATCTCAAATCAAATTTGTCACATAATCGAACTGCGCTATACACATCGCACAGCATGTATATGCTTATTTGATATACCTGAAGGCACAAATTAATCATAGGAATGAAGTTTTGTTCCTGTGGAAGTGGACATGGATGTCTTTGTTTTCCTTGACCAGTTGGATTCTTCCTCCATCTATTGTTTTGGCCTAAGATGCTTTGTTTTTAATGTAGATCCCTGTTTAAACAGAGGTACAATATAAAAGGTCAGTCTGTGGCTTTTATACAAAAACAACGTTGACATCTAACTAAATATTTCTTCTCTGTTTTTGTGTGTCATCTATTAGATCCAGAGCTATTTGCGATGATATTTTCATCAGCTCACAGAGACAGTGTTCAGCAATGAGCCTAGGCAGATAACAGTGTCCTCTCTGTGCATTACCCTGTTGGACAAAATAGTCAGAGTTAGTCTGATTTTATTTTTAAATTGGCCAGTACGGACAAGGCTGAGCAAATGGTCTAATGAAGAGAAAACGCGGAGGCTTGTTAGCGTAATCAGTTTGGAGCTGACTGAATCGGCCTCTGAAAGAAATTCAGTATTTCACCACTGAGTGGAAGGCCACAACGCTCAGTTTGTCTCTAGTGTTTTATCAGGGGAGAAGTTAACATTTTATCTGCCCTTTTCTAATGATGTGACATGTTTTTCCACAGCTGATGATTTCAAGAGGTGTTTCTGTCTGACTGTGATAAATATGAAACAATAACAGAACAGTGTTTAGCGTCAAGCACAAAAACAATGGTAGGTAGCTTGGAGACCTTAAAGCTAGTTATTCCCCCTTTGAAAGTGGAATGGGGTCCTTCATTTCCTTCCTTTAGTGGTTCACAGGGAGGCAAAAACGAAGAGGGCAGCTGTGTGAAGTTGAGAGCGCGGTGGCCCTTGGAGCCCTCCAATTCCCATGTCTCTTCACCTTCCCCTGCCCCATTCTCCAGAGTTCACTGCCTGATTGATTTGTTTTGGACAGGCAGTATTTTGGAAATTAAAAATTGATTAACTGATCTGTAGTAGTGGTAGTAGTAGCAGAAGATCGGTAGCTTTAAAAAGATAATTCCCATGACTGAGTATTAAAAAGTGCATATGAACACGTGCGGTTATGCTACACAAATCTGTATTTGAGGAAGAGTGGTGATGAGAGCTTTTGTGAACAGCTGGTATGTCTCAGCACATGGGAATCTCAATGGGGAAAAGACATGAGAGCACAACAGGAAGCTACTTAAATTCTCCTTGAAACTAACCAAGCACTTCCTTTAGCTACCGTACTCTTTCATGGGCATGAGGGGATTCACGCTGTGCTTCAGCCTCAGGTAAACGCTCTATTTCTTTGCGTAATTTATGGACAGCTGAGCGGTAAAAATCATTTCCAGCATTTCATGTGTGACTTAATGTATGGCACGATATCTGTGTTTTTAACCCTGGAGAACCCATGGGGTCAAATTTTACCCCATGGTTTCCCTAGAAAACCAATGGGGTCGGCTCTGACCCCATGGGTTCTCCAGGGTTAACCAATAATGGCTTTAAAAAAAAAGTAGCCTATGGAAAAACTTTGATAACATCACGTAACAGTCTGTGTGTGTTTTGTGAGGTTATGTGTTCCTGATGTAATACAATGTGTTCTTGCTCGTAGCATGACGCAGACAAATATGTTAAATATTATCCATTTGTAGGCGTCCTCACCCCATCTCTATTGTGCACGCTTGCTCATTCCTTCATTATCATGGTAGAGCAGGTCTTTATTAATGAAGGGACATCTGTTTCATTAAAGCAGAAAGATGCCTGGGAGAGGGAGGGATGGAAGCGGTCTAAAGAGGAGCACATGCTGAGAGCCAGAATGAGAGAGGACCAGACATACAGAGATGCTTTGTGGTTACAGGGGGTTTGAGGCTGAGTAAAGTGGAAATAAAAGGCAACATGAAATAGAAATTTAAGAAAAAAATTAGGAAGAGATGTCAGACCCTTAGGCAGGACTGCTCCTACTGAGACTGAATGAGCTCAGCTTTTACACCCATATACATACTTATACAGATCGCATCAGGTATCATCGTAAAAACACAAATTAACTCAGAAATACATGTAACTAGAACTAATGCTAGGAAAATGAGGATTCCCCACCCAGTCGGCAAATAGGTCCTGGAGGTTGCCGGCTGTTGCTGGACGCAAAGACAGCGCTGAACCAAAAACCTCATTGATTGTAGTTTGCATGGAACACGCCGACACTTGATAACTACTCGCTAAAACCCTTAGCGTCTGTTGGAACTTCCCCTTAAAATGTGTCGGTTTCACTGTTACCACACACCTTTTACTCTGCTTACCGCTCTGTGGTTAGTAAGCGAATGTTTACAGACAAGTTGGCATCTTCCAAGCAGATTGGGGGTGACCACATAAATCTGCTAGTGATCAAAGCATTCACGAGAAGGTTTTTGGTACAGCACACGTCTTGTGACTGAATTCACCCAGCAACAGCCAAGAATTCCCCAGTTAGTTATTGGAGAATACATATTTTTGCTAGCGACCGGTGGTTGCCAGGGGTTCTTGAAGCCACTAAGGCACATGTGTCAAAGTCAAGGCCCGCGGGCCACATCCGGCCCGGCGTACATTTATATCTGGCCCGCGAGATCATTTTATATAGATGTATTATTATTGTTATGCATGGCCCGGCGATGTGAGGCGCTAATAATAGACAAACTACAGATCCCATAATGCAGCGCTGCAGCCTCCTTGCTGAAAGCTAGGCTAACTGGGAACATTCCCGCATCAATCAAGTCAAACTTCTGTTATTGCGAAGCTAGTCGCTCACAATGGTGGAGAGAAAAGTTGATTCTGAAAGCAGAGCCTTTCAGCGCCAGTGGGTGACTGAATATATGTTTACAGACATTGCCGGTAAACCCGTGTGTCTTATTAGTGGAGCTAATGTGGCTGTAATTAAGGAGAAACTACAGAAAGTAGAAGAGCTAAAGAAGAATCTGACATTTCAGCAGACCTTTTTCACCAGAGCAAAAATCACAAAGTGAAGCTGTCGTGAAAGCAAATTTTATTGTAGCAGAGGAGCCAAATCAGCCCTGCACTCTGAAGAGCTGCATGATGAAGCTGTGCGACGTCTTGTGTCCAGACAAAACGCAGATTTTGGCAAATGTGAGCCCGAGGAGAAATACGATTGCTGATCGGGTTTGTGAGATGGCCACTGATTTAAGAACACAGTTGTGTGAAAGAAGCAAAAACTTTATTGCATATTCTCTTGCTGTGGATGAAAGTATAGACATGATGGACATTGCACAGCTGGCCATCTTCATCCGTGGAGAGGAAATATTGAACATTAAATCGATGCACGGGACAACGACAGGAAAAGACATTTTTTTAAAACGTATGTCAAAGTGTAACCGACATGAAACTGCCCTGGGACAAACTTGTTGGACTTACAACAGATGTTGTGCGGTGAAAAAAGCGGACTAGTCAGCAGGATGCGAGTAAAGATGCAGGAGAACTGTACCGGTGAGTTATCAGCATATCACTGCATCATACACCAGGTAAGGCTGTATGGTAAAATCCTAAAAATGGAGCATGTAATGATCACCGTGACGCAAACCGTAAATTTTATCTGAGCTAAAAGTTTAAATCACCGTCAATTTCAGTCTTTTATGTGGGAAATAGATTCAGAGTTTGCCGACATTCCTTATCATACAGAGGTCCGTTGGCTGAGTTGGGATAAAAATTCTCAATGGAGTTTTTGAGCTCAGCAAGGAAATCTGTCAGTTCATGGACATGGCATTTATGATGCGGTGAAGGCATTTCAAGTGTAGCTGTCACAAATGCACCAGTGCAACCTGCCTCACTTTCCCAAGTAATGTTGAACCAAGTCAATGGACTTTGCTGAACTGCACCTGTGCAGATTCAGATGGAGCTGCAGTGTAATGATACACTCAAGGGAAAGTACGACACTGAATGGGCCGCACAGTTTATTAGTTCCATTCCTGAAGCAATGCTCCAGCTCCGTCTACATGCAGCTCGAACCTTGTATATATTTTCATTTATTTTTTTCTGGGGTTTTTGGCAACATGTTCATATTTCTAACTTGCATAATTTTGACAGGATATAGTTTTATAAAGAGCAAAATATTTAAAGTTAAAGTTTATTTTTTAAGTTTATTTAATCTGGAATAATATTCCTGTCTGTTTTTATTCATATTTATGTTTAAAAAACATTGTTTTAGTGTGTTCAATAAATGTTTATCTTGTTTGGCCGCGACCTAAAGTGTGCCTTGAGTTTTGGCCCCCTGTGCAATTGAGTTTGACACCCCTGCACTAAGGGGTGGCTGTAGCTCAGGTGGTAGAGCAGGTCATCTGCTAATCAGAAGGTTGGTGGTTCGGTCCCTCGCTGCTCCAGGCTGCAAGACTAACCCCAATGAAAAAAAAAAAAAAAAAAAAAAAGTTAGAGGTCAAGCACTCACAAACACTTCAATAAAAGATGGAATTTAAGTGGTAAATAATATTTGAGGTACATAAAGTGCAGGCAGCCAAAAGACATGGTGTGTAAGGACAATGTAAGTCCTATTGCTTTAATTATCTGTGTCAGGCGTAATATATCTCACCAAATGATAACACAACACATATCTTCTTTTTCAAAAAGAAGTAATAAACTAATGTGAGAAATAAACAGTTTCAATGTGTGAGTATGCGACCACAGGTCCACAGCCAAAGGCAAACAATTCTTCTTTGTCTCTTGAATTTACATTTGTTAAGACACCAAAAGTCTGCTCACTATTTTTAATGTTTATAATGGTGCATGGCTTTCTTTTCTCCACTTTGTCACTGTATAGCCACTTATTGGAAATAAGAAACATATAAATATGTGAGTAAACTGCTGAAATTTGTGTTATGTGTTGTTGTATCGGTATACTTTCAAAATATAAAGTTCGCTCATATAGATTATAGTATGATTGCATATATTGGATATTTATCTAATATAACGTCATATTGTAGCTGAAAATGACAGAAGGAGATACAGTTATAGAGAGCAGAAATTTAACTTTAAATATAACTAGCTAGAAAACCAGTTTACCTAATAGAGTTTATTCTTCTCAGAGTGATAAATGTTCAATAATCTTTTAGTGACTTTGTGTTCATGCGCATAATTAAAATAGCCACAGATGTTCACCATAGGAAGTATTGCTCCACCTCATACCCGCATACCTGGCTTTTGAGTAATAGTCATTCTTGCAGCAACCATTTAGCTCATGGCTACTCTTTAGGGAAGGTTAAATCAAATGCGTTTACTCTCATTTGGCATCACGACTCCACACTGCTTTCACAGAACAGATAAGGTGACATCTTCTATGTCATTTATATGAACATGCCTCCTGTAGCAGCACTACCTTCATTTAAAAACAGCAAACAAATTTGCAAGGTACGCTATGTGGCCTTACCATGGAAGCCCATACCATAAAGCTCCTGGCGTACAGTTTGTATGCTGATGTTAACACCAGTGCAGGTTTGGAACTTACTCAACAGTCAGTGGCTCCACTCTGTAACGAGGTCTGCCACTCTGTAACTGATTCGCCTTGCTTCCTAAATACTGCCGCTCTCCAATAATAACTACTTACAGCAATAAATTTCACAGATTGATGTGTTTCAGTGGTGGCGTCAAACTTTTGTCATGTTCATGTTATTGTGACACATGGTTCCTTTGTTTTACCTTCCTGACAGATTAGGCTTTACTTTGACTTTTACCTTTAAATATTCAAATTTGGACCCTGGCAGCAGTCTAATAATGAGTTTGATTAGTTTTGTAGATTTTAGGTTGTAATGTTTGTCTAGTACAGATATTTTAAAACAATTTAGTCACCAAAATAACTGCTCCAACTGATAAACACAAGGACAACTTGCACTTTTAATGATAAAAAAAAAGATAACGCTCATACTTGTTGCACATAAATAGGTTCAGAGCAACTCCCATTGCCTAGCAGAGAGTGTGTTATATTTGCTTTTTATTTGACCGAGTAAAATGGAATTGGAACTGGTGGTCGACAACTTCAGATCTAGTGTCGTCTTAAAACTGAAAGAATAAAACATTAGACGTTTGTGGACTGGTCATGAAATAGTAAAGTTAAATTGCATGTTGTTTTCTCACAATGGGGCGATTTATGTGTGTGCCAGGTAAAGTATAAAAGGGTGAGAACGGTCCAAAAAAATAGTGTAAGTGTTACCAAGTGGGAGGTGGTTAGAAGAGAAACAAACAGACACAAACTGAAAGAGAGAATTTAAAACAAAAGTGAAAACGGGGGCAACGTGTGCAGTGTTGAGGTCAGATATGGCAACAGCGGTATTACACACATGCACACACAGTCAATAGCCAAGGTCAGATCGAGTCACAGTAGGATCACAAAGTCCCTGCAGAGGACCAGGTTAGAACTGACAACTATAATTAGCCTAATTAGTGCAACAAAACCATCATCACAGTGGGTAATGACCTGGGCAGGCCAGCGAGGGTGATGGATGGAAGGATAGATGGATGAGGCAGAGAAAGAGAAGTAGGTAGATAAAGAGTATTAATTTGGGTAAGACTAAGGGGAACAATGGGTGAATTAGTGAGAGCATGATGGAGAGACAGATAGACCGCCTTTACAATATATATAAGAAAGGCCTTAGAGGTATGGGTGTCAGACAGGTTCACTGTTAGACACCCTTACTCAGTCTTGAAGAGCCTGTTGTGCTGCCTCAAATTTTGTTCAGTTTTAAGCACAGCACTCAGTATGCATTCAAATCACTGTCCATGTTTGCAAGTCTCTAATCTCAAACTAGCCACACTTGCTAGATCTGAACTGATTAGCCAGTTAATCCAACAGCAAATGCGCTAATTAATTAGCTGTAACAGTAGCCGTTCAAGACAAATGCTAATATTGTCTGGTTCTACCTTTTTCAGCTGAGCTTCTTTCTACAGTTTTCTTGATATTTTTCCAGCCAAGCAATTAATTTAATAAATGATGCAACAGTTATTGGGTTATGCCAGTGTAATGAAAAATGAAATTGAAAGAAAATTTGAAGTTAAAAACAAGTGTCTATTTATATGATGATCTAACATGTTAGAACTGAAGAAGCGTCTTGGATGAGAGGTGAAACATCTTCACAAAATGTAAAGAAGTCGCTTTATTTCCAAGCTCCTTAGGCTAACTTGTTAGTTTGTTTTAAAGAAATTGTGTCAGCAGTGTTTTAAGTGCAAAAATCAACCACAAATGCAGCACCTTTATAAATAGTCTTAAGCCAAATTTGCAACTACTCAAACTGCACCGTGAAGTCAAGTGACTCACTCGCCCCCAGCCTGACTTCATATGGAATTAAATTTGATAGAACTAAAGAACATGAAAGAACATGACATGTGAGTGAAAGACTGTGACACGCAGACACAAGGGAGAAGAAATGGCGGAATAGAAGGAATTGTGAAATAGAGTGCAAGAACAAGAGATGAAGAAAAGTAAGAGCCATAAGTTTTTACACAGGACATAAACGTACATCATTTAATAAATGGTCGGTGCAGCCGCATGTGCCAGCTGACCTTTAACTGATGTAAAGGCACATTCACTGCATGTATTACCATCTAGGGTCCTTTCATATTAAGTCTGAAGTGGAAGCTCACTGACTGAATTAAAACTGTCACAAGTAGGAACTGATGATTTGATGCTTCAACAAAGTTGATGCAAATGTTGTTTTTCTTTCAGGGGGAGATGCATGCAAATAATTTATGCATATTTACAACATCTGACAAATAACATTAAAATTATGCTTTTTTTCTGTCTTGCTTAAATCTAAGAGGGGTCTAAAAAAAAGAGTTGTAAACTAATCCTTGAACAGGCAGTTGCCTCAGTTAAAGAAGTGATGTCAAGCTGCTTTGCATCGCTCTCTGAAAATGCAACATGAAGTCTGTTAGTCATTCTTCTTAGTCGCTTTTAAACTTTTTTTCTTTTTTCTCATGGGGGAGGATTTAGGTGGGTGGATGGATTAACTATATAATATTGGTGCAGCTTTGCTTAAGATAAGTAAGCCAGCTATGCCGGACTATGTGTGACTCATGGAAAAGTAGAGAATAAAATATATATATATATATATATGTATATATATATATTTTAGGTATGCATTAAGTTTGTAGTTGTGTATCGTGGCTTTAGGGTCAAGGTTAGTAACATTCTACATTGACACATTCAGAAATTCTGTCAATTTTCTGCAAACTGACCGTCGGCATTGCAGATATTCACTTTTTTCTTTATTACAGTCGTGAAGTTAGCCAGTGTATCTTACTAGCCAACTCTTAACCGTGTTTTTATGCACGAACAGATGAAAAGCTGTAAAACCAAAGACAAGTAAAAAAAAAAATAACCAGGCAAATATTAAATATTATGCAATGTTAATCAATGCAATAACACTGCCCTTATCTTTGTTTGTCCACATTTATGCCACAGTCACCTTGGTAGCTTAAACTTTATTGGTATCGTCACAGAACAAAAACCATCCAGCTCTGCCTTCTAGCTTGCTGTGTAGCTGATAGACAGTAGTTGATGCACTGCCAAAACTTTCCAGGGTTCCCAGAGTTCACTGGACTTTATATACTATTTTGCATTACGTTGTCATGGTTATTCAGTTACAGACCTGCCCACACATCAGGAAGTCTATTTTAAAAGTCGTGTTGATCCGTCTGAGTCACCTAATAATTTTCTAATGAGAGTTATACGTGGTGTGACCTTGACTATCGAGTTCATTGAGTCTTTTTTCTTTTCGTGCAGTAACTTTGATGCAAATCAGTATAATAAAGCAACAAGGGAGACTTGCCTAATAGAGGAGGTGAGACACTTCTGTTTAAATGATTGAGAAAACTATGAGAGGTGATGAATAAAAAATTTTGCTGTGTTAATCTTTCCCAGTCAGAATTCCTAAAATAGTCACTACGGCCTTAAAAAATGTATTTCTCTGTAGCATATATCCATTTACAGCTTCATATTGCTACATGGAAAGATGGCTGCTTTTAAATTTGCATGATTTGGGATTTATTTGCGTGACTCAAAATGATGACATTTTTTACTACAATGAGTCAGTTCTCTGTGTTTTAGATCGGCTGCTGTCGGTCTCTGGTCATTAAGCTCAAATGGGCCTCAACAGCTTTAATGAGTTTTTCATTGTTCCATAATGGACAAAGAAAAATGCAAAAGGTCAGCTCATCACTGCTATTGTTATTAAAAAAGCAGCTCCTAGATAGCTGCCCTTTAAAAAGCTATACTACTATGTTATAATCATACTATGCCTGAATTAGCAACCAACGTAATACTGAGAAATAGTGTACGTCACGTTCCAGCTTTGATAAAATGAAAAGTGTATATGTTTATTCAAATAATGGCTAATATGGCGAGCATATATTTGATTTGTTAGGATGCATTTTATTCTATTTAAAGCGAAGCCTGTATTTGCTAATAAGTAAAAAATGGACCCCTGCAGAAGTACATCCAGATATTTTAGGTTTAGCTTTAACTGCATGTATTGCAGACAGCGAGGCGTGTGTGTGTGTCTGTGTGTGTGTGTGTGTGTGTGTGTGTGTGTGTGTGTGTGTGAGATACACCAGCAGCATCTGATTATCTTTAGGATAACTGGACACATGTGACTTTCCGATGCATTTTATGTTTTACCGTAGAGTTTTCCAAAGATGGCCGTGACATCTCGTGTCTGACACATTCTTTGACTTTTAGCATGGGGGTGCATTTATTCGAAATAAAATACAGTAGCAGTGGAGGTAATTTAACACAGTTTGTCAGGAAGGAAGAGAATTTAGGACATATCTTTAGAAGGAGCTGGAGAATTGGGACATAGATAGAATATCTCAGAGTTGCCATGGGTACCAACAGAGAGGAAACAGGAGTCCCTGTAGTGTAAGCATACAGTGCTTGTAAAATTCTCCAAGGCATTTAACCTGAAGGCCGTCAGGAACACTTCCTCCAGTAGGCACTGCAATGTGCAACAATACAGATAATGATAGGAGCCACCGAATGTACTGTTACATCACTTCACAGTTTCCCGAATGAGTCAGTGTTAATTGGACGTGTTTATGTAAAATGTTAGCCCCGATAGTTTCATTGTGTACTGCTAGATTTTCTCCCAATTTTTGTTACCTTAATCAGGAATAAACTAGAAAATTGCTTGAATTCATTAATCTGCATTTTGGGGAATTTGTTACTCATAATTGTTGGAAGCAGGCTAATATAGAAAGTGAGGAAAGGGTGATGCAGTAATGTAATTTGTGTGTAACCATGTTAAATGCTTTGAGGTCAAGATGTCCTTTGTCCATCCTTTAAATCAGCATCAGTAATGGTATCAGTGCACATGAAGGCGTGACTGATGGCTGTATCACATCATTGTGAGTCAAGTGTATCGTGGAATAGCCCAAACAACTGAAAAGCAGCGAGTAGCCATCCACAACTGTGAGGTTGAATGGGCAGATTCAGACCCTCGAGCTCAGCAGTTTCATCATTTAGCGTATCTTTGACTTAAAAGGGTAGCGTTTGTTCATTGAGCAAAAAAGGAGCAAAATGTGTTGAACTTTTCCTAAAAATAAACTTTGGAAAAGTCTAGTTAGGAAATATGGACAGGTGTGGCTGTGGGATTATGCCCTTGAGAAATGTTGGTTTTCTATCTACATCTACAAACTACTTAGTGAAGAATTTAGGCCAATATTTAGACTAAAATGAGAATGCAATGATTTGCAAGTCTTTTAAACCCTATATTTCATTAAACCAGTCCAAAGAAAACAAGAGATATACACTCACTGGTTGCTTCATTAGGTATACCTGTTTAAATGCTGTATAAAACAAATATCTAATGAGCCAATCACACAGCAACAACTTACTGCATGTAGGCTTTTATCAAAATGACCTGCTAAAGTTCAAATCACGTGTCAAAATGGCAGAGAAAGGTGACTGAACATGCCGTGTTTGATGGTGTCAAAACGGAATACTCAGACCATTGGTCTGTAACTGGTCTGTAACTGCTGATCTGCTGGGATTTTCCCACACAACCATATCAAGGGTTTAAAGTGAACGGTCTGGAAAAGAGAAAAAATCCATTGAGTGAAAAATCCAGAGGAGAATAGCCAGACTGAAACTGAGGCTACCATTTCTACAGACAAAATTGTAAAACAGAAAATTATTAAGAAGTTGCCTGGTGTCGATTTCTGCTCCACCATTCAGTTGATAGTTTCAGAATTTGGCTTAATCCTGACGACATGGCTTCTATCGACAGGTCGAGGTGGTGGTGTAATGTATTGTCTTGTTTCAGTGAGTTCACTGTACTCAAATGATATCCACAGTCACCAGATCTCAGTCTAATACAAGATCTTTGGGATATGGTGGAGTTGGACATCGTCTGTGACACTGTCATTTGTATATAGACCAAAATCTCTGAGGAAAGCTTGCCACAAAGAATTAGGGCATTTCTGAAGGCAACACAGGGGTCCAACACAGTACTAGTAAGGTGTAACTAATGAAGTGGCCGGTGAGTGTATATTCTTTTTCATTTATCTTAATTTTATTTATTTTTTCTACATAGAGTCTCTACAGTGCATTATATCAATGTTATATGGTACAGTGTAACACTTTATCACTTTACGTCATTTTTACTTTCATACTACCTGAAGAATATTTCAAAGCAGTCTTTTACTGATCATCAAAGGAAGGTAGAAAGAAATACAGGGTTGAATGACTCATAGGCAGAAAGAGAAATTGACAGTCTATGTAATGGAGAGACAGAAGAAATGATGACTGACAATGAGAAACTGACAGACATGATATGATACAGCAAAATGGAAGCTGTCATCACTGTAACATGGACTCATATAAAAGGTCCGACATATTGATGGCACACACACACTTATTACATCTGGCATAAAAGCAGGCAGATATGTGTTTCATTTTTAAAAAGACAAATACTTATCAATTAATTATCTTACGTTGTATATTTGTTTTTCTCATTGACTTAACTTGTATATTTTTTGTTTCCACAACATAAAAGACTCTTTTATTTTTTTTTAATGTTTTTTTGTTAAAGCCTATAATTACACTCCCTTTGATTCAGTTTTGTAAACAATAACACAGAAAAAAGTCCAAAGGGGATGAATACTTCTTTTTTTAGGAACCGTGTCTGTTCGTGTGTGTATGCGTGCCCAGAAATGCTTGTGAAATTCAGCAGCTGAGATGAAAGGCCATTTGCCTTTGAAGAGAGGCCCATATCAGATATCTTCACTTCTCTGCATACTGCTTAAAACCATATTCCTTTTTCCTTTTGTCATTTAAAAATAAATTTGGCTTAATTAAAAAATATATATATATATGTTTTCATTCTTAGTTTAGAAGGATATGGCATTGTGTGTCATTGTCGTGGTGCATGTTGTACTGGTGCAAATGTTATTTTTTTACGTAAATACTTCACTTCCACAGTTTAAGCTAGCTAAACTATAATTATTCAAGTGCTGTCTTGTTATTGAAATGTAGATACAAGCACTAAGACAAGTAACCAAGTTTATATTTCCCTAAAGAGTTGTAAAGAACGCAAAAATGATTGGAATAATTATTCAGCTTTATTTCATCCAACAGATGATATAGACATGCCCAAGAGTTACATTCAATAACTTTAAAAATGTGGGAAAACAAAAACTATATTTTCCCACCTCAGTCTATGCAATAAGGTAAATGAATGATGGAAACATCTCAGTGAGGCTTGAGACCAACATCAAATATCTTTATTGATAAGAAGAGAAAAACGTTTGCAGAACGCTCTTCATCGAATCGCTCTACGAATGCCCGTGTGCACAGCTATACAGTCAAATACGCATGGGGACGCACACTGGCACACAATAAACCATGGTCCAAGCTATTAAAAAAGCAATTAGTTCTTGGCTTCATACGTGAGAATCAAGTAGATTATAGAATGAGAGGTCTGCAGAGGGTTGTGAAGGAGAGAGGGGAAAATATAGCCTCTACACCTTTGAGCTGTGAAGATTGTGCCGCTATATGTGGAAAGAAGAGGAAGATAATAAAAACAGGTGGCTGTGTTATTGGAAAGGACAGAGATATAAGATATTTATTTAATCCATATATAAAATACATAGAGGAATGGAAATGGACTGTTATTGCTAGATAGAGTCAAATCCAGTTTTCAGAACTGGAAGCTTTTTATAGACAAACAATAAAGGACAAGTATTTGTATTTCGTGCTTTTCACATGTTGATCATAACTGCCTTGCAGCATAAAATTAAGGTCACATTTCTTCTTTCTGGTGCCCAAAGGACAATTTAGATATGCTTAAATTGTTAAAAGACTGAATTGATAATGTACTAGCAAATTTAATTGAATCAATATTTAGTGGATGTAGTGAATAAGATATAATGACAGCATTTAGATCATTTGTCACCTGCAAGCAGATCTACCTCTACAGTGCCTGTAATGTGGGAGGAGAAATTGTTATTCATTTATCCATTTTTACCCTTCATTTTTTTTTCTTTTTTTAAATACAGGGTTGATGGAGTCTAATTAGATGTAATTACATTTCTATTATCGTTCAATAAGTGCCAAACACTTTTGGGATTACAAAGAAAGTTGCTACCTGGAAGCACTCTTTTCAGTGATTATGTCTCTCCACATTCGGTTTTGTCTATTTTTACTCTGAATTCTAATAGAAGCAGGTAGCAGAGCAGTTTGGTTATAACAGAAGCATGAGTAAATGGAACATAAGGAATTATTTATTGTAGTATTTTTATGGTAATTATGACTTCCATAAATTTTCACGTCACTTTGAAGTTATTAGGCTGAGAGAAATCGGTGCAAATGGAAAAACATCAGCCGCTATTACCTCATTAGGATCAGTTTTCCCCTTTGATGTTACCCTGTACCATTTACAATCCAAATACTGAAATTATACTATCATTCTCTTAACAGGTTTTCATATTTTTACCAGACTATTACTATATTGGCAAATATTTTCTAGCTTTATTAATAAATAAATTGTCATCATTAATAACAAGCTATTACCTGGTTATTACTGTGTAATTACTTGGTAATCTTTAATGAAAAGGTAATAACTAAGTAGTTACTACTTTATTAATCTAATTATCATTGTTTTACTACTATCATCACGATATTACCAAGCTGAATGTAAGCCAGATAAGGTTCAGTTAGTATTAACTCTGAATTTGCACTGTACATTTTTACATATATCTAAAATACGAGTAAAGCCAGTAAGAGAAAAGCTCACCTAAGACACAGACTGAAAATCCCAGTTGTGCAAAAAACAATCCAAGCAGTAATGCAGTATAGAACAACCAGACATATTTCAAATATCTTAACATCACTGTCTGCAAATATCTCTCAAATGTGCGTCAGAAATGTTTATTAAATAGTTTCTGTTGCATAAAGTGTATAAACTTTTTGGGGCAAACTATTTTCTGCCAAATCTTCATCCGGGAAAAGCTCTCGTCTTTTAGAGAAAACCCCTGCTCGGCACAGTCACACACACCTGGGGTGCGACCTAGCCTGTCAGCCACAGAAATTTACTGCCTTACTGATGCTAGCAACTTTTTGGTCTCTAGCCTGTGGCAATAATTCTGTTTGGATTGTAAACCTAGTGGATTTTTGTCAGATGTTTAATCATTTACAAACATGCTAAAAGTGAGTCTGTCTAAAGTATCGTCTAAACCTTAATAATTAATGAACGGACACAGTTTGACATCAAGAAACCTCAGAAAGTAAACACAGATGGATAAATCAAATCTGTTTTTTCCAAGTGAATCTGGAAGTTTTAAAAATTTAAGAAAACAAAAGAACTGAAACAATGAAATTTTTTGACATCAGCATGAACAGCGTGAACGTCAGCACCGTGCCTCACCTCAATTGTTTGTTTTAATGACAATTCATTTGTTCTTTAGGAGATTTGATGATGAAAGTTGCTTTAACTGTGTATCTTTTTAGACTTGTTTGCAGACACATAGGCAGTACTGATGTAGACTTGTATGAATCCATAGTGTGTTCTTTATCCATCCATCCATCCATCCATCTCTTCTTAAAGCTGGAGCCTTTCCCAGGTGTCACTTGGCTAGAGGCACGTTACACTCTGGACAGGTCACCAGTCCATCACAGGGCTAAGGGTCAGTTTTTCTTTGTCCCATGTTTGGATAGTGGGAGCAAGCCGGAGTACCAGGAGAGAAAACCCAGGACCTCTCAAATCCTATGCAGAATTTTCAAACATTTATATAAAGTAGAATGTCAGGTGAAAGCTTTTCTCTTGGAGAAACGATAGAAAATGTTACCTTGGCAACTTTTAGATACCTCGCTTTATACATTTTACATAATACTGTCAAAAAACCTTTTATTTTTTTGTTACAGTCTCTTCTTCCACTTTTCTCCTGTTCCATACCCACACATCCCTGCATTGGTAGGGAAAATAAATGAAAATTGCTAATGGTAATTAGCATTTTCTACAATAGCAACTTGGCTCTAGCACTGTGAGACAGTTACATCGACTTTACTCAGAGAATGAACTTTAAAAACCAGGCCAACATTAGGCCAATGTTATCTTCGAGCAATTATATCTAAACATATGGTCATACATTCATTTGTTATGTTTTTTTCTCGGAGCATCACACCCCCATGTAGCACATTGAAAGCCATTAATGACTCCTGCTTACTCATAGTTGTCTCCTGTGAGCATATTTAATCATGCATAAGTGGCAGGAGGATAGAGATTAAACATGAACACACATAGGCTGAGACATGTAAAGGGTCTAGATATTGCTTACCCAAAGAATCAGAATGAGATATGAACTATGAGCCAGTGTCTATGCCCATCTTATTGCTATTACCCAGAAAACTTGGTTGAAACCCAGACGCTCTCTCCTTGGATGCCAAAAACCTGACTGTTAATGGATGGATGTCGATGGTTAGACAGTCTCCTACAAAGTGAGAAATATAGATCATACTTTTGCAAAGTAGGAATTACGAGCATTTGTCTTTGTTTAAAAAAAGAAAAGACAAATAATATTTCAGCTTTAATCTTGGAACTATTTTTCAGCAATGACTAGATGTCAAGTAAAGACCGCCAGGCGATGGTTTTTCAACGTCAAAATGTTTGCTGGATGTGAACCAAGGACATGTCTGCTGTTTGATGTATTCCCTCTTTCTCTGGATGTTAGACAATTGTGCAATTTTGGTTCCAAACAGCGTGTATGTTTGTGGCAGCACAACTTTAAATTTGCCGTTTTAGGTTGTACAACAATCTGTCGTCAGATGATACATGACCGTTCTGCGCAAGAGTGTGTGCGCGCATGTGTTTGTGTTTCTCACTGACACATGTCGCTGTGAAGTCAAATGACTAGAAGGTGCAGGGGTTCGTTGAACACACGCAGGGCAATGAGATCACACACGCAACTACAGCGTACAGTAGAGAGAGCATATTAAATCAAGTGCACATTCAGTGTCGCGCTGGCTCAAACACACATCAAGATGTTTCACATGCTTACACACATGCCAGAGAAAGTAGAAGCACACTCACTCCGAGCACAGGGTGGTCTAACCGGGCCTCCGGTGATTCAGGACAGATTCGGGACACTTTGGGTTCATTAGTCAGACCAAAGTAGGACAGATACCTTTAGAACTTAACTCTCCTCTGTTCTTTTCTTCTTCCTCCCTCCTACTCATTCTCTCCTCCTCTCTTTTACACTCTTCTGTTTTGTCTCTTTCTTCCTTTGACCTCCCACTTTTTTCTTCTCTTTCTCCCCTCATGTGTATGATCTTTTTCCCTTCTTTTTTCAAAGTTTCCTTTTCATCTGCTGGAAACATAGGGCCATCTGTAGCAGCTCTAGCCCTCTCTTTGTTCTCTTCAGCTCCATCCCCCTCTGATAACTCTCTCACTTCACTCTTTTTCCTTCTCAGTCTGTGAGATACACTAGTGGACGCATATACAAGCCCTGAGTTTGATCTGAGACAATTTGCTGCAACATTAATGAAAGCATAAACTCACATGAATATTGATGAGCTATTCTTTTGCAATCTGCACATTCCGGATGGCCTAAAGGCAAAATTGTAAGACACATCCACGCGTACACCCTCACACACATGCACAAACCCACAAAGATGGAATATTTCACTGACAAATGTTGCAAATTAATATTTAGTGACATGGAATGTAAAATTGTCAGGGTTTCTCATGTCTTCCAACTCTAAGTAAGGCCATTCTGTCTACTTTAACACACATACACTCTTTTTAGTTGTGACCACACACACATACGATAGCTACAGTTTGTGTTGTATTCGCACATAGCTGTCGTCTTTTTTTGTCCTTTAACGTCCCCTACTTGTGTTTCCTGTTCTTTGTGTTGATTTTATTTGTCTGAAAGATCCATTCATCTGAAGAATCGTATTCAGGGAAAGTTAGGTGTTAGTGTCAGCTGTTGTGTTTTTGACCGCTTTTTTGGGGGGCCTTTTTCAGCTTTATTTGATAGATACAGTGAACAGAGGACAGACGGTGGCAGACATGTGGCAAAGGGCCGCAGGTTGGACTCGAACCTGGGCTGGCTGCTCTCTGTACGGCATGTAGTCGCCTGCTCAACACACTGAGCTAAACCGGCACCCTGCTGTAGTGTTTGTAATATAAAAAAAAATTAAGTGAACAATGGTGCTGTTAATTGTGATTAATTGCTTCTTTTGTCTTCAAATTTTGTACATCTAAAATCATACAATTAGCAACCTCTAGCGACCTGACCAGTCACTCAGCGACCTGCTGCTAAAAGCAAGGTGGTATAGAGAAAAATGTATATCCCATAACCGGTTGGCAAGTGTTTGCTATACCAAAATCATTGACATTGCCTTGGGTCCCCACCTTCAAAGTAAAGTTTGCTCATTTTGAAACATGTTGGTCACAGAGGTAAGGTATAACTTTTACTTGGAAATGGATGGCGATCTGCTAGCAGCCAAAGCAATCAGAAGGAGATCTTTAGTGTCATTTAGTTCACTTTGAGACAGCCATAAATTACTTGTTGACACAAGTAGTTGCTGACAGGTCTGTGTGACTGAAACCAAATGTAGATTTAAAGATTTATATCTTCTATTATCCCTAAATCTAATAATGTTTTCCCTTGAATGTGCAGTGGTTTTTCTTTGACAGTGCAGCTAATTTAATACTGAATCAATGCTGAGTTTCAGTTTATGATTTCCATCTGGAATTAGTTCAAAACTGTGACTAAATGTTATCTAAAAGACTGATGTTAGATAGAAGGTGGCATCCAGTCCGTGTGTTATCTGAAGTTAGTTTGCAGTTTGGTGTTTAAATGTACGCTAATGAACATGTCAAGAGGTTATAAACTTCATGGCCTGTCTGCATTCATAAGAACATAACTAATAACAGGCTAAAGCTCTAGAAGTAGAGATAGCCAAGACAAAGATCAGGATGTGCTCTGCCCTGCAAGCAAGACTGGAGCATAATGCACTGCAAGCTAGCTTAATGCAGGTGTTGCTCTTTTTTGTCTCGTGTTTCCATATTTTACCAGAAAGATTGTTGTGCTCTTGTTATTGGTTGTAAGCATTGGTCCAAGAACCCTACACAACTTGTGTTTGTATCAGCTTTACCCAGAAGTAATAAAAAGAACTGCTGCATTATTAGCCCCCCCCCACAATACTCAGTTAATGTGTGATTTATTTTTTTTATTTTATTTTTTTTATTTTGTTTTACGGCACAAAGACACTCCATCTCCAATTTGTGTCTTGTGACTCGTTTCTTTTTTGTAATTCTCTCTCTTCCATTTTATTCTAGGTACGTTCACACAACTGTTTGTTTTCTTTTTTAATTATTCACACACTCATGATATTTGACGATTGATGTTTTGTGAAGCGTGCTTATTGACTTTCTTGCTTAAAATTAGATGAAAAAGATCAATACCACTTTCATGTCTGTTTGCTCACATAAGCGACCCACCTGCTTCCCAGCACCTTTAAATCTCACTAATTAACTCATTTTATCACGTTTGTTTAATCTGAACAAAAAGCAAAGAGCAAAAGTGGCACGGCGGGGTTTTAAACGGGACTTTTTCTGATGATGCAGTGATGTTTTCACCATTAGGTTGCCAAGGCAGCAGCACATTTTCCGAAAATGCAGAGCTGTTACCTGAATATTGACCATTTTAATCTGGGCTTTATTATGTTTGTGTTCATATGTATACAGACAACCGTAAGTGATGGAAGTTTCATTACATAGTTAATTTGGTGCTTCTCAAAGAAATAAGTAGAAAGAAGGGTGCTCCATCAAACAACTGTGGCTGTGTGAATGTTTCCTTTCTGTGTGTGTGTGTGTTTTTCTGTTTGATGGCAGTTGCAAATGTGGGAAATTGTCTTTCTGTGCTGCAGGCTGTTTTCGCCTTCACATATCAAACTTTTAAAGCCTTTTTAAAACTCCAGGGCAGTCTCATCAAAAATCAAATATGGGTCTAATTTGTTTTCATAAAAGATTACAGAATTCAAACTCTAGTTGTAGAGCGAGAAAGTGAAAGTGTTTACACACAGCCTGTAGTTAATAACTTCATAAACCGAGAGGCAGTCCACCTCAGTTAAAATGTAATTTTAGCCCTGTCCTCATAACTTCAGGGGAATCTAACGACCTTTCAGAAACACTGTTGTTCAAACTTTGCTCGATTGTGTGTTTGTGTATGTCAGTCGGCGTCTCTGTGCGTGCCTCCAGTTCTCTTTCCTCAGCGCTTTTTGAGAATACAATGAGGATAATTAATCACAGAATGAATCTCTGTCCTTTCATTCCTTTGTTCTTTTTCTTACACCAGTAATGTTGTATTCACGCACAGCCATTCCCTTTCAAGTCCTTTATTGTCCTCTGCTTGTGTCGTCCCTCTGCCTCTTTCCTCATTCTGTGTTCTCTTTGCTGCTCTTTCTCCTTATGTTTAATAAGTAAGGAGAGACGTACAGTGTTGGATTTGAGGCCCTCAGGTACTCAGAGAGATATGACAAGACCTTTTTCTGATGCACGAACCGGCAAACATACTTAGCCTCCACAGCGCAGACTCACGAAAGCACAAATCTAATGCAGAACTTTCACGATTAATACATGAACACCAGGAGTCACTGAAGGCCACATATGTTTTTCTTCTCTCAGTCGTCTCCCCTCACTTTTTCTTTGTATCCACTGAGATATTTGATATGCGATAATAAATTGATTAACCATCCAGCTGTCAGATTCCTTCAGTTTTGCACATATTTCTAAAATACAGCTCTGTTTCCATTTTCTTTTCAAATAAGGTTATTTCTGAGCCAAATGGCTTTTTTTGAGGCAGCAAATAAACGGTGCAACTTTTAAAATGTATTTATTTATTTTTGTGCTCTGTCTTTTCACATTTGTATAAATAAAGTGCATTTTGTGTTTTCTGGCTACTTCAAATTCAGCTCTTGTTTTCCTCAAATTTAGGGTTGGTGTACTGTGGCTCCCTGCAGATAATCTTCCCAGTGAGGCTGGTTGGTCTAACTGCTATGGAATGGGTAGTGATTTAAATAGTGCCTTTTAATGTATCTGCTGATAACAAGGCTAAAAATGGGACACGGTGCAGAAACAATGACAACACCAATGTAGAATGTAGGCTAATGATCTCTGTGGCTTTTATAGGAGAAAAGATTCAATTATTCAGAACAAAAATAGTTCATTAAAACATAATTAGAACAAAATAACTTTTGCAAACTCATTTTCTGTGCCCAACCTCATTTGGAAAATGTGTCTCATTTGGAAAAATTATGTCTTTCTGGATTCTTTCCAGGAGCTCTGGAATTGCAATTCTGCTCCGCTTACCCTGCTAAGAGTTCCTTTGCAGACACAAATTTCTACCACAAATCTCTTCTCAAAAATCGGTAGCATTAATTATTTACTTTCCTGTCGGTGTGGCCACATTCTCACATCTGCCAGTGAAACAATATTTGGTTCTCTGCCAGTGTGTGGCTGCTCTAGCTCGTCAGGCACAGTACGCCAGTCTGTGGCATCTGTCTTTAACAATCAAAAAAAGCACGGGTAATTCATTATATGCATGTGTTTGTGTTCACTGCACAGTTATAAAGCTTTTATTATCCTTTGAAGCTCCGCGTGCTAATAATCTGCCTCCTTATTCAGCATTTTTTGGCAAATGTGATAAGTAGCTAACTAACCTTTGTAAATATGTGATGGGAGAACGCTCGATCGCCCTCCTTTTTCCTTCTCTCTCATCGAGTGGAGTGTGGGAGCAGCAGGGCAGTCAGTTATTTTCAATGTGATGACACAGGTGGCAGATGCAGTGTTATCATCAGGCCTCCCAGACATTTAATGGAAAATCTACCTGTTTCTTCTTCCTCTTTGGAATTCTCTTCATCCATCATTTTTCCCCCTCACCCTCACCTTTCCGATTTCCTGTATTCTTTCAGCCCACCTGGGTTGTCACACAGAGCAAGATGAGAAACTGGGAAAGGAACTCATCAGCAGCAGCAACTGACAGAAGGGTGGGAGGGTGTGTGTGTGTGTTTGTGTGAGTGTGGCTTGGTGCACACCTCTGCCATCATCTTCATACTCCATTACTGCCCACAATTGTGTTGCAGGCCACTCTGCGGCCTCACACAATATTTATAAAGGTGCACATCTCTGTAAAGATGTCCAGACTCGCACACTTTCAGCACCACCGCTAAGTTCTCCCACATGATGTATCGCTCTGACAGTCCTCAGCACACTGTCATTATTACAGTCTTCATTATTTTCCTTACTGTCACTCTTTGATCTATTCTGCTAAACTGTCAAGCCACCATTCTTTATTGCAGACTTTAGAACTCATATTTTTGTTTGTCTACATACATCACATGCACAATGAGTCATTGATAAATGACTCCTGGAAAAATTAAAACCAACCACTTTGCCAGGTCCCCCATGCATAAATTACATTATTGGAGTAAAAGAAGAGAGATGCTTTGCTTTTATGCTAAATCGAAGCATTGCCAGCATTGCCAAATAGGTTGATAGTATATGTAATTGAAGCAGCACTAACGCTCTTTTGATCCAGTGACTGTTGAGTGAAACTGGGAGAGGATGGATGCTCTGTACGTGCTGCAGGAAATGACATATAAGTGAGCATTTAGGCTGATAGGTGTGTATGTCTGTGTGATTTGGCCGGAGGAGAAAATATTCTAGCCTGATGACATTTTGAGAATTTAAATCTGCCGTCCTGAAGATGCTTCTTGTGCGGATGAAGGGGTGTGAAATAGCCAAGTTTAAACACTTACAGAGCTTACTGAGCAGTGCAATAAAATGTGTAGTGATTAATCGCCATGCACGCAGGCTCTTTAAGGGTTACAGTACAAGCCTTGGGCATATAGGAAGACAGTACAGCTTTCACACCCCCGCAGCCTCGAGGGTGAGACTGATAGAAGAATGATAAGCCTACGGTGCTAGCCTGATTAAGGTGGAATAATCCCAGGTCTTCTGCCAGGTCTCAGCCAGGTAAAAAAAGGATGTCAGGCCAACAGAAGGGACACTGCCAAGAGTCCAGCTTTAGGTATGGCCAGGGATCCTCATTTTGAGGAAAGCCCCTGGTAATGCAATGCTGTCAACTTAGTTTGACAACCGGATAGAAGTTCAGTGAAATGCAGTTTGGGAATAGTGGGTTAGCACTGACAGCGAAGTACACAGTCAGTAAGTATTGTGCACTTACAGAGTGAGCAGTAGTGACAGCTTACAGGAACGTATTAGGCACAGAGTAATGGTGCATAGATCACAGTCTCTGCAATAATTAGACAGCATCAGTGGGGACCATGTTGACACCCGGAGGGGGCAGCCAAGTGCAGCAATCAATCCAACTGGAGAGCATAAGGAGAGATACTTTCATATACAGGAGAGAAACTAAAAATCAGTCGGTTGCGGATTTTTTGTGTTTTTTGCTTGCAACCAAAAAGGTAACGAAATAATCCTGCCTGAGCCACAATTAATAGCAGCAGCACATGAGAAGCATGCATGCCCCAGCAATTATTTCAAATATAATTGTGCTCTTGCTTAGACTAAAACCACTACTTCCCACCACATGATATATGTTGAGGTGTTGGTGTACACGAGCTAGCCTTTATGACTTTTACTCAAGCATTTCATTGGGAAATAAAGCCTTTTATTTGTGTGGATACCAATGGGAACTAGAAATTGGCATTCACACATAATTCCTGTTGAGGAGTGAATGTTCTGCTCCACCACGTTGCTTTCTTGCTTCATATCGATGCCACTGTTCTAACATTGACCATGTCTCTGCATTTCCTAATTATCTCTATTGTCTTCTGTAACTTTGGGTCAGTGCTGGCACCTTTTATTCTCACTTTGTCCCCCTAGAGTACCTCTCATCCATCTGACCCATCTACACTTTGGCCTCTTCTCTGTTCCTTTGTTGTTTCACCACCTGTTTTAGCACTGTGTCATCCCCTTTTTTCTATGACCCCTCTTTTCTCCCTATTTTAGCTCCTTATTCTATCTTTGTCTTTTACCTTTTCCTCGCACATTTTTGTCCTCGTTTTCCCTCTACATCTCCTCCTCCACTCTACCCTTTCAGTCCACTTCACTGTTTCATTTTCATTTCTTCACCCCCACTTTTCACCCTCACTCGTTTCCTCCCCTCATCTTTACTTGTTCTCTCCCTTTGCTTTTACATCCCACTCCTCTTGCTTGTGGTTCTGGGCAGTGTTCACCAAGCATATTGGCACATGCTGGTGGTCGATGAGTTTTGCCATGATTACACACACACACGCAAGACACATGCCTATGTGCCTGCACGCACAGACCTGTTGGAGATGGTGGTTGATGAGCAATGCCAGACTCTCAGCATCCATGCCTATCAGAGCTGCTCAAGAAACCTCATTAGGCCTCCTGTCCGCAGCATGGTACTGGCTTCGGTACTTGCCAACCTGCTTCTTTTTTTTTTTTTGCCCTGGGAGGAATTTGAAGACCTAGCGCTATGCACTTTTCAACACCCACAATCATAAGTAGTGACATAGAATCACCGATCAGACCCTTGTTCAGCAACTCCAGTATTTGACGGTGATCACATCGGAGGTCTTTAAACTGATGTGAATGTTGATGGTCCCATTCCCTGCAGTGATCCAGATCACTTAATCAGTGAGACGAGCCTTACTGTTGCCAGGCAACACATAATGTCAGTCAGTCAACTATTACAAGCAGCGGCATTTCCTAACAACACCAAAAACAAACGAATCTAAAAATCCATCCAATTGGTTCATTCATGAAAAGTTTCTCTGTCTGTAGCATTTCTATCAATGTTTCTAGTTGCTTTAAACTGTTTATGGCTACTCAAAAAGACATCAGAGAACACTCTAGACTAATTTGCATTATGATTGCACAGTGTTTGCTGCAATTGTCCTACTCTCCCCAGTTGATTAACAGAACTGTGTGCTGGAAGTTATTGTGAATTTTTTAGATCAGATAAGCAAACTTTCTTTGTGTGCATTAACACTATAATAATGACAAGCAAGCCAGTGGACAGACGATCTTGAATATTACAGAGGCATCAACCTAGTAGTTGTGTACTCGTAATGGTTTATGGGGCATTCAGATATGGTTACAAGTTGCAACTTTTCCCTGAAGCCAAGTTTGTTTTCTTTCCCAAATTTGCAAATAGGCAACTGATGACTAAGCTTTAGACACTGTAATATATTCAGGCCTTCAGCCACACTGATATGCAGTGAAGCTGCCCTGCCTAAGATATTGTAAATCTAAATATTTATCAAGTTACCGACAGACAACCCTCTTTGATATGGGCTGCAGCAGTTCAGTGTGTCGGGATGCTGTTACTCAATATAACATCAGCCTAAAGTCGATAATTTTACAAAAGCACTGTGACGGCATTGAAGATTGGTGGCACTGTGAGCCGATTAGCTGTGCAGTGCATCACATTAGTGGTCTGCCTCTCAGTATGCGCCTCTGTTGGGAAGGTCCAGGATGTGACATTCAGCCAACTGGTTGGCAGTGTGCTGCAGTGTGGGTTGGAGTGACAGCTCAACTTTAGTCCCCTCTTATTCTCCATCTTTCTTCATCATCTCAGCCCCATACCCACCCCAACTGTCACCACCTAGAAGGGGGAGAAAACTTTTCCTACCTCCAATCTCTCTCTGTCGCTGTGGTCTCCAGACTGCTGTAGCAAACCATCAGTCCTCCGGCTGTCAGGTTCTATTCAGCCTGGCTGCCACTGGCACTTTTAACCAGCAAGTTACATAACAAAAGAAAGAGAGAAAAGAAGGGACAAAAGAAAGGACAGAGTGGGTAATAAGGTGAGAAATAAGAGAAGAAGGGAGGTCAAGAGGGGGGACAAAAGGTGAGAGACAAGTAAAGAATAACAATGCGTGGAAAGAGAGCATATTTGGCGACTATTATCATGCATCCTGGGATGGTCCACAAACTCGGTGTATTTTGCCAGCAGTCCAGAGCAAGCTGTCAGAGAGGTAACCTCCAAAATGCAAATAATCGCACAGTTGAAAGCATTAGCATTCACTGAATGAGAAATTAAACTGAAACGTGGGACTGAGCAGGCACTGGCAAAGAGTCAAACGCTGGGTAAACCTATTAAATGGTCAACTGTTAAAACTTATAGCTTAATTAAAAGAAAAATTCCATTCCTGTTTTATAATTCATCTGAACTAATTTCAACGAAAGCAATATACATATAAAATCTTATTTACTCATTTTGCCATGTCCACTGCTGTTCTTACTGCTATGATTATGTGGATTTACTGCCCATCTTTTGAATAAAAGTTCAAGAGAGGTGAGCGGCAGAGTGAAAGAGCAGTTCGAAATTGGGAAAGTTGTATAGAGAAATGGTGTGGAGAGACGAGGATCAGAGGGGAGACAAAGAAAGAGGACTAATCTGAGTGCGGGAAAGCAAGGCTTGCCGCTACAAGCAGTGCAAGAGATTCACTTCCTTAGGGGGGTGGGGGGGGGGTGGGGGGGTGGGGGGGGTGTATTGATGAAAACCAGCATCTTCAAAGTAAAGGTAGGCTATCGCCTTGAGACACCAGCCCAGGCTTAGTTTCACCCCTCGTTCGATTGTTGATTATTTATCCAGCAAAGTGCCCGCGGAGACTCTTCTTGCACACACCTTGTCTGTGAATATTCAATATTTCTATCAGGGCATAGGAAATGCTAGTTAAGGCTTTGTGGGATTTCATGAGTGCTGACATTATGTTTCTCAGCTTGTCTGACCTGCTTCTATTACTACTCCACTTTCAAACATGGTTGTAAACCTGTGGGTAGTACTGTTAGTGCATGAGGACTGGTTTGTTGTAAGCCTCGGTGCACTTTATTTCGCTTTTTTTAATCCCATAATAAGGATCCATTTTACTGTTTTATGCATGTTTCCAACTCTACTTTTCCATCACGCTGGACATAAATATTCAAGCAAATATATATGAGACTGTCTAGCATGCAGCACAGGAACGGTTGGATGGTTTCGGCTACTGCATCACAATTGGAAAATGTATTTGGTTATAGTCTAAATAGGATTTAGAGTACCATCTATGTGGGTGTACTGCACTGTTATTGTATCTGTACCAAACACCCCAGCGTTTCACACATCCAAAGAACCACAGGATTACTTTGTTCAAAGTATGTGGGTGTCACAGAATATACAGAATTCACAGTGACAAAGTTTTGCCTCTCTTATCTCGAGCTGCAAAGTTTTGGGGTCCGATGCATTTCATCCCCCTGGACTTTCATTAGAGTTAGGCGTGTGGGTGTCGGGATACTGGGCCGTGGTGTGTGATTGATGGCAATTACATGGGAGTATTTTCCTCACATTGGGCCTGTGTTACACCTGAATGTAGCTTTTACTTTGCTGCACTGCGAGGCAAGCAAAAGTCATAAAATAAATCTCCCGCACTGGCTCTTCTCCCAATGTAAAAATTACCAAGACAGGAGATAGCAAACATTGTATAGGGTTGTTTTAAGGTTTTAAGGAAGTCTTTTATGCAAACTTGGCCCTTACAACATTGCTCCATTCTTCACTGCCCAATAAAAACCGAGCCCGCAGGAGAGGGCCCCCTTTAAATCACTCTGATTTACCAATGACTAGTGTACGTGTGCGTGTGGGTGTATGTATGTGTATTTTTAGGACAGTGTGTGAAAGAGAGACTCTCCAGAGTGTTTGCGCACACACAGGCTGTTCTGTCAGTGGCAAAGAGGCAGCCTGCTTGCCGCAGAGCGTGTACTTGAGAAAGGACACCTGAGTTTGTAAATCTCTCCTGTTCACTTTCTCTGTGCACTTTCCTGTCCGCTCTACTTTTGGTCTCATTTTTCTTTATCTCTGTTTTCAATCACCTTCTCATTTCTTCCCTTTCCTTCCTTTTGTTTACTTTTTTTGCTTGACCTTTTTTCCCCCCATGCATGTCCCTCTTGTACACTCACCTACAGCCAACTTTTACCAGTTTGTTTTTATTTGAGTCATTGTCATTGATTATCTCTAAAGTGTCTGTCCTTCTAATTTGGATAAGAAAAGTCTCTTTGATAGAGAGCATATGTCTCTACAACTAACTCTTGTACTGTGCCTGGTAATTATTTCCTTTAAAGTTGCCTGCCAATTTGTATCTTACTGTTCTCGCTTTACCTTCTGTTGTTTTCTCAAATGACTGAGGGTGGAATAACACTACAGATTTTTCTTTTTTTATAAGATTGGCGATTTAGCCCTAATTAAGTCGTCCCACATAAACCTGCAACACCACAGTAGAGATTCAACGCTGTTGCAATTCCCTCATGTTTTTCACAGCGCCCCGTGTAGAAAATTTGGCTGGAATGAAAATTCTCACTCTTAATTAGATCAAGGAATTCACAAGGAGTCTTGTACTATTTATCCACCCATTAAAGCCCATTAGAAAGCTGCGATCCACTCCCAAAGCTCTTTAAGTAAGTTGTATAGACAATGACAGTGTATGACATTTTGGCTGAGCGTTGTTGTAGTTTTTTTTCACCATTGGACATGAAAGCATATAGACGGAACCGTTAAAATGGAGATTGCTTGGCTTCAGTTCCAATTTTTGATTTCTGAACCCAGTGAGTCTGTCAGCTACTGCTTTTATGTTTCTCTATACTGTAGGTGGAGCATTACAAGCATTAGAGACAGGCCGCATGGACAGATTAAGGCTGTAACAGTCTTTTTGTAGTCAACATTTTTTATTAAGCTGTGACTCTTTCCCCAGAATTTAATTGAAAGTCGTTTAAAAAAATCAAATGAAACTGACAAAATCTATTGTTTGTTATTGGTTTGTACTGCTTTCATTTAATATAGTGATTTAATTCAGTTTGATTTATATAGCCCCAACTCACAACACTTGCCTCAAGATGCTTTGTATTCTAAGGTAAAGTGACTTAAGATAATTGAGACAAAACCCCAAGAACCCACTATAAGCAATCATTTGGCAACAGTGGGAAGGAAAAACTCCCTTTTAAGAGGAAGAAACCTCCAGCAGAACCAAGCTCAGGAGAGTAGTCAGCACAAAAGACAAACTGTGATTGAAATGTGTGATTTAAGGAGCATCCCATCTATTCTGAAAGCAGTGGCTGTGTCACATTTGTTATGTATATGCCAGTAAAAAACGGGCATTATTAAAACCAAAAAAGGAAAGAAATTCACTTTACATTATCTTCAAGTTCCAGTGTTGAAAATCAGTAGCAAGAACAAAAACGGTCAAAGAAAGGTCGACTTCAGTTTTGTTCAGTTTTTCCCCCCTCAGGAATTTGTTTTCTTATCGTATTTAACCCACATCATACTCTACACCCCCTCAGACTAAATTAGTGCCAAGCACAGTCACAACTAAATCCTCATAGAATACTTTGAAATTTAAAAAAGAAGCTAGATATAGCACCTTAGTAAGTAAGAGATTAAAAATCTGGTGATGTTCAGTAGCTGGAGGCTTTCACATGCCATTTCACCAGCTGAAATTTCCAACAACATATTATAATCAGGGCTATTTCATTTTTTTTGCTGCTTGAAAAGGGCTACTTCATTAATTATGTCTCTCTAAATACTCATTAAATGTATGTACCATGTGCTAAAAGGTTTGGATTTTTTAAACTAATGACCCAACATGCACTTTTAGTAAAGCCAGTGCCTTAATTTGTATTTGAGTTGACATCAGCACTACAATAATATGTTATTTTAATGAAAATCACACACTTTTGCTTTATTGGATGTAAATTGACACCAATGGCACACAGTGGACACAAACAGTGGTCAAATGTGTAGGGAGTAAATTTGATTAAAATTGCTGCTCTGCTGGATCATCGATGCATGTCAGTGCTGGAAAATAGGACAGTGGGACTGACCTGAAAGGCTTTGTGAAGACACTGCTGGTGAGTGGCCTTTGGCATGTGTTACCTTTTGCCCCAGCATGTGTAAGAATCATAATAGTACATTTAGATTACGATCATCTCTTAAATATGATTAAGGACTTACATTTTAATTTGGCTGGAGTTTGCTAAGAAACAGCTATAAACCTACACAGAGTCCTCATTTCACAGTTTTTTACTCATTCTGTCGTTCTATACTTTATAACCAACAGCGGCCTAATAAGCACAATTTGTAACACGGACCTCCATCTTCTCACTTTCTTAGAAATTACTCCACTTTCTCTCCCCCTTCATTTTTTTAATTTCATTTCAGGGCGACCGTATTAGCTCATGAATAAAAACTGTTTCATTGAATTAGCGTTTCCATTGTTATACCGCATTTATTCGGTTAGCTATGTTCTGGCTAATTGCATTTCTACCTTTCACCCCAAATTCCTGTCGACAACCTCGGCGCAGTAATTACATTTCTTTTAGTGTGGTAATTTGCGTGTATGGTTGCGTGGAAATATGAGGAAAGCACATGCACGTCATGTTGCGCAGGCATACGTGCGCACGTACACATGCTTATGCATATGCATGCCATACACAGGAAAAAAACACACACATACACAACCATTGTGTTGGCAAATGTCAACTCGGCTTACTTTCCCCTGAGGTTCAGTGTCGGATGAGATTGCATTTCTATAGTGAACATTGCGCACTTAGTCCCAGTGTTATTTTAGTAATGTGTGTGTGAGAGAGAGAGTTTGAGAGAGAAAGAAGGGGGCAGTGATGAGATATGTTGCATAAGGGGCTGCAGTGGAGTGTGAAAGAAAACAGGTGGCTTCTGTTTCTGCCATCTAACTTTATGTGCCATCTTCCCCATTGAGCTTGTGTGTGTGTGTGTGTGTGTGTGTGTGTGTGTGTGTGTGTGTGTGTGTGTGTGTGTGTACGTGTGATAGAAAGACAATGGCACCACATTGCTTCGTGAGTGGGGATTTGCACATACCTCGAGTGGATATCTCCATGCGTCCACACGTTACCGCGTCCTGTTTGTGTGCTAATGTGTGCGTGTCTCTCAGTGGTATTTGTGAGTCTGTTCTTCACTTTCTTTAGTGAGCAGGGTTCCGGTTCGTTTAGAAACAATTAGATGAAGCTGCAGGAACCCAAAGACATCATTCGCCAAATGTCACCCAATTAACAATCTATACTGAGCACACAGCAGCACTCTCCTTGTCTCGTGTTCCCTGACTCACTATTTGTCTCTGTCTGTCTGTGTTTTTACTCGCTGCCTCTCCTTTGCACTCGAGACATGCTCAGTAAATAATTTTTGAAAAATGGCAGATTCACATCACACGTTCCCTGACAGAGTAAATTATAAAGTCTGTTTAACTTCTGCCCTTTCCCTTTTTTTTTCTGCTTCTCTCTCAGACCAATCATCCAGGCCGGTGGTCAGGACTCGGCAACAGCAGCAGCACCAGTCTGGCCCCAAGGGACCGAAGGGTGGTGCGGGGTGCACTCGTAGGGGACCTCTCTAACCAGCACTTCCCACAACACTATCCACCTCTGCATAGCCGGCCTTCTGCTTCTGAGCGGCACACTGCCAGGGAGGAGCGCCATCACCAGGGGGTCTTGGCACAGTCGGCGGCCCGTAACCCTGTTCTAAACCTGGCTCCAGGCTCCTCCAACCTGTCCTCTGCCACTTCTGCAGCGTCGGCCCAAAGCTCGTCTACCACACCGGCCCAGCTCCAAGTTTCACACCCGGGCCTCAGTCAGAATCAATGCCCAGTGTCCAATTCAGTGGCCGGTACTCATTCTCCAGTTACATCACTGTCCTCCAAGCTACTGGAGGGAGTATCCTCTTCTTCTGCAGAGTCCTTAACTCCAGGAGGAGGAGGAGGAGCAAGTCTGCCAGGTGGAGGGAGGAGAGGAGGAGGAGCAGGAGGAGGAGGAGATCACCATCCCCCCAGCCAGATCCCTCGTGCAGTCGGGGCCAGTGCTTCTTCAAGTCTCCACAGTCTTGTGAGCAGAGGGAGCCCCTCTGCTAGCATCTCTTCATCTGAGCAAGTCTCCCCTCCGCCTCCTACTCCTTCCTCCGCCTCCTCTTCTTCCTCCTCATCCTCCACGTTTACCGGCCGTTTGGGACAACCACCTCGAGGCCCGCTGTCTCTGCATAGCTACAGTCGCAAAAATGTCTTCCTCCAACATTCCCTACATACTGCCGAACTGCAAGCTCTGACACAGAGAGACAGTTGAGAGCACACAGTCACACTATTCCACCTATAAGCAGCCATATCATCAACCTAAGTGACAACATAGTGACTTAAAAGCAAAACTGCTGCTCCTTCAGTACGAGTTGTCCATGTTTCACTGCCTCAGTATCGCCCTGAATCACGAACCGTGCGCGCTTACAATCACATTTGTCTCTCTTTGCAATCCAGACGAGCCCTTTGCTGACATTTTGTTCATAAATTTGCTCTGATAAACAAACACTTAGCTACAAGTGCGCACACACACACACACACACACACAAACGCACGCACACACACATAAACGCACGCGCACACACACACACACACACATCTAGCTGTGAGTATGAAAAAGGCACTCACCCGTCTGTCAGACCTCCCACGTTGTGTCATGCTGACAGTTTAGATGTGCTTACGCCCACAGACACACAAAGTGCACACAAACTCACAACCTCAAATCCATGCACACATACGCAAATCTTGTCATGCACACATTAAAATACACACTCCCGACACAGAGACATCATCTGTGATATCTCCGCTTCACTATCTGCACACATAACAGGGTGGTGAAAGCGAACAGAGATGAGATGTGTGCATTGTTGAGATTGTATTTTTTATCCATTTATCTAACCTTTTTTTAAATAGTGAAAACCATCTGCTGCTTAAGGAACAATGGGACTTGCCATGAATTGCGCTTCTAAGGATATATATATATATTCTCACATTGCCAAATCCTGCATCAGATCAAATCCTCATTGCTTGACGTCCACTTAAGGTCCAGATTAAGGAACATGTTTAGACAAACAGATACGACCCCTTTACTGCATGCTTTCTAAGATTTATGAAACGATACAGGTGAGCATTTTGTACTGCAACAAAACCGGGATTGGGGCGACTTTTTAAAGTCTTTTCATAACAATTTCTTGGTGTGGAGATTGATGTCGGTGTTTAAAGAAGGGAATCATAACCAATAAGAGCCTGTTTGTATAGAAAGAAACGTCCCTCCTTCTGCTCACATAAATAATTAGATTTACTCTGTGCTTCAATCTGGACCACTGTTGTTTTTGTGCAAATACCATGCTGCAATATTACTTGCATTATATACAAGAATCAACATGTACCTACAATGTTAGATTAGTAGTGTGCAAAAGCTGAAATGAAGGGTTTCATTTAAAAATGAGATGCCTGCGACATGAACAATATGACACCTATGTAAAGTTCGCAAAATCCCAGCGAGGTCTTCGAGCAGAGCACGGTTTTTCAATTTGGCACAAGCAGTTTGATGCATTTCTTCAAAAAATGAGGGGGAGAAAAGGTGTCAGGTTTTGGAATGAAACCCTTCAAGTCTTCTTCAGGGCTGGGTATTAAACTTACTGGTGCTTTCTCAGTTTTTTGGAATTCAGGAAGAAAAACTACATCACTGATGGAATCAATCAGTCTGATTATTTTTTAGAGAAGCAGATAATGAAACAAATGTGGTGTTGAAGCGTATATACTTGATCAAGTGAAGAAAGGAAAGAAACAAAAATCAGTTTTACAAACTCTCCCATTTGTCAGAAGCATGAGCACTGAGTTTTTCCTCTGATACCCAGCCCTCATATGTTAGCCTTGTTAGATCTTCCTGATCTCAGTTCTGTTGCTTACACTTTAAAGAACTGACCTAATGAGATGGCATTTTTGGTATAACAGCAG
This sequence comes from Pelmatolapia mariae, assembly GCF_036321145.2. NCBI lineage: Eukaryota > Metazoa > Chordata > Actinopteri > Cichliformes > Cichlidae > Pelmatolapia > Pelmatolapia mariae. The sequence continues at coordinate 26,478,640 of NC_086237.1, forward strand.
TTTAGCTGTTTTGAACAGTGGGACACACACATTTTGTTTTGAAATTGATATTAACTGAAACCTCCTTGACCTGCTGAGTCATACATTATTCACAGTTCGGGGACAAGACATGTAACTTTTAATAAGTGATGAAACTTTTTACAACTGCACTGCATAACGACCTGTTCCGTCTGTCGCTGGTGCATATATTTGCTCTGCCGGCAAGACTTATCAAACAGTCCTGCCACTCCCGACAGGTTTGGAGTACACAAATATTCTAATGTTAGCCAGGCGGTGGGAGCCCGCACATCTGCCGAGTGCAGACGAGTAGTTCACCGCTCCCAGCGTCTACAGATTTCAGAGAAGTTCTTGACCTTGTCTGTTCCTGTCCCAGCACCAGGCAGTAGGGTAGTTGTATAAATCATGTGTGTGTTGTAATGTACACCTCATGAGTCAAGGGGCTGGTAGAGGTGAAGAAAAGCCTAAAGGATGGCAGCTCTGCTCCCAGCTATGGAAGCTACAACTCTCCTTCCTGTCTGTTTTTTTCTTCTCCCTTTTTTTCCAACCTTCTACATATTTTCTTATTTTGTCATGTATGCAATCTGTATGCAATCTGCTTATTCTCCTCCGTCCCTCTCGTGAAGCATGTGATCTGCTGCTTTTATTTCTCTGTTCCTTTCATCCTCCTTGCCCCTCTGTCGCACCCCTGGTCTCTCCACTCTAGCTGGCTCCTCTAGCCCAGCTTGTATTGTCATACAGCGTGTCTGTTACAGACTCTGTTGCAGTGGCATTCAGTCCTGAGCTTTGGGACCCGTGGCGCTGCCGATTTTCATTCCAGTTTTCTAGTTGGGAAGTAATTTTACACATGGTAAATGCAATTAACTACCTGGTAGGATAGACAGGCGGCAGTAATATGGCTCCTGAGGACTCGGGACTGAAAAACCGCAGCTGTAATGCGATCTAAACACTCCCTGCTCGGTTTGTTTACAGGTGGAGGGGAACAATGTTTTGTCGCTGGCTGACCTCTTAAGAAATTCTATTTACATCCCTCATCTGTGCATGCATCATAATTTAGCTGAGGGCATGTGAAACGTCTTAGGAGAGTGTTTAACCCCGTTTCCACTGCCCACTCAGGTGTTATTTTTTCCACTGTGTTCGTACACAGCTGCGCTCATTTCCACTGTGTTTGAATTTAAAACTTGCCACAGAGGTACGCTGCTGTTTAATGTCATTTGTCAATGCCTGAAAACATAAGACAGCAGTTGAAATGTGGCATGGGCCTGTCTTATGTGAAGACATTTTTCCTTTTCAGATTAAAAGAATAAACTGTTAAGAAACCAGAATCGGCAAAAGTGGTACCTCTAAATATCTTTTTCTTTTCACCTAGCAGCATGTTGTGGATTTAAGACACTACAAACATTTGTTGTGGAGTAATTTATTGTTTTGTTTTGGGTATTTTTGCCTTATTTATTTGTTTATCACCATAGGAGCAGTTTAATAAGAAGTGTCTTGGCACTAATAAATAAAGATATTAGTGAATATAATAACCACAACGGACATTACAGTAATAACAAAACTGTCCTTGTTAGAATTTTATTGAATTAAAGAGTTTTTATGCTGTCCTAGCTCTTCAATGTGCTTATTGTATTTAAATCATGTTTTGTTTTTTTCTTTTTGAATGAATAATTGTACATAAATTAGTGATTTGTCATGAACAGTTTGTGTTCTCATATGATCACTATTGATAACAGGGGTCAAATGTGTTGTTTGCTGTCACACAGAAGATTAAAATATAACAAAAACTGGATTTTTTTTGTTTTTACATTAACGAGAGGTAATTAAAGGTTACTATTGGTTACACGCCAGAAAGCAAATGTGACAGTTTTAATAAGTGTGAAGGTCATTCTGCTTTCTCTCTCCCTGCTTCAGCCTTTTGCTCCAGAAAGTGAACGATGATAATCTGTTAAAACTGCTTTTTCCTCTTCAGGTCCACATGTATGACTTAAGTGTACAAAACTCTCGGGTAGACGCGTGCTGTGAACCCCTGACCAGTTAGTTCACCAATTTATTAGAAATAATCCACCCACACGGATGTGGAAGAAGAAAAAGAAACTCTTCAGAGTTTGCTTGATCCTTCTTTAAAGTTTAGGAATTTTATCTCTCTGACAAGGACTTCTTTTAAAGGACTAACTGGCGGTCAGTATGCTTTGCTGTATATGTTTACCCAAAGTATTTTTCTTCCCCCCCCACCCTCACATTTCTTTCTTCATATGAGAACTATTTTTTGTCCACTGTGTCCTTATTGTTAATATTTAATATAATTAAAATTGCCGAGAAAGAAAATGGTGGAATCTGTTACTGTTTTATGTTTTCATTCCATTTTCTATTATCAGTGGTGCAAAGTCAGTTGTATCTGAAGAAAGGCTGGGATGCACTTGAGCTGTGAGAATGAGTGATGGATTCTGCTTCCATTAAAAAGTGCATCTCAATAAAGCAATAAATCTCAGGGACCTAGGTTCCCTCTCTCAGGCTGGGTAGACTGTGCTGCACAAATCTCTAAAGAAAAGAATGAATAAAATCAAAGACTGAAAGTAGAACATACAACAAAGCAATGAATAAAGAATCTTAGGGGCCATCGCTCGCCAAGATTGACTGAGGAAAAACTTTTCCAGCAACAACATTTGAGTGGACTTTTAAAGAGTTGTGCACGGCAGTGGGTGCAGACAGAAGTAATTCTACCTCATTTGACATCAGCCTCCAACCTATCTGAGTAAGTTTTCATTTGACAGTGACCGTAAAGTATGGAAGTGTTTAGAAAATCAATTACATTAGCACAAGTTTGTCTGCGTGCGTGTGTGTGTGTGTGTGTGTGTGTGTTTTTTTTTGGGGGGGGATGTAGACTTTTACTGTTTACCCCTTAGGGAGGACCTGTGCACGCTCCTCATTTCTGGACTCACTCAATTAGTGTTGGTAATGTTATGACTGGTTGAGGAGTATACACACACACACAGAAGACAGCAGTTCTGATACTAACTTGCTGTAATTGATAGGACAGGAGGTCAGCACATCAGTAAACAGGCTACTGATTAACAGAGCTTTGAAGTCCAAAGAGCTCACATAATTGACAGGATGTGTATCTGTGCGGCTGCTGCTGCTGATGAATCCTCCAGAGGCTGTGAAATAAGCCTTTCTGGTGTTTGATATTCAGTTCAAAAAATTTAGATGACTGATCTTACCGAAAAGCTGAAAATGAATCATCAGCTAATATTGACAACTGATAACCCCTTAAATATGTTTTGCTCGTTTTCTTAGCCATGTGCCAAAGCACATAAATCTAAGACCCTTGTATTCTGATTAATTATTCTTTGTGTGTGTGTGTGTGTGTGTGTGTGTGGCTTGTGGTGGTCAGTGCCGTTTCCTGACAGCAAGAATGTTCATTCCTGTTGGCGGGCAGCCTTTCTGTGTGGACTTCTCTCTTAGACTGCGTGGGTTTCTTTTAGGTACTCCACTTTCCTCCCACGTATGCATTTCTGTGTGCGGAAATGGGCTGTAGGTATGCATGTGGGCATGAATGGCTGTCTGTCTCTCTGTGTTGGCTCTCTGATGGACTGGTGATCTGTCCAGGCTGCAAACTGTCTGACGTAATACTAGTTGGATTAAGCTATTAGGAAAATATGGATTATAGTTGCATCAGACTTATTAACATGCTTAACATAAGATGTAAAAGTTAAACTATGGTTCCTGACATTCTTGTTGACTTTGCTTAAATTTTTCTGCAGTATTTGCACAAAAACATTAACATATAACATGATAGATGGCTTATAAAGAGTAGTCTAATGTAACTGAACCTTAACCTCTGATAAATGTGTATTTTATAAACATTTAAATGACTTCCATTCCATCCTTCCAGCCATCCATCCATCCATCCATTTTCTTCTATTTATCCAGTTCAGGGTCACAGGGTGGTTCGAGCCTATCCCAATCTATCATAGGACAAAGGTTGTTCATGAATTCATTTATTCATTCACTCACTCCATCCTCTCAACTCCACATACATGAAAGTCTCTAGACTGCTGACCCTTTTACAAACAAGCTTCCTCCTGAAGTATCTGTGGGATGTTTTGGACGGTGTCACCTGTAAGATCTGGGCCCTACATATCCAGGCTATAATTCAATTATATGGATTCACTTACCCTAAAACTGGCGATCACAAAAATGGTTATGAAGTAAGCCAGGGTTTCTTCTGCACATCTGTATCTTCTGATCAATCACAGCTCTACTGGCAACAAAGTGAGTCATTTAATTGGAGCAAGAAGTCGCTTAGCGTCCCAGCGACCGGCATGAGTAACGGACAGAACAATTACATTCTCTTCCACTAGAGGGCGATACAACTTATTGTTCCAATTAAATGTATCGCTAACTGCCAGTAAAACAAGAAGACGAAGAAGAATTTATCTCGTCCTGCTGCGAGTGAGACAACGCAGCGCGAAATAGTAATAGATTTTTTGTAAGTAGTCAGTCTGACCTGGGTCCTGGAGAAAATTTCGAGCCAGATGAAAGCCCTATCATGAGTAGTAGTAAGAAGAAAGCAAAAAATGTATATTGGGGACAAATCCAGCCAATTCCGCTCTGCCTGGTACACAGGGGAAAATGATCAATATGATTTTAGTGACATTTTTGTTTGGTGGTGTGCCGTGTGATTTTTCTAATGTGAAATATGTGCCGCGGCTCCAAAAGGTTGGGAAACACTGGGTTAGAGTACCAATCAGGTGACATCAGATAATCTTCACTGGTCTGAGGAATCTTCTAGGAATGGTGACACTATTTTCTGGAGAATTTATTGGTGAGTAGGCTGTCATTTTTACCTGTTGATTGCTAATCTAAAATGTAACATATGGCAATATACTGCCTGCTTATACTTTGCAATACAGAAAAGCCAGGATTAAACTTGACCTTACGTCGATAATATAAAATCCTGCTTCAAAGCACAGACTTACCAAAGAGACACATTATATACCAACCAATAAATAATTATCTGATCTGACCAATTTTACCATACTGATCTTATGTTGTTTTGAAGCTAGCGGTTTGGGGAAAGCACATGTTTTGGGGTTTGTTTGTTTTTGCTTTTAAAGTTAAATACACGCCCAGACCACTGTCTCACACAGACTTATTTTAGTGTTTATATTAATTAAGGTATTGATCTGTTCTGTGTTTTGTGTATGTTTCTGTTTAACTGGAGCAAACAACTGTGAGATGAGGTTAAAAGCTTGGGAAAATGCTATTAAGCAGATATTGAGTTAAGATGTTTAGAATTTGAGCAGTTTCAATGGAAATCAATAATCTTTAGTTCCAGCTGTCTAAAATGCACTGGAAACTGTGAATGAAATCAAATACAGGATAATAATCTGTGCGAAAGCACACAGCAGCTGGTGAAACTAAAAAATAAATAAATAAATGACTGGCCTGCGTTACATGCACTGATGGCCTGCAGGTAACCAAGAATCTCCTTTTTCTTTGCAATTATAATACACTTAAAGCGCGGTGTGTGCACACGTTGTACTGTCTTTACCAGTTCTTCTGGTAATGTTTAGTAGTTTTTCTTTTAGCACTGAAACTTCTGTGCAGATGTACAGTCAATGTCACAGTTGTTGGAAAGACGCCACGGACCAAATACACATCCGCAAATGCCATGTGATCAAAATTCCTCACACCTTATTGTAGGTAATGACCACTGAAGGGTGTGGACATACTTCAGACCAGGTGCATATGGTATTATACCCACACACAAGTCAGATACTCAAGTGAAAAGGAACTTGGGCAGCCCAGCACTCACACCAAGAAGATTCTGGGTGATACTTCTGCTTCCTCCCATATATCGAAGACTTTACATTACATTAATCTTGATTCTAAATTGGTATTAGGTGTGAGTGTTGGTTTTCTATGTATTAGCCCTGCAACAGATTGCTGATCTGTCCAGGGTGTACCCCTGAACGCTGGGACAGGCTCCAGCCCCCCTTGTGATCCTGAACTGAACAAACAGTTAAGAAGATGAATGGAAAAGCAACAAGGATACACGCACAGGCGGCTAAACTAATCCTGCAGTTTTATTCACTGTTGCCTCCCACTTCACAAACCTGTGAGTCGCTGATCAGGACTCACGAAAACAACTTTCCAGGCCATCACACTTTATCCACCAGTCAAAACAAAAAGAAACAATATCAGCCCAACTTATAAGAGACAAAAGACTTTAGAGGTTGCCAAGAACACAATGCACCCATGCTTTTATGAAATTAGGCCAGGAACAAACTGATCTGACTGACAGAACTGCTGGGAAGCCTGGAAAAATATAAAACTCCATTAGGCAATATTTTTTAAAAAACAAACAAACAAAAAACCCACTGCAGACTTTTCCACCCCGCGGATATCCACCCAGGTATATTTAACTATTAACCCACATGACACAAATCAGTTATGAGCATGTCTTAAAGATATAAAGCTTACTTTATAAACTTGTAGCTTCAGGCAAAACTACATTTATTGTATTTAGCATTCCTTTAGGCTGCAATAATGCTGTGCAGAATGTTAGACTAATGTTTGGCCAGGGTATGTCTTTCATTTCACACATTAGAAAAATCTCTGGAGCTCCTTTTTTCATATGTGCCAAAATTAGGAACATAGTATCTAAAAGAAATTAAGTGATTGTGATATAACTAGTCCCTTATTATGTGATTCTGAATTCAACTAAGTTCTGTTTGTGTACATATAATCTGCAGGTCTGCTACAGGTGTTCTAGTTTAACTGGTGATTATATTATCTGGTGATGTCTGTTTACATTTTAAACCCATCGAAATAAACTCTTGATCAGGGGTGTCAAACATAAGGCCCGGAGGCCAAAATCAGCCCTCCAAAGACTCTAATCTGGCCCACTGGACACAACTGAAAAATGTGAAGGATATAAATTTCAGACTTTTACCTGAATTAAAAGGTTTTGCAGTTTTTCTTACTGATAAAGACTGATTTTAAACATTTATTTCTTTGTAAATAAATATAATCTATTTGTGATCTAATATAGTCAGACTCTATGTAATACTTTAATTTGTGTGTAATTAATCTTAAATCAGCGTGTCTTTTATATGGTTCTTTTCTTTTTTTTAACCTTCAACATATATATTCTAGTGTAAAGTGAACAAAATGAACAGACCTGTCAAGGACTGAGGTTTTATCTCCGACATCGGCAATGAAAGAAAAAACAAGAAAACGTCAGAAGATGCCTGCTGTTTTGTTCGCTTTGTAGTCATCATATGTCCATCATACATCATACAGTAGTAGCATGTGCTCAGGAGTAGCATTTGATGTTAACTAGTCAAGTCTTTTGCATTTCTCAATATAACTTGACTTCTAGACAGATCAATAACAGCATTTGAAGCGCTGCCAGACCACTCAGTCAGACTGTCGCTTCTAGCTGTTGGCTTAGTATGCTGTGACAGGCATGCTTCCCTTATGTCTGCAAGCCTGCAGTGAAAGGGTAAAAGAGGTGGGTGGTGTTTGTGTATGTGTTGCTATATATGTGTGTGACTCAGACTGCTCTCAATTATTTGCTACTTGAATCGGTTTTATTTTTTCTGGCTGAACTTATTTGGATTCTAACCACTGCCACCGTGACACGTGACTATTGATGCCTGTAGTTGTGACAGAGAGCGCGTGTGTCTTGCAGTCGTCTCACTCTGTCACTCTGCCATTTGTCAGAATCAGTGGGGATGTGTTGGATCCATTTAGCTTTGTCCCCCATCTGTCTCTTGCTCGCTCTTCTGCTCCTTCTTCCTCCATCTTGTCTGTGTGCAACAGCCCCTCTCTCTCTCTTTTTGTCTGTCTGAGCAAATAACTCGGGTTGTCCCCCAAAACTGTCTAAAGCAAACTTTATTATTGTATTTCATGGCCAAAAGACTTTTAGACTTGAGACACAAAGGCACTGAGACATGCACTGACTGCAGCATGCAGCCAGTCACATTTGGTGTTCAGTCACAACCTTCTTCCCCGAAGTTACAGAGATTATGCACACATACACGTGTGTGCGTACAAAACACATCCTTCCAGCCGCCTTATTTTCAAATCAAAATTATTTCTTGTCTAGTTTCCCGCCCATAAATTAGAGAACTAAAATCAGACACAGTTCACACCAATGCACAGTACCGTAGGTGACAGTCTTAAAAAAAGAAAAGGAAAAAAAGGCTCACAAAGATTAATCATACACTATAAATACACAGCATTTAGAACAATTCATTTACACATACACTGTCTGTCTGTCTGTCTTTCTAACTATCTATCTATCTATAAAACAAACTCACAATGAACATTCACTGAATGTCATGTCCTTAAGAAATGGAGAGAAAAATGCAGCAAAAACCTGTCACTCTACCTGAGAGATGCATCTGAACCATCTACTGTCCACTAAAGCCTCATCAGAAATGCTCTCAGTGGAAGGGCGGCTGTCAAGAAGCCATTCTTGACTGAGGTATGCCAAATTACACAAGAATTGGACTGAAGCTAAGTGGCAACAGATTTTATGGAGTGATGAATCCAAATTTGCGATTTTTGGTTCAAATTGTTGTGAGTATGTACGGAGGACGTCGGGAGAGAGGTACAACACTGAGTGCCTAAAGCCATCTGCAAAGCACACTGGAGACTCCAGCGTGCTGTCATGGTTTGGAGTGGTGTTGAGGATCTTGTCAAAATTCATGGAGTTATGAGCACAGAAAAGCACAGTCAGATTTTGATCCAACATGAAATACCATCTGGAAAGTTTCTCCTTCTTAATGGCTTAATTTTTCAGCATGACAATGATTTCAAACACACTATCAATACAGTAAAAGCATGACGATATAAAAACACACAATGGAACCCCAAGTATTACTGAACCAGTGTGGGATAACCTTGAGGTAAAATGGAACAAAAGGCAGCCAAGATCCAAAGAAGAGCCTTAAATGTCCTTCAAGAATCCTGGATAACTATTCCTGAAGCCTCTCCATTTGTCTTATTCATTTAGGGTTTAGGTTTCTTGGCACGGAGATTTAGTTTGCTTTGAAACAAAAATATTGATAAAGAACTACTTCATATATCTGCTGTAGCTGTGTCCTGGTCCATTTAGATTAGACGAGAAAAAACCCAAAAGAATTTAACAATGAGCTTTATAATTTTCAAAATCACTTTATCTTTTTCCCTTTTTTAAGCTTTGGCTCACAATTTGTTTTGCTTAAAAGTTTGCTCACTGGCCATTTGGTCGTAGAGAGCTGCCTTTTTTCTGTCAGTCACAAACAGGAGGAGATGCCCATCTGTAAGCTCTTGGCTAAGTTTTCTGAGCCAAGACGAAGATGAAGTGTGAATGATTATTTTGTCCTTAACGTGCCTATTGTGGAGCTGGATGATTGCAGTCCACATGAGTAATCTTGGCTGTTTTACACGTGCAAGCCACAGCGATCCATCAGTCTTGCGAGACAAAAGCGTGCTACGCTGAGCCAAGATCTCACTGATGTTCAAGACATATGATTCATAGACAGACATCTAAATATAATGGTGATTATTGGAACAGTTTCCCCATCATTTCAGTCATTATTGGCCATATAAAAATTACCATGCAGTGCATAAAGGAAAAGTGTTTTTCAGAGTTTTCTACAGAAATCATTCCTTCTGCATCCAGTGGGAACACATGCAGAGGAGCTTTTACAGAGTTCTGTAGTAATTTGGAAGCTTTTCTTTTCTTTTCCTTTTTTTCTCATTTTTTTCCCTTTTTTTTTTTTTTTTGCTTTCTCGCCATCACTTACTTTTGTGCTACCAGCAGAATATTTTTCTTACCAACGTCATGGTCAAATTAGTTTTGCTTTTGGTTTCATTTTATGACAAATTAATTTAAACATCCCTACTCTACATCTAATGACAGTGGGTAATGGGCAAAATTAATGTTACAAATCTTGTCTCTGCTTTTAATTTCCAGAGAAACATTGATTAAAGAGCTTCTTTCCATCCATTTGAATATCAATGAAATTCCTCAGGAGGTGTCCTTGAAGCACAGGCAGATGCCCAATCCCCCTTAACTGGCTCCTTTTGATGTGGAGGACTAGTGGGTCTTCTGTGTTACTCCACCCACTGGAGCAACCTGCTGCTTGTATCTGTGATCTTATTCTTTTAGAGCCACAGGTGAGTTTAGGAGCACTGATAAATTAACAGCGTTGATTTAGAGCTCATCTGTCAATCTCCAGCTTTACTCTCCTCCCACTTGTGAACAGGAAACTAGCATACTTGAACTCCTCCACTCAAGGCAACAACTCATCCCTAACCTGGAGCACAGAGTCCACCCTTTTCTCCTGCTGACAACTGGAAACGCCAAACTCTGAGGTGTTAATTCTCCCTCCTTACTGCTTCACACTTGGCTGCAAACTGCCTCAATGTGAGCTGGGGCTCATTACTCAATGAAGCCAGCAGCACTGCATTGTCCATAAAAAGCCGAGATAAGATCCTGAGACCACTGAACCCTCGACAATTCGCCCTTTACAGTTCACTCTCCATCCTTCTTGGCTGCTCCTAAAAGATTTTGAACCAATTCGGTGACAATGGACAGTCCTTGTAGTCCTCGCAAATCTAAGATCCACAGCTAATGATTATTACTTATTTAATATTATTAACCCAAGAATTCACTACAGTTTTATGGATCAAAAAGCCGTGAAGGATGTGATTGAATACCTCCTCTTAGTCCACAAAAACATGTGTTGCACAGCGGCATTTGTTTTTGTAGAACAGAGAGTGAGTGAGTAGAACACCAGTGGAAGTGGGACCAGTGCTCCTTCTGGTAATAATGACGTTGTTGTAATTTTATGGTTTCTGCCCCTGGCTATTGTTGTCCAGGCACACAGCACCACTGCCTCAAGAATCTTTGCTGGGTTGTGGCTCAAATGTTGAGATGAGTGAAAATGTTGGGTCAACTCAGTTCAATGAGTGCAATTGTAATAATCCTGAAAGCGTGTTGAATACTGTTTAAAACTGTTATCTATCCTCCTTTCCTCAGTTACATACAGTGATTGTTGTTGCATAATGTACTCTCCAGATAGTTTCGGAATGGATTCACATGCAGTGTTTTTTGTTTGTTTGGTTTTTTTTAGCTTCTAGTGGAGAGCCTCACCAAAAGCAACTAGAGGTTTCAGATTCAGTGCCCCACACAGCCATTTCTAGAAGACCTTAACCTACCCAGTAGGAGTCAGTGGTTCAGTGACAAGGACACGATCCCTTATTGGCTGCTCACACTAGAACACTGCCAGTTTCTGTTTGTTGGACCACAGGACCAAGCTGAAGGCACAGATGTTGGGAAATGAACCCTGAACTCAAGTCTGCAGAGAATTTTGCTCCTGGGTCACTCGAGGTTCCCTACACAAATCTGTATCTCATACATACAGCACATAAACTCAGTTGTACAACTACACAAATAGTACACAGGTTTGTAGACGTCTGAAAATATATGTAAACTGCTGGAGGCCTTTATGCCTTGCTTAAGGGCACATGGAAGCTCAGCAATCCTTCACCAGCCTGAACGCTCAGTTTAGGGCATGTGCTGGCTTGCATCGTCTTCTAATCATGATTCACATTCACAGGGCCTGTCAGCCTGCAGTGTATTTCTCTGAAATCCCTCTCTGGTCCTGCGTGTGAAGCCAGAGATTTTTCTGATATGGTTCGACTTCATAACACAGAAGCATCGTTTGACTCTCCACTACGCCGCTGTCTTCCCAAATAAAAATGAGCAGATAGTCGATTTCAGCTGACATTTTTAGAATGGCTTTTTTGTGTTTGAACTAGGCAGTTGGCGTAACAGTTGGCTTAGCTTTATGCGAGCATACTCATCGGGGCTCATGTTGCCCACTCAGTGTCTCTCCGCTTTTCTGCTACCTGACTACCATGTGTACAACACAAGACAAATTTAGCCTGGGCTTTTACTGGAAGCAGATTGTATGGTATCATACTGGCGATACTGTTTGCCACTGATGACTCTTCAAGTGAGCCCACTCAGCATCTCTGCTCTTTTCCTCCTCCACCGAGATGCAAAATATCAAATATGAAGGGCCTTTTTGGCTTGTAAGAGGAAATTCACTGAGATTAATTTTTCTACTGTTCTCTTTTAATTCTCTTAATTCTCTTTCCCTCTCCTCCTTCAGCCACATGGATCTCTATTGCTCCTTCATTTAGCATCATGCGATTGTGTGTTTGGTTTCCATCTGCAGGAACTTTATGTAAGTAGCCAAAGAAAGAAGACACAATGGGAACTTTATATATGAAATAACAATCCAGATGAAACTCAAGCTTTCTTGGTCTCTTTCCCAGCTGTAGCCTTAACTTGGAAAAGTCATAATCCCCCACTCATCAAGAAGACTTCATTGTAAATGTCACCTTTCAACAGATACAGTTATTACTCACCACTCCAGTCTTCTGACCCTTTTAGCTTCTGAAATAAATTTAATGACCAGATTATTGATCAGTTGAATCTTCTAAGAAAGTTCCTGGATAAAAAAACAACAAAGACCTTCCTACTAAACACCCAGTCATATTCAGCGCCACTAACATCACCTCAGATCTTTTTCCTTGGTGAGTTGCACTACTGAGTATTGTGTATGTTATGTGTATGTTACAGCTGACAGGAAGATGATCCTTCGGTAGATGACACTATTCCACCCCAGAGGTTTCCTCTGTGAATTTTGTCAAGTAAGCGTTTCGTTATTGTGTAATATTTTAATTTTATGATATATATTTCTTAACCCCGTGTTACGCAGAGGAGTGTGGTGTGAAAACAGCAGACATCACTCTGACTTGACTGAACAGAAAACAACTTTAGTTTATTGGCCAATCTTTTACACGCACACACAGCAACTTCCAAAATGGCCACCTATCCATCTCTCTCCAGCTTTATATACTCTCTTACCTTGCCTTCTCAATTCAAACTGGCCTATGACATAATCCTTCCAGAGAGGGAAAAGAAGAACAAAGAAGATTAGTTTTCACAATTAATCCTAACATTATCAATCACTTGTCAAAAATGGAAGCAGCCATGTCATATACACAATTTAATGCAATTTAAAGGTCATTTTACACTTCTAATTACTTTAAATTTCTGCAAAAAGCTGACCTGCCAAATACCTACTCTTTCCAGCTCAGATCTTTTAAAAGAGCTGCATTTGAGGTGGGTTCCTCTTTACTGGCAAGGCAAGGTGGCTGCCACTGAAGTTTAAGCTGGGTAAGTTACACCAAACATTTTGCTTCTATTTTGGTGAATAGGGAAGGACTTAGTGCTTCCTGACACCTCGTTATAGTTTATGTACATTGTTGAGTGCTGTATGCTGTGATACCATCTGTAGATTTGTGACTGTCACAGTGGACATTATTAGACACTTTAATGATGTTAGCCTGCGAACATGAATGCCAGCTTAGATGATAGTAGGGTTAGGTTAGTTAGGACCCTATACTATGCTAGCTAGCTAACAAAGTGTGCTTAGTTTACTTTTTTTCATATCCGTTATCCACTTTACTGCATTCACTGCACCTTTGTTTGATTCAGAAAATGACCGTGTTGACATCATACAATTTGAATTAGCCAAAAATGATTTTAAGCTAATCTTAATTTCATACATTATGTAAAGTTGTGTTTTAAACCAATGTTAAGTTGTGAAATGTGCCTAATGTTTAGTACTGAGATTAAATATGTGTAGGTGGGACAGATGGTGTTGTTTTTAATCGTGCCACCAGATGGCACTGCTCTTTTTGAGCTACGCCTGTTAACTAGGAATGCTAGGGAACGGTATGTTTGTGTTGCTGTCACGTTTATATGCTGGGATATTTCCAGGCAAGTTATCTTGTGGTAAGTAATGGCATGTTTTGTACTAAATATCCATTGATAAGTATTAAGGAGTGTTGAAGTCATTCAGTGCTTGCGGTTTGTCCTTGAGTGCAGCTGTATTTATTTGGATGTTAACAGAAGTGTGGAGAACTGTTTGAGCATTGGTTGTGAAAGAGGCTTACCTGACGGTTCCCAGGAAACCTGTGTAATCTTATTTGACAATCTTGTGGACTAATACACTGTATTTGTTTTACAATGTTACTGTAACATAAAAAAGTACAATATTTTTTAATATTATTAGCAATTTGATGTGTTTAATATCGATTAAAATACCATTTCTGGTTTCAGCATTGTTTCAATAATGGTGAATGGTAAAAGTGACTAAAAACAAGTTCAGCGTTGATTCAGTGCAATTATTGAACTTGCATCAGTGTAGCTCAGTAATGTTCACGGCCTTTACATGTCTTTATGCAGTCCCTACATCCAGTAATGCTCCTGAAGTCACAGTGGATGATGCACTGCGACATCCTCTCCTAGATTTGGATCAGGGCCTTACTAAACTGTTGAATAGTCTATGGCACTATTTGGCAGTGTTGCAAGGATACATTACGTTCCAGAGGTTTTAAACTTTCATTCATGTCTGGGGAACATGATGCTCAGTCAGTGGCATCAATGCCTTTGTTACCCAGGAAAGGCCTACACGTTCTTGACACGTGATGCTGGGCGTTTTCCTGCACCAGGGGGAACCCAGGGCTACTGCAACAGCGCAAGATCTGACAGTGACAAGTATTTTGTCCCTGTACCTAACAGCAGTCAGACTACCATTGGCTAAAAAGTGGAGGTCAGTGTGAAGCTCCAAGAACATGGAGACCAGGGACTGATTCATGATGGTTTATGCTTCCTAACTGGACAGATTAATATCGCTGGAGTTTATCTGACTTATACTTGGATGATCATTAATTTTTTTTTTAGCAGTATAGATGCTGCTGGGTTAGATGACCCGGAGACATCTCAGAATTATGCCAGATAATAACAGGAAGAAATCCCTAAGAAAATACCTTACAGATAGCATCTGTCCCTGATAAAATAGAAAACGTGTAAGTTAAATTTGTTGTGGTGCTAACAAATGTGTGCAGTAGAAGTTGACAGCTGTTTAACAAGTGTGGTTGCAAGAATATCCACTCTAGTATTGTAAGGTGAAGAGCAGACAAAATTATACAAAGAAACCCAGCAATCAACAAGCCTATGAGAAAAACAAAACAAAACAGAAAACTCTCCTCTGTAACAAGAAGAAACCTCCAGCTGAACCACGGAGGGCGTCCATCTGCTGCAACCAGTTGGGGTGAAAATAAAGCGAATACAGGAAAGAACAACATAGAGAAACAACAAACAAGACCAAGAAATGGGAGTGAAATAGTAGAAAACAAATTCAAGGTTCTTAGCACAACATAGTGGCATCTTCGTAACACCCTTGGGTAGCTATTTGTGCAGCTGTTTTGAAGCGCCTATTTAAATGAATAGGGAGTGACCCATAACTTTAATACATGTGCAAAGTGTTGTGACATTATTACTTTATTTATCCAGAGTACTGACAAGATCTACCCCCACTGGACACCTCACTGGGCAGACCTTGGTAATGCAAAGTTGGAGCCCCTGCTGCTTTCAGCTGCCCTGATTCTTAATTTCATAGGTTCAACAAGGTGCTGGAAACACTCCTCAGAGATTTTGGTCTATCTTGACATGATAGCATCACAGAGCTCCTGCAGATTGGTAGGTTGGAAATCCATGATGCAATCTTCACCGCACTCCAAAATCTAATCAATCTATTAGATTGAGATGGAGTGACTGGACCTATGACTGAGGCCATTTGAGCATATGAACTCATTGTCATGTTCAAGAAATCATTTTGAGGTGAATTTTTATGGTAATCCTGAAGATCGGTACAATGTGGTTGTAACAGGATGGTGACATTATGCTATTAATAGGACATGAGGTTTAGTTAGTAAAAACATCGCTGGTAGAGAACTTGTTAACTTTTACTTGAGTAAACAAGTTGTATCAGTACTTCAACTTTGGAGTCTTTTTTTTTTTAACACAAGTATCTGTACTATCAGTACTTCCCACATCTAAAGCACATTACACCACCCGTTGTATATCCAGTCATATCATAAATTGCTATTTTTGTGCCATTTTCAATATCCTTATTTCATTATATACCACATCTGGTTATATTTATATTTCTAACAGTGTTTTGGGAAAATATTCTGTACCTTTTAAATTTGACAGCCAAAGAAAACAACTGTTCATCTTGTAAAACTTAGGTTTTTCTATCATTTTTTTCAAAAAATTTTGAGCTTGCACTATGGATTTCCTTCTTTCTTTTTCTATTACAGCTGTACAAGAAAAGCCACGTATTGGAAACTGGAACAGTGATAAAAGTTGATCTTACAACATTGGCCTGGATCCAAGACACAAAAGGTCCACATCTTAGTCAAAGCTAAAAAAAAAAAACAACAACAACTAGAAATTACATTTGTTACATAGTTTCGTTTCAAAATTTGTCTGAACTTAAAAATAGCATTTCCATCATCAAATAATCTGGTTCTCCAAAATCGAGACCGGAAACGTTCACATCCTCCTGACTGAGCTTAAGTACGTCATGATTTATGCAGTGTATCTAAAAGGATTTTTATACATTTACACATTTATTCTGTATCCATTCCTAATGCCACCTTTGAGTTTATTCCCACTGAAAAATATGGCGGGATAGTGAGAAAGTGAGAGACACTCTCAGAATCTGAGAGATGAGGTGGTGTCGGTGACAGGAACATAGACAGGAGATGTGTTAGGAGATGATGGGTTGGGCATTTCCAGAAGAAAAAATTTGATGGGGAAAGAAGAATATACTATATACCCCGGTAGAGAACTTCAAGGGGAAAAGTGATACGCCATGATTATGATGATGATGATGCGTAATGACTTGGCATCACGGATAAAGAGGTTTAGGTGTTCGGATTTCAGTGTGTGTCTTGGGCGTGAGTGTCTCTGAGAGGAGGGTGCTCTCTGGCTGCAGCAGCTATGTCAAGGGACCACAGCAATGACAGCAGGCTCATTTGCTGCATGATTATCGACAGAGTTGTTGCGACATAGAGGAAAGGCTGCCTACGCACACACTCCCTTTGACGCACGCACGCGCATGCACACACAGATACTGCACACTCTGTTTCTTGTTTAAGCCAATTATGCAGGCCAGTAACCTGCCATATGGCTGCTGCTAGTTCAGAAACTGTATTTGTGTAGATTGCGTGGACACGGATGGTGTCATTGTAACACAAAGTCGGTTCCAGCCTAAGGCCACAAAGCAGATGAAGAAGAAAGACAAATTTTAACAAGTGCCAACAGTCTAGCACTGTCTAGGCAACTGCTGGGGTAACATGTTGATGAAGGAAATACTTATTTATTTATCTCTCAGTTATCTTGTATTTCATGAATTTCCATTTTATGATCTTTAACGTTGGTCAAAGAGGAACTTGTTTTGTATGGCTGACGGACATTCAGCGACCTATATACACAGATCAGCTGAAGGGCGTAAGTAGGAAAACGTGCTTTCAATCTGGGGTAATGATATCAGCACTACCTCCACAATAATCCATTGTGGATTAATGGATTGGAAAGTTCTGCAATGTCACAGGGGGACACTGCTGCACTGTTTAGTTGAGCGACAGTTCAGCAGTAAATTTGGTCTTTTGTTGTCACACAGATCTGAGAACAGCGTACAACAAGCGAAGAAAAAAAGAAAATACCAGAATTTTTATGTGTTTTGCAACATGGGCCAGTACAATTATTGATATTATTATTTTATTAGTTTCTATACGCTTATTAGTTCATTTAAAGTAGCCTAAGGAGCTTTGAAAGAAAAGCGTCTGGACTCCTTTAAGTTGCTTGAAGGCGTTTTACCTCTCATCTGAGAAGCTTCTTCAGTTCTAAGGTCAAATCAGAATCAGAATCGTGTTTATTGGCCAAGTATATGTGCAGACAAATACAAGGAATTTGGTTCCGGTAGATGGTGGCTCTCAAGCACAGCAATGTAAAAACACACACACACACACACACACACACACACACACACACACACACACACACACACACCTATATGTACATTACGCATGCATACACATACATACACAAAGCTGTGTGAACCAACTATAAATAACTAAACTTATGTACATAAAATACAGAAATGAAATGAGGTGGAATGAATACTACAGAATGTACATAAGGTGCAGTTGCAGTCTGGCAGTGGGAAGCAGTGTGACAGGTCAACTGTTTAGGAGGGAGATGGCGAGGGGAAAGAAAGTGTTCCTGTGTCGGGTGGTCTTGGTTTGCAGGCTTCTGTACCGTCTGCCAGAGGGCAGCAGGTCAAAAAGTCTGTGTCCAGGGTGTGAGGGGTCTGTGACGATTTTCCCTGCCCGTTTCCTGGTTCTTGAGAGGTACAGATCCTGGATGGAGGGCAGGGGGGCACCGATGATCCTTTCTGCTGCCCGTACAGTCCGCTGCAGTCTGCTCCTGTCCTGTTTAGTGGCTGCACCATACCAGACTGTGATGGAGGAGCACAGGACAGACTCAATGACTGCAGTGTAGAACTGGATCAGCAGCTCCTGTGGAAGACTGTACTTCCCCAGTTGTCTCAGGAAGTACATCCTCTGCTGGGTCTTTTTGAGGATGGAGTTGATGTTAGTCTCCCACTTCAGGTCCTGGGAGATGGTGGTACCCAGGAACTTGAAGATCTCCACAGTCGACACAGGGCTGTCTGATATGATGAGGGGGGGCAGAGTTGGGGGGTGTCTCCTGAAGTCCACTGTCATCTCTACAGTTTTAAGAGTGTTCAGCTCCAGATTGTGCTGACTGCACCAGAGTACCAGCCGCTCAACTTCCTGCCGGTATGCAGACTCATCACCATCCTGAATGAGGCCAATGACGGTGGTGTCATCTGCAAACTTTAGGAGTTTAACAGCCGAGTTCTTGGAGGTGCAGTCATTAGTGTAGAGGGAGAACAGTAGTGGTGAGAGGACACATCCTTGAGGGGCACCAGTACTGAGGGACCGAGTTTCAGAGGTGATCTCCCCCAGCCTCACTTGTTGCTTTCTGTCTGTCAGGAAGCTGGTGATCCACTGACAGGTAGCTGGAGACACGCTGAGCTGGGAGAGTTTGGAAGAGAGAAGTTCAGGCACGATGGTGTTAAAAGCCGAACTAAAGTCCACAAACAGGATCCTGGCATAAGTTCCCGGGCGGTCGAGGTGTTGCAGGATGTAATGCAGCCCCATATTCACTGCATCATCCACCGACCTGTTTGCCCGGTAGGCAAACTGCAGAGGGTCCAGCTGGTGGCCTGTAATGTCCTTCAGATGGGCTAACACCAGTCGTTCGAAGGATTTCATGACCACAGACGTCAAGGCGATAGGTCTGTAGTTGTTCAGTCCTGTGATGGTAGGTTTCTTGGGAACAGGGATGATGGTGGAGCGTTTGAAGCAGGATGGAACTTCACACAGCTCCAGGGATCTGTTGAAGATGTGAGTGAAGATGGGAGCCAGCTGTTCAGCACAGGTCTTGAGGCAGGAGGGTGAAACACCGGTGGAAAATGGTGGAAAGTCCCAGATTTAAGCCCTATGGGAGAGACATGGACCCCCAGTTGATCATCTAGAACTGAAGAAGCTTACCTTAGAAGTTAGAACTGAAGGAGCTTCTCGGATAAGAGGTGAAACGTATTCAAGCAACTTAAAAAAGTCGCTTAGACTACGATTACCTGGATGACTGAGAACTTTCACAGACATATTCATTTAAAGCACTTTCTATCACCAGCAATTCAGCATCTTTGTTCTTGAAAATGAGGCTTTAAGCTGTTTTATCAAATTAATCAGATTTATTCTTCATCTCAAGGAAGAAAATAATTAAAATTGCTGTGGGGCTTTTTTGTTTGTTTTTTTTGTTTTTTGGCTATTAAAAATGACCGTTACCTTTGGTAACACTAAGGGGAATCCATGAAATTCTCTGAGATGATGGACTGCCCACTCTTTTTTTTTTCTTTCTTTTTTTTTTTGATGTGTTGAAAAGAAAAGCCAGCCCCTGGCTTAAGAAGACCACAGAGATAAAAAAAAAAAAAAAAAAAAAATGAAAAAAACAACACACACCTGCTCCAACCTGCTGCACACACACACACACACACACACACACACACACACACACACACACACACACACACACACACACACACACACACACATCAGTATGCACCAGCCTTAGAAGGAGAGGGACTGCAGGCTCTTGTGCTTTTGCTTTGATGTGTGTAAAACAGTGTGATGTCTGTGTGCATGCATGTGTGAGTGTGGTCACATGCATCCTTTTGATATTGTGACATTAAGGTCAGTTGAGCAAGTCCAAGACGGTCTTAACTTTTTAGACTTTGTGACAGATACAATTCCAGTCACGGGAAAATGCGCATGTCTGATTGAGGGCTGATCGTGTCTTGACTCCTCTCACGGAAAAACATTAACGCTCCGCAGGCACTGAGCCACAGGTGTTTAAATTTCCCCCATTACTCTAAGTGGGCTGATTTCATTCTTCCATTATTATAATTCCGGTATTTGATAAATATTAGAAATCCACCTTTTGACACTTTTGAAAAGCCCCCTTAGAATTTCAATGGAGTTAGTTAAGAAATATTCTTCTCATAAAATTCCACATTAATTCAAATTCCACATTAACAATAGGGTGCAAGGCCTTGTCTCACTTACTAAAAAAAAAAAATTCAAAGTCAAACGCCATCATAGCCTTTGCTACACATAATGAAAAGATTACACATTAAAGCCCCATGTTGTAGAAGGTTTTTCATACATACTGAAGTGTGAAGGTCATAAAGCTCTTTTGTTACATACATGCATGGTAATGTGTTAACATGATCAGATCGTAATGACAGTATGACTAAAGCTGTTTGAATATATATGTAGAACTTTCCTTTGTGTGCTTTAACCCATCAGTTCATGTTCATGTTTCTAACACTGCCAGGGTTTCATGCATTTCACCGAGGCAGGTCACTCAGATATATAATACCGTCCCTTTCAAGCATAATCAAACTATAATTATTAATTCCTTCACCTTTTTTTTTTTAAAACTGTTTCATGTTTCCTAAAATTTCAAAAATTGTAGATCAACATGTAAAAGATTTCATTTACCTTTGTTTATTTCCTTTGAACTTTTAACTGTGCTCATTCTTACAGTGCTTTAGTAAAGATACAAATACATTGCTTCTGATAAAATCTTTACAAGGTTTCAAAGAAATTATTGACAGATCACAATCCACACAACATTATTGTAACAGGCTAAAGATTGAAAAGTATCACTAACATCACCAAGGGGACAAATTTCACTGGCTGACTGGCCAGGTTTCAGCACTAGGATTGCGTGGTTCCACTCAGTGGGGGTTTTGCTCTCTGAGAGGTTTGCTGGGTGATAATTTAGGGCAAAATAGTGTGCTTTTTATTTGCAGTTTATACATCAGAAACTATTCAGGAAACTGTTTTAGGCATAGTTTTGACCGATATTGCCAAAAGTGAAGTTAAGATAACAAACACTGGAAATATTTGAAAGTCCTGTTGTTTGTGATTGCGTGATTGCTTAGTTGTTTTTGTATGCAGCCAGTCTGCTTCTTTGGCCAGCTTTTCTCGTGTTGCATCACTTAAAAAAAAGAAAGAAAGAAGAAGAAGCTTTATCCCTTCAATAAGCAATCTATTCACTTTTATCTTAAAAGTTTAGTTAGCACTAACCAGTTAGTGTTTTTTTTGTCTTTTTGTCTCGTCTTTCTCCAGTTCAGTGGCTCAATCGCTGGTGTGCCAATCGTCAGTGTCATTCTTTTGCCTCTCTAGAGAGTCTCTCCTCCCACAGTTGTACTGCAGCTGGTGACGATAGTCCTTGTTCTCCTCTGGAGATCCGCTGGAAGGTTGAGGGCCACTTTAAACTGTAGGAAAACTGTTTTATGTGATTCCGCAGCAAGCTTACCGAGGCTGTAGAGCAGAACAAGGACCACAGATGCCAGCTGCACTCTAAGACTATAGAGTTGAAGGTCATCTGTGGGATAAGAGACTGTCTGGAAAGGCAGCTGAGTTTTTAATATGTTTTTATTTATCAAAAGTAATTAGTTCTTTTTTTTTTTTTTTTTTTTTTTAAGACAAGCAGCTCATACGTCTAATTTTGCACATGTATACAGGTCACCACAAATAAAATCTTAGTATGCTGGAGAAATGGACTCCTACTCTTAAGCCAAAAGTATAACATGTTGGAAAAAATCATTTATGAAAAGATGTATTTGTGAAATTCTAAAATCCAGTAAATATAAATGTATTTCAGAGCAGACCCATTTACAGATATGAGATTTGTTTTGTTGCAGTTTTTCAGAGCATCATATTTTTCTATTAAAGTTTTATCTGTCTTTCTTTCTTTTGGAGATGTTCTTGCTTCGAGTTGAAAGTCTGGTCTGGAAAACAACCTGTTATTGGAGACAGAGGTGCGTGATTGGAGCAGAACTAAGTTTTAGGACTGATTAGGTCACTGAGGTCTAGTGTTGTGATTCCCAGTGCATTGATTTTTTTTTTTTTTTTAAATGTTGAATTTATTTTTTTATCTTTCGGCACAGTATAAAGAACAAGTACATTGTATTATTACTGGAAATAAATGATTTTGGTTGAATGAATTTGATTGTTTTCAGTTTTAGAGTTCAGAGTTACATAACTTGAAAATTATAAATACAATTTGATGGAAACGTATTAAAGTGTTTTACTAAATATTTCATGAAGCAAATAACAGTATGGAAACAAGAGAAAATTCAACCTCATTAGCTGATAGGTGATTCTGTAGCATTTGTAAATAAATTTGTATGTTTGCTTTGGAAAACCCTACCACCGAGACAGCCTACAGATCTGGCACCCAACCTCCGACAGTCACCGTATCCCAGCGAAGAAAATTAAGCAAATGAATGGGTGTAGATGAACCACTCATCTTAGCAGCTAAATTGTGACTCAGTGTAGTCTGACATGGGTTTGCGTGTCTGTGATATTGGATAATGATGATTATTGGTATTTTCCGAGCCAAAACACTTATCTGCAGAGCTAAAAAATGGAAAAGAAGACCAATAACTCTTCATAAACACCTCAGGTTACAGGACAAAGATGTCAATGGGTGGAATAGATGTGAGGTATAATTAGGGCCATAAAATAACCTTATAAATCCAGAACTACTCTACAGTATGTTAGCCTGCACAGCTAAAAAACTGGAGAAGTAGTAATCGACACCATACACTGCTTATACTACCTGTGCCACCATCCATGCTGTGGTCCTAGTTATGTTTGTGCTTTAGGCAAGATCATGCAAGTAGTTCCTCCTACACACACACACACACACACACACACACACACACACACACACACACACACACACACACACACACACACATATACTACTCAAGTACAGCACAAAACATCATGTAGGCACATGCCACATGCTGAGCTGTTAGAATTCACTAATATGTGAAGTGAAATGTTTCCAAGTGAAGGTGAAAATAATAAAATAACATTACAGCCTATTGAGTGTTTGGCTGAAGAAATTTTTGCAGCCTTATGAAGATGGACTACTGGCTGATGCAGTATACCAATCTTACGTGTGGTTTCCCACTCATCTCCTTTTTAGAAGCCAAAATGTTACATAACAGAATAAAAAATGCTCAGAAGGAAACATCCTTACTTCTTCCTTTGTCTAACTTATTCCCTTAGTCTTTGCTCTCACTTGTAAAGCCCCGGCAGTGCCCTTCTGCTCCCTGTAAAGACAGGAGTTTAGTATGCAGTGCAGTAGGCTTTGTCACGGCGGCAATAAATACTGTCAACAAAGTTATCTTTAGTGGATCTGAACTGGCTATTTTTGCCCTTTTATTAGTTAATCAGCGAGCCTTGTTTGCACTTAATTTTATGTATGTATGCATCTATCCTCGTCACTTTCTTGTTAAATATGCTTAAGGACGGCATTAGGCGAGGACAGTGAGAGCTGGATGGGTCCCTGAGACCACTGTAGAGTACAGGGCTCAGGCACATAGTGTCCTTGCATCATCAAAGCAACTGTCCGTGCTATTTCAACTCAAAAAAGGGAAAAAAGTATGCAACAAAAGATGAAGTGTCTTTCTTGTCAGGTGAAGGTCACTTCACCTAAATAGTTAGTTTTCTCGATGTGAAAAAATGTTCTAACATGCACTACATCAGCAAGAATTTCTGAGTATGCTCCCCTTTTGCATTTATATTCTGAGAGATCCCACATGTCTGATACAGGCTATGCCCTGTATAATCATGTTTGACCTTAAGGATTCTGCTCAGCTTGGTAGTTTTTCCTCATAGTTTTCTTATTCCTGGTACCAACTGATATTATGTAGGGATAAAACTTCATCATATATCTCCTCTTCTCTGATAATCCACCTGCTTTAATGATTATTTGTGATGTTGTCATGTCATGCAATCACACATTTCAGCCCAACTTGCATGACTGAAATATCTATTTCTGTTTTTCTCTGCTTAATATCAATTTGTTAGAAAAGAAACAGGAAATACATCATGTAAAACCCTGCTGGGCAGTCTAACAAAAGGTGCCCTGTGCCACACATTCTTTACTACTCTCCACCACCCTCCATTTGCTTCATATACCCCGCAGGCACTGGCTGCAATCAGCAGTGTAATTTTAGGTAGCTCTAGTATGGACATGTACCTGCCACTTTTCCAACGACCTAAAATTGTCCCTACTTCGAGTGAAGGTTCACTTGCTGCCAAATGATGAGAGTGAATGTCTCTGTGCTGCTGTGTCTCTTACATTCAGTACCTTAATGACTGCGTAAAGTAGTCACAATATACAGTTTTATTTTATGATAATCATTAGCTTTGATTAGTAAATCTAGGTCTTTTGTTTGTTAATCACGCAGCTATCAACAGATTTTCAGAGCTTTTTTACAAGCGTATCTAATAGACCCTGACCAATACAGGATTATTAACACCAACACCAATATTTGGTGTTTAATCAGTTTTGTCTGATGGATAAACTATGCAATGTCAACACTCAACACGGGCTGAAGGGTGTTTCTCTCATCTCATCTCTTCTTTACTTTTTACATTTTCATTTGTCGTCTAAGTGCTGATAACGGCACATCAGTAAATAGCTTATACAAGCTGATAATATTAGCCTATCAATATATCAGCCAAGCTCTAAACTGCTAAAACAGACTTTATCCTATCATTAAATTTGAATTCAATTAAGTATCATAGTAAATGACAAACATATGTCAACACATACCACAGACCCAGAAATAAACAGTTATTGTAGAGTAAATATGACTTTTTGGTGCTAAATTTGGGAATCTCTAGTTGGCTCTCGAGTTTAACCAAAATTGATTTTATATGTAATATATGCCTACTTTGAATTTGTTGAAAACGGGGCACTGCAAGGCTTCTGTGGATTATTATTATTTCCTAATGCTGATGGTCTTTCTAGGATAAAAATGATATTTGTGTCTGCACCATCATTTTGTATTCCTGCAGCATTGGTCAGTTGGGAACATTATTAGTGATAAACAACAAAAATGTCTTATTAGATGCTACTCATTAACAAACATTATTAGATTTGTATTACTCTACAACAGCAGCAGTAACACTCTACATTGCTTGTTATATAATTTTGCCACACCTCAAGCTGTTTTAGTTTTCTTCACTAATCTATTTTGTAAAGAGATTTACTGAAGATGATCTACAATACCTGCTTTAGTGACCACTATAATGTTAGATTGGATTCCAGCAGATGGGATAACAGGAGCAACTCAACCTCAGTGTTATACGTCTAAGTGTGAAATTCACAGTTAATTGTGTTAAACATGAGGTGGAACATCGACCAGCTCTTTTATGAAGGCAGATAATCCATAAGCAAGCAAACAAATATTTTATTGTCTCTACAGACACTTTAAATGGTTGTACTTCACTGTGTGTGTTCTGCAGAGCTGCACGGTGATGCTTCATACTGGCCCTGGGGTCTACAGTTGATACATGTAGTTTGATGCAATGGGTGGTGGCATTGTGTTTTCATTTTGACTGTGACTCCAATATAAAATTGACAATGATCAGCCATTTTTTTTTTTTTGTACAATGTAGAGATGTCACAATACCAGAGATTTTGTAGTTGATACCAACACTAGTAGAATTACACAATACACAATTTGATACAGATAAAATGAAATAAAATCCAATGACAAAATGAATGTGTGTGTTTCACAGTGTTACATTTTGATGTAAAGGACATTTATGTCTGTTGTTGTGGTTACCTCATACAATAGTCAGACACACACACACACACACACACACACACACACACACACACACACACACACACACACAAAAGCAATCAAAATGGGACTGTAATATGGGCTAGTGTAATATTAATAAAAATTGCACAACTTATTTTAAGCAGCTGGAGAGCAGGAAGAAAGAGGGATGCCAAGCCAATGGGGGGCCTGACGCAGGCTGAATTAATAACATTAAGAATCTCTGTTTACAATAAATCAATACTAATAATATTAATTAAAATAATCATACAAAAACAGTAGGCAATAGGCAAGCTAAAATTATAAAAAAGTAACTTAACTAGACTGAGAGGGAATATTTACAAAAACAAAAAAGCTGTGGACTGACCTCAAAATCTTTAATACAACACTATCACAGCCATCATAACCAATAACTGGCTGTTTTCCGAGCTCCTCCTCCTGTTTCCATGGTGTCTTCACTAAACTGAACCCCTCCATGGCCACTCCACCATGGCTGCTGATTAAAGTTTGCTATCATCCACTTTCCATTAGGCTCCCTGCTGGGTTGCTCTGCTGTCTAGCTCCTCTTGCTTTCCTGTGTGCCTCATGGTGTATGTCTTTTGATTCATCTGTTGATTGGGTAAGAAGTAAAAACTCATGGAAACAAATTTCAAAATAAATGCATTCAAGTGAAATGTAAAGAAAACATGCAAAAGTTAAGTAAAAAGTATGAAAAGACACAATAAGTAACAACATGGAATAAGATAATAAACTTTTCCCTGGAGAAATAAGGAAGGAGAGAAATCCGAGGGCACATCATCGGCCAAAATCTGAACAACCTCTGGGTTTGTACCCTGGCAGACTGAGCTGACAAAATACTGACAGAGCACCTCTGTGCTGTCAATGATTTGAATATTTTGAATTTGTATACCTGTCAAATATGCAACCCTCAACTTAAACAGTGAAGCTGTTTAAAAAAAAAAAAAAACTCTCTGAGATATGCAATAAACCCTCTTTTGTGTACACAGGCACACAGCGACACAAAAAACTTTCTCTCCTGCGTCACCTTTCTCTCTCCTTAGTCCATCAGAGCCTATCCTATTTTGAGTCTAAAGCGTGTCTAGAGAATATTTATTTTGACCTGTTTTATGGCTCCCTCGATGCATTGCAGCTGTGAGCAGTCATGTGTCTCATTGATAATGAAAGACGGGGGAAACAAAGAGAGAGAGAGAGAGGGATGGAGAGAGTAATACAGAAAGAGAGAGTAAGCATGTGAGTCATGCCTCTATTTGATAATGATGACCCATTGGTTCAGAAGTCTGTGTCACAATCTCAGTGGCGAGAGAAAGCATTTGACACGCTCAGGACATTCTTTGGTTCCTGCCTGCTTCAATTAAGTT
The DNA here is from genome assembly GCF_036321145.2 of Pelmatolapia mariae. Classification (NCBI taxonomy): domain Eukaryota; kingdom Metazoa; phylum Chordata; class Actinopteri; order Cichliformes; family Cichlidae; genus Pelmatolapia; species Pelmatolapia mariae. Next base: position 26,506,259 of record NC_086237.1, read on the forward strand.
CCTGCTGTTTGTGGCTTTAGAGCCTGTGGCTCCACTAATCTGATGTGTGTCTATGTGAGTGACTGAATTAGTGTTTGTGTATATCTTTGCCCGCATATGTGTGCGTGTGTGTGTCCGAGTGCCTATGCTGGTCGTTGTGTGTATGTTTTTTGTGTGTTTGCAATGCCCTGCTGCTGATGCATTTGGATCTTGCAGTTTTGTTAACTTATTCTTTTGAAAGGTGTTGTCTTTCACTTGCCGCCGAAGCAAAATTTTGGTTCATTTTATTATTTTTAGTCCAGGTGTAAAGTTGAAATTCAACAGCCAATCTAGCTATAGTAATGTGTTGTTTTTTGTTGGGTTTTCTTAAATCAGAGGGGTTTATTAGCTGCTATCAAGATTGATGTTATGCTGCTCCTTGGGGATATTTGTCTTGGGCTCAGTTTCTGCCGTATAGCGAACCTTTTTCAGACAGGAAATAGAGTGCCAAAGTTCAAGTGCATAAATAGATATTATCAATATGTAATAAAAAAAAAAGAAAAGCAAATGACACTATGTAAAATATTGCTCATGTGCAATCCAACGATATCTAAAAATATAATAGTGGTTTTGATTATAACCATGATATTCAAAATATGAAATTTTGATATCATGCTGATTATACAAATATGATTAACACATCTGACTGCCACCAAGAAGACTTTTTGATTCTCTGTTAATATACATGTTAGAATGTCAAGTTACTTGGGAGTAAGTCAAAGTTCTAGAAATTATCCTGTCTTCCTGTGCGTCTGGACTTTTGGACTGAGCACTTCACAAAGACTTTGTATATAGCACTATCTGCACCAATACTGTAAATAAACTCACTGAACTTTCATTCCTGAGCCCTGCATTTGACTCCAGCCAGACAAACAACAACATGTGGCAGCAAACTTTAGACTGCATTGACAAAACAGAGCAGCAAATGAATAGGTATTGTGTTTTGTAAGTTTGAAGCCACATGGAAATCACCTTTTCTATGTCATGTAATGTGTCATGTGCCCATGACACATTACATACACACCCAACCCATATCACATAATCAGAAAAAAGACACGGTGCAGTCTTACCTGGGTTACTCCCATCAGGAAGTCACAGCCTGTCAGTCATTGACAGCATGTGTTCGCCATTTGTTCGGTTTCTGTTTGCTTACATCTTACATGCTGAAGCTTTTCCCCCATCACGTACGATACCTGGAACCTGCCTAGCTGTTCAATCCTGGGATCACAGACTTATGTTCTGGAATGGGAGTTAAGGTCTGAGTACTGGTGTTGTACCAAATAGTGATCGTCTGCCAAAAAGTGATTTCTGATATTTGCCAAAAAAGGACTGGCCCTATTTAAAGTGTCGGAAATGACTTCAAACGTATGACTTCCACATATAATCTGTCAAACATATGTCAAACATGTCTCTTACGTGTTATATCAAGTCGTTTTGAGCCCGAAACAAAATTCCTCTTACGAGGTTGAAGCAACAATCAGTTTAAAGTGACCTTTATTTATCCAGGTAAAAAGTGTCGTTGACATAAAAAATTTATTTTCCAATGGTGTGGCCAAGAGGGCAGTAGACATTTTAACAAATATAACATTAGAGTTCTATTAAGGTATCCTAAGTGGCCAAAAAGACTGGATTGACTATAGTTTAGGGACAATAATGCAGAGTCATACTTGTCAAAAAGGTAATTAATTCATTTTATATGTAACCCCTGCATGAATCCTGTTAATTATAATCTATTGACCAATATAAGCAGATGTATTACAGATAGAAAACATATAGAAACAAAGACAATCACTTGTTAACACAAATTCTCTCTTAGTGAGAGAGTTCACCTCTCGTTTAAATTCATAGACCGAAAACAATCTGAATTAACTCTTGAGTCTCTTGCTCTGAAAACTGTTGTAAAAAGCCTGATTTAATGACTGATATCCCTTGAGTGCTGCATTATATTGCACTGACTTTCATGTTGCTTGATGTTCTTTTGTTCATTGGGGGCTTTTGTGTGTACTCGCTGGACAGGACAAATGCCTTTGTAGGGCATCAAAACTGGATGCTAGACTACTAGCAGACAAACGATCTGAACCGATCACATACTCTCTCACTTCGGAGTGGAAATTAGCAGCACTATGGACCAAGCATAAAAACATTTTAAAATTTATTGCATCACCAACTATGTAAAAGTAAATTCCTGTGATAATGAAATACATAAAATACATGAACTACTACACATCTGCTGTAACTTTACTTCAGGGATTCATTCAGTGGTATTATTGAGGTACATGTCAGCTTGTTGCATGCATTATTGTAGTGCTTCAGCAGAGAGTCTGTTACACACTAGCATATTACAGAAGAATCTGTGAAAATGTGGTTCTCCCAGCAAATTTTAAACCAAATTCTGGACCAGATTAGGTGTCAGCAATAAGCTACCATGGTGATCTATCCAGACTTATCCTCCTTGGCACTGCAAACAGTAACTTTAAGCTCAACATACCCAGTTAATCCATTAATCTCGTTTGATAGTACACCCCTCTGGTCTTACAAGATCCAAAGAAGACCGAAAGCTTTTACTTCTGTCCTGCTCTTAAAAGATCGGGTGCAGCAGAACTCATGGCAGCTATGAAGAGACTCTCCAAATGTGTGAAGTGAGTCTTACTGTGCCACACGCAGAAGAAGACATGACTTTATTTTTTAATAATTTCAGGTAACAAGTTCAGGATTGCTAGATCATGTTGCTTTTTTATTAAACATGTGGAAAAACTTTATTCATTCATTCAATTAGTCGAATCAGTCAGGAGGGTCAACCTGGATCAGTCAGGAGTAACTCAGACAGTTGAACTGTCTCATGCACTCTGTAAAATTACATTTTGTCACATTTTGGCTGTTTTTTCAAAGGTCAGGATAGTTATTTTAAGTCTGAGCTAAGTTTTTCTTGTTAAGGTAAGAAAAGGTTACTAAAGTAAGAAAAAAAAACTAGCAAGATTAATTTTCTTTTTCGTGGTTTCCTCCTGAAATCAAAGTCAGCAGTGATGATGTTATTATTGTTGTGCATATGAGTGTTTATCATAAAGAGTGTGTTAAAACATGCAACAAGTTGGTTGTTAATAATGAATGAATGAGTGAACTGGGCACTGTCACTGTATGCTGGACTTCTCCCTTCACAAAAGTGACATTTCCTATCAAATAAACAGTGGTATCTCACCATCTTGGCTATTTAAAGGGCCAGTTCATCCAAATTACCTAAGTAGAGTATATGCTGATAGGCTTCAAAGGCATACATCATTCCCCTTCACAACCCACAGTGATTGTTTGTAGGAAAAAAACAATCTTATAAGCCTTTCTTTTACTGCTTCAATTTACACTGACCTTAAGAAAATGGAGGTAAGTAGCCATGACAAAGTTGGAACATTATTGCACTACTGATGATGATACATAATATGCTGCAGTGGAAACAGGCTTTAAATAGTGTGTTTATGGTATGGTTGTAAACTTTGTTTATTTTAAAAGTTACAAAAGTTATGTAGTATCTGGGATCCTCCCATTGCCATGACTAGTTCCAAGCAGGGGCGCTACCAAAGGGGGACCAAGGGGGGACCTGGCTATCCCCCCCGGCAAGACTGTCCTGTGTTAGTAATAATGTAATAAGGTTGCAGAAAAGCTGGTGCCAATCCCTGTACAGATCACTGGTGTATCTCAGGACCAACATACAGAAGCGACAGGCAACAGTTCACACTCTTACGTGATCTAATACTTATTTGTCTTTCCTGAACAAGTTTGCTCTTAAAGTTAACTCCATTCCGGCAGAGTGAATCTTACGCTGCTTGTGCTCAGCTCTGCTGAGAATCATTAAAGCGATGGTTGGGCCTTCCAGTCAGTCAGTCAATCAATAAATCAAACAATTAAAAGTGATTATTATGGATTTCAAAATCTTATTTTCAGTGATATCAACTTTAATAGCAGGAAATTAACTAGGCATATAATTCCCTTGTCAAATATAATTCTATATTTGAATATATATATGAAATATAATTCTGTATTTGAATATATACATGAAATACAATTCTATATTTGACACCAGCATAATAAAACTGGAAATTCTGCTTTTGGTGTGCCACTCCAATATTTTTAGTGGACCCCATATGGCCACCCCTATGAAAAAATTCTGGCTGTGGCCTTGGTTCCATGTAATTTGTTTTATGTAGGAATAAAAAACCAATATCAGAAGTTAAATTAAAAGAAATATACAACCCAGCGTGCCTTAAATCTCGTTCTACCGACTGGATTCTGGGCAGGTCGTGTCAGGTTTTTTTTCCCCCTGTCACTATTTTTTTATGACTCTGTTATTCAGTTTGTTCCTAATGATGTCACATCTTTGTTTTCTATTTCTGCTCGGATTAGTAGTATTTTTTTTTTTGTTTAAATACAAATATTTTGGGATCCCACTGGAGTCTAAGGCTACGTTCACACTGCAGGCGAAAGCGCATCAAATCTGACTTTTTTGACCCTATGCGACCCATATCCGATCATGGTATGACGGTGTGAACAGCACAAAGCCGATATTTTCAAATCCGACCTGGGTCACCTTCGTATGTGGTACTGAATCCGATACATATCTGATGTTTTAGAAAGCGACTGCTGTTTGAATGGTCATGTTGCATTAAATCCGTCTTTTACGTCACTGACACAAGACAGACGCCAATTATCAGTGCCGGAGAAGCGCCCGAGAAGACATCGTGAACGCTTCCTGGCCATCCAGTGAAACTGTTGGGAAGACAACGTTGGAGTAACGTGAACATTTTATTTGTACTGTATAATCTGCAGATTCTGACAGAAATCTGCAACTATCCTTTGAAGCACCGCTCCTCTCTAAAACACCTATAAGGATAATTATTAGGCCATATGTAACTAACAAAATAACTTTATAACTTTAAGCAAAATTGGGAAACGTAAAGTCAGAAACAAGTCTTTATATTAACGGCCATCAGTCAAACAATACTGTTTGGTCTGGGTCTAAACAGAGCGCGTTGTGTGTGACGTCTTATTTTGCGTATGCGGGTGCTTTGAGGGTTCACACTAGAGCGCGTTTGCTGTCACATTTTATTTGTAGTGTGAGCAAACAGACAAAAAAATCGTATTTGATCAAAATATCGAAATTGAGCATTAAGACCTGCAGTGTGAACATAGCCTAAATGACCAAATTCTGCTATGTGGCTTTATTAATGTTTGCCATAGGTCCTAAATTAAAGCATCACACACCATCAAGAGGGATAGGAGTGCTCTATCAGTCATTTTAAAGAAAAAAAGGACTCCATTACTGCATGGGGATCTTCAAAGATTGGAAGTTATCAGAGTGTGGGAGACATTACTAGTCTGAGGCCACGATTCTCACCCAGAAAAGGGTGTAGTACCCACTCCAGGTTGGGAATAAATTAATGCCTAAAGTGGATTAGTTTATGTATGTCAGGGTCTTGTTCACAAGTGAAGGGAGAGTGGAGCAGGAGATTGACAGACTTGTGCAGCGCCTGCTGTAATACAGATGCTGTACCAGTGTGTTGTGGTAAAGACAAAGCTAGGCGTGAAAGTGAAGCTGTCAGTTTATAGGTCATTCTACATTTGTACCCTCACCTATGGCCATGTGCCGTTGGTAGTGACTAAAAGAACAAGATTGCAGATTAAAGTGCGTAAATACACTCAGAAATTAGCTTTCCTCCAAAGGGTTGTCTGAGCTCCCCTTCAGAGGGTGAGGAGCTTGGTCATTCGGGAGGTACTCAGAGTAGACCCACTACACCTCTTAATTGAATGATTGACGCATCTGGTCAAGATGCCTACTGGACGCCTCCTAGGTTAGGTGTTTCGGACATGTGCTAAAGGAGGCCCTGAGGCAGAACCAGGACATGCTTAAGCGATTATGTCTCTGAGCTGGCTGAGCCCAACTGATTTTTTTCATAGAAATGCCACACAAATAATGTTTGCTTGAAATTACCAACAACTAATTGATAACAGAATCAAAAGATGGTTGAAGAAAACGCTTTAAAGTGATAACGTGGATTGTACTTTCGATAAAAGCTGCAAGTTGTTTTAAAGAAAAGTACAGATTTTCATTTTATAAAATATACAAATTAGTTGTTCTTTATGAAAATCTTTTGTTTTTGCTTAGATGACATGAATCACATTACTAATAAAGCCTCGAGGATAAATAGTTTTTGCTGTTATTATTTTGCTATTATAGTTGCTTCTAGCAGTAAATAATTCTTCAGGTCCCCAGAGGGAACCCGGTTAGGGTCAAGGTTAAATAAGAAAAATGCAACTTAAGTGTGTGTGTGTGTGTGTGAGTGTGAGTGTGAGTGAGAGAGAGAGAGAGAGAGAGAGAGAGAAAAGACTGAACAAATCTTATTACGAGTTCTGGATATGAAAATTTTTAAGCCTTTTCTTGAGCACATTAACCTTTTTTTTTATTTCACTCAGAGGACACGAATCCATTGCAGTACAGTGTCTTGCCCCTGCCTCTGTGTTGCGATACACAAAGGAATTGCATGTGTTTTGGACAGGTTTAAATGAAACAACTAAGGCTTGAACTGTGTTCCAGTAGAGTTAAACGCTATCACATGAAGGTGTCACTTAGCCTTCTGCTGACTGTTCCATTGACTGTCTTTAGACTATTTTTTCTGGCCTTTGTGTCAAGTGAGTGACAATTTGTTTAAACAGTCCACCGAGTCATTATTTTCTCGTTACATAATTGCTGAAACATTAGATTGCTTGGAAAACAGATCAATTGGAACCTTTTGAATGGTGACTCATTTTGATGTATATTACTAATAGTCCAAAGCTAAGTAAACCCAACACAAATCATTCCACCAAGATATATCAAGTTTCAAAATAATTCATCATATTGTCATCTGGAGTAATCATTTCCTTCCCTTTAATAATTTAACACCAAACATCACATCTAATATAGTCAGACACATCATTTACATTAGGTGCAGCACTTATCAGCCGTTGCAAATTTAGCCCATAAGTGTCATTGAATCCTCTGTGACTTCTGTGCATCCCAGTGAACCCATTTGTCTGGTCCCAATAGACCAGACAGTTGACTTCATTTTATCTCACTCACCCCTCCTCACGCCACTCCTCCCTGTCTTTATCTATAGCGTTCAGGGTCAGCTGGCTAGACAGACAATTAGGATGTTGCTCTTAGGAATGCATATGTGTGTTTGTGAGTGTGGGTGTGCATGTGTCATTGCCAATGTGACAATTTGAGGCGGCAGAAGGACATCAGTAGATATTATATTTAGACTGTCATACTCTTGTAATACAGTGGACCCAAGCTATAGCTGTATATCTGTTGGCTGGTAAACATGTATCTATGTATTTATTTATTTTTTTAACAGAGGAGAGGACAGGGACAGGGGAAGACAAAAAAGCCTCATGGCAAAGATATTAATATACTCCATGCCCTGCTGACACTGCTATATTGGGTTGATTTAGAAACACATGCAAACCCTCCACTTCTATCCTCTTCTCTCATATGTAAGTAAGGAGGAATAACAACAGCAGCAATGAGAAGAGCAAATTCAGAAAACGGATCACCTCTCTCCTTCTCTCTGAAACAATTCAGGAAAACCAATGTGCGAGTGGAAATATGAGCGTATATGTGAGAGGGACGATTGATGGGGGACGTATTGATAGAATTTACACTCCTGGTTGAATTGACAATTATCCGCTAGATGAAATTGGAATTGGGTTGTAAAAGTGATGGGGACCTTTTTGCAAGGAAACCCAGATGCAAATATTGGGATAATTTACATCAGCTCTTGATACCCTCTCTGCTTCATATATCCAAGGATTTAATAGCCTACTTTCCTCACAACTGTTCTTTAAAAAATGGAGGAAACAGGGATAGCAGTGTTGTGGAAGGAGGCGAATAGGGAAAAGAACGGAAGAGACAGATGCAGTATAGAGCTAGAAGCAAATTCACCCCTCAATTTGCAAAGCATAAGCAAATTATGGGTACATAATTTCTTCCCTCCTGCCAGTAGCTTGGGATGCTGCTTGGGTTAGATGGCTTGCATTTCCTTCCTGTTAACCAAAAGATGGGCCCAGAAACAAAGCCACCTCTCTGACCTAGGGCGAAAACAAAAAAGGGGCTGAGGAGGAAAAACTATTAACAATTTTCTAGTAATAATCTGAAAATATTTTATTCTACATAACAAAAAAAAAAACAGCATAGAAGAGAAAGGGGATTAGAGACAAAGGAAATTAATAAACTCTCAGATGCTATGTATTAAAAAGTAATACAGTCAATCACCATTTTTGATGCACGTTTCTCTTCGCTCTTCTACGCTACTACTTCAAGGGCACGGATGTTTAGGAGTGTTACTTTCTTGGTAAATGCCAACACATCAGAGGCTCTCTCAAAGGAGTTCACTTACCACCAACACGCATGCAAGCAAACACACTCAATCATAGTCACAATTTCAATTGTCTGGGAAAACCCAAGGAAGGAACTTACCTCCTATTTAACATATTTCTATGCTGTCTGTCTCCTCATTGGCTCAGCATGATTAATGAGGCTTCCCTAGCACGCAGCCACTCAGGTTACCTTATTTTGTGTGTGTGTGTGTGTCTGCCTGTGCATGTGATGTCCTAGGACTGATTCTTAAATCAAATAGTGGAAAATGTGCACTTGATTAAAGGGCAGTCCATTTTTATTTCTTTTTTCATTCAGAAAAATAATTCAAAGTGGCTTCGTCAACAGCTATGATGTCATAAGACACATCGAAACACTAATCTCTCATTACGTAGCCCTAAACATGTACTGTATATACACAAGTATACAGCTGTGAGCCAACTGCACGCCATTACAAACTTACATTCCCACCTTTTTCACATGAAACCTAGTAATTTCCAAACGGACTGCCATTTTCAGCAACACTGGAGTGACAGGCCAGCTGACCCTCCTGACCTTAAAATTACAGCATAAACTGCAGAAGGTTAGAGGATGGACAGTTGGTGGAGTAGCTTTCCTCAACAGCTGTTTATCTGGTCTACTTTACACTTGGTGGGTATATTACCAGGATCCTCAAAAGTCCTCAAGTAGAGCCTCGAGTGTGAAGTGATTTGAGTAAAAGTTGTTTTCTTTCACACTTTAACAGCGACCCATTGTCTTTGTAGCTGGCAATTAGAGATCATCTGTAAATTGAAGCCAGCCTCAGTGGGCTTAACATTTCATGTGTGGCTCAAATCCCAGCAGTTATGTCAATGCAAGCAAATGATTGTTTAGCACCTGCCTTGGCAGCTTTATTGTTACCTTTCAGGATCACTTCATTTGTGTGTGTGTGTGTGTGTGTGTGTTTGATTAATTAGAAAAAAAAAAGAACACATTCTGTGATTATTTTCTTATGAATGGCCATAACACAGAGGAAAATTGCTTTTTACTATATTTTTGGTACAATACTGGTACAATATCATTCGTAAGATCAAAACCCATTGACCTCAGCACTTATGACATAAAAACATTTTTTAAACCCATATAAACTGGTAATTTATTTGGGCTCTACCCTTATATCTTGAAGCAAGAGTCACACAGTAAAGAAGTCACACTCAGGTAGAGTAAGCAGTTTTCCAACGGACTGTTATTCATTGCAAAGTTGCAAAATTTTTCTTTTTTTTTTTTGGCATAGGTCACCATACACTCACTGGCTGGTTTATAAGCTAACATCACACAGTTACTCCATATTTCTCAGCTCCCCAGCATGCAGGATGCTCTCTTGGATTAAGAGTCGGTGACTGTGGAGGTGATGTGAGTACAGTGAACTCATCGTCATGTTCAAGAAACCAGTTTGAGATGATTTGAGTTTTGTGAAATGGCTCATGATGTTGCTGGAAGCAGGATGAATTTTGTGATGGGTCCTCACAAAGGGATGGACATGGTCAGCAACAATACTCAGATATACTTTTAAGAGCATGGCTGTGACTGTAGTTTCTAAATGCTGCTTGGCCGGCACCAAGATGCCCACAATATGCCAAGAAAATATCCCCCACACATTACACCATCACTACTAGCCTGGACCCATGTTCTCATGTCGCTGATGCCAAATCCTAATGTTGATGCCTCGGAATAGGAAGGAGGCCAACCTGCTAGATTGCTTTAACTTTATCTTGGGCTTTAGTGTTTGGTACCTCTGTATCATCATCCACACAATCAACCATATGTCTATAAAACTCAGGAAAAAGGCTCAGCTTGGGTATGACATCAACCCAACACATTTCCTCTAAAGCGTCCTCCTAAAAACCTACGCCTTACTTATCCAGCCTTCTCAGGACGGTCTGTACAACCTCAAAATCTCTGAACTTTTTACAGTCTAATGAAACTGTAAGTCTGTCAGTGTTTATTCCCATAGAATCTATTTCCTAGTTTTTTCTTCCTCTCTCCATATTATATGGTCCATTTAAAAGTCCAGGGTGCTTAACATATAATGCGTGACAGCACACACATTTCCCTCAAATGTAATCCTTCCCATTCAGCTTAATGTCCTCATGATACACTGGACCAATCCAGTTATAGTCTGTAATTACAGTCACTGTGCAACTATTACCCCACATCATGAGGTCTTAGTGAAAAAGAACTCTGCACAAGTATAAACATAATTAAGCATACTGGGGGAAATTTTTTTTACAGTGATTCTCTCTGAAAAAAAAGTTTCTTTTTTGTGAGAAATGTGAAAACAGATGATTTGCAAATCATTTAAACCCTATATTTTGATTCTTCGTGATCAGCATATTTGTAATGTTTGTTGAAATTTCAGTAACTTATGTTAGCTTTGTCTTTTATTTGTTTTTTGTTTTTTTATTAAGCAATTCGTTGCTCTATAAATTTCAGCTAGGCGGGTAGTTATGCTGTTGTTGCTTTCATGAACGCTTTTCATTTGACGTCTGATCAAAGAACTCCTATATTGTACTTGAATAGGTTTACTACAAAGAGCTTAAAGTAAAATGAGTTCTGAGGATTTACCACTTTAGAGGTATTATCTAATACAGCTTTGATTATAATGCATTCTGTTTGTGTCGTATATTGTAGGTTTTATTTCTGTGAATAATACCTGGTCTCTGCCATTCTCGTGTTATAATTTGTATCCAAGTCTTGTAAGCTGAAAGTGGAGCATTGCTGGCCCATAGAAAAAAAAATCTTTTTTAGATGACTGTAATCCTCACAAACCTAAACAAAGAAAGGATGGTGGGCACAATACTGTCATGTAGGCTTTACATTGGCTTTGAAGAGGCTTAACACCGCTCTCCTCGGGGTACGCCATTTGGGACCCTCTCGTCAGCTATATTCATCTTACAGCTGCAGTAGGCAGAAAGCTAGAAAAACAGCCAGAATTTAAAATAGTAAGCCCTCATCCTGCTGCTCAGCCACCAGTTGAGTGCAGCAATGCACCTGCTTGGGTAAGGTAAAAAGCCAATAATGAGTCTAATAAGTTAGTTCTGAGTTATGGCTTTATATAGGATTCACGCCATGCTCTCCTAGATGAAAGGCCCGCGCTACACCTATTGTACCATCATTTCTTGCTTTCTGAGCTGCTCTGAAAAGACATGTGAATGGCCAGAGTCTCTTGCCACTGTGTAGATGTTCTAAAGTTTGAAAATATAGCCCCAAGGAAGTAGAGGAATCTAGCTACTCCTCAAACCACTTGAGTTACAAAAGGCACATACTGAAAGGTTATAAAAGATTTTTTTCATCCAGTGATGGCAACAAACTTCGTGCCTACCTTGACAGACAGCTTAACATTTTGTGGCTATCACATTTTGTTTTTCACTACTGCACTGCTGCATTGACAAAATCATGGCTGAGATGCTAAACTCTCTTTCTATGATTGTTTGCAGTTGGTAATTTGTTTAGAGTAGTAATCAGACCAGCAGGTTCCTCCCAAATTATGCCGTAAAGATAAATGTGCCTCTCTGCAGGTTGTGTTGATGTTGAAAGGACTGACTTCAAAACTTTTACTGTTGTCTCTCTCTTCAACCCCATACATCAATTATATTATAGTGCATATGAGTATAAATACATGTCAGACATTTAGTAGGAACAGAGCCCTCTGCTGTGGTCTATAATTACTACAGGTTGCTGTGGACTACTTTCAGTCAACCATGCTCAGTGTTGCTGTCTGTATGCTGACTCAGAAGTTAGCTTTGATATGAAAAGTGGGAAAAATATAAACTTAACATAGTGTTTGACTATGAATAAATCACTTTTTTTTTGTTGTTTGATATAGTCCAGATGGAGAGACATAATGAAATAATGCATTATATTTAGTTGATTTTAATAAGCCTTTGCATACTTAAGTTAGGATTATATTTCCATCAGGATCAATGAGAACATCTATTACCCAGGATGTTGGCATCTTGATATTTAAATAAGGATAGCTGCTTCCTCATGTATGAAAACATTAGGGATGAGTCATAGAAAGGGTCAGCAACCAGCCCATTGCCATTCACTTTAGAGAGCCAGTGATACAGGAGGGGGAAAAGAACTTTATAGAGAAGAGAAGCTGTAACATCTCAGGCAGAGAGAGACAACAACATCTTCCCAAAGGTTTATTTTGTAAGAACAGGTTGTTGGACAGTTTCCAGAGGTTGCAGGAAATCCTTAAACTTTATGGATGCAGTTCAGGAAGTTGTTGACTTTCCTTTCTATAACTTAAAAAAAATCCCCTGAAGGTTTACATAAAATACCACTTCAACATCCTTTCCTTCATTTCAAGCCGAGTAAGCTTTGTAACTTAGCTATAAATGCAACCATAAATGATAATAATATATCTATGCTGGGTTTTTTTTTCTGAGGCTTATCATATTTGGTGTTGCAGGTGGGCTGAAGTCTATCCCAGATGTCACATGGTGACATGTATGTCTTTGTGCTGTGGGGGTGGGGAGCCGGAGTACCTGGAGAGAGCCCACGCAGGCACAGGGAGAACATGCAGGCTCTATGCGGGGCGGGGGGGCAGACGGCTGGTGGATTGGAACCCTACATCTTCTTGCTGTGAGGCAGCAGCGCGAACCACTGCACCACTGTGCCCGCCACTAACAATATATGATATCTAACTAGCCGTGCGAACACAAACATTTCACGTCTTTGATTTGACAGTTTACTGTATATGTCAGTTGGCTTTGTTGGATGAAAAAAACTGGGGGTGCATAATTTCAACATCATCCCACTACCCTATGTAGTTAAATTTGGACAAATTGTGCAATGAATGCAGGTGAATCCACGGGGCCTTTGATCATTTATTCCAGCCCTCCTACCTCTTTCCTTGGCAGCTGTGATAGAACACAATGAGTCAGTGAGCTGTTTTTACTTGTTTCATCCTCTGTTTTTCTACATCAGTCTAAGAGGTTATAACATGGACATTTTTCTGCATATACTTTTCGCATTTCTCAAAACAGTATCACATATACAGTAAATTCACACATTTTTTCATTTGCATTTTAATTCAATAAAAAAAAATGCATTTAACAAAAGCGCTGTGCATTTCTGTGTGTGCATATCGGTTTAATATCAGCTCGCTCTGCCCTGACATCTGTAATAATAACAGGACAATCATTTATCATCTCATATTTCATGTTCACTTTTGTGTGGCTGGATATTGTCATGCCAGTCATTGTTTGCTTTTGTGTGGTTACTATCACACCAGTGAGTTCAGTCCTGGGCATTTGTAATAAAGTGAAGACAACAAAGGATGATTGTTATGGCCTGTAGTTGCTTATTTGTCAAATAGTTTCCAAATTCTATGTTCTTGTCTCTTCTAAACAACACATATTGGCTGTGTCAGCTATTGTATTTACAATACAATGGCTCCCTTTTCTTCTGTAGCGCTTTGTTGCAGGCTTGTCTCATAACCAACATTAGATCAACTCATAGCTCTCTGATCAGTCGAGAAGGAGAGGGAGGTAGCGAGGAGGTAGATGAGCTGAGCAAGATGGATAGAGAGAAATCAAACATGAGAGATATGAAATGGAAGAGAGAAAAAAAACGGGGAGTGATGCAGGATGGATGGATGGATGGATGGAGGGGCTTCGCGGATTGTGTGGCTGCGCAACATGAAAGTGAAAGTGGGGCGCAGCTGGGCAAAAGCTGGGGCAGCCTGCTATTAACAGAGTACTGACTACTGAGTAGGGACTTTAAATTGTGCTTTAATCTGTGTGGGTGCCGTCTCAGGGAACCTCGTTCATCATCCCCTACATATCTCACATGTTATCTTTTCTTTAATAATGCCTTCCATCAGCCCTGGTATCATTTTAATTAAACCATATTTTAAACAGTAAACTTTTCACTTATTAGGTTTTCACAACAGAGAATAATTTGGATATGTCTCTTCATATCTAATAATCATTTACGATTGTGCAATGGCTTCCTAAATTGATAGAGAATTGACAGTTTTGTTGTTTTTTTTCATTTTACTACCACAAGTGTTCTGTTTGTCGCTCTTATTTTTGATATTTGTTTATTATAGCATTAAATGTTGCAACAAAAAAAGCTTGTCCACTGAAAGAACCTGCTGATCTTCTGGGATTTTCCCACACAGTCACCTCTGGGGTTTACAGAGAATGGCACAATAAAGAGAAACTATCCAGTGAGCAGTTTCTCTGGGGAAAAATGCTTTGTTGATCAGAGATCAGTAACAGTAACTCAAATAACCAACCAATGTATGCAGATAAGCATCTCAGGATGCACAACACATCAAACCTTGATGCAGATGGACTATAGCAGCAGAAGACCACACTGGGTGTCACTCCTGTCACCTCAGAACATAAACTGAAGCTACAGTTTGCACTGTAGGACCACACAAGTCTTGATTTCTGCTAACATTCGTATGACAGGGTCAGAATTTGACATAGCCGGAAGCATGAATCCATCCTGCCTTGTATCAATGGTATGCGGGATATTGTATTGGACACCTTACTACCCGTTCAGTATCATTTAAAAATCACAGCCTACCTGAGTATTGTTGCTGTCTATGTCTATCCCTTTATGACCACAGTGTGTCCATCCAGCATGATGTTACATACTTCAAATCATCTCAGACTGGTTCCTTGAACATTACAGTGAGTTCATTTTATTCAAATAGCCTTCAACAGCCTCTGTCCCAGCACTAGCAAGGTGATGATGATGATGATGATATTTATATCTAGTTTTGTGTCTGCCCATTCCTTTCTCTGTTCATGCTGATTGAATAAAAACCCCTATGAACCAGTATTAAAACAGAAATGTACGTACATCATAGCAAAACACTTAATGATGAAAGTGGCTTCACTATTTTTTTGCTGTTTGCTAGAAGCAACAGCGACCACCTCTAGAGAAAGGTAGCACATCCCTTACACAGAAATCTCTCTTTTGAAGACCCCTGGTTAGCTTCTGGGCATTTAATTCCTTCATTAGACGCTAGTAAACAACAAATTAGGGAATGAGTGATGCAAGGAAATACTCTAACGGGCATGCATTCTCCAGCAGTGGTCATTGCAGTTCATGATTACTGCCTTAACACTTCAGCTGCAGAGTTTCGCAAGTTTTTAAGGGGTAAGATTTTATTTTACCAGCATTGATAATCATTTGTTTTCTGTAAATTGGATCTTTTGTTCCTTTTTCAATGTTTGAATGCTTTTATTGTCTTTAAAAAAAAAAATTTGTTTTTTAAATTTTGTGTTTTTATGTTATTTATTGTGGTCAGTTTTCCTGGATTTTAATGTAATTTTATAGCAGCGGGAGGGAGGGGCCCTTTATACTTGTCAAGTGTTCTGTCTGTGAGGTGCCCACACTTGAAAAAGACCAGACTTTGAATTTCACTCAAATTTATTTTTGACCAGTTTCAGTTTCATGCAGTCAATAAGGTAGTTAGGTAGGTGAAAAATCTTTAAACACAAAAAATAAAGAACATTTCATTAATCATTCAGATAAATTAAATGCATTATACAGAACACACACACACACACACACACACACACACACACACACACACACACACACACACACACACACACACACACACACACACACACACACACACACACACACACACACACACACACACACACACACGTATTTAGCTTTAGCTAAACTATCATTTAACCCAGTTTAAGTTAATGTAAAACTAATTGGTTTTTAATCACAGAGCTGAGTAATTTCAAACAACGAAGATGAAATAAACTGTGGTTTTCAAATACACAAAATGTGTCTACCTTGCATTTTACACTTTACATAAACAATTACATTTTAAAGTATACATTTTAGAGTTTACAAATATTTTAATAGAGACTTTTAACTAAGGATTTTCTTTTACAAAGAATTATTTTCCTTAAATTAAACCAAACATATTTACACTAGTTTTAAGATTTAACCAAGGATTTGGGATAGCTATTTTTAGTATTAATTAACATAAATGTGGGAAACACCATCTACATAAACAATTTATTCAAACTTCAACATTCATTTTAATATAAATATAATTTCTTAAACTTAAATGCAGTAACTATTTCCCAATGCATAAATACATCTCCACAATTGAGCTTCCATAGATCCCAAACATATAAGCAGCAAATATGAGTCCAAGAGCTTACCGATAGCCCGTCTAGTTAAAAGTCTTCCTCACAGCGGAAAGTGGATTGTGCTTTGTTTGCTGTCCTCTCAGTATGTCACACACGGGTCAAATGACTGCTGCATGCATTTTAAGATCTACTAGGCACGCCCGCCCTTGATTGCTCTAATTCAGCTCACCTGGCGGAGCGGCGCGCACCAGGCTGTGCTTAGTTGTAGATTGCACACAAGGTCTAATCAGCAGCAGCACAGAGCAGGTAGTGGGCAGGAGGAGGAAGAGAAGAGCAACAGCCACACCTACTAGGTCAGCGCGACAATACTTTTAATGTAAACCACTTTGGTCAACTTGATTTTTTTTTTTATTTCCTATATAAAAATAAAAATTGACCTTGAATCTTCTAATTTGCTGTGGGCTGTTTCTTTCTTTCTCTCTCTCTCTCTCTCTCTCTCTCTCTCTCTCTCTCTCTCTCTTTTTTTTTCTTTAATTTCTAGTGTCACCGTTGAGGGTATAAAAATGGAACAATCTCTCAAAGCTATATTATTTATAGCTTTACACATTTTTAATATATATTTTTTTTAGAAGTGATTTCTGTTTTATACAAAATTAGCTGAAGCTGGATAGACTGTTAGTTTTTATATGGTTACCATCACTGAGTTTATTCCTATTCTTGATAAAAGGATTTTTGAAGATGCATTGTCATTGCTGGTTCAATCCAAGACGATGCCACAGGCAAGCTTGGATACATTTTCTGGATTTCGACTTGAGCACTTATCTCAAGCTGTGTTCTTGATAAAATACCTTCCAGTAACACATTAAATGTGAGAGGAAATCCCATAACGACTTCAGGAAGCCATTTGTTGACATATTGATAAAATGGAGGGGGGAAGAAAAACTCCCCGAGGTTTGGTCAAAATTTATTGGAGAGTGATGATACATACAATGTTTAAATAATTTATCTAAAACACATGCCTCAGCAAGCATTAGGGGCATCCCATACAAAATTAAAGAGACAAATATTTGTTTTCTTTTTTTGTTTGTGTAGCTGCTCCAAAGCCATTTTGTTTTGGATTTAAAAAACAAAAGACTCACAAACTGCTTTTATTACTTTTGGCTTGATATTCATATGTACTGTATCTCTCAAATGTTTCCTCTGGAGTCAGAAAAGCAGCTTTTTCGTTTGGATTTTAATTCGGAATTTACTCAAAGCATTACTCATTCTAAAAAAAAGAGTTCCCTGTTGTGACAGTATTTAACAGACCAAAAAAGGGTTTCTTTGAGCACAACATGGAGCCTAACAGATCATTTTTACTATTGTTTTGGGAGAAGGTTGAAACATATACCGCTAGTTTCTGTGTCCAGCTGTGATTACATTACAGAAAAAGGAATGGCATTTTAGTAGCAAAGAGCTCGTGTACAAACTGAAAGGTGAACTAGCAGGCTATCCAGAATGAATCAATACATGTTAATTATTGTAGTATGTTTGATAAGTTCACTGATCTTTCAACAGAAAGATGTACTCCAGCATACAGCTGGATTACTCGTATTAATAGAAATGCAATATCCTATACATGATATAGGGAAATGGTGCCCATAATGTTGACAGAAATGTTCTTTATTTATGTGGTGATACAGAGTATGCATGCAGTATTTTGCATGCGGGGTGTAGTGTATGCATTCTTTTTAATAAAGAATCACAGCAGGATGGACCTCTTCAGCACCAATCATGGTGACTCTTCCATTTCTTTTATGCCAGAGAAAAGGGGGCTTTTATATTTGAGGTGAAAGATGGCAGGAGAGAAAAAGCTCCCAGCTGGAAAACATTTGCACTATTACCACTGATTTCTTCATTTACAAACACTGTACAGCTCTGAGCTGGAATGACATTGAGCCATAGAGGGTCTGGACAACTTTTCATTTCTGCATGTTTTTTTTGAAAGACAGCGCTGGAGTTAAGCTGAGAGACTAAAGTGAGAGTATGATCCAATGTTCAGCAGCGTACTGGAGCACTCAGACCTCCATTAAAGTGTTCAGGAGTCCAATGGATGCATAGTTGGGATTTTGCTTGATTTAAAAAGTTGGTTTTGATCAGTAGTATGGTGTTAAAACAATGAATAAAATTGGCAACTATTAGTAACTGACCCGTAATGTATTATCAAATTACTGAATTTGTAAGGTTAACCAGCTTTATGTTTCTTTTCTTTTTTCTTTTAGCTCATACTGTTCACACACTGAGGACACGTAATGACTGAAATTTAAATAAGACACGAAAATATTAGCTAGACAACACCCCACTTCAGCTCATCCCATATAACAACCAGAACAGAACAAGGCAATCTGTTCTTCAGTACAAGTCACAGTGGGCGGCTCTAATGCTTTTTACTGGCAGAAAGTGATGCTTCTGGTCATGTAGGATGGCAGCATACATTCAGACATTAACACCTTAGCTCCGTCTGCATTACGCGATGACTAAATCATTGTTAATTCACGATATTTGAATGAAGGACTACATCTGTTGCAGCGCTTGAATATCACACTACATCATGCACTACTTGGTGATTTCTTGGCTTTCCCAGAGTACTGAATTTGAAAATGGCCATGCAGTCACAGTGCCAGGATACTATGGTGCTTTCCATATTCAATAGGGCTGGCAGTGGAAAAATGCTAACTGCAGGAGGTTAGCAAAACAAATGACTCCCATAATGTGGTATAATATGAAAGGAGGTAAAATGAGGTTGTGTCAGTATTGTTGTGTGTATAAATCAAAATGTGTATTTTTCTGCATATTATATAGTAGTTATTCCAACTGAGCCCAGCACAGAGATTTTAGATAAAGAGCGTATTGTATCTCTATAGGTTTCATGTTTGCAGAGGGCTGCTTTAATGTAATAATGGGCTTTTGATGGGATAGCGTTACTCACCAGACCCAGTGACTACAATGGAGCTATGACAGAGAGCAGCAGGGAAGGCTTTGTGATGCTTCCGTGTAGGAGTGCTGATTTAAAAAACAGACAACATGTCTGTTTAGCATATACTTAGATCAGTTTCAGTGTGGAACACTTATTTGAGGACAGCGGGTTTTTCCGTGCAGGTGAGATGTATCAGCCTTAAAGTAAATTTATGGTGATTTTATATTTACCATTTGTAATTTAATAATGTTAAATTTTATGAGTGCACAGTGGATGACGGCCCCTTACAAAACAACCATTAAAAAATCCTTGGGAATTTGTATAAGAAAGTAGCTTCCCCTAAACAATTAAATGGTGAAAAATATTTACTGATGGCACCAACATTTCAACTCAACCTTGAGCAGCACTGGTAACAGGACTCCTGTGTCCTGTTATACTGCCCAGTGTCTTAAATTTATTCCACAGCTTCCAGCCATTCACCAAAATTTTTTTAGTATACACTTGTACACAATCCATACACTAATAGTCAATGCTCACATTATATCTATTTATCTGTCTGTCTGTATATATCTATATGTATATATCTATATGTATAGATAGAGATAGATATAGATAGATATATAATATAGGTGAGCTTAAGTACAAAAAAAATGAACTAGAATTTTTTGCATTTTTTTTATGCAGTTTCGAGAGGAAAATAAAGTACAGAGATCGAGTCTATTGAAGGTTACAGGGTAGCACTTCTAGTTATAGGTGGTTCAACTGCCACTGGGGTCATTCATGCTGAAAAAGATTCTCACTCATGGAAGTGTAAGCCGCTTAGCATAAAAGCATCCACCAAATATCACATGTTAATGGCCTATATTACCATATTTTAGCTCCACTGAGCAAGCACAGCTCCCAATGCTGTTTGAATGCCATTTTAAATTCCCACCCTTAGTAGATGGCTGCTGGCATATTTATTTGCAAAAGCTTCTTATTGCCAAATATTTCATCACGTGGTATAATAGAAGCTGATCAGTTCACCAAAAGTATTAAAGCAGAATATCAATAGTCAGACTTTTCTCCGACAGTGTATGCCTGCACTAAAGAGATTCCTGACTGTACCTGATGGACAACTGCAATGATGCACAGCAGCCAGACAACCTTCATGTTATATAAGCCCACTGGCACAGCCAGCTGCTGATATTTTCCAGAGACTGTATGTATTTCCACTAGTAACTATTTGCAAAATGTATGCACTCATGGTGTTGTTCATCACTTTAAATGGATGAAATGTAGCACTGACTTCAGAAGCAAATTTAGTGAATAGTTCCAGTACTGTAGACCTTCTGAGTTTGCTAAAAAAAAAGATAATTTTTTTTTAAAACAAACAAACAAACAAACAAACTTCTCATTTTTAATACTAAATGTAATATTGAGCATGTTAAAAACACTTGGATAAAATCACACATTAAACAAAAGTGTCCAAACATACAACAAAGCTTAGTCAAAAAGACAAACTTATGTTCATTCCTGCATACACACTCCCATAACACACAACAGAAAAACAAGAAGGCAAAAGTTTAAGATTAAGATGAAGGAAATGCTAGGTTGTTAAAAATGAGTTTTCAGCAGTTGTTTACTGCAGATTCAGCCAGCCTGATGAGGAAGGCTGTTCCTGAGTTTAGGAGGTGCAACCTCAAAAATGTGTTTTAAAAGAATGGGTAAAAGATCCTGATCAGAAGGGTTTCAACAGGTCTGGAGCGTGTGGGGTTTTATATGTAATTAACCACTTACTAAGCTGGATGCAGAGTAAACACAAGCGTATGTCTTTTACTAAATCTGTCTATGCCTATAGGTAATGTGTTATTTTACATGAAGTTACAGTTGTGAACACTGAGTACATTCTGTATTAAGAGGAGGGTGTAACCAGACATGTTAGAAGTTTAACATATTATCTCAAATATAGACAGAAAATGCATGTCCATATTCATACTTAGAGTATTTACATCTTGATTGTTACGTCTTGATGCATTCTCAATCATCCAGGTAAGTAATTCTCCAAAAGTTGATTCTGTACATCTGGACGTAGCGTTTCTCCCACTGAAAACATTACATCCAGATGAACAGAATCAACTTTTGGAGATCTTGATTGTTAATTTGTTCAGTTACAGTATATACTATTGTACCCTTTACAAGTTTATCGGTGACCCTCTGATACAAAATAATCATTAAATTCTTTACATTGATGCTAGAAAGATTTTGTCTGAAGTTTCATTTTCCGGCATGAGAGCCTTTATACTGTTCGAAGATAGCTATCATTCCACATGTGAAACTGGAGAGGCTTTGTTTGGGCTTTCAGCACCATCATATTGGAGAGCTCCAGAGTTGAGCTGGAGTCCAGCTGAACATTTCAGCACCATTGTATAAGGACAGCTCCCCAAAAATGTTACCGTCTGGCAAACCTACAACAGCTACATTTATTAAGAATGAAATAAAATGCTCTGTTCTACGAATAGGGTATTACATAAAAAAGGCAGTTAAAAATTAAACACCTTTATTACATCTGGCTAATACATTTAAAAATACACCCAAGTGTGTTGGCACACTTGCTTCCTCTGAACACAGAGTAGTTATTTCACACACCTTTTAGTAAAGCCAACACATGTTACAGTGAATGAATGCATAAAAAAGCAATTTTCCTTCCTACACTGAGTCACTTGTAATATATGTTCTTAGATATAAAATTGTGTGTCAACAATGTTTAAAGCAATGTATGTTTCCAACTAAAATCTTCACCTTTACATTGTTGTAAGGGAAATGTGTTCATTCCTCATTCACTTGACATTCACAGTCATTAGATTTCCAAGGAAACAGAAAACTAACAGAATGAAGGAGAGGGTTAAATTTAAAAAAAAAGGAAAAAAAAGGTGTGGTCCTGTGTAAGGCCTGAGAAGCTCCTCTCAGCACCTTTCTTAGCTCAATACCAAGGCCCCAGGCTAGGATTTAACTCTTTCGCTCAGTCTTTCTTATGTTCTCAATCTTTCAAATCTCTGCCTGCCAGTGCCCACCGCATCTCACTCCACACCCCACCCTACCCCTTACCAGTTCTCCCCACCATACCCTTTTTCTTAATCTCCTGGGTCAAGTGGAATAGAGGAGATAAAGGGATTTCAGTTTATGGCTCTCTTCAGAATTCTTCATTTAAGCCCTGACATGTGATAGAGAGGTAAGTGTGCTACTAATTAAAGACAGGTAGGGAATCAAGATTTTGGCTTGCAGTTAGAATGCAAATAGAGACACGATGCGCACACGTACACAAAGAGCACATGCAGGTCAAAGCCTTGATCACGTTTCTTATCTTTGCACAACACACACCTTTTCCAAAAACTCCTCTCCGCTCTTTTCACCTTACCCTTTGTTCTTTTTCCTCACCTCTCGCTCTGTTTGTCTGCAAGTCCTGCTTGTTTCTGTTAGTCCCACCACTCTTAGATAAGAAAAAAATACTTCAATTAACATCAATTATTCACCAAGGAGTTTAGCTCTGGGTAGTGGTTGTGTGCATGTGTGATCTTAATGCCACAGTTAGATTTACGGTGCCTGGGAATAAGGATCTCTGTGGGAGCTTTGTGGCATGTCGCTTGGGTATGTTTGGGATTAGACTGGGTCCTGTGATGCCAGAAAAAACATTCCTCTCTGCCACATTAGGTAGCCATTAGCATGCAAAAACCATAGGTAGGTGGACAACTGAAGCACCTCTAACATATTGCTAGATAAACACAAACTATAAATAAAGAAGCACTTACTATCATTAGCAGAACTGTGGTAATTCATTGAATTCATTACATCCACGGGAAGGGTTTTGATAGATAGCTTCACATTGTTGATTTTGGTGATATTGTACTCTCTGTGTGTGGCTTCATTTTAAACCTTGCCTGCAGAAAATGATTTTTCACCAAGATGCACTTAATACCACATACAAAATACAGTGTAATTGGTTTCCAAGTACCACACAGTTGCTTGGTATTGTTTGCGTGGTGACACAAAAGGAAAAGGGAAGGTAATAAAAATTGTTGACCCAAACAGAAGATAATGTTTTGCCGTTTAAATATCGTTTGACACAGTTCAACCTAATTCTTCATTCATAGACACCCCCCCTCCAAAAAAACAAACAAACCAAAAAACAAAAACAAAAAACAGTTTTGGTTTTGTTTATGAAAAACACAACTCAGCTGATCTTTGTTCTTTGTCTTCTGTTCGAGAATAAATCATCTCTGTGGGTTGCAGGCCATTTGAAAGTCTCTAACGGTGCTCGGGCTTAATAATTGCTGTCTGGTCTTTTGTTTGAAAGCACGTACATGCTGACACACAAACATAATACACACAAACAGATGCACTCAGAGGATGCACCCTCTTGATAGCAGGTTTTGCTTCTGTCACAATAATGTTGGCTTTTACTGGCCTGCCACTTAATGGCTTCAGTGGCATGCTTAATGGCTTCAAGCATGGTTAGCTTATACAATGTGCAAAATAGCTGACATTAACTCACACACACACGTCCATGTCCACATGAATATACAAATGAACAACTTCATCTACTTTTACCCCCCAAGACAGACAATGTCCTTGAGAGCAGTTGACTGTTGTAGATATGCATACCAATAAGCCACCCAGCTAAAACCTGAATTAATCTACTCTGTGAGGTTTGAGCACGTTTTTTTTCTATTTTCCTGTGCCTTTTTTGTGAGTCATAAAATTACTTTTATGTTTTTTTTTTCTCTGTAGTACCCAGATAATAACCCTACTACACTTACAATCCCATAAACCTCCAAGGTGATTCTACCAACTTGCACAAATAAAGAGCAACAGTCATTTCAGAATAATGGATGAGCTTTTGATGTATTTACTCTTGCAAACAGATTTAGTCATTGTTGTCCTTAATTTATTTTTAATTCACTTGCTATCAAACAGATACCAGGAGAGATGGGTGTGTAAATTAAAACAGAAAATACTTTGTGACCCAGATTACAAAGTATTTCAATTCAATTCATTTTTACCGATATAGCACCAAATCAAAACAACTGCAACCTCAAGGTCCTTTATAGTGTAGGGTAAAGACATCATGATAATAGAGAGAAAATCAAACAACCCCCTATGAGTGACTGACGACAGAGGAAAGGAAAAACTCCCTTTTTTGAAGCAAGAAACGTCCAACAGAACCAGGCTCAGGGATGGGTAGCTATCTCCTGAGGGATGATGAAGGGAAAAAGAGAGCAAAAAAAGACAGGACCAAAAAAACCCCACAAATCATGGGAGTCATTGAAGAAAGCTAATATGGAGGAAATATTGGTATCCTGTCAGTACTCTCACTGCAGCATTTTGGATGAACTAAAGGCTTTTCCAGGAGCTTTTAAAACAACCTGATAATAATGGATTAAAGTAGTTGAATATATAAGTAATAAATGCATGAACTAGTTTTTCAGCATCACTCTGAGACAGGATGTTTCAAATTTTACAGATATTGAGCAAATGCAAAAAACGCAGTCCTACATATTTGTTTAGTATACACATAAAAGGACATATCCTAATCAAAAGTTACTCCAAGATTCTTCCCAGTGTTTCTGGTAGACAGGGTAATGTCATCCAGAGAAAGTATTTGGTTAGACACCCTGTTTCTAAGATTGTCAGGGATGAGTACAATAACCTCAGTTTTATCTGAACTAAGAAGCTGGAAACTGGAGGTCATCCAGACCTTTATGTTTTTAAGACATTCTTGTAGTTTCACAAATTAATGTGTATCATCTGGCTTCATTGATAAATAAGTTGGGTATCATCAGCAAAGCGTTGAAAAAGTATGTTATGATACATAGTAAGTTGTAGTAAATATAATGTAAATAAATCAAAGAGTTATGTATGTATATGTTCCAATAAATTAGAAAAAACAAGCAATACTTTACTAACATTTTACAATATTTGACATTTACTTAACTGCAGTACCTAAGCACAAGTGCCCTTGCTTTTAACATGAGTTTACTAAAAAATATCCAAAAATAATTTGATAGCCTTTGTGATGATCATTGAAGCCATTTTTATAGTCAAAAAGTTTTTCCTTTGCTATTATTGCTTATGGAGTAAAGAGCAGTGGTGAAATTTGTAATTGTTTAATTAAATTTTTTTCAAATATTAGGTCTGATTCATTTCTTAAGTAAAAAGTGTATTTGTTTTCTTGTGTGACACACAAATTTTATCCCAGGGAATCAAAAGCTCTCAGATGCGGCTGTTGTCTCAGAGATATGAAGATTTCCTTTTTAATGGATTGTTTTGGGGTTAAATCCTCTGTTTGGTGAGGCCTTGCTATTTGGGGAGGACTGAAAAAAGGTTCTTCTCAGTTGAGCTTTTAGCAGTATGATGACCTCTGCCAGCTGATGGTGCTGGGTTCTTGCTCAATAATGGGCATCAAGGACAGGATAGCTGCTTATTCATAGTGCATAGAAATCTGTTTCTCTAGAGAGATGACTAGGGCGGGGTGTTATAAGCTGTGTGAGTTTAGTACTGTAGTGTTGAGTGACTATGTTTGTTGTAACTTGTGTTCTCCTAGAAATCATATATAATAAGTTTATCCATATTTTATACTAATTATCTGTGTCTACTGCATCTGTCTGGAAGCACCAAATGTAGCATTATGAGA
Organism: Pelmatolapia mariae; assembly: GCF_036321145.2. NCBI lineage: Eukaryota > Metazoa > Chordata > Actinopteri > Cichliformes > Cichlidae > Pelmatolapia > Pelmatolapia mariae. Next base: position 26,532,433 of record NC_086237.1, read on the forward strand.
GATTGTGATCCTCTTTGAAGAGACCGTGGTTCATGTCCTGTTTGGGAGATGTATTTAGCTTTTTGCTTTTCTTGGTTTTCACTTGGTCTTTGTCTGGTTTTCATTTACTTGTTTATATTTGCTTTTACTTGCTGGTTTGGTTTAGTCCCTTAGAAAGAGGTCACATTTTTGGGTAAAATTATAACTGTCTGTCTGTCTGTCTGTCTGTCTGTCTGTCTGTCGGTTGGTCGGTCGCATATGTTTCATGACTTTTTGCTGACAGTTAACTTTTTGGTTAGTTAAATGGTGCAAAACAGCTTAAGTAACAAGTAACAAGCTTCTCAGTGACTTTCTTCATTGTTATGTGAACAAGTTCCATGATAGTGTTGACACCAGCAGATAACATAACATCTGACTACAGTTCCATTTAATCTATTTCAGTATTGAATTCTGTTAGGCTAATTTCTTGTTGAAAAATGAGACTAATAAGGAAGCTAGTGTAATAAAAGTTAAAATAAATAGATAAATAGTCATGTATATACAACACACAGTCCATTTGAAAGCCACCAGTTTTAAAAACCATTTTCAGCTGTTTTTATGGATGATATTACGCATGAAAAGTTTTTAATTTCACTATTTTGTATCCTGAAGTAACATCTTGGATATATATATATCTATATATCTATATCTATATTTATATCTATCTATCTATCTATATTATAGATATAGATATATAGATATAGTATAGGTAGTTTTACAACTCCCAGATACCACATTTGTACATACATTCATTGCAAATTGACAGGATACTATCATTATCCACACCGTCCTCAGCTTCTGGGGCACCAATAATAGAGGAATTACAGTTGGGGATCAATCTTCTGCCAAAATCAGGATAGATATCTAGGTCTGACGGTTCACTGTCCATCTTGTGCAAGATTTTACTCTTTTAAAGCAGTGATTATCAAAAATACATAAACTGGTGAGCAGGGATGCAATCATCTGAGTGGTGGTCAAGGTCTCACTTTGTCTGTTTACTCAACAGCTGTCAAGTATTTTCCAACATGTTAGACATTTAAGCTTTAGCTGAAGGTCTTACTTTACTGGAGAGTTCACTACAAAAATAAAAATCCATTTTACTAATTATTTCATGACACAGAAATAAATCAATGGAAAGTTGAGACAACTCTTTTTTAAAAATGGTTTTCATGAATTAATTATATCATATTATACAACCTGCTAAATGTTTTTAGCAAGCCATAAAACTTGCCAAAGAGTGTTTTAAAGTTTGTGGCTATGCACTGTTTTAAAATTCAGGAATTGGGGTGCAAATGCCTCAGCATGCCAGAACAGAAGAAATGCTTGTATTTTTGTGTGAGCTGTCTGAATAAAAGGCGTATCCATTATAATAGATAGGCTCTTACCTGTTATGTGTTGGAATGGAACCAGCATGACTAGAAAGACACAAATTTTTCAGTTATCATAAGCAATAAAATGACAAAAATGAAAATTAAAAATATAAGGAAATTTAAAAAAAAATCACTTTGCTTGACAGTAGAAACAGAAGTGAAACATAAAATGAATGAATGCTTTCAAAGATCTCTCTTTTCTCTCTGTTCATTTATTTAATATCAGTGATATACTCATGGACACACCATACCGCCTCTTTACCAGCTACTTTTTATAAGTATTTTATTTTTAATGCAAAACGCTGGACTTTGCATGATTGAAGTCTTTCATTTCGTTTCCATCTATTCGTTTTCTTCCACTTGTCCGATTTAGGGTGGCGACTGGGCTGGAACCTATCCCAGCTGTCACCAGGTGTGAGACGGGGTCACTTTGTATTTTACTACTACTTCTCTTTCAAAGTGAGTGGTTATATAAACATTTAATAATAAATCAATGGGATGAAACAAGGAGATGAGAGAGCAACTTTGACAGTCTCAGTTTTGTTGTCAGTTTAATCCCTCATTCCTTGAATGCATATAAAATAGTCAGTCCAGTAGTAGCCTGTGGCTCCCAGCCCTTATAATCTCTAATCCACGGTCTGGGGCAGATTAAGAGCAACACAGGGGGCTTCATCTTTCCAGGGAGGCAGGGAAGGGCGACAGAGGAGGACAGAGTATAAAGTAGTAAAGCGTGGTGGGAATAGTTGTGGGGAAACTAAGCTAACTACAAGACACAGAGAGAAATGAAACCAGTTCGGATAAGGAAATGTATGAAAGACAACTCCCAGGATGTGGTGTGAATGAGTGAACGGATCAGAAAGAAAGATAGGATCGCGTTAAAACAAAACATCACAGCAGGGTAAAGTTAATGGAAATGTTTTTATGTAAAAAGTGTCCAGTTGATGAGACGGATAACCTCATACAGCACAGAAACTGGCATCCACATCACCACCTCCTGTTGTACAGGGGGGTTAGCTATCAACGGCTGAGTGAAGTGCCCGTGGCAGAGCAGATTACCCCTCTCCTCATCTGTCTGTCTCTCCGTTAGACTCCCCTCTGCATCCCCCGCCCCCCCTGATATTCACATTTCATCTGTCTTTCACCAAGGTAATTCCAGACAGTAGATGCGCGCCCCGGCTGGCAACTGCTGCTGCTCACAGTTGCTGCCGCTTCTTTCTCTTTTTCTCTCTCCTGGGTCTCCTCCCTCTCTTTCTTTCTCTCTCTCTCTTTCTCTCTCGCTCTCTCTTCACTCCAACCCCACCCCTCTCTCTTCCCCCCCACCCCTCACGGACGCAGCATACCTCCTCTTTACCAGCCACCGCGCGTGCTGCTGGGGCCGACGCTAACACCCGCATACGGAGTGCGGACCGCGGGAGTGTCGCTGCGCGCACCCTCGGTTAATTTTTCTCCTGGTAGCCCAGCCTACGTTTCCCCCCTCCTGGCGAAGAACATAATAGTGGCTTTTGGAGCTCTCTATACTATACGTGTTAGAGCCCCCTCCTCTTTCTCTCATCTCTTCAGGAAGCTACAGACAATTCCGGAATATGGTACCTCTCCGTGTTAATGCCATGTGACAAGGCTTTTCATCATTTCTTGTATTGACTGTCAAAAGTCGCTGCTGGGTTTTGTCAAGGTGCTCTGCCTGCTGTGGTGTTTAAACAGTGGCTAGGTGAAGGAAAAATAAAAAGACAGCCTTTGGGATAAATGGAAGTTTTGGCCGTTGGCTTGCTCCGTTGAGGCTGCTGCTGCTGCTGCTGGTGGTGGTTTGGTGATTGGTGCAGGGGGAAACTGCGTCGCCAGGTCTGAGAGGCTGGGGATCTCGAGTCATTATAACAGAACCTGCTTTTCAAGATAACAAGGTTTCCTCTCACGTTATCAAATGATTACAGATTTATTCCTTTAAATGAGCTGCCACAACCTCCAGCCCGTCAGCTCGTTTTAACGCGTCGGCGTTTGGATGCGGTTTGTTTTCTCCACGGCTCAACGTCTCTACTCGTCCAGAACATGATTTAATGTTGGGAGGAATTTCAACAGGGCACCAGTCTATGACTACCCAGGAATCTCTTCCTCTTTTCATCTGCAGGCGAGCATTACACTCTCAAGAGAACACATAAAGACAGAGATCACCGGGAATTTCCTTGACCACCTTACAGATGGACTAAAAAAGGAAGCTTCTGTTTTCGGGATTTTAACTCAGTTTGCTCTCGCGCAGAGAGCTGTAGTTTTTCTCGGTTTCTGGGGGAAAATATTTCTGGACATAATGAAAGTTATATCGGCTGTGTTGCTCGTTGCCGTTTTTTGGAGCCAGGAGTGGAAGTCGACGCTCTCGGATTCAATCATTCACATCGGTAAGTTACTGCGCTTTTCCTTCTCTAAATCGCAGCCAGAACGAGACTCTCTGTGCGTCTCTCAGGAAACAGACGGGATGTTTCAGCCTTGATATGCGCGGTGCTTCTTAAATCAAAGCGTCGCTGGCGATATCTTTGGCGCACTGTGGCATAAAGTGGAGTTCTTTGTTAATGAAGCTCTGTGCATTCAGGATGTAGAAAATATGTTTTAAATGGATTTCAGTGCGAATATTTGTGAATTTTAGCCCTTTGTTCCACAGCTAAAATGATGACCTGGAGATATGCTATGCGTCATACAAATGAAGTTTGCGTTAGTGCTGGAGGTATTATTGAAAATCAGTTGCATTTATAAGCCCATTTTCTGTTTAGTCTACCCGTCGTGGGGTTAAAAAAATATATATATATATATAGTTGGGGCATATATTAACACATACATTAAAGGCGGACAATGTGCAGAAAAGGGTCTACCCTTAGAGTGCAGCGTTTGCCTTGCTTTGAGCACAGCGTGCGCGGAAAACAGGTGGTTTCGGATGGCGTGATGTTGCCCTGCGTGTCAGAGAGATTATCCTGGATGGTAGGAAATTTTCCACTTATAGATTTTCCTGGAGCACGGGGCACTGTCACCTTTCTTTCGCGAGCTACTGCAGTGTCAAGAGGAAAAGAAAAGGTTTTGTCTGTCCTTATGTCTTTTCTGCCCTCCACCACCACCCGCGTAGCATGGCACTGTTGCGTTGAGAGTGATTTCCAAATCAAGGAGCATACACTTTGAGTCGATGTAGCAGCACCTCCGGCTCCTATAGGTTGGGGAGAGAGTGGGAGAGGGAGAGAAAGAGAGAGGGAGCGAGAGAGGGAGGGAGAGAGTTGACAGTGGAGAGCGTGCCTTGCAGGATGAGATGAGGACGCGAGGTGGTGGTGGGCACACATATTCGATGCACAACTCGGTGGCCTCGAAAATGCGATAGACCAGAGAGAGAGAGAGAGCATACACATGCAAAAAGATAAGCACCTGTCCACTTTTTATTTAACTTGCAGTGCATGGTCAAGATCACATCCAGATTTACTGACACACACACACACACACACACACACACACACACACACACACACACACACACACACACACACACACACACACACACAATTAAAACCATCTATCTCACAGTATTATGCTGCCAAGGAGGGAAGACCCTGATCCATTTAAACCCTAGTGATTTACAGAGCTGATCCCAGGCCAGGTTTGTGGCTAACTGAGTGCAGTTTCCAAATAACTGGTTCAGTTTGAGGTCCTTTCTGGGCCATGGACCAAGCAGATGCTCCACATTAGAACTACAACAGCAGTATGGCAAAACGAATGGGATTTGTCTTGTTGACAGCAAATGCATATTCTGGTAATTTGCAGAGAATGGAACCTGCCAATACTGAGTATAGTTTGCTCAGTAGATCAAAAACCTCCCTTTTGTTTCTGATTTAAATTTAGTTTTACATAAATTTGAGTGCTGTAAAGTCAGTAAAGTGCACAGAAGCTTAGTTGGGGTTGTGTGCTGTGGTTCCTGCCCTGTGCAGGTGGCAGCGGTTAGGCAGCTCATCCCCATGAGTGATGGTTTGATCACAGCAGCAGGTTCATGTTCTGCAAGTGTCTCACAGCAAGAGTTCAAATTTTTACCTGCTTGCTGACTGTAAGTTTCTTCAGATAAGAGTGCTAGCAACGTGCTTAAAACCTCTTAAATCAGAGACATTTTCAGGCTCACCATAACCAAGACAGGGGATCAAATTTGGGTAACTACACTTGTCAGCCACTGGAACTGTAGCTGGCAAGAACCTGCTGTTCTCTGTTCTTCATATATTTCAGACATGGTGTCAAATTTTCATTGTCTTCTTGGAATAAACTCTAGCCAATCATTTTTAAACCCAATGTTTTACAACTGGCATGCGAAACCCAGTCATTCGCTTCCGTATTACCCTTTAAATCTTTCTGAGAATGGGATTTGGTTAGTTGTTAAAATCTGCATTTTTATTTATATGAAGCTTCTGCAAAACTGCAAAAATGCAACAAATCCAAACTGTAAATTAAACAAATAAATAGTTGTAGATAGACTGGCCCCCGAATGGGAATTTCTACATATATATATCTATATAGATATAGATATATGTATATATAAGATGGTGTAAACAAAGAATGCTTTCAAAAATGGAGGTGTTAATCATTTCATCAATTAACAAAATGCAGCGAATGAACAAAAGAAAAATCTAAATCAAATCAATATTTGGTGTGACCACCCTTTGACTTCAAAACAGCATCAATTCTTCTAGGTACACTTGCACATAGTTTTTGAAGAAACTCGGCTGGTAGGTTGTTCCTAGCATCTTGGGGAAATAACCACAGATCTTCTGAGGCTGTATGCTTCCTCACATCCTTCTGTCTCTTCATGTAATCCCAGACACACTCGATGATGGTTGAGATCAGGGCTCTGTGGGGGCCATACCATCACTACCAGTACTTCTTGTCCTTCTTTACGCTGAAGATAGTTCTTAATGACTTTGGCTGTATGTTTGGGGTCATTGTCATTGCAGAATACATTCGGGACCAATAAACAATCATTTATATTTCTCAAAGCATTCTTTGTTTACAGCATTTTTTCACAGCTGCTTAACCTCTTAAGTACAAGCTTATCTATGTATGCGTTTATGGAAGAAGGTTCAGTGCAGATGGTTAGCTGGGCGGTGTGATTTCTTGCTCACTCTCCTGTCCACCTTATTTCTAATTGATAGTTTATTTATTTCCCCACTAGATACTAGTACTTTGAATCACAGCTAAAAGTTAGAAACACAAAATGATACTCTTTCTCTCTCGCTCATAGTTTTCTTGTCTCTAAAATATCCATCCTTATCCTCACTTTTACAGTAGATCTTGGAAACAGTACATAAGCAAGGGTATGGAATTAGAAGACACAAGTAGAGGCGCATTGTGATTTGATCTGTAGCTCACAAAAGGTGGTACTATTTTAAGTAGAGGCCAGTAGTGGAGATACTTTCTCTCTCTGTCACTCTATCTCTGCTTGTGTGAGTGCACATGTGTGTGTGAGTGCACGTGTGTGTGTGTGTGTGTGTGTGTGTGTGTGTGTGTGTGTGCTTGTGTGCGTGTGTGCGTATCTTATTGACTTAGGTCAACATGAAAAATAAAAAAGTAGTATGCCCACCGGGCGCATCACGTTGACATGTCAGAAGTAATCCCTCTTTAATCTCTTTGTTGCTGTTGAAGATGGAATGAGGGGACGAGGTGGAAAACTAGACATGCAAGGGGAGATGCATATCAAATAGAGAAAAAGAGGAAGACAGAGAGTAAAAAAGCACCAACAAAGGGAGACTTTATATCACCATCACATACCATTTAGCTGTCTAATCTGAGAACCTGTTGGTCTGTAACTGACTTGCCGTTATTTGGGTGATATTTGCAGGAGTGACCGGCAGATGTTTTCATCTTGCTCTATCCAGGCATTAAATGTGATTGAGCTGCAAGGGGAGCTGGCACTACTGCTTTGCCAGTCTCTCTTTTTTCCACTCTGTCTCTCTCCCATTTTGTCTCTCTAATGATCAGCATGCACAGGGAAAGGGGGGGAGTCCGCTTGCCTCTTGGCCCTCACTGCATCGTGTTCTGCATGGCAATGTCTCTTTGCTTTATGAGGGCAGCTCATATTGGTTCTTCATGTGTGTGTTAGGGAATGAGAGAGAACCATCCCCAACAATGTGAAATAATGTTTCAGTGAAATAAAAAGCATTTTTAACTCCTGTAATTCTGGTTGTAGGAGAACTCAGTGAGCTCTCAAAATGAAAAGAGTGACAACTCGAGGCAGACAGTATGTTGTCACAGTCTGAGAGATCGTGAATGACCAAGACACACACACACATAAACACATACACACAAGTACATACGGGTAATTTATGTCTGCTTTCATATGACTATTAGTGTATTATATTATATATATGTATAATATATATGTATATATATTTTTTGATGCCACTGGAGTCTTTAAAAAACTCTGAACCTTCCCATTTGATTTATCTGTGGTGCTTAATTAAAATCATGCATTTCCAGTGCTGAATACTGAAAGGTCAACCCGCAGCACTTATCTAAAACTTCAGTAAATAGCTGACAGTTCTCAGTTTTATCATTGTATTCCGGCTATGTAAGCAAGCATGCAAACACTTCAACCTCGTGACCTTTACCAGAGAAGCACATTTGTATTCTTTGGTGATTTATTCAGCCAAATTAAGTCCTCACTGTGGTGTCACTGAATTTTAGCCATGCAGTGTGTCAGAGTGCATCCACTGGTACATCAAGCATTAGAGACGAGTCAAAGATGCTGGCTTCTTTCCCTTGTCTGTGAGCCTGGTTCATCCTGGTTCAAGCGATGTCTTGCACAGTTACTTTTCTCTGTCTCTCAGCACGATCACCATTCATAGCACTTTCAGTGCTGTTTGTTTTTCACTTAGTCTGAGGCTACAGGTTGCTATTATAGTATATTATATTATTATCATTTTTAGATGATCCATAGTGTAGTTGTTTACATTTGTCTAGTGAGCAAAAGATCATCAATTCAATCCTGGGAGGAGACTCAAATCACATAGAGGTTATGTCAGAAAAGGCATCTGGCATAAAAATCTGCCAAGTCAAATATGTGGAGCCACCCACTGTGGCGTCCCCTTGTGAATAAGGGAGCAGCCAAAAGTTGCTTTTGTTTTATTAAGTATTTGATGTCTTTTTGGTTTCAAATTATTTTTTTGCAAAAAGTGAATTATTTGTATAGTAGAAATTTTGAAACAGAAACCATTTTCATGAGGGCAACACTGCTGAGGTTCCTCATAGCTGCCAGCAGGAATGCCATGTAAAACAATTTTTTGCACTGTTTTTCGACATGCTTGGCAGTGAGGTTGTTAGAGTCGTACCGAGGAACTTGGAACAGTTCTGCTTCGGAGGCTGCGTCTGTACCTTCTGTGATCCCAGGCTGACTCACTGATGTCGATCACACACTTCCCTGATGGTGCTGGTTTATGGGTAAGGATCTTAGCTTCTAATGTGCTGCTGACAACCAGCCCATGTGTTGCTAAAACTGGGCCAAAGACTGTGACCACAGATATTTTAGGTCCACTGAGCTTCATTTGACACGGCTTAGTTGTTCTGTACTGTAGCTTAGCATGGGTTCTTTGACTACCCACTACCACGTACTAAATGATACAGATTCACGTCCTATATTGGTGAATGGCTCCTGGGATTCGTATTTAACATAGTTGCATTCTTACATCTTACACATCATGGTAGCTTCTCATGTTATTTAATACAGACAAATATCCAGAAACATAGAGCATTAATTTGTTTAAAAAAAAACCTGTTTCAGTCAGTTATCACAGACTTGGTAAAGATAAAGCAGGCAAGCAGAAAAAAAGGTTATAAAGTGACGAGTGAGAGAATTGACTTCGAGATTATTGGATCTTTGCAGCGCGTGAACACGGGGGGCTCAGTCCTTTCATACTGTTGAGAAAGAGAAGAATTTCTGTCATTTGGATGGGACGAGTTGAAAGACCAAATGAGAGGTTTCCATTATTTACAGGGTTTAGAAATTGGGGTGGCATGTCCTGGTTTTTCCTTTCACTTTGGTGCTATTCCGGTCTTTTCCTTGGAGAAGGATTTCTAAACATCTCAGTTTGTGTGAATGGCTGTTCCTGTCTGGTTTTGTCTCCAAGTTTCACAGCTGTCAACACCGCTTCCTTTTTGAAACTGTCCTTTTCTGTTTGTGTGTGCACACATATATTTAAATCTGAATGTATGCACCAATTCAGCAGGGTGGGCGCTTGGCAGCGTGTGTTAAACGCTTCATCTCTTTTGAGTTTTATGTCTGAGTGTTGACAGATGTGCTGGTCCGTGCTATCTTTGACTTGAAAGATTTAGCGCCTCATATTTCTTAGTGCATGAACAATAGTGGGGGTTTTTCTCCTTTTTGTTTTGTATGTGAATATGATTCACTGAGGTTCAAACTGTTTGTCTGGTTTCTGTATGTTTGCGGTGTGATATTTGGGACTGTTATGTATCTTCTTGTAAAGGAAAGAGACAGACAGTGGCAGCTGCTCTGACGTCTGTACCTGGTCACTGAGGCAGAACCCTTAACCAGGCAGAGAGAGAAATTGAGAATGTGTGTGTGTGTTTCTGAAGTTGAGATGAAGTGACAGGTAACTGTGAGAAGAAGTATGATTGCTTGTCTGAGGTTGACTGCAGATGCAGGCGAGGGTAGACTGGCCTGCCCTGCTGAAGGTGCTTCATCTCACTGTATCAGTCAGAATACAGGTAGAATGGACCAGATGGCTTGGGAAGGACTTGTACAACACAGGCCCTTGTTCCCGGATGATTGTATTGTGCGTTTATGCAGTTGGCACACGCTTAATGTCATCTGAGGACAAAAACTTTTGTTGCAAGTGTCAGCTTGCTTTTTGCGTAGATTGATTTAAACCACTTCTGGCAGCACAGAATGCATGAAAAATATAAAAAATGTAAAGGCGTGCCTTTGTGGCTCTGTGCTCTTAATATTGTGTTCTCAATGAAATATTTTCAGCTCAATGTATTTTTCAAGAGCGGAGAAGCTAGCTGATTTTAGAGACTGTGCAGTGACTAGAAGTTACTCACATGGTAGAAATAACTGAAGCCCCGATTTAGGGAGTTTTTCATTTTTTGTTCCTTAATCTAATTAATAAGCAAAAAATTATGCACTCACCAGCCGCTTTGCTAGGGTACACTTATTCAACGTTTCCTTAAAGCGAATATGTAATCAGCCAACCACATGGCAGAAACCCAGTGCATTTAGTCTTGTAGACATGGTTAAGATGACCTCCTGTATTTCAAACTGAGCACCAGAATGAGAATGAAAGCTAATTTAAATGATGTTGAACTTGGCATGGTTGTTGGTGCCTTGCAGGCTGGTTGGTCTCAGTATTCCACAAACTTCTGACCTACTGAGATTTTTCTGCAGAAGCATCTATAAGGTTTATAAAAAAACAGAAAAAATCCAGTGAGCAGCAGTTCTCTGGATGAAAATACCTTGTTGATGTCAGAGGTCAGAATAGAGTAGCCATACTACTTGTAGCTGATAAGAGCAACAGTAACTCAAATAACCACTCGTTACAACCAAGTTATGCAGAAGAACCATGTTTTTTCATTCAAATGGAAACCATTTTTTCCATGCTAGACACCTTGAAGCAGATGGGCTACAGCAACAGTACACCTAAGAACAGGAAACTGAGGCTGCATTTCACACAGGCTCACCAAAATTAGACAACAGAAGAATGGAAAAATGTTGTCTGGTCTAATGAGTCTTCATTTCTGCTGCAACATTCATATGGTCGAGCCAGAATTTGATGTAAACAACATGAAAGCATGGATTCATCCTGCCTTGCATCAATGGTTCAGGCTGGTGGTGGTGTAATGGTGTAGGCGATATTGGTAAATGGAGTGGTTTTTATATAGTGCTTTACAACTTGAGCATTCAAAGCGCTTTATACCACATTCATTCATTCACACACATTAATATGAGCACTTTTTGTCCACACATAAGTGCTTTCTATCTAACATTCACACACACTGGTATTGTGATGAATGCATCAGAGAGCAACTTTCAGTATCTTTCCTAAGGATACTTGGATCATCAAAATCCTTGGATCGAACCACCAACCATCCTGCTCCAGATGACCTGCTTTACCGCCTGAGCTACAGCCACCCCACTGGGGATACTGGACCTCACAACACCAATTCAGCATCATTTAAACACCATCTCCTATGCCTGTATTGTTCCTGACCATGTCCATACCTTTATGATTACAGTGTACCCATCTTCTGATGACTGCTTCCAACAGGTTAACTCACCATGTCATAAAACTCAAATCATCTGCTTTCTTGAAAATAGCAATGAGTTCACTGTACTCAAATGACCATCACAGTCATTAGATCTCAATCAAATAGGGCACCTTTGGCAAGTGGAAGAAGGGGAGATTCACATGGATGTGGAGGGGACAAAGCTGCAGCAGCTGTGGGATGCTATCATATCAATAAGATATGATAGCATCAAAATCTGAGGGATGATTCCAGGACCTATATATAGTACAAGGGTCCAACCCTGTACCAACAAGGTGTCCCTAATAAAGTGTTTGTAGAGTGTATGGTGAACCTTATGTATGCATTGTAATAAATACTAGTGGGACTGTCAGCTTTATGTGTGTGTGTGTGAGTGTGCAGTTGCACATTTCTGTTGCATGTGCTATATGACATATATACTATATGTGGGTGTCCTTGCGTGTTATTCATCCCTTTTGTTCCTCTTACGTCCTTGTAGCTGTGTGAATATTTACAGCTGCCCTCTCCTTCCTTCCTCTCTCTCTTTCGTGGTTTTTCACGGTCTTGTTCACCGTCTCTGCTGACACAAATGCTGTTTTAGTCTTCCAGTTATCTGCACTGTGTCTCACAGGGGTACAAGGTTCCCTGAATGTGCAGAAAATATGTTTTTGCATGTGTACAACATTTGTGTGAGTGTCTCAGGCACACTTGTGTGTGAGCATGCGAGCACGCATTAGTCGGTGTGCATATTGTCTGAGCTTGCATGCAAGTAATAGTGGTCATTTGTAAGCACACGTCCTGACCACAATCTGTGTGTTTGGCCACATATTCAGCATGGGTGTTTGTTCATGCATCTTTGTGCAAGCGTGTCTGTGTGAGTGCCAACATTATTAGTTTCTTTTTTCAAAAATATTTCCTCCACAGCAAATTATGGAGTGGCGATCTAAAGACAAAGTAAACATGACATTTGGAAGTTTGTTCTGCATTGTGCACACATGCAGATACACTAACACATGTGGCCCAGTATACGCATGCGAAGAAGGACAAATTGGCGAGGGAAAATACCCCCGCAAAAAATCTTGACAGTTACATTTATAACACTTTGAAATCCAAAGAGCATTGCCTGCATCGTCCCTTTATGCTCTGTCTTTGCTTCATTCATTTGTGAATGATTCACTGAACAGTGACGCATGGAGATGATCGGTCATGAACTCTATTGTACTAGAGCTGCACAAATCTGATCACATGCATGTCTTGTAGTGTGCTTTCTGCTTACTTTTAGTTTCACACTTTCACTGGTAATTTTCACAACTCTCTCACAATGATCCTTTTCTTATTTTCAGTGAGAAGTAGTTAATTTCCATGTTGTGGAGGAAAAAAATATTTATTACACGATTCTGTCGGCGCGGCCCTTTTCAGATTTATTGATTTACTTTGAGAGCTCAAAAGAATATTTAAGAATCTTTTTTTAGCTGTTCTTTGGACTGCTTTGCAGAAATGCAAACACAATACTTAAAATGTGACCTGTGCAACATCAAACACACAGACGCACGTCAGCACACACACTCAGATGCTCACAAGATGAAAACAGTACATAAATAAGCAGTAGTAGCTTTTACCTGATAGTGGAGGAGGAAAAACTTGTATTACTGTTGGACTTATTTCTGTTTGTCAGTGAATAACACAATGAGACTGAAGTCATATTCTCTGTGATATAATGTTTCATATCTCTACCTGTGCTGTATGTATCCATATACTGTATATATATATACGGCTCCTCTCCTCTTTCCCCATTTTACCTCCCTCCCTGTCTCCCCCTCAGTGCTTAAAATGCTGTCAGCGATTACAGAAATAGACATTGGAACTGAGAGGTGTTAAACACTTTGCTAATCACTGTCATGGAATTGTAATGTGCTGTTTGTTTGTCTGACACACTTGGCAACACGTCACAACGCTGCCTGCGTGTGCCCATCTGGATTGTAGCGTTCACCGTAGTGTTCCTTAAAGCTCTGAAAAAGAAATTCCCACAAATTCAAAGGGAGACAACAGCGAGAGCAGATATTTGCACACAGTTTGCTTTGTTATGTTTGGTAAATTATTTCATCTGCTTGCAGTCATGGAGGAATTTACGACTTTTGTTCTTACCCATATGGAAAAGAAATAGTAAAAACTTATAAAACACTTGCATAAGATTTATGCAAGTGTTTATGCAAGTTATGATTTACTCATGAAGGTGGCCACTTTCTCACTACTTTCATATATTGTTTTAGTAAGTATCCAAAACATACAAGTTTCATTTATATAATTTTTCAAGGGATCTTATATCTGTTTTCACTCTTGTATGCTTTTCATACAAGTTTCACACAAGACAGATACAAACTTTATAAGATTTATATATATCTTTTCCATATGGGTAAGGCCATCATTGTTTTTCATATGCCACAACTTACTGTGGTAGACAGTAAGTTGTGATTTAACATCGTAAATCTGAGCTGAGCTCTTTATAGGATAAAGTATCCTGAACATGCTCCATTTGTGCTGTTAAGGTGTTGTACCTCATATCAGATTCAACAAAGCCACTTGTGGACTCTTGATTTTTGGAGTAGCGCCCCCTGCCTCTACCCTAAGTGCTGCAATGCACAGAAAACCCCTCCCCCAGTTATTTCTGAAGGCCTGCCGCCGGCTGCCTGGTGCCCTGGCTCCTGTTTTAACTGCTAGTGGGTGCATTTGCTTATGTCTTCTACCGTGTGTTCATAGCTCCCGGTTGGGTTAAACACAGAGGTCAAATTCCTACACAGAGGTGCAGAATTCTTGATTTTATATATATATTTTAAATGTTTGCAGTCAAACTATGTACATCTATGGAGATCAGCACATACTTTGCATTAACACAGATCTGGAGGCTGAAAACCTGTCCTGTGAAATGATTTATGCAGACGCTCCATGCAGTGCAAACAACATAAGGTAATAATAAATATGCTAGACAGACAGTAACAGCTGTGTTGGTCATTCAAACAGCACTACGTGATGAGAATGTGGCGCTGATCTAACTGCATTAATGCAGCTCCCACTGTTTCTGCTTAATATGCGTGGCGTGTCTCAGAAATGTAATCTACAGCTAATTTTAAATGCATATTCCATTATAGTATATAAACATATAGCTCTTGTATCTCTTATTAAATCAACACATGCTTGTCTCTTGGATGCCCCAATGTGGCATAAGTCACAGCCTCATAATGGTTTACAAATTTGTATCCTTAAGCAAGTCAAGTAAACTTCATTCTTATTTACAGTAATGAATGCCACAGGGACTTCTAGCGAGGAAGCAAGTATATTGATTGTTGTTGCGTTTTGTTTTGGGTTTTTTTGTGCTGATTATGCAGCCACTGTAAAAGTTGCAGTATCCAGATTAAAGTGGTGGAATATTAGGTAGTGCAGGTAGCTCCTGGGAAATGTTTTGCTTTTATATGTGTAAGGGGCCTTGAACCTCAGAAAATAACATTCTACACTGCTTGCTTAAGGTTTAAATCTTTACTATGCTTTCTATTTCTATTGCTGACATTCTGCACACTAGAAGAATTATTCACTCCAGAGCCCAATGTATGTGATTTTAAAGAGCTGAAGTGTTGAAAAATAAATTAAAGCTGCATTTGGCGAAAATGATTTATTTTTAAAGGATTTCTACAATTTTTATATGTTTATTTATATGACACTGTTCTTTGTGTTCCGGTATTAGAAAAAGAAGCTATGTCAAGATAAAAAAAACTACTAAAAGAAATGTCTTACTTCATTGTACACTCAAGCACAACCACTACTTCGTGCACAGTGAATCTGTTATTGAGACGGCATCATTAGAACCCGTCTGGCTGCAGAGAACCCTTTGGGCTCTCTTTTTCTCACCCTCTATGCTTTTGACTTGCTTTTCTCCTGCTCCTTTGTCTTGCTTTCCCTCTCTTGCGTTTCCTTTACTCTATGTTCTTTAACCATCTGTTGATCCACTATCAAAGGAAAACTCACATTTCTGTGTCCTTTTCATTAAGCATATATTCTTTTAGTGCCTGCTTTATGTGACGTATATCTAAAGTGTATTCTCCTTGCTACCAGCTTGATGAATGCATATCACTGGCGTTTCTCAGATAGAATTTTTCATAGTTTCAACAACAATGTTCAATACAGATGTAAAAGTGATGCTACCACCAATACCATCTGAAAATTTAAAAAAAAAGGTGTTTCAGATGTTTTCAGTCACATTGTCACAGTTGTGTAAACTCAATCACTTAGCTGTGCTTTCACAAATGTTCATGAAAGATTGGGTTGTTCAGAAGAGCTCACTGAACTTTTGTGTGGTACTGCATTAGGATGCAACCATAACAACAAGTCACTTTAGGAATTTAATGTTGATTTCTTTCCCTCTAGATACTCCACAATTAGATGTAAGTGGTACAAAGTTTAAGTGCCATGAAGGCAAAGACAATGTAATGTTACAGAGCGAGGTCACCAGTGCTTAATAACCGTGGAGTTCCAAACCTCCTCTGGCATTAACATCAACGCAAAAACTGTGCCCCAGGTGCTTCACGGCATGAGTTTCTGTGGCCGAGGAGCTCCAGTAGGTGCAACGTGTATAGATAGCCCAGTACTTTTGTCCATGTAGTGTATAATAAGATGGTATTTTTGGTACTTAGATGACATCTACAGCTTTTTTCTATATTTATATACATTTTGAACATTTCATACTGATATTTTAAGCTAACCCTTTGACTGATAATTGAGCTTAATAATTCACTGCACTGCAGTCACTTTTGTAACATTGCATTGGAAAAGAAATACTGAGTAATGTTAAATAATGCTATCACAGCATTTTGCTAAAGTTCTGAGTCACCTCTCATTTCTTTGTATTTTTCTTCCAATGAGCCAGACTTTCTTGTCATTTTTTAAAAGTGGTCTTGAACAATAGCTTTTTTCTGAAGGTCTTTCAAAGATTTTCATTGGGCATTGGCTGGTTTTTCACCCAGTCTTTGCATTTCAAATTTTTCAGAACAATGTCTTTTTTTTTGTTTGCTAAGCCACTTAACACTGAGCTATGAAGCATGAAAAAAGCATAAAAAACTCAACGGATGAACAAGTGTTGTGTCTATCTATGACAGAAAATTTGGCAAACAATCAATTATAAATTGTTTCTTTAGGCCGTTTGTTACTAAAGAGACAGGCTGTGTTTGTGCAGCCTGTTGTATAATTTGTTGCCACTTCTCTAGCGGAATCTATGAAAAAAGACAAAGATAACATGGTTTAACAGGTACAAGGTATAACAGGTGTATTTTTGCACAAACAAGGCGAATCCCGAAAGGCTATTAGATAAACTTGACATATCTGAGCATAGTGTACAATGTGTCCTTAAAAAAATTTGTGGAAACTAGACAAGTGGAAGAAAAGAAAAGAAATGGCATGCCACAGAAACATATACAATTTCTTAAGTCATGTCTTTAAGAAATGGGAAAACGCCAACAAAAACCTGACACAGGACCTGAGAGATGCATCTGGTCCTTCAGCTGATCCATCTACTGTTCAGTGGTGACTCATCATAAATGGTCTCAGTGGAAGGGTGGCTGTCAAAAAGCCATTCTTAAGGAAGGGAAACAGGGACAACAGGCTGAAGTATGTCAAATTTAACAAGACCTGGACTGAAAACAGGTGGCAGCAGGTCTTATGGAGTGATGAATCCAAATTTCAGATTTCTGGCTGAGATTGTCATCAGTTTATACGAAAGAGGTCAGGAGAGAAGTGCAGCAGTCAGTGTCTTCTGCTAACATTTGTAAAGCAGGGTGGAGGCTCTTTGAGGCTGAGGTTTGAGGCTGCATTTCAACCAATGGTGTTGGAAATCATTTTCAAATTAATGGAGTTATGAACACAGAAATGTATTGGTAGATTTGGCTCCACCATGGAATACCATCTGGTTAGCATCTGGTTGGGATCTACTTCATTTTTCAGCATGAAAATGATCCGATACACACTGTCAATGCAGTAAAATCATACCTGGATAGAAAAACAGAGCCATAAATTGGTCTCCCCAAGCCCGGACATCAATATTACTGAAACAGTGTCAGCCAACATTCAAAGAAGAGCATTGAATGTCTTTTAAGAATCCTGGAAAACTATTCCCCAAAACTCAAGAAGTAAGAAAAAAGCTTGCAACAGAGAGTCCAGGATGTGTTGAATAATAAAGGAGGTCATACCAAACATTGAATTAGAATCCTACAAACTCTGTTTTTGCCTTGTATGCTGTATTTGTATTGATGTTTTCAATAAATCGCTGCACTATTTTCACATTTCACTTGCAAAATATAAAGAAATGAGGACTGACTCGAGACTTTTGTACAGTGCTGTAAATCTCAGTGGAACTTTTTCAGGTAAAGCACTCTAACTTTTGGAGATACAGATACTTCACTGCAACATGTATTTTTGTGAGCGTGGTTTCTCAGTAAATACACGGGTTAAATATAGAAACTAGTAAAAACAGGCTTGAATTTTGCTCCTCTTTGCATTTTTGCCTGGAGTGTTCCTAGGAGGGAGCATCCACTTGACTGCAACTTCAGTTGCAGAGAAATAGTTTAGCCATCTGGGTTGTATTTGCAAGATATATGTTCTTTGAGTGCTTTAAGAACATTGCCATTAATCTTCATCATCAAAAACATGTTAACGACGCCTGGCTGCATTAAATAAGATAAATTTCTTGAGTTTCATCTCAGTTCACACCGAGCCTGCTAATGTTAGCTGACAAAGCTCTGTGGGTGAATTATGAGAAGATTTGTTCCCTCGCTCTGTCTTACAGAGGAGTGTGCACGTCTTTCAGCTCAAATGTTTATGCGATCTGATCAGTCCCTTTATCTTTGTCACCAGGGTACCATTCTGCAGCTTGACTCAGACTCTCTGTTTAATGTAGCATCCAGATGCAGGGAGGATGGTGTCTACAAACAAAGAAGTTCTTAATGGTTATGGAATAGAGAAGTCCTCTTTTGAAGAACTCTTTATAACTGTTGCATTATTTATTACTTCAGTTAGTTGAATGA
Organism: Pelmatolapia mariae; assembly: GCF_036321145.2. Taxonomy (NCBI): domain Eukaryota; kingdom Metazoa; phylum Chordata; class Actinopteri; order Cichliformes; family Cichlidae; genus Pelmatolapia; species Pelmatolapia mariae. The sequence continues at coordinate 26,551,145 of NC_086237.1, forward strand.
TAACTACACTTTTCTTTTTGATTTAAGACCGTGTAGGTCAGGTGTATGTGCATTTTTTTTTACTCAAATCTATATTCAACTACTGCCGTTGCACTAATTTGCATTACTTGTATTTTTTGTAATGTCTCGACCCTCCTCTGGCTCGTCCTTGTTAGGATAGTCTCAACAAAAAGGGAATTTATAAATTGTGTGTGAAGCATAATCTTGTCTAAGTGTTTATTGCTTCAGGGAAAGCAGTGAACTTCAGGCAAAAACATTTAAGCTTCATGCACCACGTGTTTAGTTGCATTTAACACACTGTAATTCAAGTCATAACTCCATGTTTGGATGAGTAGAATTTGAATGTCTTTATTTTGCTTAATTTCTTGACCCTTTTACACACACTGTGATGTCAGAGGGTGCATTATTGCTTTACCTTTGTTATTTACAGCCATTATTCACTTGACTGAAAATATCTCTTTGCGGTATTAAATAAAAAGAATTAGAACTGGGTCCTGGTAATCCTTATGCAAATGTCTTATTCAATTACACTGTGGTCCTGAGCATAAGTCTTGTAGCTAAATCTTAAAAAGTTAAGCTGAAAATCCTCTTTAGTCTGAAGGTCCCGGCTCTAATCGTCAGGATATTGTTGTTTTTGGTCCTATTAATTCCACTGATTTCCGGTGACCTCTGTGTACAGGAGAAAATATGAGTGGGCGTCCTTTTATTTATTTATTTTACTTTTTATATGTGTATGCATAGAAAAGCTTGTGGGGAAAGGTCAATCAGATTTGTGCTCCATTTCCAAATTGTCTGGTATTATTTTGAAAACTATAGTGCATGCTCTCACACATACATGGAGAAACTGGCTTACGTACACTCAAATTTAACAGAGTTCAAAGAGCTTAGAACCGGACATGCACAGTAGGACAATGGGCTGTAATTCAGGAAAGGTTTAGTGGTGAGGGGGAGCGCAAGAGTGGATTAGTATGTAACAAGGCTACAAAGGCAAGAGTTTAAAGTCAATATTCAGAATTAAAGTGGAATTAACTTTAGACAGCAAAAATTAGTGCTTATTTAGATATTCCTCGTCTCACTCTTTGTGGATGTTCACAGTTTATTGATGACACAGAGGTTTTTGTGTAACATGTGTTTCATTTGTTTTCTGTTTATCTGTGTGCATGCATGTGAGAAGGCTTTAGTTGGATTAGTTTGTCGTGTCAACAAATTTCTAGATTTTACATCAACAGAGAGTGATGCAGTACAACAAGACTTATTATGGTATTTTGGAAATGTTAAACCCTCCAGTATTGGCAACAGAAAGTCAGCGTTAGAGGAAATATAATTTTCAGCTCACAATTTTATTATGAATGCATTTAAAAAAATATGATTAAACAAATCCCAGCTCGGTTAAATAATGTGATTTCTTTATCGGTGTGTCTCTGTATCAATAACTACACATATCAGATTTACAGTACACGCTGCAAGTGGTAAACCTAGGCAGTCAGCTGATAATGTGCACATACAGACACAGACACTCCACTCCTATCTCCTGCTGTCCTGTCTAGCTGTGCAGCTCAGCAGCCCAGTGGAATATGAGAACAGACAGTCTTATTTTTCCATCTCCATGTAGTTGCCGAGGGTTATGCACACTGGACAACCATCTAACCCCAGTGCATTACTGTGCAGTCAAGCCAAATCAGGCCTGTGTGCATTCTCTCATACTGTATGTGTGAGTGAGCGGTATAAGGGTCATCTCGGTGCACAACATACTGTACAGTATGCTTGAACGTGTTGGCATATCGTGGCCATATTGTAAAAATGCCATGGTATGCAGCGTGTTTGTGTGCCTGCGTGTACTTATGGAGACTATGTCTGTGAATATAGGCAATACGCTTGGGGAAAAGAGTGTAATGTGTAATGCGCCTTAATTCTTCAAGTGGAAAAATGACAGCGCTGCTGAAATGTAACATTAAACAGGGGATGTAAGAGATTACATGAAAAGTTGAAAGGGAGCTGACATTATGCATTCCAGTGGGAAGTTTCTAAACAGCATCCAATTATGTAGCCTGCTTATTTGAAATTATGTTTAAAAGCTCTTCTTACTGTAACAGGTTTATTTGATTTACTCTTATTTGCATTCCTTCCAAACTGCCTGAGAGCTGCTGATGCCGCACTATGTATTTTAAACTTTATATTTTTGACAATAATTAACAGTCAGTACTAGTATTGACCACCTTCATTCCAGTTTTTGCTAATTACTTGGATACTTGGATACCTTTAGATTTAAAATATGGTTATAACACAGATTTTATTTTCTGCACCGGTCTTGATCTTAAATCAGACAGTATAGAAATGTAATTAATGGCTAGAAAGCAATATGCATAATATGCAATACATTCTACTGCGCTTTATTAATATAAATGAACGGTTTAATGACTTTAGTGGTAGTTTTTATGTAATACCAAGCTGAAGTCAGCTGGTATGTAAGGTTTATTTGTATGTTTGATGGCAAAAATCCTAGAATAATGGAGAAAAAAAACTAATCAGGAAATTTTTAAAAAGTTTTGTGAAAGCTGTTAATTTACAGATGCAGATACCTGTGGTCTGTTGGTGATTAACTCAGTCAACAGTCAAGTAGTCAGTACATCCATTGTGGAGGATGAGGAAGATGTAGTGCCTGTTAGCTGAAATAAGTACATGGTATGCACTTTATTCCAGGGAGGAGCAGCGTGTTTTTGCTGTGGCCTAAAGACATGTGGTTGGATGTTTCTGGTTTATGTGCATGCTTTTTAGGTTATTATGCAATGGATAGTGACTGTAGTCTGAGGGGAATGCCTTTGGCAGAGTGAGACAGGAATGGTAGCGTGCATGCTCTTTTAGCACCACTATCTCACATCAGTTGAGGGTTCATGCCAACTGCCTTAGGTCGAAATCCTCAATGATTTTGTGTCAGTGTTGGGTTAGTAATTTAATTTCAAAGGTGTGATTTCTACTACATTTAGAAGGTGCTTTGACATTTTTGAAAGGAAAACAATCTCTTTCCTTTTCTTCATCCTGTCAGATAGCGATAGTGACCCGTAAGCACGGCCATAAGATTATGACATGAGACGAGGCTGTCATATTAGCGAGTCGGAAACATCTAGCAATAACCTACATTTGGGCAAGTTCTGATTTTCAGGTACATCAGTCTGCTAATGCCACCTGTGTAAACTGGAGGTTAAATGCTTAATGCATTCATTATGAATTTATTTGGCACAAAGGCTCTATTTGATTCAGCAAAAAAAAAACTTCCTCCATCATCCAGTTTACTACTTGTGAATTGTGACTTAAGTGAAGAAATATAGTGGCACATTATCGATGCCATATCATCCAGACTACCAGTACCAGTAGATTACATGACTCATGCCCAGTTTGATACCCTGGGATTATCCCACGTACTGAAACAGAAGCTCAATAATCAGAAAGTCATTTTAAATACATGACATGGTATTTTAAAATGTTTTGTGCTCAGTAACTTTGAGCGGTATAACGTTAGTAACATTACAGTAGCTTTAGTAACATTTTAGAACATTGCTGATTTTAATATTATTTTACAATACCAGCTCTCTCAAACTAACACGTAACATGTATTGCAGGATAACAATGCCAAGAGTTGCCATACAGGACTCTTACTATCTTTGTTATGAATAAGTTTTCCTTCTTCTTCGGCATGTAAAGATAGACAAGAGCACTTGCAGGTGTATGCTGGTCCACGAGTTGTGGAAGAACAGAAGCTTTGATACATATTCTGTCTAAAGTACCCACCGTACTTAAAAAATGCATAAATAAATAAAAAATACTGTTGCTTTTTCAGAATTTTGCTATCAGAAAGCACTTTACAGTGATTTTTAGACATCGCATGGATTTGATGATAGAAAGTTTGTTTGCAGAAAACCGGGGGAAGGATTAACCAGACTGAACTATCTGGTAAAGCATGAAGGAGAGAATTTCAAAACCTGGTGCTGTACTCACATTCGTGTATTTATTGATCATGTCTCAAAAGCCTGAAGTGAATGGAGGAGTTTGGTTGAAAAAGCATTAAAGCATTAAGCCAAAAAAATATTGAAGTAACAAAAGTGTATCTGTCTCATGGGCTCATGGTCCAAAGAATACTAGTGGCCTGTTGAAAAATATTTTGTACAGAGGAACTCAAAGCATTAGATCGGCTCTGACCAAAATCAAAAATGCACCTTTGCATTTGAGTTGTCGAGTCAACTCGTCCATCAAAGAACACCAACTTGACTTTCTGTTTCTCAGTCAGCTTCACTCCTTCGTCAAAATGGACCACTGAGCACAAGACATATGAAAGAATGAATAAATTAATTATTGAATGAAGCTTAGCATATTTTCTCCTGCCACTGCCTGAATCTACCCCCTTCTTATAGAGGGCTTGATTTTAAATTTATGGCCGGCTAGAACCACTAGAGTGTACAAAACACCAAATCCCATTTAAAATGTATTGCATTTATCTAAAATTCTAAGTTCAAATGGACTGTTACAACTGTTACTCAATGGATGACACATTCTACCCTTAAAAGCTGTTCAGTAACCATAACCAGAAGCAGTATAACACTGCCAGTGACAGAAATTTCATGAGGCCGGACCTTCCCTTCATCTGTCTCGGCAGGACATTAATGGAACCTGATGAGGTGTTGTCAGCTACCTACTTTGCCAAAATACAAGCTAGGTGCTGCTGGCGCTTGTCTTGGCATCAGTTGTGATAGGCATGAAAAAAGCCAGCTTGATCTGCCTTATTTTACCACTCATGAGAAATGGTACAGGCGATGTGGGACTGATTCATTATTTTACAATCAAAGTTTCTGCTTTTAAATGTCAGATTTTCATTTACAGACACCTGTGCAACAATAGCCTTGATGAGAGTGACAACACTAACATACCTATCCTTTTATTAGGCATAAAGCTATAAAGAATACATCACATCGTGCTCCACAATGAAATATTTAGCTTCATCTCCTCTATGAGCTTCCAAAGAAAAGAAATAGAGAAATGCAGTTTACTTTATTTTGTACCCACTGCAGCCTTTTTACACTTTTGTATTTACTAATTAGTTTGGGGGTTTTTAAAAAAATATTTTTTAAGTGTTTATTTATTTTCAGTTTTCTGATTTCAGTTTCAGTTGTTTTAAGTGTTATTGTATGGAGAAAACGTGCAGGAGGCAAGATTTTGGAAAATTAGTACAGGTATTACATCAAAAACACAAAACTTTTTCAAAGCAGTTGACTCACACTCTTGTAGCCATCCAAACTCTCAATTAACATTTTCATCAAATCCTCACCTTCCAAGCTGTGATACCAAATTTAACCAAATTGCAACGTCACAAAATCATTTCAGTTAGGTTTTGGTTTTTTTTACGGTCTTGTCTTTATTTTTATTTTAGTTAACTGAAATGTTTTTCTCACTTCTGGTTTCAGTTTTTCTAAATATAAAAATGGTAAAAAATTGAGAAAAAATGTAGTTTTTATATTTCCTGTTGGTCCACACATGGTCTCTGTATAAAATAGGAAATAAACAGAAAGACAAGCAGTGTGGCTAATGTTTTCAATAACTCCTGTTCTTTGTTATGCCTTCAGGTCTGACAGCACTTTGATGGGGTCAACCTGTGGCACTAGAGAACATGCCTGTCTGTCTCTTTGTAACATTTCTCTAGCTACGCATCTGTTTCCTCCTCCCTGATATTGTGATGAAACATGTCTTTGTTGTTAGTACTCACTCATACAGACTAAATAAATGACACACGGTGATGCACAGTGCATTGTGTCATAGTTTACACAGTAGAACAGGAAGCTCATCATCTCTTTGCATTAGCTTGATCAAAGGAACTATATTGAAATATTTGGCAGAAGGAAAGCAAACTGAGATTGTTCTTCAAATCCCAGGCCAAATTTTGTTGGCAAGCATCGCATTCATCTTGTGAGCAGGACCCTCAGGGGTCTTGGAACTGTGGGAATCCACAGGTTGTGGTAATCTTTGTTTTTGTTAAATTTCATCTCAAATGTGTACAAAAACATTTAAACCAAAAGTGATAGGCTTAAAAAGAATATATTGAGAACATCTAATTACATTTCTTTACTTACCTACCTGCTGTGAAAACACTTGTTTTGCATTACAGCAATCTATAATGGAGAAAACTGTCTGGTGGTAGTGTAGATCCACCACAGAACACCTTCCCTCCTGGGAAATCTGACTTGCCAATCCATCTTTCTTTAAGCAGGTTGGTTAGTTTTTGAGGGGGATCGAGGTATTTATGCGTCGCTTGACAGAACAATGGAAATAGCACAAGATATGACTGCTCATTGCACCATTTACTTTTGAAATGGTTTAAGCAGGCGGGAACAGCAGCTACAAAGCCAGGTAATCCTTGACACCCAAACCTCACTCTGCATTGCATCAAGGTTAGTGGCATACTGCTCGGCTTCATTCATCATTTACTCCAGACAGAACAGTGTTTACAGAAAATAGCCAAAGTGGAAGAAAAGCATAGGCACAAATTAGCCATATGGGTAAGATTTAAATGTCACTTTACCTACTTTAACTGCAGAAACTCCTGTCTTTGTGCTCTAAATTATCAAAAGATTATCGCCAGTTTCCAAGTGTTTTTCTGATCTTTAACAATATTGTTGAGACAGGTATCAAGAATGAAATTTCTTTTTCTTGTAATAATGTAGCACACTGCATGAAATGGCATTTTACAGCCACATGCAACATACTGCACACATGCACGATTATGAGAGAGCCAATACAAATGTTAAAATATTAATCTCGGTGGTACAGTGGAACAGTCTTATGACAGTTTGCTTCTTACAGCCATGCGGTCTTTTTTGTCCTCATGAAGACATCAGATATAATTTACCAGCTCTCTCAGTTCTTATTTAGGCCTTTCTGAGATAAGGCAGATACTCATAAGACATTTGGGAAGTTTGTTCTTCAAATAAAGAGAGACTTTAACAGTCTTGGCTTTCATTTAAAAACTTTTCTTATTTAATTTTTCATTAGAAACTTTTCTTATGTACTTCATAATACCCAAATGGCAACTTGCACAAAATTTTCATGGTGATATTAATAAATAAAGCAATGAAACTCTTGGAGTTGAACAAATAAAACCATAGCTGGAAAAGGGAGCAAGACTGTAAAAGGGAAGCAAGAATAAAATATTGGGATGTCGTGAACACTGGACATAGAATGCAGATAAGATGAGCAGATGAGCTGTCATACTTGTTTACCATGAAACCTTTTTTTACCCTTGTTAAATTAAGTCAAACATGGTTTCAAGATTCAAGTCTAATGAAGTCTTTGTTTTGTCAAACCGCCGTTGCCCCTGTTTTAAAAGTTCAGTCGCTGTTAATGAGCTAGCCTCAGCCTTTCCAATCAGTCACTGATGGAGTCTGTCTGGCCACGGGATAGAGGAACCACAGCTGTACCATCTTGGACCACAGCTGGCAGCAGTAGTTCATTTTCTGTTCTGAGGTTCCACTGTGAACTCGCAGGTTACTCCAGCCAGAACAAGCAGTAAGAAGAGAGTGGGTTCATGGGCTGTAGAGCAGAACAAAGACTTCTATCGCTAACTGCAATCTAAGACAGTGGAAGTGCCCAACCATGGGAGGAGAGTCTTGCCGAAGAGGCCATAGATATAAATCAGCAGCTGATTCTCTGTTTATCTGTCATAATGTGTGTCTGTTTATTTTTGCACAGGAGAACTGGGTGCTTCTCCTTTTCATACACAATTTCCCCATAGTCACTTCACTGCAGATCCCCTGCTGAACAAGCAATAGCAAGAAAACACCTAACCCACACTTACTGTCACTGTTCAATGACCATATTGATAAACAGAAAACAAAAATAAAATTGCATTTTCACTTTCATCCCAGGTAAAACTGTAATTATGCCATGTTGTTTCATGTATTTTCTTTTCTATCCCTCTCAGAATTGACATTTTTCCGAGCAGATGCTCCAGATATTTTTGGAATCCGGATTTCTCAAGAAGACTAAGAGTGCTTAAAATGATGAGAGGGGTAAAGAAGAAAAAGATGTGAAAAGACTGCCAAAAGTAAAATCTGCAGGATAAAGGTTTCAGAAATAGGTTAAAGCAGTAATTCAGTAGATTGAGATTGGAAGATTGGGAGTTAAATAAATAGGAGTGAGAGTAATCATGAACTGCAATGCAGGCTCTCTCTTTATAATTTGCTCCTTTCATTCTAACAGTATGTCATTTCTTAAACAAACAAATGTGATTTTATGTCAAATCAAAGAAGTTTAAATTGACGTCTGAAAGAACTGGAGTGATGCTGGGGCTGTCAGGTTCAACATTAGTAAAGAAATGAGTTAATGGCCTCCCTGCCCTTCCAAACTTCCACAGTCTGACAGCAAAATTTGCTTTCAAATTATACATTATAAGATGGTGCTTGAAGATTGCTAATTGAAATGCAACTTCTGTGGTAAACATTTACATAAATTAGACATAAGAAACATAAATGTGTAATTAAACTCAACATTTTTGAAGTTTGTGAAAAGGTTATTAGCATCTATCTATCTGTCTATCTATCGATCTATCGATCTATCTATCTATGAATAGATTTAATTTGAGTATTTCCGCCTTTGATGATTGGCTTTCTGTTCGTCAGACTTGTTTGGATTCAGTTATAACAGCTTGTGGAGTATCTTTTTCCTTTCTTTCTCTTCCCTTATTTTATTGACCGCTGGAGTAAACAGTTTGAGGCCACAGAGAGTGTTAAATGAGAATATCATCCAAACCCAGGCTTCAGGTGCTACCTGGTAATTTAATCTGTCACGGTTTGCTTGAATGTGAACTTTTTAGAAAACCGTTTGCCAGTTGTAGAAGTGTTTAGATGTTGCCCTTTGACTGAACCTGTGGTTTCCAAATGGAATGGTTTTAATCTAAAGTGATCACAGCGGGATGTAAAAAGACAGAAAGATGAAGTAAATAGTAAGAGAAAGGGCAGGCGAGGGTGAGGGCACAAACAGGAGATAGAGCAGAAGAACTGAGTGAGGAGAAAAGAGAAAGACTGAATTTATAATTCAGAGTGAAATTGAAAATGACAAAGAAAAGTTAAAAAGATATGAGAACAAGAGCAATTAGAATGAATAAGTCATTAACAAATTAATATTAAAACAGATGGATTCATATTAGAATTACAGAATATGTGCACACATTGGGGGTCAAATGTTTTCAGAGCACCTTGGTGATGTGATATGTGGTTAGGTTGCATACACTGTGGTAATGTCCTGGACATTTTGTTCCCAGTTTGGCTGCTACATGCCATCGCCTCTTTCTCTTTTCCACTATTCTCTATCTTACTCTATTTTCTCTGGTTGTTACAGAAATATACAGAGTATAAGGATCAGTGAAGGATACTCTTTACGACACCCTATATCAATAGGCAATCCTTACTCTGCCTTCATGCCTAAGGTGAGGGAGTTTGCATATGGTTGCCCCACAGGTTTTTCATCTCCAATCATTTGCTGATGAGAGCCAGAATCTGCTTAATTCACTCTTTCCCATCAGAGCATTACACATTTATTTAAACAGGACTAAGGGGTTTAGGAAAAGCAACTCTTTCTTGCCTTTGCCTTGTCAGTGGCTGTCACACTGGATGGTAGAGATCGTTATGATTCCAGTTTCAATAGCTACCTCATGAGCCAGGTTTCAGGGTATTTCTGTGAAGAACATCTGTCAGGCTGCTAGTTGGTCACACATTTAGAGGAGTTTACAGTCTCAATGTGAATGTGTCCACACACTTAGTGTTGGGCCTGGGGCTGAGGTGTTGACCTGCCGGGCTCGATGTGTTTTGGGATATATACAGTCAGGATGATTGGGGTATAGCTCCTATAGTGAGATATCGAGCAAGGTTTGAAAGTAAGTGCTTGGTTACTAGCGTAAACCTGGTTCTCTGAAAACTAAGTGAAGTATTGCACTGCCTTACTTCCATGGGCACATGGAAGAAATAGTTGGAGAAAGCCTGGTGGCCATTATGATACGCCTGTCTAAAAAAATAATATATTTTTTAGACAGTCAAGCTTCTGTGATTGGTGCTTTACCTTGGTAACCAAATAGTTTGTAAGTCAACAAAAGACTGGGAACGTGTAGGAGTTAGTTTTGTGTTCCTTTTATTGCTATAGAAAAGCTGCAAGTTAACCAGCCAGAGTATTGCATGACTTTTACTGCTTTGCTTAGATTTTAATAAAAGCATGAAAAAATATAAAAGGTGGTAGTGTATATAATCAGTCTGCTTAACGGACAAAAAAAGGTACCTGTCTGAGAAACCTTTAAACTCTTTGAATATAAAGAACATTTTCCAGAGTATGGTAGCTGTAGATTATGCAGCTACATCATAGAAATAGCTCAGTCAATAACTTAAAGACAGCTCATATTCAGAGTAACTCAGTCAGCCATATTAAATAAACTGAAGTGGATTGAACCGCTGTCGGTGCTGTAATCAAAATCAGTGCATTCACTGCAACTTTAGGTCTATTATTTAATGGGATTCACACCAGATAAGTAGGCTTTGTGTCAATAACAGACTGATATTAAAAGGTCTCCATAGACAGAAATGTACGATAAACACAATATGTTTGATCTAGTAAATAAAAAATTAAACAAACTAAGCAAGAAAAACACAGAACAACTTCCTCAAAAAATAAATGAAATAAATGCCACAGGCTGCTGCTTTAATCTCATCACTTAGATAAGTGGCATGTGTTTCAGTTGGTTACTAGTACCACACTTTTAGTGTCATAAATGCTTCTCATTGTCCAAAATCAAACACTGAGGTTTATGTTGATCCAATGCAATTTCTCTCTCATTGATCTGTCGGTTCACTGCTAATGACTTGTTATTCGCAAAATTCAGATGGATACCATGGTCGCAAAATGAGCTGTGGCAGAGCTGAAAGAATCTGAAAAGGCTGACCCATAATCAGCTCATCAGTTAAATAAACTGTAATGAGGGTTAACAGTATTGAAAATGTCTCTTGCAGAATGGCGACAAAAAGGAGAGATGGTGGTGTGATGTAAAGGAAATTCAAAAACTGGCACCACGTAGAAGAAAGTTGAAGAAACACAACAAAATAAAATAATAAATAAATAAATACATTTTTATTTATATAGCACCTTTCAAGACAGAATCACAAAGTGCTGCACATAAGATTACAAGTCATAAAAAGATTTAAAAGAGAAAATAAAACAGGCAAAAAATTAACCAAAAGCAGTTTTAAAAAGGTGAGTTTTGAGTTGTTTTTTAAAAACAGCTACTGAGTCCGCAGTTCTTAATGCTTGGGGGAGAGAGTTCCACAGTCTAGGGGCCACAGTGGCAAAAGCTCTATCACCCTTAGTCCTCCTCTTAGTATTTTTTATAGCAAGTAAGCCCTGATCAGATGACCTCAAAGACCTGCTAGGGACATAGGGCTGTAGCAGGTCAAAGATGTAGGCAGGTGCCAGTCCGTGCACAGCTCTGTAGGTCAAGACCAGGATCTTAAAATCGACTCTAAATTTAACAGGAAGCCAGTGTAACTGAGATAACAACGGTGTCACATGTGAGTACTTGGAGGATTTTGTCAAAAGCCTAGCTGCAGCATTTTGCACAACCTGCAGACGATCCAGAGAACCTTTGCTTAGACACATAAACAGCGAATTACAATAATCCAAGCGTGACGAAATAAATGCATGTATAGCAATCTCCAGTTCAGAGCGAGATAAAATCGGGCTTAGCCTAGCCACATTTCTTAAATGATAAAAACAAGACTGAACCAGAGATTTCACATGCCCATCCAATGTGAGACTCGAGTCAAAGGTGACACCTAAATTCCTGATAGAGGATTTAACATAGAGTGAGAGAGGACCAAGGGCTTTCACTATCTGCGATAGAAATCTATCAGGGGCGCATACGAGGACTTCTGTTTTCCCCTTATTGAGTTGGAGGAAATTTGCAGCCATCCAACGTTTGATCAAATCTAAGCAATCATTCAGACGCTGAAGCTTAGATAAATCCTCGGGCATAAAAGAAACGTACAACTGAATATCATCAGCATAACAATGATAAGAAATGTCCTCAAAAGAGCCCATTATATGCTGGAGGGGAAGAAGATAAATTAAAAACAATAAAGGCCCCAAAACTGACCCTTGAGGGACACCATAAGTAAGGGAGGTAGAGGATGACCTAAAATCGGAGACTGCCACAGAAAATGATCGGTGATGGAGATAAGAGGAGAACCATAAATGCATAAAAAAGCATTTTTATGCATTTATAGTGGTTGCTTGACCACATATAATGAATGAAGCAAAGGAGAAACATTACTGGCATGGCTCTCAGTGTGATTACCCCTGAATGAAATCTAATAGACCTTAATGGACAATATTAACTTGAAATATTGATGTTTTTGGTAAACAGGAATATTTCCTTAATCTCGTGCAAGCTTATTAATATTGGGTATCTCCTACATAGATCATGGTCCATTAGTTCATTTAGCTAAAAGCTGATTAAACATGCACATCCTTGCAGATGGAAGAGGGAATGTTAGCTTTTTACATCTTAGTCACCTTATTTTTCATGACCTACTCTTCAAAATTCTGATGGCTGTGATTTAAAACTATTACTTTATTAACCTCTTAAGCCCCAACGCCCCCTGATACGAGGGCAAAAGGCAGGAGATCAGGTAGGCTTGGGGCTTAAGAGGTTAAACTAGAAAAACATACCTCACTAAACTATAAATCAGTACACACTGCAAAAACCATACAAGCCAAATGGTCTAGTTTTATTACCTGTTATTATCATTATTCTTTTTAACTGTGAATAAATTACAGACAGTTGAAAGCAGGTAACATGATAATAAGAGCAGTGTAATCAGGGAAAGTAACAATCAGGAAAGAGAGGCTTTTATAAATGGAGTACATTTGCCTGACCACTGTCACTGCTTCATTCACACTCTTGTATGAAATAAAATGTTCATTGTGTATCATTAAGGAGAGCAGCCAAGTCAGACCGTCTAGCTTAGGAAGACAATACACATTAGGGGACACATTGCATAATGGTTAGATTCTGATCAGCCTTTACTGAGCCATTAAAAATGGTGACTCAGTTATGATATCTCATTTTGTGCCTTAGATTTATTAATCAGTGTAACAGGATGACTTATTACATTTAATGACTCTATTTTGAATGTGGTGGTGCTCCACAGATGGCTTCAGATTTGTATAGAAATTGTTTGCGATTGTTTGTTGTGTCACTTAAATCTTATCATGAATGTCAAAATATGTTTCCAATAATAGTGTCTCAAACTTTGGGTGGCTGTGGCTCAGGGGGTCCTTGACTCCTCTAGTCTGCATGTCAAAGTATCCTTTGGCTGCATGCTACCCCTAAGTTGCCCCGATGCATCCATTGCAGTGTGCGTGTGTGCATGAATGTTAGACAAGATGCTCAGGCATAGAAAAAAAGTGCTTGTTTGTATGTGTGTGCATGTGTGATTGGATGAATTAGACTTGTAGTAAAAAAAATGCTTTGAGTATTCATTTAGAGTAGGAAAGCTCTATGTAAGTACAAGTTCATTAGCTGTACTACCTGCTAGAATCAGCTCTCTTACTCTTGCAAGCTGGCATTTCTGGATATTTAGAATCAACAGAACATACCCGGCAGCAATGTTTGACCTTTTCCCCTTCTACAATTTTTGGACAGCTTAGTCTGCTTAGTTTAGCTCAAATATTCTACTAGTTTGTGCTGTTTCTCACCCTTTTGCTCTTTTGTTGTTTGTATAGGCTATGTGTATGTGTATAGTATCAGTGGGTATGTAGAGTAAATTTGGCTTTTCTGCATGTAAGATGGTTCATGTAAGGAATTGTCAAACAACTTTAAGCAAACATTTCCATGTGGCTCTCCGAGGGAAATTATATTTGCCTATGGTTTTTTTTTTGGAATATACAGTATATTTTGTATATATTAGAATATATAGTGTACTCAGTTTATACACATCTTTAAGGCATTTTTTTTTCGCTTAGATTTTTATTTATTAGAAGGTACCGCCAGGCAGGTATGTTATTGATCTCTGGTACACTGTACAGCATGACAGGGATAGACTACATTAGGGCAGAATAAGGGAGCCTTGCAAAAGGTGTCTTGATCATGATAAAAGAACCTGTAAATGTACGTACTTTTGAAAGCACGCACACTATTACTACCAGTTTTCCACATTGCTTTCTAAATTTCTCTGTGGATGCCATAAACTAGTTGCAGCATATATTAAGTTTGTGATCTCATCCAGTTAAATATTAAAAAAAGAGTGCAGCATTCTAACATAGCATATTGCTAATTCTATCTAAATTGGTCATTTGTCATTAAAAATACTTGATAGGTTTTATATAACTGTATTAACAGAAAATAGTAGTGTCTGCCCTGCTTGATTTTTTGCCCCTGTTTTTTTTTTTTTTGCATGCAAATGCAGTGCATATCTCCCCTGTTCTTAATCTGAATTTCTCTTTGCTGTTTTCTTTCTCTTACATGCTGCCCTTGGCAGCTCACCAACTAGCTGCTGTAATTTTCTACTCATTCTTTGTACAGGATGACATTCCTCCTCAAGATTCCGTTCTGTCTGTTCTGTTTATCCGTGTGTGAGCAAAAACATGTCTTGGTTTAGAATGGACTGATTAATATTGATGGTGGAGAATATTTTTAAATTTGAGGTACTTTTCTCCATCTAGATAGCGTTTCTGCTTCTTTTCGGCATATATATGCATATGCATATGTACAGCATGTGAATTCGTGTGGAACGGCATTTTCTCATTATATAGTATCAACCCTGAGCTGGTTGCATATTCAACATGTCAGTGTTTCTTTGTTTCCTAAAGCCAAATTCAGCAGCTCTGTCACATTGAAGCACCTGTTTCTTTTATTTTCCTGTATTTATTTTTTTTAATTTAATTTATACTCCTTCCTCTGTTAGTCTCTTTTGTTTACTTTCCAAATAATTTCAAGTGCACAATTCTCAAAGTCAAGGTTGCCAGCTTGGGGCAAGCACCAATGAAAAGCAACATCAAAATCACCTTGTACTTTTCCCCTAATTTGGAAAAAAAGGGAAATACTTTGACAGGAAAAACTACAAAGCATTAGAGAACAAAGTTAATCACTGTGGGAGAATGCCAGGGGTTGATAAATGGAGAGACAGAATTGTAAGCACAACATCAGCTATTTGTTTTCTTTGTTGTGCCTTATTTTCTGCCTTCATCCTCACTGCTCTCTTTCTCAGCGCCTTATATCCCTGCTTTCTTTGTCATATCTCTCGTCACCCTCCTCTTCAATCTCCACTGCCTTTGTATACAGTCTCTTTTTCATACTTTCTATCTCTCTCTTTCACCCTCTCTGCTTTCTCAGTAAAATTCTATTTGTAAGGTGTCAGAGGTCCACGGAGGCTGGGTGTGAGCTGAGAGAATGTGTCATAACAAACAACACAAAACAGAAAAGATTGATTTAACGTTTATCGCAACGGTGCAGTGGTGGTTGAGAAAATTGGTGTAGGACTCCAGAGCTGGGTGTGCTGCACAATGAGAGGGGTTTATATTCTTGTGAGCATATATTGTAAATCCAACGCACTGATATGAGTTGTTTTCATAAACACTTTCCATCTGCTAAACAGCTACTGAGAGTTATTGTCCTTTTCAATATTCTCTTGCTGTGACACAAGCACGAATCCTATTTAGAGGTGAACATTTGTTTGTTCACGTTTGGGTAAGTATTAGTAAGAAGAGGTTTATGCTGCCCCTCTTTGTTGTGTGCAGAAATTAAGCGGTATGTTTGATCACCTCAACTGTGTGTGCGTCTTGGTTAGTGTAGGCCCGTATGGGGATGGAGTGTTTTACACGGTCGTCAGCGTCCATAGAGAATTGTAGTGACAGCAGATAATTCTTTTAGAAGAGTCCACTTAAAATGAAGCGCAGGGGAATGAACTAAATATAGTCATCCAATAAACACCACATCATACTTGAACACACACAAAAGACTAGCTGGGCTGACTTGATCCTGCATCATAGCCCATCAATATTCTACAGTCTGTCACTTCTCCACATTTTTCAATTTGTCATGCGGGAATGTGCGCTGTAGCTGTCGCCGTTTGTGGCGATGTTTACAAAAGTGCTTTGTTTTACTTTTAAGTGTGGCCTTTTCAGGAATGCGTTCTGTTAATAAAAGTCAAGGAAACAGCCCTGTTGTTTCTACAGTCACACTAGTGGTTTAAGAACAGGGTATGACCAAAATTAGCGCAGCCATGGGCAATGAACTTGCAGTCTTCTTACCTCTGAAATTGCTGAGACCACTCACAGTCAGCTGCCTTTTTCAAAGGGACTTTGGTATATCAAGATGGTTATGCCTGCTATCAGTGCGGTCAAATAGGTACTGTAATTACATGTAATCTGGTTTTGATAAATCTCTTGTCATCTACATTCACAAGAATTCACATTAAACAGAAATTCACACTGATGCATTGATTTAACTGCAACCAGATTACAACCAGTTGAGCAACCAGCCAAGTCAAGGCCTCCTGTCTTTCCAAACATCCAAGCTGCCAGTTTTATATTCTCTGATGCACCTGCATCAGAGAATGCAGGTGCATCAGAGAAGGAGATTCAGGTTAGGGCAGGGCAATATGGCCAAAAATATTTATCACGATATATATTTGAAAATTTGCGATAACGATATAACTGGCGATATAATTGACATGAGACAAAATACTTTACAACTCCACAACTTTATAGTGCAAAAAAACCCCAAAACCCCGACATCAATGTATTTTCACTTAAACAAGCAGCTGTTCTGTATGTGCATTAAAGCTATATAAAAATTTAACAGTGCAAATGCAAATTCCTTGCTGACAGTTTAACCAAAAGGCATTTCCAGTGGAAATTGGCCAACATATTCTCAGCATAACCATGTATAATATCCACAAAACTTAAAAAGAGGTTATACACACACAATATGGTAATATTATGTTGAAGCACTGTACGTATCACTCCGCGAGGCTCCTGACTACAGTAGACGTAATGCTCCGACAATCCATCAAGCCGTGCGGCTTCGTAGCTTAGCAAAGTCGTACTAAAACATTTTTTGACAGATTTTCGAGCGCCGTGTACCACATAAAATCGGTTTGAGGTCAATAAGCACAACCAGAATTCATACATAAGAATTATAAGGAGCACTGTCGATTTTTCAGAAAATCAAAGGATTTTAAGAGCAACTTATTTCCGAAAAACACGGTAATAACGACGGCCTGTTTGCATGCTCTACCAAAAATAGTGCTTTGTTGTGTATATCTGATGGATGAGAGCCAAACCAGTTACACACCACTGAAGTTGCACCATTTTTACAAACCAGTTCTGGTTCATCTGTTTCACTCAACGATCCACTTTCTCCCTTCTCATTCTCCGTCGCCGCCATGCTTTTTCTGCCATGTGCGTATGAAAACAAAGGCACTGCGCATGCGCGTTTTACCCATATTCTATCGCGATATTTCATTTTCTTATCATTGCCTAACATTATACCGGTATTACCGTGAACGGTATGATATGGCCCAGCCCTAATTCAGGTGATCCACAATCACATGGAAACTGCTGATTGACTGGTTTGAAGAAGTTAGTGGGGTTGTCTGGGTTTAATGACTGGATGGACAGCAGATTCTTAGCCTTTATCTGACAGCCATCTCATGCTTTCCTTGCTTTCTCTGCACCCAACAAAGTGCCAGCAGTTTGCTACCAATGCTGTGATCTACTGAATGTTTGTATTAGAAGCCTGATTAGAAGCTAGGAGTTGAATCTTGAATATATTCTAATATCTGTGTGGTTTGCTGAGAGCCTTGTGTAAATAGTCTTTGTAAAGTGTGAATTATGAATACTTAAACAATATACATCTTGAGCATTGTGTAGCAGTTTAGTATGAATGAGAAGACCTTTTTTCCTTACAGTCCTTTTCCTCTTGTTTATTTGTTAAGAGTATAGGTTGGAAAACTGTCTTTTGTTTGCCTTTTACTTTTCTTAGGGAAACTTTTGTTTGTTGCTTTGGCATTGCTCACCTCAGAAGTGAATAAACTGCTGCTTGGCCTCTTGAATTGATGCTGCAGGCCTTTTCTTGGGAGTGGTAGGAGTGAGGGAGTCACACCTCGTGTTATGTCTGGGTTACCCCTAGGCCGGGCATGTAACAGCAAACTTTTGAAATGAGTGCTGGTAACAAGCTTGATGTTCCCTCTCCTCTTTAGTCCAGAGGATGTGTGTGTGTGTGTGTGTGTGTGTGTGTGTGGGGGGGGGGGGGGTGTCATGTTTTCCAATAAGAATTTCAAATTTTGATTCGCCTAACCACAGAACATCTCTCCACTTTGCCTCAGTCCATTTTAAATGAGCTTTTGCCCAGAGAAGGTGGCAGTGTTTCTAGATCATGTTCACATATGGCTTCTTCTTTGGACAATAGAGCTTTAACCTTAATTTGTGGATGGCACACTGAACTGTGTTTCAGATTTCATGCAGTATTTCCCCGGAGATCTTATGCATTCAACATTTTTTAGGCCTTGTCCCTTGTCCCCTGCAGATCCTCAGAATCTTTTGATGATATTTTGTTCTGTAGATGATGAGATATTTAAAGTCTTTGCAATTTTTTGTTGGGCACCATTATTCTGAAATAGTTCCACAAGTTTAACTCTCTGAACTTTTTTAGATGCTCTTTTTATACCCAGTCATGCTGCTGACCTGTTGCCAATTAACCTAATTAGTTGCAAAATGTTCCTTCAGTGGATTCTTTTTTAGTAACACTTTTTCAACTTTTTGTTGCCCCCTGTGCCAGCTTATTTGAAAGATGTTGCTGCCATCCACATATTTCAAACAATTCTTAACACTGTAAACCCCAAACTAATTACCAGGAAGTTCTAATCTTTGGAAACTGTAGTGTTTATCGAACCTTTTTTAAAAAAAAAAATAAATAAATTATACATTTGCATATACTGCCTTTAATTTGTATCATTTTGTATTATCCGTAAATGTGCTGTGGAATCTTTTCAGGTGTTTCAGGAAAAAAATCATGCTGATACCGTAAAGCTTAAAAAACTCATGTCAAATATGGCATATTTGCCATTAAAGGGTTTAAAATGATAACCTTTGTGAATAAAATGTGACTTTATGAGATTTGCAAAGTGTTGCATTCTGTTTTTATGTACATTTTACACAATGACCCAACTTTTTCAGAATTGCGGTTGTAGTATGCACACTAATGAAAAGAAACTGCTCTCCTACAGTTCAGAATTGCTCGCAGCAGCAGTTGTGGCAACATCCATAACATGATTTGAGAGCTTGTGCCTTAGAATGCAGCTCATCATTCAGTGGCCAGTATTGCGGCAATCTAAGAATTGGTAGCGACATATTCAGGTCACAGTTGTTAGCTGTGAATAAAGAATTGAGTTCTTTTCCAGGTAGTCGTCAGTGGGAATGGGGTGTTTGTCTAAGGGGAAATGTGAGTTTGAACAAATTAATGCGCATGGAAAGAAAAGGACTGTCACTCCCACCAGGGATGGTTTTGATTCCATCAATCTGTGACAGCACTGTTATTAGGAAGTTTTGTCTCTAGATAGTTATTAAGAAGTTTTCGTCTCGAGCCATCCATCCACGATCTGTCCTTGAACAGCACATTAGCTGACAAGTTCAGGTCTATCAAAGAGTGTCATTCATTTGTGCTTACCCGGGAAAATCTGGAGCACGTTTCATAGTATATACTGTTGCCGACATGTTCTTTTCCTTTAACCCAGCTTTTCCATGTCGTCTGTGTGGCTCGATTTTTTTTTAAACTATTGGCTTCCTTTGTTTTTTTTTCTTTATCCAGTTCCTTTATTGCTGTCTTTGAATGACAGCCTGTCCATCATTTATAACAGTTGAAGTGTGCGGCATTGATTTTCAAGTTGACAGAGTTCATGTTCCACAGGTTTCAAGCTCGACTTTGACAGAATTGGAGATTTATGTGCACACATACACTCAAGCATACAGTGCATTTGCCTACAATATTTAGCCACAAGAGAACTATAGCTACATAATTGGTAAGCATGTAACTATAGCATGCCTCATTCACCCATTCACACAATCACTTTTTTTCTATGCTTAAGTGCTTTCTATCTAACATTCTCACACACTCATACATGCATTGGAGAGCAACTTGCCCAAGGATATTTGGCATGCAGACTGGAGCAGCCAGGGATCAAACCACCAACTTTCTAATTAGTAGATGACCTACTGTGCCTCCTGAGCTTCATCCACCCACAAGACATAGCGACATGATAACATGAAATACATTTATAAGGCCGACTTAGAAACAGAGGGACACGCGGTTTGGCTTCATTAATAGTTTAAAGTGAAAGTTTTTGACAAAGCTTGTCATCTCAGAATGAGATTTGTAACAACCTTAAAATGATTTGTGGATTATGTGTATTATATGTGCGCATCAGTGTTTTTGTGTTTGAAGTGTACCCTGCTATCTAAATCTCACTGAGACTATCCTTTGTGCAGTGTCATATATTCTCACAGGGCCAAGTGTTTACAGAAATTCATTCCAACTCCAGATAAAGAAAAGAACAGTCTCCTTACTCTGGGCTATTGAACAGATGCTTTGTTTGAATGTCTGTCTCTTTGGAGTTGTGACTGCATGCATGTGAGTATAGCTTACAAAGCTGGCTGTTCAGCCATTTGACTATACATTCTTTTTCAATACAAGTGCAATATACAAGTCTGTTTATGGAGTTTTGCTGCACTGGAAGTTTTATTGATGTAATATATTTACTTTATTATCTGTATCAAGCGGCCAATGGGTGATGGCTTCAGAAAATCACAAGGCACAATTGAGCCCCATTTTAAGTTTAAACTTTGTTTAATATTTTCTCGAAATACTGAGCCTTTATTTCATTGCGGTTTCAGTCTCTAAATATGGACCATATACCAGGTGCATAGGTTGCCACTTTGGAATTAAGTTTTCTTTCCTAGAGGCTTTGATGTCTGCCACATGGCCACTGGTGTGAAACTGTAAGTGAGCTCTCTTAGACTTGGAGCATCTGTTTAAGAATAAAATAGAGCAGTGACTCCTCTACTGATACTAATTATCTGCCTGGAGAAAAAGAAAGACATTCAAGATATTACAATGATAAAAGACAGAATTTTGCAGTAGGTTTAATGTTTGTCCTTGACCGAGTGCCCTTTTAGCACAATAATGCAGATACCACAAAAAATAAATAACATTAGGCCTTGGGTAGACTGGTTCATATTTCCAGTAAGCTTGCCACTCAGTGTTGGCTTCAGTCCAGGGTAGCTGGGCATGTTTCCAGGGTGTGAAAGGCAACACCCTGAACCCTTGAACCCATTTGAAAAAAGTACGAGGTAAATAGTTTTACATTGTTTGCAACATTCTTGTATAACCACAGAAAGAGTGAGTGAATCTGCACTCTTGACTGCATCAAAACAGTAAGGTGTATCCTGTATGACTGACCTCCTCGCATCTGTTTCAGGCATCGCTTCTTCCACTTGGTCGTATCATATCATGAACTCAAGCATAGAATAAGCTTAAAGGGTTTTAAGTCATCGCTTTTTGGATCAAGGCAATTAATTTTTGGCAAAAATAAAGGGGTAGAGGGGTAAACTATTTAGTATGCCAGATACAAATTAAAGTAAATAATATCATGTCAGGCTGGTTATCTGTATCATAGCTGCCTTAATAGTGAGTAACACTCACTGGGCCTTGATTTGGCCATTGGTAGTGCAATGGCAAAGAAATGTATTTTAAGGATCTCACATTTAATTCAACCAATCTAAATACGTCCCTGCTTTTGCTTGTGTTTTGTGCCTTTCTGTATGCCTGCATGTGTGTGCATGTGTTCCTGGATGCATGCCTTCCTGTCTCGCTACTTGTCTCAGCCAGAGGGATAACTTGAGTTGGCAGCATCTCCATCTTATTACAGGGCTTTTGATTTCACTACAGAAGCCAAAAGGGACAGGAGATGCGAGGGAATGTGCAAGGCAATGAAAGAGAAAATGCATGTAATGTGGCAGCTAAATGACACAACAATTTAACTAACCACTTTAGCCTTTTTTGTGTCTGTGTGCCTATAGGTCTCCCTGTATGGTTTATATGTTTATGCTTGACTTGAGAAGTTGAGGAAAGGAAGCCTTCGAGTTAGGGTCTCATTTACATCACGGAAACAAGGATGCGCCTTTTGTTTTTCAAACCTGAATGGTTATTAGCTGTTGTTGAATGGCAAGTTTGTCAGGTCTGTACAAAGACACACAGATGAATTGATTTATTAGCACCATCACACAGTTTGGTGGATGTGCACTCATATGAACACCTTTTGGACCAGTATATGCACCTGCCTCTTGAGTTAGTGTCTTTTCCCACTGACAATATTGCCTTGAACTGCTGTTTGTGACGAAAGTGCTACAGCCTTTCAGTGTAGCAGCAGTTCTCCACCTGCTGAGGGACCTAGACCTGCACAACAGAATAAGGGCTCCAATATAGTTCTGTGGTGGTCCTACATACAGCCTGTTTTCTGTCACTGGGGACATCATCACAAACAGTTGGTCAGTGAGCTACTCCTGTTGTGTTTTCCAGTATCATAGAACAGCACAATTATAACATACAAACAACTGAAGTGAAACAGGTGTTAAAAGCAGTGAAAAGTTTCCACTGCATCTACCATCTATGCTTATCATGCCTTATTATTTCATCTTTTATGCTTTTTTTACCGATCCCACACTTGCGGTGAATACCACTGTTGTTCCCTTCACTGCTTTGATCTATGCATAATGTAATTCATGTTAAGCTACATACTGTTGGGTATTTACTGGACTCCATGTTGGCGTCTTTGCATAGGTTGAAAACCCCTCTCCATAAGTTCTGTGTAGGCAAATATCTATGCAAACACACACAACCACTGTAACATAAATTAAGCATAAGACTTTCAAGATATTTAAGAAAGAGTTTTTTTTTGTTTTTAAAAACTAGAATATCTTTCAAGTAAAGCAAAGCAAAAGACCATTTGATGGAAAGTTACAAATATCTAGACAAAATTACTTAGGTTGAGCCTGAATAATTTCACCAACTAAAAAATCAGAATATAAGAAGGTAGATTTAAACAAAGAGCACAACAAGAGAAAAGAAAGAGCAACAGAGAATTTTAAAAAAGAGAGTTAAAACAGCAGTGACATCTACAAGCTGTATGCTAAGAATGAGATCCATGCCAGTATGGTCGCTTTCATTCTGGTACAGATAAAAGTGGGTAGACAGAGCATAGATGAGCTAAAGATAAGCAGATGACAACAAGGATCAGAGAACAAGAAGTGAATCATGTTCTGACAGAAACAGATGGAATCACGAGACACAAAATAGATGAAGAATATTTTAAAAGGGATTGGAATGGTGGAAGAAGGGATCAGGAGATAAAGGCATCAGTAAATAAAACAAGATGATACAATTCAAAAGGTAACCTACAGGAAATCGGAGGGATAGGAAAGAGAGTGTCTAGGGATGGGGTAGAATAAAAGAGAGATGCACATCATGTAGATACAGTGAGATAACAACACCAAAGAGGATAAAAATAAATTAAGAAAAAAAAGCTGTCTTATCAGTATAAATTATAACAGCTGATATGCATTCTTTAGTCTTATTAAGACTATATTTGGTATTTCGGGTGGACCTGTTTCTTTTGGTTTGTTTGTGTGTGCGTGAGTGCGTGTGTGTGTGTGTGTGTTCTTCTGTTCTTCTGATATTAACTGTCATGCCCTGTGAAACTTCTTCTTCTGCTGTGAGCAAAAGATACAAGTTAATAATCTTTAAACCAAATTTAATAAAAGTTCTTAATGATGGATCTCAAAATATAAATGATGACAGATTTAGCTCAGTAAAGATGCAAAGTTAGATACAAAATTAGAGTCAGGTTTTTATTAAGTTAACTTTTGGGATGTTCTTTGAGTAAAGTGTAAACAGATAACAAAACACTGAGTCTGCAAAGGGGAATGAGGTGGAAATAAACATATTAGATAAATAATAGATTAATGAAACAGTTCAAAGATGAAACACTGCACCAGTAGTCATGATGTTTGGAACAAGCATTTATAAAAAAGTTTCATTTCCATGAAGTTTATTCAATACTCTCATTTAGATAACCTCGGGATAAACTGTTTGCGCACAGTATATGACACAAAATATTAATTACAAAAAGCTGGAGTCCTATTCTAAGCACGTGTGGGCTTTGAACCTGTTGGAAATGCTGCCAGAAAAAAAAAAGATTTTTATAATTTTGATAACACTATGACTGCAGATGGTATGTATGAGATGCATTCACATCTGCTGTCATGGTGGAAAGAAAGTACACCCTCTTTCATTTCTAAGTTTTTACATGCCAGGACTATATATTCCTTACCAGGTCATAAAATTAATTTGTAATTAGTCAAGTGCATTTGATTAGCAACACCTGGCTGCTACTTACCGTTTCAATTCCTATGGTAGCAATAAGGGTGTACATTGGTTTTCACACATTGCTTCTGCATTTGGACTTTTTTGTCATATCATGTTTTGTAATTCATCTGAGGTTGTTTCTAGGTAATTTTTTTTAATTAACCTGATAAATGAAACCTTAGAATTTAAAGAGGCTATACTTTCTTTTCACCATGACTGTATGCATTTCATGTGTTTGTATAGATCTCAATATTATGACCAATATATTTCCAAAATGTTGATTTGAGTGACATTCAAAACTGTGTATTGTTCCCGTGGAAGTGCTTTGCTGAATAAAATTTGTCAGGCCTGGAGGAGTTTTGACTGCCGATGCGCACAGCACACAGCTGCAGCCCACAGGTCTCTTTGTAACAGTTTCCGCTTTTTATAAAAAGCGCCAGTGTGATTTTTGGGTCATGGACAAAACTCTATTGGCACAGTTACTGAGTCACTGTGCTCTTTCTGAACGCTTAAAACCCACAGATGGAGGCATACTGTACATCACCAAGCTATGAAAGGCGACACCTTCTTTTTTTTAACTTTGTTTGTATTGTTTTTTTTAATTTAATTTAATTTTAATTAATTAATTTTTTTTTTACAATTTTTTCAGCAATATGGGAAAAAGAAAAAGAACAAAACAACAAAAAGGGCATCCAGGCTGATCAGTGAACACCCCAAATGTCATTGAAATACAGGTGGTATATGTATAATCTCTTGCTTCTTCTCCCCTTTTTCAAAAAAGGGAACTCTTTCTAAGGTATCAATGTTGCTTGTGCAAGCACTTCAATAAATAAGGCATATAGGACCCGACTAAGAGGCCACCTCTGCTGACAGCTTCCTTGAATGGGCCCTCTATTGGTCATACCTTTATTTATTTTTATTCTTGATTCATTAAAACCAAATAGTTGCAATGTCAGAAAAAGATGTCTGTGAAGGTTCTCAGTCATCCAGGTATCCCGTATATCCCATCAAATGGAGTTGAAGGCCTTTTCTGCATCTAAGCTCAAAACAATGGACTTTTGACTTGACTGATTTTTGCTCATACCATCTATAAGTTTAAGGCTTGCCTTACAGTGTCATGAATTTGTTTAGTTTTGAGGAAACCTGTCTTATCATCATCTATAATATCGGGAATTACATTTTATCCTTACCTGTCTTCAGTATTACTAAGATTATGGCCTGTCTCCAAGACACGGGCATCTATCTGCCTTTAAGTATAAAGTGAAAACATTTTAATAGTAGGGGTGATACTGTGATACTTTGTAATATTCTGCATCCATCCATGCCCAAAGTCCCAAGGCTAGACCTTCTTAAAAGCTAAGAAGCACATATTCTTAAAGCACGATTCACATTTCTCTGTAAAATTCAGTAGTTATATTGAATTTATAATTCATATTGCAATCCCCCACACTTTACAGTGCAAGTAAAAGTAATTCCGCCTGTCTTTATTGCCCACAAATCACTCCGATATTTACTGCAGCCTGACACCTCGCCTTGTTGACATCTGTTAAGTTTCTGTTATTTATCTCTACTGCAAGAGAATTCACTTTCATTTGCATGTTTCCCTAAACAAGCTTTGAATGACTCTTAACCTGACTTTATCAGTAGCAGAATTCTTTTAAAGATAAGAGGTTAAGCTATCTACAGTATGACTTTTCTATGTTTTGTTCAAGCTCATATACAGTTGCAGCTGCCTTTAATTAAGATCACATTTCAGCCTTGACGGTTGAATAAGTGGGCTGTCTGTTCCCCGGGCATAAATAGCAGGCTAACATATAATCACTGGGAACACAGAATCTGCGTAAATGCATCAACACTCCTATTTAACATCCATTTTGCACTCTGAAGTCATATTGATTCACCAACAATGTTCCATGTTATTTTAATCAGTGTTATTCACTCACTGATTAGACATCAAATTAACATTGACAGACTATAAAATCAACACTGCTTTATAATAATCAGGATTCTGTGGCAACATGCGAGTAAAATAGACTGTCGATATCAGCAATTACACTGTATCAGTCTGACTTAGTTAGGCTGCAGTGGACATTGTTCATCAAACAATGACCAAAATCAAAACCTTTTCAATTAGACAGTATTCAAAATATTTTTACATGACATTACAGATTTGAAAAGCTCAAGTTGGCTGATTTGGTTTATTTGACAATAAGTTAAAATTGATAATAACCTCTCCCATTTTAAGGGAGAGGAAAAATAAGTGAAAAAGAATTTAAAAGAAAAAGAGAAACCAGAGTTACTAAAGGAATTGAGCTGTTTTAGCCGTTGGTGACAGAAAAGAAAGAAAAAGAATGGTAATTTGTTTTTTAAATATGAGAGACTAGCAAATTGAACTAGTGCAAAGATGTGTCAAATAGGATTAAAATGAACTCAAAAAGAGCTGTTGGTGATCTTGTAATCCTCCACTGCAGTTTTACAGCTAGAATAACTGGCTTACGTTTTCAGGGCAGCAACAGTGTATCTTTACCTAAGACGTTTTACTGATCTTCTTCTGTACAGTTAAAGGATAGGTAATCCTTCTGGCCAAAGCTCTCAGTAGAGGTGCTGTAGCAACAACTGCACCAACAGTTTAATCATACCGGTCCACTGAGAAAAACGAGACTTCTGCTGCCCAGCAACATTTCCGCTCCAAAGTGAAAGCAAAACAGAGATGGAGTGTGGAGGGGAAGGCTCTTTATCTGAACATTACCTGCTCTTCTGTTCAGATTGTTCAAAGCAAACAAAGACAGATTGACTCAGACTGTTATTGTACTTGTGGCCAGCAGACTAACAGCAGCAATGTGATTTTTTTCTTCTAGCTCAAGCTAAAGACTGCACTCAAACCTTTCCAACTTAGTCCTAAATATGTTAATAAAACACTGGAAGGTGCTCCGGCTTATTCCGCTTTGGCGGTGCATTCAAACTATTTCCATTAACTATTAAAGAATCTAGCATCCAATTTTACAATCCAAATTGAATTGTTGCAGTTGTTTAACAGAATGGGAACTTTTGATGCATTTAAATTTGTCATTATACGAAAACACCTGTTTAAAAGGCAAGCAGTTGGCTGTGGCTCTCTTGGTTCGCCAGTGATTGATACCTATTAGAAAGGCTGGGATTGTTAATTATTGGAGTAAAACAGGTACAAAATTAAATTGATTATGATTTTTTATGTGGCACAGTTAACATGCAGAACTACGTGGTGTGTGCTATTATCAAATATGGGGCAAAAGTAATATTTTAATGGCTTTTTTTTGTCTTCCTCTTGTTTGGTTGTTTTTTTTTTTTTTTGGTTATTTTTTGTGATGTTAATGGTTTTAGTTGATGTTAAAGGCATTGGAAGTCTTTTTAGTACTTCCAGTGCCTTGGAAGTACTAAAAAGACTAAAGTACAACATTTTATTTTTAATTTTAATAATGAAAAATGGACACGCTAGATGTGACTCATTACTTTTCAAAGCCTGCATGGATTACAGATGTGTCCTGTGCTTCTTACATTTAGCTGAGAACAGCCACCATTTATTCTAAAAATATTGACTAATTTCAATGGTAGCTTTGATCATGAAGAGATTTTATGATTTTGTGATTTTATTTTAATTATTTTATTTTATTAATTGTGAGTACCCCCAAAGTGTAATGTCCTAGATGTGGAATAGAATATATGTTTAATACATAGTCCATTGTTTTAGTGAAAGAGTTTAAATTCAACAGCTAGTATGCCTCATATAGAACTGGGTATTGAGGTAAATATATATTTATAATAACTTTTTTTTTTAAAGATAACTGGACTGTCAGTGTGCATTTTAGAGGACACTGCTATGCCTTTATTTGAGACTGTAATTTATTAACAGGTCAAGGTTTTAAATATTAAATCTTTAAATCTGCAAATATACAAAATGAATGATTAAAAAAATCAACATAATTAGTATGACTTGTCAAAGGAACTTCAAATGTGAAATAATATCAAGCTGACTAAAACTGTAATATCAAAATTATAACAACACCATGCTAAAAATGGAAAATTGTTAGCCTGGTAAAACTTACACATTACCACTTTTTGGGAAACTTCTGTTCCCTGTTTTTATATTCTTGGGCTTTCTGTACTTAACTTCTTCTCTGCCCCAGGCCTATTATCTGTCTCTTACACACAGTGAAGCAGAGAAAACCATACAGAAAAACACAAAAAGACTGAAGCTGAAATAATACAAATGTGCTAAAGATCAACTCCTGCCAACTTCAGAGTGTTGAACTCAGATATTAAGAGGAAGACCAAGAAATTGGTGCTCATGAGGGCATTAACTAATTTTTTTTTCCTTCATAACCTGTCTAAGTACAATTGATGAGTCAAATGCATATCAAAAAAGTATGAAGCATATTTTAACAGCTTTTGGTATTTGGGAAGTACAATATTTATAGACTAAAACTTACCTTAGAACCAAAGGACATATCAAAACTAAAGTTTGAAACGAACTCAGTGAAGACAGAAAGCTCATTACTGTTCAGTCCAAGAGAGAATTGGGTTGTCACATGAAGAAAACAGTCATCACCCAGCTAACCAATCAAAGGTATTAAGAGTTTTGCATTAACAAGTCATTTAAAAGATTTATAAAACAATTCACCAAATTTCCTCTTCAAATGGATGTGACAGTGCTGGAACAGTGGAGAATCTCCCATCTGACTGTTCAAGTCCCAGATTACCCAGCTGGGGAGTCTAAACATAAGTGACTGAAATTAAAATACTAAAACAAGAGCCGTCCTCTTTTCTCTCTCCTTTGAAATTTATTTAGAGATCTCAATACCAAAGAGACCATGGTCTCCACATTCAATTTTAATATTGATAATGCTCTAGCAAAATGTGCACTTTTGCTGCTGTAGTTTTCAACAAATCCAAATAAATCAGATTTGTTATTTACTTTAAGCTAATACAGTGAGACTTTTGGGCTTTATGAGAACTGTTTGCCATCCGGAGCAGAGTCAATACATGCATGCTTGGTTGCTTTATTGTTTTCCATGCATTGTCCTGCTTAAAGGCAAGTATAGGAATGCAGGCTTCCATGTGCAGTGTGCAAAAATTTGAGGGTTTACAGGGAACAAAATTCACATCCTTCTGACTGATAAAGATGGCATTACTACTGTAATAATAATAATGTGTTTTGTCTATTTTGGGAACTGGATAAAAAATCTTGCAGTGATGGGGGTCCTTTGGGAACAACAGTACACAGATAGAACTAAAAAAGAAAAGAAAAAACCGCTTGGTCCATAGTTCCAAAATAGTACATTTTGTGTAATTTACCAAGTTTGAAAAGAAAAACAAACAAAAAAAACTTTACCACAGCCCCCCCCACCCCCATCGCTTTATGTGTCCTGTCGTCCCCCCCCCACACACACACATTATACATTGTGTTAACAGAAACTGGAAAAGATTAGATTCTCAGATTCATGACTCGTAAAATTGAGCTCATAATACCCCTGAAAAGAAGTGCTGTGACTCTGTATGTGTAATGGAATTACTGCATTTCTTGACATTTGGTCTCTTCTTGTGTCAGCAAACAAGCTCTGCGGGTTATAATCGGAGTGTCATGAGATGATGAGTCTGTGACTTAAATATTGTTTTATTACACAGAAGCTCTGCCAGTGTTATCTTTGGATTCATAAATGTATGAACTGATTTATTTTTGATGTATTGAATATTGAATAACCTTTGTTTCCTTGTGATTGTGGCTTGAAACAAGCTTCTTTTTTTAGTTCAGGTATCATTTTGCATCTGTTCACAAACTTTAATTATAGACCACCTGCAGCTCTGCTCGCCTTCATTTCCAAAGATGGTTTTTCAGTTTTAATCCACAGACGTTGCAAAAGTTCTATGAGGTTTCCGACCCTTTGTGGGTATAAACGTAAATCTAATATTCATAAACCCATGTCCATTGTGCTATAAATTTAATACACCTCTGCCTACCACCTTAACGATAGCAAAGTCTTCTTCCTGGTTTGTAATGCTGGCATTTTAATTTGCCCGTTGTAAATCCCTAAACACAAGCCAACGTTTCATTGTAATTGCTGTGAACAAGTGGGACTCTGCAGGCAAAGTGAATAATACAGGCCCGTGTTCATTTTATGCCATGCAATATGGCATAAGACCGATGGTTTTGAAATGAGCAGCAGTTAAACATGACAATAACTGAGGCATAATTATGACTCCATATTAAAAGTGTTTACAGTAGATGTACTGTAGTATTAATCTGTAACACAAAAGTCAAGCTAATTTATAGAGACCGAAGACAAGGATTAAAAGTACCAGAAAGCGTCATGCAGTCATCAAATCTTGTATCTGTAATCTTTGTTTATCTGAGCAACTTAACAGATTTACATTCAGCTGCAAAGTACAATATGGCTAATAGCAGTAAGAATACTGGCCAGTGGCTCTTAATGAAAGCAATCATCTTGGTCGAGCCAGGCAGGGTATTATGGCAGTATTTAATTCACAGCTTCTCTGTGGTTTGTAAGCTATTAAAACAAATGGGATTTCCATTTTTCTTTTTTGCGTGGCAACACCCCTTTTAAGCTTAAGCCAAATAACATATCTGTGATATCATGACTGCCCCCTCATGCTCCCCCCTTCTCATCCACATCCATATGAGCAGACTCCATACATATCTTAGACATTCTTAAACACCAAAGGCGGTGCTCATAAAGTTTAATGTAAGCTCTAACAAGATGTCAAGGTCACGCTGCTGTAATATTATAGGAAGCAAGGCTCTCTCACAATGGGAAGTAATGAAGTTCTATTGGTCATACTTGAGGGGGCTCATTGTTCGGCTCAGGGAGGGAACATTAATGGAATGGATTATTCACGACAGCCTGTTGAAAGGTTTATCACTCAGTCAAACGGGGATATATATTGTCTGCCATACCCCCTGCTGGTGCACCATCTTTGTACATAAACGCATGGAGCATAAAGAGAATGCTGGGGACTTTTTCTTTACCTCAGAGGGGGTTGACTTCAGTATTTCCTGGATGTCCCATAAAATTGAATTACATAGGTGTGTATAAGCCACACTGCACTTTAGTAATATTGCATCAAATCTTGTAGCAAGGTCGAAAACTAATCTAAAAACTAATGAAAACTAATCACTTTATTTACCAAAACAGATTAGCCTTTGAATTATGTTAACTCAAAACAGAGTAAATAAAAAATCAGGGGAAAAAACCCCTCAATAATCTTTGTAGCACATCACACTAGAAAATGCTCTTTATATCATATTTCAACTCTGACTGGCACTTGTGAAAGCAGTGGTCTGTACATCTCTCTTGGAGATTAGAAGGCTTAGGTTGCAAGCTCCGATTCTTTCTGCGTTCTTCTTCTCGCTTGTTCTTGCTTTTTCTCTCTGATTATTTTGATCAATAATCCTAATGGATGAACCACCGTTTGGTGTGAGAGAGGGGAAAAAAATGTCTTGAGAGCGGAGGGGGATGGATGAGACAGGGGAAAAAGATTGAACAGGAGAGAAAGTCAGAGTGTGAAAGCAGCAAAGAGCTTAAGAGCCTTGAACACATGTTATTTGACACAGAAGGTTGTGTAGCAAGTCCCACAGGTGTTCTTGAGAGTGTTGGCGGTTCTGTTTTGACTCCTCACCCCTGAACTCCCTATCATTTTTGTACATCTTATTCCTCCTTTCTTTCTGTGCTTTTCTTTTCTCCCTGTGCTCTTGCTCCTTCCAGCTTTATCTCCATTCCTCACCACCAACCTCCTAATATCCATTTACGTTTTTCATTTTCCCTTATAGAACACAGATGATCTACAGTCCTGTTATAAATCACGCAACAGGACTGATTTGTCAAAAAATTGGGCATATTTTATGTTGCAACACTACCACATCTAAAGCGATGTACTAATCTGCTGTTCACGGTCATATAGACATTCACGACTGCACTTTGCTGCTGTTGTGTACCGGCTTCTGCTCGTTTCTAGACCATCCTGATTGACTACCCCTGTCAAATAAGCGATCTAAGCAGCTGGAGTCGGGGGCTCCTGTGCTCTCAGAGCTGTATGCCTGAGATGATCAAATTATGGATATTCTTTCCATTGCTATTATATACAGCTCCGGAGAGAAAGGACGAAAAACTCTGACAGTGTTTAGAGCAGTCTGAAGAAGAGTGCTCAACACATAAGACTTGCAAATACATTATCACTTACTTCAGACTTGGAAAAACTTTTTTGTGAATGTTTTCAAAATGATCAGTGCCTCCAAGGATGTTCGCATTTAACATCATCGTAGTAAGGTGCTTGTACCTGCTTTCAAGTTGCAAGATTTCACGGTCAGATTATTATTTAATTTATTTAAAGCATAATTTGTTTTTCTTAAACATTTTTTACATTATTCTTGCGTAACACTTTATTAGAAGTGAGTGACTTTTTTTGTCTTTTCGTGCGTGTTAACCACCTGAAGGCCACAGCAAAACTGGCAGTTTGATAGAGATCATGTAATTACTTGCCACAGTACAGACACATTGAACTGACACCATCGATGCTTCTCTAGTGTGAATGGGGTTTTTTTCCCTGTGATTGCCCAGTGGACAGCCAAAGATAACCTTCGTCTCAGCCTAATTTCAACCTAAAGATGATGAGCTCTATTTTGGTTGGCCTGATTAGTAGTTTGCATTTATCTGGGGCTCCCATGACCCAATCTGATATCTAGGGCTGCGCCTACATGCACATCCGTTTGTGCACGAGTGCATATGTGTTAGCCTCCCCACTGAGAGATTTATGTAATGTTTTTTTACACCAAGGACAAAGTGTGAATGTGTATGGAGTGAGTGTGTCTATGCAGATTTGTAAGTCTGTGCATGGAAATTACTGATCTCACTTGTGTGTAACGTGAAAGACTGCCATAATCCAGCATCAGATAGATAGAAAATATCTAATGAGTCAACTCTTGCTCTCTCTTTCTTCTTTCTGGGTCAGTTGAGGTCAGTGCAATGATTGCTGCAGTTAGATTTTTCATGTGAAGGTTTTCTCATTGATACCAAGGAACAAGTTAATGCTTTGGCAGTGAGGAGCACAATTACCACAGCTGCCATCCATTCTGTATCATTTTTGCTAAAACTATTATTAGTTATAAAACAAAAGAGAGGAAAAAGTGTAGTTTCAAATCTTATATTTGTGTGTTCTGTTTTTATAAATCACATCTTAGTCTGAGTGATGTTGTGTCAACCCAGATAGCCCCACAACAACCAGAACTTGAAAGAACTACAGGTACATCTCAACTGCCCAAAAGGTGGTAGGTCCCCTAGGGACAGTTATTTAACTACCTCAATGAACTTGCCCCCAGTAGTAACCAAGTCATGCCCTTTGTTCCCAAAATCTGTTTCCACAACAGAAACTTTGTCAACAGGATTGAGGAGATACTTGAAATATTACTTCCACCACCTTATTGTATTTTTGGTTAAAGTGAAAATAACTCAATCCCAACTATAGACAGTATAAGATGGAAGCTACTGTCCCCTCCCGAGTCGCCTGATGGTTTGCCAGACTGGCTTTGAGGCTAATCAGAAGTCTTGTTCCATGGCCTCACCAAACTCTTCCCACACTGGAGTTTTTGCTTTAACTACTGCCAGAGATGCACTGTGCTTTGCCTGCCAGAAGCTGTCAGCTATCTCAAAGCTCAAGAGAACTTTTTCTTCAGCTTAACCACTTCCTTCACTTTCCTTCAGTGTATCTCATCTGGTACACTCATCTACCCCCATCAGAGACACCAACTGCCTTGTGGCTACAACAATGTACAGTCCCATCAGCAAGTGAGGTGTGGGACGTAGTCTTCTTGGACTAAATGTCCCCAGACTCCCTGGTATGTTTTAATAGTTCTGCCAGAAATGGGATTTGAAGACCTTGGATTGATACCAGACACTATGGATTCAAGTAAATGGTGTAAATATTGTGTAATATTGTGTATCTCTCACTTAGTTTAGTCAGTAAACTGCTGATTCAACAGTTGTCTAGGGTAGGAGCTGGGTATTTGCTGGGTGCTGTATTGAGGCATTTAATGGTTTTCAATTTAATGGAAAAAGGTGCATAAGCAACAGTAATCACCACAGTCTTGAGAGGACTGTCAAGTAAAGTCCATTTAAGAACTTGGGGGAGCTTCACAAGGAGTGGACTGAAGCTGGTGCCAGTGCATCAAGAGCCATCACTCAGGGATTTCGGGAAAGGGGCGACAGCTGTCACGTTCCTGATAGCTAGCCACTTCGGAATCAGAGATCAAAGTACACTGCATGAGTAGGGAGCAGTGCATAAATACATTAAGCATTTCAGTTGGTTGTACACCTGACTGACACAGAGAACAAAAAAATTTAAACAAAAAGTTGGACCCACCTATTTTTAAGCAATCTGTTATGGATTTTAACACATTTCAGCATCATGTTTCTATAACACTCTTCAGAGTGTTGCACTTTGCTTACGTAGCTTAAGAACAAATGTTACGTAACCTTAGTTGGCAACATTGTTATTTGGCTACTGTTGTATTTTTTTTATTATAGTCACCATTTTAATTGCATTCCAGAGCAGGTTGTACCAAACTTCATGTACCCATGTGATTCAGGTTTGTCTCGCTACAAAGAGGTTCTCTGATCAGTTCAACTATCTTTCCATTAAAAGTTTGGACATTGAATTATGATTATGGCAGAAGAATTTTTGTTTTGTGTTATAATTTGTAGCCAACAATCAACATGAATAATTTCTCTATTCTCTAGATATCTGCTTAAAGTTCAGGTTAACATCCACCCTTACCTTCTGTCTGTCTGGTTGGTGTCATTTAAGGTCAGTGTTAGGTTGTGTTTTAGCCACATGGTACTTTTCAGCTGAAGCCTGAAAAACATTAATTTTGGCCCAGGATTTCTTTTTTTCCCCCTTTTTTTCTTTCAGTTATTCAACTATTAATAAATTAATTAATCATCAATAAAACACAATTATTTTCAAAATTCTTCTACTAATGTTACTCACTGACCTAAACATTACAAAAATCAATCGCAGAGAATTGGAAAAGCAAATATTTTAAGCTCCACATATAGAGGAACTCCATTAAGCTGAACTGTAGCCTGAAGGCTGTGGGGGTCTATTGTCATTGACATAGCTCACATTGTGCTGTTTACACAGGGTAATAGTTTGAGCCAAAGTAGAGATAAGGATGAACAAATGAAGATCAAATCAAGTCATGAAGCCGAAATATCAGACAGCAATATATGAGTAAAGGACTTGCTGACATAGACACAGAAAAAGTAAGCGCAATAAACAGAACAGAGATAAGGAAAAGATTTAGGCTTTGAGAAGGAGATCAACAAAGTGAGGAAAAAGAGAAAAACTGATTTGCAGATCAAGCTCAGGGAGTGTTTTAGCTCGTGCTGGCAGCTCTTCCTGATGCAGCAGTATTAAGAGTTAAACTTTTCACCTCTACTTGAATAAAGTGAGGAGAGTAGAACGATGTGTGTTGAAGGGCCACTGAAAGCATAATTGCATTAAAGGAAGACGCAAATATGTGAAGACAGAAAGTAGGGGTGGGGAATAGGGAATGGTAGAGCACAAGTTTTCAAGACTTTTTGAAATTCAAATTCTAAAAGTGGGAAAAGGCCAAAAGGATGAGATGCTATTAGGGTTGTTCCCTGGCTCTGGATGGGCCTTTGTGGGGTAGATGCAAAAACAAGCAAGACTGGTCCATGTAAAATAGGCAATGAGTCTTTGCTGTCTGTTATTTCTGAACATTTGATAACCTAAATTGTCTAATATAATTTGATCATAAGTCTCCTATTTATTTGGCAAAAAATCATGTATGCAGGGAAAACTGTGTGTTCTAGGAAATAAAGGGAGGATAGGTGCAGTGCAAAGAGCGGAAAGGAAGGAGACTTGAGAACTACACCACTTGCTTCCCTGCATAATGCATGCAGGGTGATTTGGTGCATGTAAACAGTCTCTGAATGTTTTATAAGATCAGGTTGACCAAGTAATACCACGTGGGAGAAACAAAAATTGGTCAGAGTGGACAAAGCAGAAGACATGGCTGTGAAGGTAAAAACCTGGGGGAAAATGATATATTTTATTGAACGTGCGCTTTAGTGCATTTGTTTGTGTGCTCGTGGTGGTGGAGGAAGAAGGAGAGAAAGGGAGTACTGAGATGTTGTGGTTAAGCTCTTTGTATGGATGGAGGCACTCCCTATCTCCAGGAAAAAAACGTACTTTTCACAGTACAGCAAGCAAGTGAACTGTGGGATTATACAAAGCCATCGACAGAACAAGTTTCCACTTCAAAGAAATTATGGCTTTTAAAAGTTTCATAAAGCTGCCTTAGATTGTCTGAAGGACAGGGAGATAGTGTTGATAGCTGTGGGATTGCGGTGTGTGCCGGGTGCACTTGTGCCCCTCTAACTTTTCCTGAAATGTCCTTAAACTTACAAACTTACACATTAGGCGAATAGGCTGAAGTGGAAATAATTAATGAAATTACAGTTGAATTGAGTATTCAGAGTCATTCTGTCACTTTCGTTGTCTCTTTTTTTGTGTTTTTCATAATTATGGACCGGTCTCATACCGCTGCGTTTGACCTCAGTGGTTGAATGGACTCTAACAACTTGAGTGATCATAACTCCCCAGTTCTCTTTGAGTAATCTAATCTTACCTTTTCTTAACATGTCCTGATATCTTGGCCAAAAAGATATTCAACACACTGGTGTATTACTATAGGTCTTCAAAAATCATTCAAGCCCTCTGCCTCAAAAACTGTCAAATATATGAAATATAAATAAATAATTTGGTCACTTGCTCATATAGATGCCCAAAACAACAGGCACAGAAAGTAAGTGGTTAAGCAAGGGAGTCATAGCGAGAGAGTACCTCTTTAGTCTTCTTTACTTTATGGGAAAAAAATGTCTTTAATATTGCCGCATTATAACCAGTGAGTTTCAGGAAACGGTTTAACTTTGAAACTGCAGTGCACCCTTTTAAAAAACTGCTAGCAGGATGAAGACATTTAAATTTTTTACAAGAAGCGGCACCAGACTTGGTTTTGTTTCATCACAATTTCAAACCTCATTACTCATCAGGGCCTTTGCTGCAGAGAACTGGAGCTCGGCAGTATCTCCTAAAGCTGCAGAAGCCCTTGGTTCAGTGATTCTGTGGTTCCTCACAGAAATCCCCACAGAAAGAGGGAAAAGTGTTCACCTGTAATGCTTCTTATTATACTTGTGGTTTACTTTTATTATTAAGCACATAAATCACAGTCCACACCCCTCATGTGTTGAGGGGTGTGGGCTCACCACCACTCCCTTGTGACAGGACAGACATGCATCATGCTGACACAAGGACTGGCACAATAAGGGTTGATGTCAAATAGATCTACTGTATAATGACATAGTTAAAGGAATAAATGTTGGACCAACATAAACAGCAGTCTCAGACTCCATTGTTAGTGAATAACAGTGCTATTTACTTGTGGTTCATAATTTAGTCTCTCAAATCCCTTGACTAGCATCACATTTGAAAAGGGGTTCTGAAATTCTCCATTACTGCCATTACTTACAATTTTTGATGCTGCATTGATTATTGAAATCTCTGTCTTTTTATCCAGAGCTGTTGTGAAATCAATTTTACATCAAGAACACTTGCAGCATAAAGGTTTCTAAATCAAAGCCTTAAACTTCTAAGGGGGAAAGTCTTAGGAGGGGAAATTGAATGAAATATGCTCTCTCCTCTGCCGCAGTGGTGCCCTAGAGTAAGGCACTTAACCCTCAGCAGTTCTAGTGGAATAGCTCAGCTGCCCACAGAAGACTGCTGTGGGTTGATCCTACGCTTGAATGTGTGCAAATGTAACCAGCGCTGAAAAAGGTAGCTGCTGCAGAAGATCAGTACCAAATGGGGGTGTTAGCATCTGAAAAGCACTTCATGGTGCCATGTCAACTTTTGACTTTCTTTATACAAACTGGTCAAATGAGACTCCATGTGAGGCTCCCATGATCCATTACAGGAACTGTGTGTGTGTGTGTGTGTGTGTGTGTGTGTGTGTGTGTTTTGATGAAATCATTCATCAGTGCACGAAGGAACACTGTAGGGCGGATCTTTCTGGAGTTAAATCTGCATCATACATAACCATTTTTTAATCAGAAGAAGAATCAGAAAATGTTAAACACTTCTGCCTGCACCCTGAAATGTTGCATGGGAAGGGAAGCTCTGTGAAAAGGGGGATAAGAAAATCCAGCTCAACCAGGCAATCATACTTTGCATGATTTTGCCAGAAATAGGTCAGGTATGAATAACATAGTTGAAGAATGCATGATCATTCCACAAAGAAGCCAAATTCAGTTCAGCATTCTGTTCCACACGTATTTGTTCTGTAATCACCTCTGGTGAAGCAGCTGCAGCTAACTAAGGGGAGGTTTAACACTACTGGAGTTCAAACCACTAGGCCCCATCCATTTTATTTTTAATTATATATTTATTAAAGCAATAAAAAAAGAACAAACTGAGAGGCAAGAAAACAAGAAAAAAGTTAATGGGAAGATACGATGCACGGTGTACTCAGCTACACAGGTGCAGTATGTGGAGAAAAGAGGAGAGCTTTCCCCCTACATTCCTCTAACAGATGCTATTATAACATATGACTAGTCATGCAAAGAACCATAAATATGTCTTAAGTTTTCTTCTGGGGTTACTTCCTAATCCAAAAAAAGGTAAACAGAGTTGTTGGTGACTGTACTTGTCTGTGTGTTTGCAAATCTATTATACTTTTTGATGAGATTTCTATTTGTATATTGAAATTTAAAAAAAAAGTAGCACGCATTTGTTGTTTTTTGGTTTATTTATGTCATTTTTACCAGTTCACTGTTGCTTACGAGCTAAGAGAACTGTATTCAACAGCATTCAGTGCAACTAGAAATCAGCATTTTTATTTTAGCAGCTGAAGCATATAATAATTGATGTGACAATATTTGCACAGCTTACATTGAGATAAGAGGGAAAGATTTGTGAATGAATCCTGAATTACTTAGAGAGAATACTAACCAAAGGCTGTTTCACCAATTTAAAAAAAAAGTCTGATCAAAACACTGAAAGATCTATTGCTGGTGGTTGCTCGAGCAGACAACTTTGACCCTAGGAGTTAAAATGCCCTCTTTTAAATCCTTAAAATACTCTTTGTTTTTTTAAAACAGTAACAAGGGGCAGGAAATTAAACCAGCAATTACTGTTAATGCTGTTGGAAACCATGACAAATTGTTCTTGCTATTTGTTTTTGCAGTGATTGGTGGTCTGCATGCAGAAACAAGTCCAGTTTTATTTAAACTTCAAGCTTGCATGCTAATTTTGGAGTAGTAGCTCTAGTGTGGAGAGAGAGAGAGAGAGAGAGAAGAGGTTCTGGGTTTATTTGAAAAAAAGGGCTTCAGACAAGTAGAAGGACAAAGTAGGTCTAAAGTGAAGAGAGTCAGACATCAGAAGGAAAACAAAATGCAAAAAACAACAAACAAGCAAACATTTTTCTGTAGTACATAGAGGAGATAAGAACAAAGAAAACATGGGACCCATTAGATTGAAGGATGATTAACAGAGACAGGAGGCGTAAAGGATTCAGAAGGCAAAACTGAAAGTGAAAAAGATTTGGAAGCAACAAATAAACAAAGGGAAAGTTGGGAGAGGACTCGGGGAGGTGCATGGTCGGCTTGAGCGATTCCCTGCAAAGTGAAAGCAGAGTGATGAAGTGCTGATATATGGAGTCAACGAAAAGAAGAAGTCTGAAGAAATCGAAGAGGCAAGGAAGAGGGAAGCCGGGAGGGGGGGGGGGGGGGGGGGGGGGGTGTAAGGGATCTCCAGCAGGGGGTCATGCAACTGACTCAAAGTCGTAAAAGAGGTACAGGTCTAAATCACACGCATCAACCTCACATAATCATTCTTCTTTTTTTTCTTTGGCCTGTCCTGCTCTTATTTTCTCACCTTTCCTGCAGACCAAGCAGAGTGAACTGAACTTTCTCTTCAATAGAACCTTTTACCTCTCTCTGTGTACTGGACATAAAAAGGAAGCTTGCAATCCTGCCATGTCTCCAATGGATTAGTTATATGATTATATATGCTGTTTGACAAAAGCTTTTATCCGCAGAACTCAAAGTG
Organism: Pelmatolapia mariae; assembly: GCF_036321145.2. Lineage (NCBI taxonomy): Eukaryota > Metazoa > Chordata > Actinopteri > Cichliformes > Cichlidae > Pelmatolapia > Pelmatolapia mariae. The sequence continues at coordinate 26,591,820 of NC_086237.1, forward strand.
ATACACCAGGCGATCTATAGGGAAAAATTGTGGGCGAGTCTCATTCGCGTACACAAAAAAGGCTTAGCGCAGCTGCACAAAAACAGAAATCTGCATTCAACAGACTGTACCCATTGTATCAACAGTGGATGCAACATATGTGGCATACTAATAAATACTGCAAAAAATAGATTCCGTTGTCATTTGAGTGAACATGATGTGCCAGGTGAAAGATTTAAGTAACTTCACTGATCTGGATATTAATGCTGCTCTCTGTTATGTAAGGACACTTTTTATTCTCTTTTTATTTTTCCTATGTGTGGCAGTTTTTTAATATGCAAAAGGGGGGAAAAAAGAAATCCTACAGCAGGAGTCCTGTGGGTGATGAACAGCTTGTTGGTGAAACTCACAGCGGATTGCAAGGACTGCGCAAGCCAGCAGAACGGCTGCAAACAGGCAAAAATTGGCAGACAGAAATTTTTTTTTTTCTAGTCACTCCTTCCTGTATGCGTGCTACAGGAACCTAAAGATATCCATGCAGTCAGTAAGTGGAACGGACACTTGTCAGAGCTACATTAAGATTTAGAGATTTATGTTAGACAGGCTTAAACTTATCAGTTTAATGTGCCTCTTTTTTTCCTTTATATCATCCTGTATTGTCAGTTGCTTGAAAATTAAACAGTTCTTTTAAATGTCTTCTTTAATTAATGCTATTCACTTCGATTTTATTCTTCTCTCTCAATGTTCTTTTAATCCAACCATAAATCTGTTAATGACTTTTCCTTTAAACATTTTCTGATACCTCATTCTTTTATTCACTCCCTCTAACCTGAGCTGCAATATGGCTTATGTCAGGTTGGCCATAACCCATGATTCCTATTACCATTTCTCTCGAGAACCCCCTTACGTGCCACGAAGACTATTAACAACTGGTAGCATTCCACCTCTTGTTGCTGTCATGCTGGGCTGAAAAGTAGATTCTATTGGGATGATCATACGTGATGTAATGACAGGTGTGGTATTTTGGATGTTATAAAAAAATTACATTCATTTGTTTATTCAGGTGGAGAGCAACTAAAGGAGGGGTGGCAAAACAAGGAAGCCTTGCTAACACCAAAGTAGCTGTTGAAAAAAGTATTTACAATAGAAACCCAAAAATCAATTAAGATTTTAATTACACTAAAAAATAAGTCAGTAAAAGGAGCCCAGGTTAAACAAAATAAACAAATAAATAAAAGTCAAATAGAAATAGTCTGAATTTATGAGAAAAAACTGGCTCTGTGCTAGTTGCCCGAGTCACTCTGACTTGACACCACAGGCTCTGAAAACAACCGTGCTAAAAGTCCTCCAAAAGATTTATGGGGCAGGTCCGATCCTTTGTTGTAACAGCAACTTGCTGTCCACTCCACAGCGGACGGCGCTGACCTCCGGTACAGAAAGGAGACAACTGGAATGATTCCCATGGCTCTCTGCATCCAGCTTTCATTGCAATATTTTAATCCCTAAAACACTGACCTGCTCCATGGCCTCCCTGCCAAGGCTACTGTCTTAGAATTCATTTCCGTATATTTTCTGTCAGTGTCTCTGCTGTCTTGCTCCTTTGTTGTTCTCTCCTTCCCATGCTCCTCTCTAGTACTCTCTTTTGAAGTGGTAGACTGCCGAGATGTGGTTAATTTGTTGATAAGGCAGACCTGGATAGGAAGTAAAAACCATCTACAAATACTATAAAGCAGCAATTTTCAAAGTAAAAACATGCAAATTATAAAATAGATTTAATGTAAAACAAATCAAACCCAACTCATAAGGCACAGAAAAAAAAGATTATTTTTTCTGGGTTATGCATATTTTTTCCCTTCAACTATTATATGTAGATGGTGATTGAAAACATTGTGCTGGCCATAGCTTAGAAAAAGTGCCACTTGTTCATTAAGTTAAAATCTTGAAGAAGAAAAAAACCCTCCCTCTTATATTCGATACTGTATGTTTATAGTTTCAAGGACAAGAACAATGGGGAGATAAAGTAATACCATTTACCCACAGTACAACCTGTCAACATGCCCCTGGGCCTGCCTAACATGCCATTACATGGCCAATGGTGTGTGAACTTGGCCATATGTATAGCGGCTTGTTCAGCCAGGATGTCCACATCATGTATGTACGAGATGTCCAGGCATCTACCTCTACCTCGCTGTAACTCACATCCCCTGAACTCAACTGATTCTTCACATGAAGTGTGTCTGCTACTTCCCACTAAGTAATGACAACATAAAGCATGTTTATGACCATGGTACTCACTCAAATGGGAAAGGCGAGCATATACCGAGCACATATATGTGTTAGGATATATACCAATATGCTAAACAACATCATCCACAGCTGTTTTTTTTTGTCAAGTTTAGATAGATAGGAGGAAAAGGAAGCGGAAGACAGAGGTCAGGGTGACCAGTAGAGTGACAGTGCCAGAGTAGTAAGTGTTAGAACAGATAAGAAAAAAGGTGAGACAGTGTGAGGTCTGCTGTCTATCTAGCCTGTCTCTATGAAGTTAATAAACTGCTCAAGAGCAAAGCATCATGGCCATCAATCATTCCAAAATGGGAAGTAGGAGAGGCAAATTGAAGAGGAGGGGAGCGATGAAGGGCAGTTGAGCAGGACACAGGGGAATGGGTCAAGGTCGAGAGGAGAACTTGAGAGAAAATCGACAGTTGGTGTTATAGTAGGACTGAATGGCCCAGATATTTGCTGACCTTGTCCTTGTTCCCTATTCTGCTGGATGCCCTTTCGATATCAGAGGAAGGGATAGACTGGAAGAGACGGGAAGACAGTAGCAGGCCAGGATAAAAGAGAGAGATAAAGTTTGACATACTAAAAAATGTATTTCCGGGGAGAAGTAGAATAAGACTGTACAAGATTAAAGGCAGTCATGTCAAAAAAATTCATTTCCTTTTGTCTCTACCTTTAACAGCTGCCAGAGAGAACCTAGAAAACTTTGATTCCCACATTCAAACATTGACTCGAATTGGCCTCATTACTAACGCAGCTATCTGGCTTTCTCATCTAACACAAACTTTCCAGGTGTTTGTGTGTTCATGTGTGAGCACATATGCCCTGCCGTCTCTTGCACTGTCTTTGTGTTCACCTCCTTGGCACAGATTAATTAGCTTCTATAAATCTAGGTGGAGTACCAGTTGTCTATGTAATGAGCAGTGCGGAGTGAATAGGCGGAAAATTAACATTAAATTGCACATCATGCTCTGGGTCTCAGTGTATGGCAACTCACCTCATTTTCTGAATAAGAACAGCATGAGGCACAGATGTTTCATCTCGACTTGGAAAATATTTCTAATTCCACTCTTGTTATTAGTAAGAAAGGGCTTCTAACAACCTTGACTGAACTCCCCATGGTGTGCTATTAGCAAAGAACACAATTTAGTCGTTGACAGATATTTTTGGCTTTTGATTAGCTGCTGTTTTCTCAGACAAACCACTTTGGATTTTGGTGTGTGTGTGTTTTTATTTTTTAATAAAGCGTTTTACAGACATTGGCATCAGTTGACTTCACCATTTGAAAGAGTTTTGTGGTCCCCATTTGCTTTTGTCAGTTTCATCTAAAATGACACTAGTCTGCTATAACCCCGGTGACTCTCTCTGATGCTGATTACCAACTAGCCTGGCTGAGCTGCTGTATGTAGCATATGACACAGCTGGAAACATCTATTTCTTCCAAGGAAAAATGGACACAGGACTCAAAGGTCACCCCTAGAAAATCAGAAATAGGATCCATTTGTTTTTCACATACATACTGGGGAAAAATCTCAAACCATTCCTAATTTCTTTAAATATTGCTTTTAAGGAGTCAAACGTTCTTGTACTTTTTTCAAGTGGTTTTGAGCAATACTTTTCCAGGCTTTCTGAAGGTCATTCAAAGTTTTCCTGAGAACAGTGACTGCTTTTTCGCTCATTTGTAGTCCAGTCCAGAATTTTTCTTAAGCCACTTAACACTGAACTATGAATCATTCATTCAAAAGGCACCTAACTCACAACCAGTGTTGTGTCTACACATAGCATACAACTTAGCAAAGAACTTATTTTAAATAGCATCTTTAGGTGATTTGTTAGAAGCAGCCTATCACAAAAACACATAATTTTTCACATTACCTGAAAGTGTGAAGACAAAGTTGCGCACACAAGGTGATTACAAAAGTAGAAATATGATAAATGCATATAATCCTGCAATTCTCTATCTAGTATTGAAGCCTCATCAGAAATGGAAGTCTCAATGGAAGTCGGCTGTGAAGAAGCTGTCCATAAGGAAGAAAAACAGGCTGCAAAGTTAGACAAAACTAGACTGAAAATCAGACAGGTCTGTTTAGGAGATTAGGATAGGAAAGCAGGGAGACAGAGACTGCAGAGACATGCAACAAAGTGCCCTGGACTTGAACCAAGGCTGCTCAGTCGTGGGATATGCACACATGCTCAACCAAGTGAGCTAAAGAGGCATCACAGAGCTGTAATTTTTGGTTGCCATTATTATGTAATGAGATGGTCAGTCGATGGGTAAAACATTGAGTGTCTACAGTAGGGCTGGGCCATATCATACCGTTCACGGTAATACCGGTATAATGTTAGGCAATGATAAGAAAATGAAATATCGCAATAGAATATGGGTAAAACGCGCATGCACAGTGCCTTTGTTTTCATACGCACATGGCAGAAAAAGCATGGTGGCGACGGAGAATGAGAAGGGCGAAAGTGGATCGTTGAATGAAACGGATGAACCAGAACTGGTTTGTAAAAATGGTGCAACTTCAGTGGTGTGGAACTGGTTTGGCTTTCGTCCGTCAGATACACAACAAAGCACTATTTTTGGTAGTGCATGCAAGTGGACCATCGTTATTACCATGTTTTTGGGAAAATAAGTCGCTCTTAAAATCAATCCTTTGATTTTCTGAAAAATCGACAGTGCCCCTTATAATCCGGTGCTCCTTATGTATGAGTTCTGGTTGTGCTTATTGACCTCAAACCGATTTTATGTGGTACACGGCGCTCGAAAATCTGTCAAAAGATGTTTTAGTACGACTTTGCTAAGCTACGAAGCCGCACCTCTTGATGGATTGTCGGAGCATTACGTCTACCGTAGTCAGGAGCCTCGCGGAGTGATACGTACAGTGCTTCAACATAATATTACCGTACTGTGTGTGTATAACCTCTTTTTAAGTTTTGTGGATATTATACATCGTTATGCTGAGGATATGTCAGCCAATTTCCACTGGAAATGCCTTTTGGTTAAACTGTCAGCAAGGAATTTGCATTTGCACTGTTAAATTTTTATATAGCTTTAATGCACATACAGAACAGCTGCTTGTTTAAGTGAAAATACATTGATGGGGTTTTTTTTGCACTAATAAAGTTGTGGAGTTGTAAAGTATTTTGTCTCGCGTCAATTATAGCGTCAGTTATATCGTTATCGCAAATTTTCAAATATATATCGTGATAAATATTTTTGGCCATATTGCCCTGCCCTAGTCTACAGTCATCTGTAAAACATGGTAGAGGCTCTGTCATGGTTTGGAGGTTCATTTAAGCCAGTTGTGTGGGGGGATCTGAATGCAGAAAAGTACTGTCAGATTTTGGGCTACCATACATTCTGGAAAGTGTCTGATTGGAAGCAACTTCCCTGTCAACATGGTAGTGATTCCTAAACACATTGCCAAAGCAGTAAGAGTGTACCGAGTATTCTTGGATAAGGAAGCAGACAGTGGAACACAATCAGTCATGAACTGGCTACCGAGAGCCCGGACCTCAAAGAAAAGCTTTGAAATGTCCTTTAAGAAGCCTGTAGAACTATTCTTAAACACTACCTAAAGAAATGACAAGAAAGCTTACCTACGCGAGTTCAGACTGTGTTAAAGAATCATTTTTTCCTGGAATGATCTCTGTAGTTAGGTTAATTCTCAGGACGTGCTATTTACATCTCCTTTCGCCAGCTTTGGCCACCAAGCAACGTAATACAAATGATGAATTAATTAGGAACTGACGCCTTGTCTCATCTTCGGTCACCAAAATCCCTCATCATCTACATGTCAGGCTTGTGCTTGTCATTTTCTGACTCTCCTCAGTCTTTTTTTATGGCACAAGAGAAAGAGAAGTTATTAATAAATTTATGAAATGGTGCTGGGTTATCTTTCATTTTGAGTCTGCATCTTTTTTTCTCTTTCTCCCTTCTTTCTCCTTTTGTCCACGGTTCTATCACAGTTTTAGTGTTTTATCCTTATGCAACTAGTTTCTGCCTCTTGGTTCATTTCACTGGCTGTTGAAAGCCTTTGTGGCTCAAATGGGTGGAGGCGAGCTGTAGAATTGGGCAATTGACTCACTGGGAGAATATTTTAGAAGGTGTTTTTTTCTTTATCAAATACCTAATTTATTGTAGTCTGGATGTAGTTGTGTGCATTAGAAATTGTACTCTTTATGTGTATCTCTATCACTGGAAACACTGGGTATAAAGAGACTCACTCAAGCCAGTTGGGTCTTTTGTGTGTGTGTGTGTGTGTGTGTGTGTGTGTGTGTGAGTGAACTGTGCTTATGACGTGTGTACACTGGTGTATGAAAACACCATGCGCGTTCCTTCCCTCTGTCTGCAGATGCTGTATGAGATTGGACAAGCCCAGTCAAAGCCGTGTGGGATAAATTTAGCTCGTGCTAACACCCTTGGAGGCCTCTTAATAATTGAGAAGGCATCTGCTCCAATTAATGTGGCCCTCTAAATGGAATCCCTATTTAAATTTTCTCTAACTGGGTCACTCTCTTTCTCACTCTTCTTCTTCTCCTCTCTCTCTCCTTCTCTCTCTGCGGTGCAGTAAGGAAGAAAATGAGCTGCCTTCTACTTTTAAATGGTTTTTAGGGTTTCTGAAACATCATCTGGGATGTTTTGCCTGAGGTCTCCCAAGCGCACGCACACACACACACACACACACACACACACACACACACACACACACACACACACACACACACACACACACACACACACACACACACTGTACACACACTGAAATAAAGTTTTGACAGATTTTTCATGCAGCCCTCTTTTGAATGAGAAAAAGGAGGATCTCGGAACTTCTTTGAACTTTGATATGGCTGATAGATTTAGCCTATTAAATCAAAAACTGGAGGGAGGTGTTACCAGTTGGGCGTATAATGACTGAGTAAGCAGTTACATTGCCTGCCTCCTGGATTCTGATTAGTTACACTTTGAGACAGTTAGTTCTCAAAGTGGATAAAAACTTATTGATTTCTAAACAGCAGGATATTAATTTGAGTAGTTGGCCAGATGAGTGTTTAGACTATATCATGTACATATGTAATCAACAATAAATCAATTATCAGTATCATAAATACAAAGCTGTTGAGAGGTTGATTGACATATTTTCATAAAGGTAAAAAAATCATTGTTTAGTTGAGTTTTGGTGAACATCAACAGTATGGTGAGAGCAAAAATATGACTGATGATCAAGTGATCCATGATATTGAGTTGAATGTATGTCTTCTCTTAACAGATGGCAATTTTATTCAGATTTTAACCAGATTTGTCCAAGACCAAATTTTGGATTACTTAAAGTAATCACAATTGCTTTTGACAAATCACATCCCTGTGCTTTTCACCAGCTATAAATCAGCTTTATCCGAGTCTGTCACTATACGGGCTGGGGTTCTCTTCTTGAATCCCATCTCTTTTTGCTTTCCAGTGTCCTTAACCACACTGACTTCTCATTCTTCCCTGCTTCACCTCCTTTAGTCTTTACGTAAACAGCCGTGGTATAAAATCATGACTGCTATGTAATCCCCAGTGGCTTTTCAGTATTTGGGCAATCCCTCCTGAGTCACACAGACTGTTTTGTTTGTGTGTCTCCACACTTTAGCTTTTCATCTGTCTGCTGCAAAAAGAAGAGAGAAAAAAAAATTAGGGTGCCTGATTGCTTGTGTATTTCTGTGTGTATGCATCTGCTTGTGAGTATGCATAATATGTGTGGGTGCTTGTGCTTGGGGGTGGGTGTGCAATGCTAAAAATAGCTCTGTGGGCCATAGCGACAGGGAGATCCAGTATGCAGCTGGAAGCTGACTCACAGGGTGGACACTTTACTAGATGGATAACACACTGCTCCTTCGCCCTGACCCACTGTACTTCTTTCCTCCTTTCTTTCCTTTCTTGCTTCCATTTAATCTAAATGGCTCACAATCGCAAAGGCTCATAGAATTGTAGAAGTCGGCAAAAAGATCAGTGACGTGTCATTTAGGTCTCAACTGAAAATATGGTTTTATGAGCATCTCTAATCCAGAGCAGGGAAAAAAGCAGTGGAGTCATTCGCAATGGGAGGTAGACTGGTATTTCGCAGGAAATGAATAACACAACACAGCAGCTACAGTGCAAGTATTTTAAGGGTCAGAGTTTTAAAGTGTATATATATAGTGTATGAAGACTCCCACACTGGGAGAGTGGCTCCAGCACATCCCTGGAAAGACATTTGAGATCTCTGTCCGGAAGAGTGGATACTTGGGAACAACAAAGATACTGTGCAGGACAAGCTCCCAGGCCTCTGGTAGAGGTCCTGAGCTTGAAGGATAAAGTCTACCCACAGTGTGAGTGAGGAACTGATAGATATATTTTTTGATCTGCTAGGTTTACAGAGGGTGGTCATGAAAAGAGAAAATACCCAGTGAGCGGCAGTTCTCTGGGTGAAAATGCATCGTTGATGTCAGAGGAAAATGGCCACGCTACTGTAAGCTGATAGGACGGCAACAGTAACTTAAATAACAGCTTTGTACAGCCAAAGTATGCAGAAAAGCATGTCTGAATGCAAAACACATTGATCAATACATCGAACCTTGAAGCAGATGGGCTAATGCAGCAGAAGACCACACCAGCTACCACTCCTGTTATCTAAGAATAGGTCTGATGTGCACATTTCAGATTGTGGCATAAACAACATGAAAGGATGGATCTATCAATGGTTCAGGCTGATGCAACTGATGTAATGGTGTGGGGAATATTTTCCTGGCACACTTTAAACCTTTAGTATCAACTGTACATCATTTAAACACTGCAGCGTACTGGAATATTATTGCTGACCATATACATCCCTTTATGACCACAGTGTAGCCATCTTCTACTTCCCGCAGGATAACCTGTCATGTCACAAAGCTCAAATAATCTCAAATTGTTTCCTTAAGCAATGACAGCAAGTTTGATGTACTCAAATGGCCTCCACAGTCAGCAGAATCTAGTAGAGCACCTTTAGGATGTGGTGTAGAAGAGGAGATTCGCATCATGGATATGCAACTGTGTGATCCTATCGTGTCAATATAGACCAAAATCTTTGTTTCCAGCACTTTGTTGAATCTGTGCCACAAAGAATTAAGGCAGTTCTAAAGGCAATGATAGAAACTCCGGTCTACCCTTTTTAAAAACTGCATTGTCAAATAGCTTACAGTCTAAGTAGATTCCGTTTTGAATAGTACCCACATATGACAAGGAAGAAAGAAAATGGAACTGCAAGAGAAGGAGAAAAATAAGGAGAAAAATAGGTTTAGTTAAAGAGAGAGTGAGGTGAATAAGAATGAGAGTGAAAGAATGTCGAATGTCCTTGAAAAAAAAAAAAAGAAAAAACAAGGAAAGGGGAGAGAGAGTATGTGTCTGACATGAATCTGTCTGCTTGTGTCACACTGCGTCTGGTCTCTTTTCACCTCTCCTGTGCCTTGGTGATCTAAATCGAAAAAGAAGTCCTAATGTGAATTTAGCATTCACTCCAACTTGCATCTTGACACAGTTCTGTCTCATGTTAAAAAATGAGACAGTGCAGGACAGTCAGAGAGGAGTGCAAACTAGAGAGGGAGAGAAGAGAAAACTGGCAGAAAGTCAGACTGTATGACTCAGAAAGGGGAAAAATCAGGGCTTAGGAGAAAAAAAAGTTCACACTGAGATGTAGGGGGAAAGGGATGAGTAAAAGACAGGAATAGTTAATGAGGGAATAACATAATTGTGGAAAACCACAGAATCTGATACACCTGTACCTTTCTACGCAGAAATGTTAAACTTCTCCAACTTACATCAAAACCTGCCGACTCACGCTCTAGGTTAAAGCTATTCTAATTGACAGCAGCAGCTACCGCAAGTCAGAAAGCGGTTTCTCGTAGTCATTGGTTACATTCTCAAAGGTCAGCATGCAGGTGGTTTTAGCCTCAACAAAGCTGCCAAAATTTGGTGTAGAGCACTTCATAAACAATATAGTGAACACCAAAGGGGTGAAAATACCATGTGGTGATTACCAAGTGGCACACAAAGCAGATTTATGTCTATAATTTGACCATTGTGCTAGTTTAGCACACATATCTTTACTCCAGTTTTCTTAGAGAGGTAGCTGGATGTTAGTGGTATTTGTGGCTACATACATAGAGATGCTGGTCTTTGAACAATAGACATTAATGCATGTGCAGGTGCATGTGTCTGTTTTCCTAACAAAACATGGCTAGTTGCACCCCTCCTGCGTGTATAGATGCCCCCTGTATAATGAGAACACTGCCTCTTCTGAGACACGTGTGCACATACACGCACACACAGACACACAACAGCGACTTGGATCATTACCGCACTAGCAGAGCCATTCCACATGAGCACCTTTAGCCATTAAAATACACAGCTGAATGGAATACAAAGAATGGCTGAGAATTGCGTGCTGAGCTTGTTTCAGGGGTACTTACAAGTTTCTTACCTGAATCTGACAAAAGAACTAAACAACCTCAATAAAGTCTAACTTGTAGTTGCTCATTTTAAGCACAAATTAACTTTCACACCACTATTTCTAAATAGAGATAGTATCAGGGAGCGAATGCACTTTAATTTTGGGTAGATAATAGCTGTAGTAGTAGAAGGTAGTTGAAGGAATTATAGACAATATAGTGAACAAGAATCATTTACCAGCAAATGGGTGATGCGGGCACAAGGTTGGTTATTATGATGTTTTTAATGTCTCATTATTATCACATTTTTTAATGCAAGTATTGCACAGATATATAATCATTTTTTTTGTTAGGAGGTTAATATAAACTATTACTATACTATTATGAATTGGTACTCTTAATATTTCCATTCATAGTCTTTTTTTCTGGTGATGTCCTATTCTGTTACATGAGTTACATCTTCTTATTGAGATATAGTGTTGTTGCTACAATGTTAGTGCTATTCTTGTGAATTGGTAATAAAATTTCTTAAACAATCATCTCTATTCTTATCTAATTAATACCCCTTAAAAATAATGGAAAAAAACTGGCTGATGTATTTGCATTTTTGTCTGTAAAATCCATAATGCACATTATCAACTGCTGGTTTACCTCCACCGTGGGAAGTTTTCTGGTTTTCTTTCCTGATGCAGACATAGGCAGCTAAGAAAAGGAATGGATGAATGGACCAGGATGGAAAGGGTTATTTAGGGGGATATTCTCTGCTAATTTAAAGACCAATAGCATAAAAAACTGTGGTGCTTTCTGTTTAATTTTGGAGTCACAGAAATGAATTCATGCCTCATTCTCCGTGTTAGTAGCTCTGTCCACAGAGACCTAAAGTAGATAGAGTTGTACACTCTGTCCCTTACAGTTTGATCATTAATTTGTTAATTAGATATACTGATGCCTTGGTTTTTTAGGTCCTCTGTAATTAGTTACTAATTGGAATTACATCTCAAGCAGGGAGACTCAGAAACAGAGGAAATTGGGTTTTGTGAGGGCATAAATTGATTATGTGCTCTTACCGTTGTTTTAGTCATACCTGCTGTTCAGTCTTGTGAGGGAAATACATTCCTAAAGCCAAACAACATGGTCAAGAATTTATAAGTTATAAAATACTGTCTAAGAAATGGTTCTATTAGTAGCATTAAAATAATGGATGTACAGATAGCACATTTTAAAGAAGAAAGCTGTGCACTGGATTACATTTGATCCGGCTGCCCTTGTTAAGAGAAAGCCTGTCAGTTGGTGGATTTAGCTTATGATGTGTGTATGTATTCATTTTCATTTTTTGCTATCCCCAACACAATTAGCTTTTCTGACCTAACGAGGACAAAAATGAACTCCACTGAGAATGTGGAAAACAGAGAAGCAAAGAGCAGCACAGAAAAAAGAGCAGGTGAATGGGTCAAGGGAGAGTTATAAATTCACAAGCTTATTTCAGATTCAGAAATGAATACATTAACTTCTTTTTACAGGTTAGTGTTGTGAAGTCTGGAACCACTGTTGATTCAAACGTCTTTTATTTTTTTCAAATGTGGAGAGCAAAATAGCTTTGTATTTCAAAACACTTTGTAAGAAATTACATTTTATTTAGCCAAAATGCACATTAATTGGATTGTTGATTGATTTAGTGGAGACCTATTACTGGATTTTATTGTGTAAAAATACATTGGTTTAGTCATAACTTTGATTTTAGACAGGATGAAACTCAAAGTCTACTTGCTTGCTTACTTACAGAGTCTACTAACTCATTATTTGTGATGACTGGACATCAGCCGAGCATCTGCCTAGTGTTAGCTAACCCACAGGGATGGACAGACTAAAGTCCAAACAGGGCACAGATAAGACTTCAGTCTTTTTTCCTCTTGTTAGATGCAATTCTCATTTTGTTAGAAGCCAGTGTTGGCTGACCATCGTAGCTGAACTCTTGCAAATCTGCACAGACTGTCACTATTCATGCCTCAGTTTATGTGATGCTGGGACTCACTAACTTATACAGTGATAATGATAATTATTATATAATTTAACTTATATTAGTTAGTGATACGGCATAATAATTATATCATACACATCATAACGATACATTGGAGTGTATTGTCATCAGAGGTGGAAAGTAACTAAGTACAAATACTTTGTTACTGTACTTAAGTAGATACAGATATTTGTACTTTACTTGAGTAGTTTTTTTCCTGACTACTTTTAACTTTTACTGCCTGCATTTTTAAACAAATATCTGTACTTTCTACTCCTCACATTTTCAAAACAGGCTCTGACTTTTGGTTTAAGGGGGACCCTTCATGAAAGTGATTTGTGCCTAAACAGTAACAAATGAAAGGCAATCCTGTTCGTTTATTAATCGCTATGAGGTGTGGCATAAAGACAGATGTTGTGGGCCAAAGTCATGGGTTAAAAGTGGGACAATGTTTTTTGTTTTTTTTTTGGCACAACACCGGAAGGACTGCAGGTGTCCGGAAGTTGCGGTTTCTAGCTAGCCCTACTGAAGAGGAGAGAAAATAAAGGGTGACTTTTTTTTAAGTGTCAGGTAATTTAAAATGTGATGTTTCTATCAGGCCAACAAACATCAGCAATCACACAAACGGTTTGTGTCTACAGTTTGTGGTACAGTGTGTGGCTAGCTAAAGGCCCAGCTGCTGTATTTGACAGGGAGAGATAACAAAGAGAGCTAACTTTACTCAGAGATGGAGAAAGATAAGAAAGAAAGGAGAGGAAGAACAGAGGTTAGATTTAAAGGTAAGGACTACTCAGTGGGATTTGATAAACTGGAAATGTAAAGCTTACATGTAAGTCTTCATGTTTTTAGATGTTTTAATGTTGTGAAACATGCTGTAAATCAAGCTGAGGTAGACTAACTTCTATTTAAAGGCTGTATGAAAATACTCTGCAGTTTAGTGCAGGATGAACAGGTTTGTTTGCTGTACTGTGATGGATTTAGAGTAGTGGCTGTGGTTTCATGGTCAGAATAAGGTTACATCAAATGTAGCAGAGATTCACATACATTTTAGCTTATGATGTTTAGATTCATTCACTGAAATCCACCTTCATACCAACTTTATACCGTCTAGAAAAAAGACAGTATAAATAGTGTACTGTCATTGATGAAAATCACCCAGGACTACTTAACATCTGCTGACATCTGGTTGAATTAAGTTGTGTACATCCACAAAGACCAGCAGGTCAGCTGATCACAGCCTGTGAACTAAGAAAATCTACTGGAAAGCTCGATAGAAATTATTGTGAGTTATGTTTCTTTTCTCCATACTGAGCCATTACAACCAATTCTAGGCTTCCCCACCTAATGAAACCCACTTTAACTCCTGACTATACATATTTTCCTGTTTAGAGGCAAAGTCACCCGAAGCTGAGTATAATTAGAATAAAAAGAAGTTAGACTGAAGTTTGTATTCCCATCTGCTGATTTTATGTTATTTCATCATTATGTTATGTTATTTTATCATTAGGTTAATATAGCACAAGGTTCAGTTAGCTTTGCACAAAAATATAAACCTCCTCCAAAGAGCTACTTTAATACTTTGTGCTTTATACTTTGAGTATATTACAGAGCTGGTACTTTTTTACTTTTACTTGAGTAAAAAAGTTGAATCAGTACTTCAACTTTTACTGGAGTATTTGTACTTCTGCTTAAGTACAAAATCTGTACTTTGGCCAAGTCTGATTGTCATAGATCTTAAGGTGTTGAATGGTTTCTGGTAGGTGAGGATGTCTTGTGACTCAAAAACCATAGGTAAATATTCTGATATCACAGCTAGATAAGAGTCCTACTGGGGTGCTGTAGGTTCTGTAATTGCTGTACTGGCCTTAATTGCGTAAAATTTGTTCTTATTATGTACTACTTGTAACCATTATCCTGTAGTACCCCTCAGATATGCTTCACTTTCCTACCTTTGAAATAAAGGTACTGAATGATAAATATGTGCTTAATAATGTATTTGAATAATTGTTGAACAAATTGAGGCTTTGAATGGTGTCAGTTCTGGGTCAGAAAGATGTTAGAAAACAAAGGCTAATGTCACAGCTATTTATGTGATGTGCTTTACACTTGGTCACGTTGAAATCTAGAACCACCTTGTTGTTGGTCAGTCAGAGTCACAGGTGAGATTTCTTATCTCTAAATATCTAAACTTCAATAACCTATAAAAGTTAAACGTCCGGTCTTTTAGGCACTGAATAAAATTGCTCTTGTCGATCAAATCACCCGAAAGTTGGCTTTTGCACTGATAAGAAAGCGAATATCTTAGAATATGAGAATAACTGGTTGCTTTAGGACTACATGGAAATAACAAGGCAGGAAATGGGGTTTGTTTTGCTTAAAATAGATGCTGTAAGACCAAAGTTGGTGTTTACAACAGTAAGCACCAGCTATGTTCAGACAACCATGTTTACTATCTGTAAATTAGACATATATATATGTATACTGCTGTGTGTTGCTGCTAAGTATACCACTTTCCCACTTTCAGTTGGGAAGTAGTTAAAATAGTTGGGTATATATATATTAAGCCATATCCATGCAATAATTGCCTAAATGCTGTAAAATGAGCCAGAAGGACACTAGTTCAGTTGCAGAACTCTGTACTTTTCCACATAGTTCTTTCTGGCTCTAATAGAAATAATTTTTAAAGCAGCTTCCCGGTAGTATGTCCAAGTCTGCTGACCATCTTTGCCAAGCTTAGATCTCCTTATAAGATGCGCTCAAGGGGAATCATTTGCACTCAATTTGAATTTTCATCTAGTTAATATGTCAAGTAATTTATCAAAGCCACCCAAAAAAGACTAAATCTGAATTTGGTGGAGGATTTGGACTTGAACCAGATTGTTAAAGCAGATTGGAATTTCAGATACAAACCTTCTGGAATAATTTGCATTTTGTGCACAAAAGATTTCTTTGGGAATTCACTAATCTCAAATTGAATATGCTTCCAATATAATTCTCTTGATTGTTTCAGGGTATTTTATTGTCTTTCTTGAATGCTTTAAGTGACTATTTTTATTCACAGGGCTGAATTTCAAAAAGACCAATGTGTCTTTGAAAGTGTCACATGATTATTTCCTAAATTATGAAATGGAACATTTTAGGATTAGGCTTTATTACTCCTATGCAGCATTTCTTCTCTCTGTCTTTTAATATCACCCCCTTCCCTCCCCACTGTACGAGCATGGACACACACTCATCTTCCTAAGGCTTTGTATGTGTGTATATTACAAAGAGATGCAATGAAACTGCCTTAATTCATTTTTTGTTTCCTGAGTGGTAGCAATACAGATTACTGGCCTGAATTTGACCCTCTTCTGAATGCTCAACTTGATTAGTAATTGCATAGCTGGATAATATAAAATCTTTAGCCAGGGGATCTAATAATATAACTGAATGTATTTCTTTTATGATATTAGTGTAGAAAATCTCCCATTTATGCACATTAATGGAGCTTATGGAGCTCATAGGGAAGTTTAAGGCTGGAATATAAAGCAATTTCCATCACCTCCCGTAACTTATCTCATTCAGTTTCAGTTACATGCATGTCCACAGAACACATTGATCATTTCAAAAAAGCTCAGTCTGCCATTTGCCTGTGCGAAACCCTGCTCAGTGGATACTACTGTTATATTGATGTTGCTTTAGAGCTTTGCAGCGCAGGATAATTCTGTTTACAATGAAAAACTATGGATTCAAGGCTCCATTGAGCATCTTGTATATATCGTTACATACAAGGGTTAACCAGCTCTGTTCCCTTTACTCCACTCATTTATGTTTTTGTTCTGACAAGACAGCTTCCTGATTAGGCAGGAAAGCTGGTTGCAGTACATCAAGGTCAGTTGTATTTTTCGTAATGATGTGTACTTATTCTACTTTTACTGACAATATCATAACCTCAAATCAGACGGTACACATTTACTTTTTAAAAGCGATGGTGTATCTGGTAATGTTTTCACATTGTTAGTCTGTAGACAGCTTCAGTAGCTGGAGCTGCCACAAAGGTGGGTCTGCCTGGTGTTCATATACTTGCCTCTATGTGGGCAACTGTTCAACAAAACAGTGTACAGTGGTCCCTCGCTATAACGCGGTTCACCTTTCGCGGCCTCACTGTTTCGCGGATTGTTTTTGTGCAATTTTGCATGCTTTTTTTTCTCTTTTCTTACGGTGCATTGTGTTCTGTGTCCTGATTGGCTGTAGACCATTGTCAATCAATCTCCTCCGTACCGTGTCTCCTGTACAGTACAGAATGTTTCAGCTTGTCAAATTTACATAAATCTTCGATTGCTAGCAGTGTGACTCTGAAGTGCTGTTTGTAAGTTTTCTCGCCAACAAACACAACAATATCGACGAAACGTTTTGCACCATCAAAGGCACCTGCGGTAGCAGCCAAAAGGCAGAGGAAGATGCACCATCGCACAAAAAGTTGGACTTTTAGACATGCTAAAGGAAGGTAGACGTTACCATATTTTTCGGACCATATGGCACACCGGATTATGAGGCGCATTAAGCGAAACATAACAGTCAGAAGATAAGTCAGACTTTACTCAACTCATTCTTCTTACTTCCTCCACTTCTGTACTATTGATTCATTAATGTTAAATTCTCTCACAGCTCCATGTTCTGGACCTGAAAACAGGGTTTGATCTTTGGTTTCATTCTATAATACTGGACTTATTGTTCTACAAAGGTTTGAACTTTGAGAGTGTTTAAACAAGAGAGAAAAGTGTGAAAATGTGTGTATTTAGGGATTTTACAGCCTTTAAACATCTATAATAATTGTAAAATAAATAAAGCTGGCTATTTCACCTATCGCAGGTTATTTTTTAGAGCGTAACTCCCGCGATAAATGAGGGACCACGGTACATCAAATTAATGGCAGAATTTGAATGTGCTTGTGTTGCGAGACCCCACTGGTGTCGTGGCTGGTGTGATTCTGTTATAGGTTGCTCTCTAGTAATATACAGTGAGCTAAATAATTATTTGATTTCTCACTTGAATAGTTGCTAATTGTTATGGTAGAGACATAATATAAAACAGAATTCTGGAAGAAAAATACGCATTGCATAAAAGTTATTAATTGATTTGCATGTAAGCATGAGTATTTGATACCCAGGCAAAACATAACTTAGTGGAAAAAAAACTTTATTGGCAATTACAGCTGTTAGATGTTTCCTGTAGTTGGTCACCAGGTTTTCACACATCTCGGGAGGGATTTTGGCCAACTCCTCTTTACAAAAACTCTTTTAATCTTTTAGGTTTTGTCACTGGCATTTGGTCTCCACTGAAGTCTGGAGACTGGCTAGGCAACTCCATGACATTAATGTGCTCCTTTGTTTCCTTGGCAGTATGTTTAGATCATTGCCATGCTGGAGGACACACCCATGATCTATCCTCAATGTTGTGGCTGAGGGAAAGAAGTTCTTATCCAACTTACAAATTCAGCAGGGGATCAAATAATTATTTCCCCCACTGTAGGTTGTTTGAAATGTCAACATGGTGAAAGCCTTTGCTGCTGCATCCTGTTGCAAGATGATCTCTAATTACATGCCTACTTACATCTCTAATTACATTTCAGGGAAAAGTGATAAAAGGAGTCTTTTTTTTTTTGTTTTTTTTAATATAGCATCCTTGCAGCGTCTTTCTGTTATCTTTAGTAACTAAAGACTTAATTCATGGTCACCCCTTAAGTAATCTATGTGTTTTCTCTTGTGAAAATGTCAAAGCCTTAAAATGTCAAATGCATTGTAATGTATCACTGTTTCCATGCAAATTGTAAATGGCTGAAGAAGTAATGTGTTTTCTCACTGGTTGCATTCATATATATGGTTTATGACTGTTTCCCGCTTTTCTGTCTTCCACCAGCAACCACTGAAACACTTTGGCTATAGATAAAGGAAATTACTTTCACAGAGATAAAATGATGATCAGATCGAAGACCTTACCATTTGAATACCACATAGAACTTCATTTATATTTCTTTACAAGGTGGGGACTGTAAATGTATTGCTGACACACACAGACGTAGATCCTGCCACCTACACCTCCTGTACACCACTCAGTGGGTGTTGGATCCTGAGGGCCACCTGGCCACCTACCTTACTGCACTGATGAATAAAACAACAGCCACTTGGAGCTGTGTGTGTGTGTGTGTGTGTGTGTGTGTGTGTGTGTGTGTGTGTGTGTGTGTGTGTGTGTCTGTATGGCAAGCTTCTGCTGACGTGCTGGCTTTTAAATGAACTCCTCTGGCTGGCTCTTTGGCTTGCAACCTGATTTAAGTGTCTGCATGCATATACGATAACCTGAGAAGCAGCAGTAAATGACCACTGTCAGAAGAAAGCCAGACTCATCCACTTGGCATCATTCATCTTTCACATGCCTTTGCACTGCGACTAAGGCAGGTCAACTAAACATCGTGCTATTATTTTTGTTTTTGTTTTTTTCTGACTGGAAGGTCCACACTACTACTTCAAAGTGTGATTTCTAATGATCAGCGTCTTTCACTACATTTTGTACTGAATAGTTTTAGACCTCAGCCACAAGACCTTAAGACCTGTTGCTGGAGGTTACTGGCTGATGCTAGGTGAAATCGACTGTAAGCAGGGTGCTGGACCAAAACCCTCCTTGTGTTTGCTGCATTTGCTTGTATTTTGGACGAAGACAGCGACTTGTCTGCAAACACTCTCTAACTACTTGTTTGAGTGGTAGTAAAAGTTAAGAAGGTGGAACGCAAACCACCTTGACCTGAGAACATTCACCTTCAAAGTAAAGACTGTGCGTCACCCCGCTGAGCGTTTCTCCAGCCAACTTTGACTTTGAAGGCGAATAGGCTGTACTTTTAAGTTTCACAACCACTTGGGTAATAAAAGTAGTATTTTATTGTTTGCAGGGAATTTGGCATGTATCTTACAAACTACTGTGACAACCTGCTAGTTACCAAAATGATGGCAAAGAAACTACTCACCAAGCGGTTGTGGAATATACACTTTTCCCTAGTGACCGATATTTGCCAGGGGATCGTTAATTAGCTTCCTAGGCCTGTGTGACTGAGGCCTTATTGAGTCATTTTACGCAATAAGGTAAAATGACTTAACGTTGCAGATACTCAAAAAGTTGATTCTATTTATCTGAACGTAGTGCTTCCAGATGATGTCCAGATGAACATAAACAACTTTTTGAGAATTCCTTACTTTGAGCATTCATCAAGACACTTGGCAGATACCTTTTGCAACTTTTTTTGCAAAGCTCTAAACACATTTTTAGCTATGCACTTTCTAGTTTCACAGTTAAGTTAGCAGAAGCTGCAAGCACAAGGTTAATGATTGCAACGATCTATAGACACAATCTTGAGAAGCAGAGTAGGAATAATGAGTGTACTGTAAGAGACGGTGGGCGAAAAGGAGGACAAGAACAACACCACGAACAGTAATTTAAGTTGAAATTGTGTGGGTATGATAGACCATACCTTGCTTAATGGAATTACATCTTTTTTAACAAAAACAACGTCTCATTTCTTCTAATAGTAAATATGCCATGTAGATTTATTTTGTAAACTGTATGATGACCACATGAGGGTGAAAGTGCTGAACATTTTTTTGGAGTTACTGTGTGTGTGATCTGAAAATTATTTTCTCTTGAGCATTGGAAACTGTTTTGATGCAGTTGTTGGTTGTTACTCATTCACTCAGGTTTTGTGAATGACAACTGAAAACAGTTTTTTCTTTTATATTTTGATAGTTTTGAGAAATGGCTGAAAGGTTTCAAGAAACATCTTTTAAATTGTAAAAAAATGGTAAAACATTTGTCTTCAGGTTAGATTTTTTTTTTTTTTAAATTACGGGTTTTTCAAGCCATTTAAGCCTTGATCTCTGCACACGGCTTTTGACAGCAAACTTTATTACTTGACTGCCTGAAAAAATGTCAAGGGCTTATGTACTCAGCTTCAAAATTCCTTGAAACTTGCTCACTCAGTTTTTTTTCATGGAAACCAGGCCTTTTCATTAATTCTAATCAAATGTGGATCCCACAAAAGTGATCCTAGAAGTGCATTTTATATTTAAATATGCTTTACAAACTCTGTTCTTCTTTTATAATGGCTTTTTAAGTTAATTATTTGGATAGATAACATTAGATCAAATATTGTAATATAAATGTGAATTACAGCTGAAGCAGAGAATGTCACTTTAATTGACCATAAAAAATATCAGATGGTTCATCATTGATCAATTAGATCATTGACCCCCTGCCTTTCTTTAAGTTACAATAAGGAAACTGTTTGCCAAAGTGAAATATTACATTGTTCTGGTTGCATAAATACTGTGAACATGCATGTAAAAATTCTAATGTTGCTTTTATGGTCATATTAGTGAGTTATTGTTCTGGAAAATGTATTAGATGTTTCTGTGAGTTCTCTATGTGTCATTCTAAGTTTTCTTAAATTCTCAAGAAAGGTACAGAACATTTCAATAAGATCCCACGTAGAATTCCCAAAGCAGGTGATTTGTACTACAGTCTTTCTCTAACTTTAATCTTTGCTGAATTTCCAAACCTCAAAAACGCAGAAGGAATTTCTCAGTTGATGAATGAGAAGTGCATCAAGATTCTGCTTGTTCAGAACGACGCCACCGCTTTGGCAGCCATCCATCATGTAGCTACAAACACTGACGTGTTATCGCTGTAATGAATATCTAACATCAGGATTCATTAGGAGTTGATTATAACCACTTAAACCTACACGGAAACGCAGACTGGCAGGTTAATTTTTGCATGTATGAAGAGTATGTGTGTGCACGTGTCCAAATATGTCAGTGTTTTTGTTTCTAGCATGCTTGTGCAACCGCGAGGATTGCCCATTGCTAATAGGTTTATAGATAGAGGAGCTTTATTATGCTCTTTATGACTTTTTAACTGACTCACAGCTCACTGTTGAGCATATATGTGTGTGTGTGCATTTGCATGAGTGTGAGTATTAGTAGTGAATATGAGCAAGCTGAGTGCAGGTTTGCAACAGAAGGTATTCCGTGGGGGTGGTAGTGTACTGAGAAGAGGCCTTGAGGGAATGAGGGCTCGAGAGATAGGTGGTGGGAGAGAGAGCATGACAGAGGGATAGTGATGGGCGGAGGAGAGAAAATGTGTTTCATCAGAGAGAGAGAGAGAGATAAAAGGATAGGCAGCGAGACAGAAAAAAGAATGATGGAGTGAAAATGAGGAAAACAAAAGTGGTACTAACTCTGCTCCACGCTGTGTGTGGGCAGATAGAGTGGCAGTAATGAAGAACAATATAGTAAGACAAAGTAAATGAAAAAGAAAAAACAGATCACTCATTTATGAAGCAAATATACACCTGATACTACCATTGCGGTTCTGAAATCCAACCTAATTTTGGACTACAAATGTAGTCTCATGTTACTGTTCTGTGTTGTGATTATCCCCCTGCTGAACCACCTACATCGGTCTGTCATTAACTTACAAAGAAAGGCATATAGCGGTTATAAAAAGTAAGTGCCCCAACTCAGTACATGAATGAAAGCAGGGAGTCCACGACTATTACAAAATAGCCGTGGAAGAGAAATGTGGGGAATGGTTTGTTGCTGTAGCTAACTGGATCTGTTCAGCGGCTTGTGTATGATGGGCTGAATGAGAAATAAGTAACTTGCAGTAAGTAATGATATGCTAATAAGCCATGTTTTCATTCTGTTATGCTAGTTAGCCATACGGAGCAGTTAATCCTTCATTAACACATGTTCTTAGAACGTTTATTTTAAGCATTAATTACAAATAGGTCAGAATAATGAAGTACGGTTTTCCTTTATGATGTAATCATAATCAAGCGATCACATCTGTTATATACTCTTTTTTTTCTTGTTCATCCATTTTAATGACTTGAGGTATAAACTAAAATGTGGATTTAGGAAATGATTACAGATCTACTTGATGATATCCTCGTGAATTGCAGGATTGAGGACCCAAATGGAGACACAAAAGATTCACTGACAAACAAAAGACAAACCTTTATTTCAGCTGATGGAAACTTGATAATATAAAGTTCACCAGGACAGTGAAGAAAATTCAAAACTGAACCACAGCAATGATTGAAGACCCTAAGATAAACACGTAGGCAAAATAGCACTATCTGTATGTGAAAGGGTAGTCAGAGAGTTAGACACAGGAGGGTAATAAGATGCAGGTGGAGATAGTAAAAGACAATGAAAATGGAGTAAAAGTAAAACTATACACAAGACACTAGAGACAAATGAAAATAGAACGAGAAGACAGTAACTAAACAGGGAAATGGAGACAGATGAATAGACTTTGACAATTAACTTGAACTTGAACCCAAATCCAGACACAAAAAATGGACTGAAAAACAAAAGCAAAGCTGATGGAAACTTCACAATATGAATTTCACCAGGACAATGAACAGAATTCAAAACTGACTGGTGAAACACAGCATGGATAATACACACTGAGATGAGGACTGAGGGAAGACAGCACAATTTATAGACAAAAGGGTAATCAGGGAAATAGACACAGGAGGATAACAAAGGTAGATTGACAACAACATAGAAGGGAAAGGAAAGCTAAACATGAGGCACTAGAAACAAATGGCTACCAAAATACAACAGAAAGTAAAAACCAAACAGGGAAATAGAAACACTTGCATAAACTTAACCTAGGAGACCCGACAAATGAGGATAAGACAGGAAACACTGAGGAAACAAATTAAACTCTATAACTAGGACTAAATTATAACAAGAGTAAAGGCTCCCAAAATACTCAAGAATAAATCAAAATCACAACCTAACCCAGAAACAAAACTAAGAACACCTTATTAGGTGTGTATTCACAAGCAGGAAATAAACCTCAAAAAACACAAAGGCAAATCTGAGATCATGACAGTTCTGCTTTGGAGTTTGTTTTTCATTTTCATTTATATTAGTGTTGCTTTTAGAACGAGTGCTTTCTTTCACTGAAAACATTCATGTTCCTATTCTTGCGTGCATTCATGTAGCCCGACTAGTATTTAAGTGCTTAAGCAGAAGAGAAACGTTGTGGCAGCATAACCAAGGACAGGAAAAGAGTACTACTTAGTTATTGAAGTGCTTGTGTAATGATAAACAGAACTCAAAAATCTGTAGAGGACAAAGAGAGGACATGAGGTTGTGAGGAAAAACAAGTGGGGAAGATGACAAAATGGATAAGACGGGGGATGTGAGAGGAAGAACAGAAAGATAAGTGACGAGAGAAGGGCCAGAGGATGGCAGGTGATGACAGGGAAAAAAAATCATGTATGTTAGATGACATAGATGACAAGTATGTGATGGAGGGATAAAGATTAGGCTGGGTGAAAAGAAGGAGAAGCAGAGAGGCTATGTGAATTAGAGAGAACTGTGAAGGAGTGAAGTGAAGTAGAGGAAAATGCTGGAGAGAAAAAGAGACAAAGGGGTGGAGAGTTTAGAAGTTTTGAAATTGTAACTATAGGGAATTGGGACGAGGATAGAGTTTGATAGCGTGAGGTTGAAGAAGACTACGGCAGGAATATAAATGTCAGAAGATGCTGAAGACATGCAGTTTGCTGGGGAAGGAGGGCAAGAGAGGGCGGATTGTATAAAATCCATCCTTCCTTGAAATATAATATGACATTTATGATGTGTACAAATCTGGAGCCTCTTACCAGCGCTTCAGGCAAAATCCTCCCAAATGTTCAGCATTAATCAGGAGGGTGAGCTTTAAAGACTCAAGGTGCTCAAGTAGACCGGCTTCGTGCGTTAAAAGCAGATATGAACGTTAAATTCAGATGTTTTTTGATACCTGTTTTTATTACCATTTCTTTCAAGTCCCTTACGGTCTCTCTTACACTTTCCTTTTAAACACATTTCCTTCATTTTTGTTTGTTCATTTTTGTTGTTGTTTGTAATTCATCAGTATCAAATACTGAAAAAAGTCTTCCACAAAAAACAAGCCAGCTTTGTGTAAGTTTTATTTATTTGGTTGTTAAAGGGTTAATATTTTCATATGCTGATGATGTCAAGGTTTGCTTGTTATATTCCAGTTGAGTTTGATTTTTAATATAGCGTGAATGAATTGCTGTTTGGTACCTAACCTTTGGTTGTTGGATATTACCACCATTCAAATGTGCCTGCAAGGCTTTTGCTTCATTATGACAATGCTGCAAAAGAAAGTAAAGAGAGAATCGTGCCTTTCTCAATAGAGGACATATCTTTCAGAGTTTTCTGTTGTATTTGAAAACATGGCTTCTTGATTCTAGGAAACATAATCACCTGCAATACTGCATACTGTTTGGCAAAGTAGGAACAGCAGAGATAAGTACACTAGGATTTTGTGTTGTTTTGCTTTGCTTTGTTTTAAAGGAAATACCGAAAGTTATTTTTGGCCAAGTTTGACAGCCCTTGTTGGAAAAATAGAATATGTGATTTGTTTTAAATGATGCAGGAAACATCTGAATTATTGATTCGGTAATAAGAAAGCCTCTGTCTGCCTGCTACACACAAAGACATATACACATTTTTAAGTACATCGAGTCTTTTTAAGCCAGGCCAGATTTACTTGGATTAGATGTCACACACTGCATCACATTGAAATAAGAAGGGGGGGGGGACAAGAGTGATAATGAGAGCAGAGAGAAGAGATAGTTAGGGAAATATGAGGAGGGAAGCAAGCAAGGAAACATGGGGTAGAGAGCACCAAAAATGGAGGAAGGTTGAGCTAAATAAGGAGTACAAAATGGAAAACAGCTTGAAAGGGAATGTAGGCATGACAAAGCATGATAGAAAGGCAGAGGACAAAGAACAAAGAGAAAGAGAATTAGGGAAATTGGCTAAAAGAATGTTGAAAAGAGACAGACCTAAGGAAAAGTATAAATGTGAGAGATTGTGAGGTGGAGAGGAAATGAGCAAGTTAGGATAGTTGACAAAGAAAGGGAATCTTTTCAACAGGTAAAGCTCCAAATCAGGAAGTAGGAAGGCAATAATCCAATATTTGGATCAATTATCAGTCTGATTTTGGCTCAGAAAGCTGGATTGGCCATGAGTATTTTATGCTTACTATGCCAGCAACTGTGCACCAGTTGCTAGAGGGAGAGCTATCATAGCATGGTAGGTAACAGCAGTTTGGACGTAACTCATGCTGTGAGGCAAACAGCGTTTCTTTTATGTCTGTAAAAGTTTTGAAAAGCCCCAATGACAACACTTGTCCCTCTCACTCTCATTATGGAAGCTTTTATTGTGCTTACAGTAACATAGCATGTTGTTATTTGTTCAATATTATTTT
This sequence comes from Pelmatolapia mariae, assembly GCF_036321145.2. Taxonomy (NCBI): domain Eukaryota; kingdom Metazoa; phylum Chordata; class Actinopteri; order Cichliformes; family Cichlidae; genus Pelmatolapia; species Pelmatolapia mariae. Next base: position 26,617,873 of record NC_086237.1, read on the forward strand.
GCCTCATCTGTATCCTACTCCATACATTTGTCTGTGAGGAGGTGCACTCACGTGGTTGCTGGAGATGTTTGCAAGTTGCTAGGTGAAATCAGTAGCAAAATGTGTGCTGCACCAAAACGTTTTTGTGATTGTGGCAGTCATTGTAGTTTGCATAGAAGGCCGGGCAAGGTAAGGCAAGGCAAGTTTATTTATATAGCACAATTCAACAACAAGGTGATTCAAAGTGCTTTACAGAGACATTAAAAAAACAAAAACAAATAAAAAGCATGATTTAAAATTGATTAAAAAAAAAAAAAACAGTAGATAAAATCAGAACAGTAGATAAAATCAGTAGTTGAAATGTAAGTTTTGAAATTTAAGCTTAAAAGTGTGGATTTGGTGTTTTATTCAAATGCAGCTGAGAATAGGTGAGTCTTCAACCTGGATTTAAATAAACTGAGTGTTTCAGCTGATCTGAGGCTTTCTGGGAGTTTGTTCCAGATATATGGAGCATAAAAGCTGAATGCAGCTTCGCCGTGTCTGGCAGTCAGCTTAAGTGGTGCCTCACCACTGTAGCCAACATGTTTGGGAAAGGCATAACTTTTAGTTTGAATGTTCTCCGTTTTACAGCTTGTCTTACTTTTCAAATCTTTCATACGAACTGCAGGCAGTCTGCTAGCAACTAAAGCAATCTATTTGAGTTTTTACGTGCAGCACTGTACACGTATAGATCTGTGTGATTGGAACTTTAGAAACTTTATCAATTTCATTCTGCCTAACATCACCCTCTAGTAACCACTCCCCAACTGGTTGAGGAATACACATTTTCCCTTGTGACCAGTGGTTGCCAGATGGCCTCTGTGATTGGGGCCAGAGTAATTTCACACTCAGGTCACAATTAATACAAGAAATGGATCAGTGCAAGTTTTGTCCACATGCTGATATGATAGATAAGAAGGAGAAGATAGACACATTATCAAACAGAGCTATCATTTCACAGTAGCTGTCAAGGGTATACACAGGTACACTGAAGATACACCTTAGGTCATTCAAGTGGTACATTGCTATCACTCTAATTATCATTTACTTATAACTTGGCTTGGGCTTCAGTATATTTTCATAACTGGCTCACAGCCACCTACTCTACTGTTTCCAGATCCCTGGCAATGCTGGCCAGACAGGAGCTGAGTCAGCTGTTGTTTGGAAATCAGCTGGACCTTGCCAAAAAACAGTCCAGAGCTGACTTAAAGAGAAACACAAAACAAATGTTGCTGTCAGTTTTCTGTCCTTTGCATTCCTGGTTGCACACCAAGGGATATGAATTTAAATGTATCTCAGATGAGCTAGTTATTTCACCTAATGCTTAATGAATGAAGACACACAACAAATGTTCCACCTACTAAAAGTATATTCATATGTGTGGGAGGAAGCAAAGCCTTGGGTATCAACAGTAGGTCTCTACAAAGGAAGCAGTAAGGCAAAGGTCTGTCTAGATTAGAAGGGGAAAAGGTAAGACAGGGACAGAGACGTGGCAAAGAAAACGGTGACCTTGGCACAGCTTTGTGTGACAGTTTGACAAAGAACTGGCGTGCTGCTGAACTACAAATTCTGCTGGCTGCTCGCCTCCTTAACGATGGAGCAAATTAATTTACGTGCCTATAATGAAAGAAGTGAAGGAGGAGGGAAGCAGGGAGGAGAGATGAAAAAAGTAGGAGAACGAAAGATTTTTCTTGCACAAACCAGGTTACTTGGGAGATTTGTCCATGAATGCACAAGGGGATAGACGGCAATCGGAGGCATCCCTCTGACATATAGTCAAGCACGCACACACACAGTTTGCTTCCATATTTCATTTAATTGTGCACACATGCTAGATATGGTCAGAGTAACCTACTGCACATGCACAACCCTGATAACAAAGTAACCATGTTTCTGGGAATACTTGAACACAATAGACCCTGTATCTAGCAAAACTACATGAGAATTGTGTATGTGAGTATATTCTAGTGTGAGGTCATATGATAAATATTAGAGCTGTTTTTATATCTGTTCCTGTCATACTCCACTGGCCTGCTCTGGTCACCAGTGACCATTAATTCTTTGTCCTCCTCCCTTTCCTTTCTTACACACGCACACACCTACACACACTTACACATTAATTCTATACTCCCTTTCAGCTCTCACATCACTGCTGTAAATAACAGTGTGTTTGTGTGTTTCGCACACGTGTGTTTGTGTGCGAGTGTATTTTAGGACATTTGACACTGTAGGACCATAACCTCTGCCGTTCATCGCCATCATCACTCAGCACTGCCGCTACCTTGCTTTCATCATCACATTGAGCCGGAAACACTTAAGTCTAGCCTTGTCACAAATCAGTAATACATCATGTGATTTATGCTTTGACGTGTGTTTGTGTGTGTGTGTGTGTGTGTGTGTGTATTCCTACACATTATCCTTGTCAGGGTTCCTGTCACATTACTGTCATCAGCTGCAGTTTCAACAACAGGTGTGTGTTTGTTCGAGAGACAAAGGAATGATATTTCAGGTATTTCTTCAGTGCCCCGTTTCGAGTCGTCCTTAAGAAAAGAAGAGAATCAGATAGAGGCATGTGGTGATAGGGAGAGAAAAGAACAAGGGGGAGCTTTACAGTAGTAAAAAGCTTGAATGGATGAGCGTAAAAGGCCAGGAGGCAGGTGTAAAAACTAAGTGAGGTGGGAATGGATTTTCCAAAGCAGCATAGATGGCATTGTGAGTCTCTCCACCAATTATTATTATGTCAGAGTCACACTACTGCCTGGAATACTGTGAATTTTGGTCCATAGGTATTGTTCCTCAGTTGAAGATTATTGACTCTGGTAGCCGAGACGTTTCCTGTTGCACCACGACAACACTTATCTCTCCTTTTAAAAACAAAAATTCAATTCAGCTCTTTGTGTACATATTGCAAATGTTTATGGTTCTCGCACACGGCATCTCACTAAACCAGATTGAGTTATACATATACGATTTTACACAGAATGAACAGTAATCCCTTTGTTTTTCAAAAAGCAAACCCATTTTTCTTTGATAAGCAGCATTTTATGTTGTATAGTGCTAATTAAGCACATTAAATGTTAATAAAGGTTATCATGCCTACATAGTAAATTGCAGTGGTTCCATTGCACTCTACAGCACAGCATCACACAGCTGCAACTGCTAGCGTGGGTGTAGACTCTTAGCCTTGTTAAAAATCTTAAAAAAAAAAAAAATTAACCTCTAGATAAACTTCTGTTGTGCAAACCAGATAATTATGCAGATAAATATGCATGCGTGATTACACAATGATGGCAATAAAGCTGATATTAAAGCCCACATACTGACTAATGATCATCCTTTGATCTTTCACAAACACACACACACACATATATATCTATATCTCTATATCTATATCTCTATATCTATATCTATATCTATATCTCTATATCTATATCTATATCTATATCTATATCTCTATATCTATATCTCTATATCTATATCTATATCTCTATATCTATATCTATATCTCTATATCTATATCTATATCTATATCTATATATCTATATCTATATCTCTATATCTATCTCTCTCTCTCTCTCTCTATACATATATATATATATATATATATATGTATATATATATATATATATATATATATATATATATATATATATATATATATATATATATATATATATATATATGATGATGATTGAGTGTGTGTATCAAGATTTTGTTACTTTCAAATCACAAGGAGAAATTGACCAAATATGAACATGTAGATGCTGCTTTGTTTGTTAACTGCATATATTTATAGTGAATAAAAAGAGAGGACATGTAAAAGCGAACATTACTGAGATTCCAACAGATATTGGCTGGGGCAAAAGAAAAGACTATTCTAACTTATTTGTGGCTTCGTGTGACAACACATTCCCCTCTTTTTTCTTTTACCTCTAGCATAACTCATCCATCCCAGTGGGTTGTTTGGCAGTAAGTAGATAAACAAGTTATTTATTACCTCTTTATCAATGTAAACAAACTAGGAAATGAATACTAAACACTTAAACATTGGATGACATTTGATCGATACTTCCTGACCAAAACACTTTAAGTTTTTGAATCCTACATCACTAGAAATTGACCACTGTTGCTGATAATGCTGTTGACGTCGAAGGCATGGTTGGGGAAAAATGTTGATGATTTAGTACTTCTGCTCA